>NW_024096602.1:0-600000 GCF_016545835.1 Crotalus tigris
ATAGAAACTCCCAATTATGCCTTCTCTGGATTCTGCCATAAGAGGGAGAAAAGGGGGAGAGCAAAGGGGCTTTATGGCCCTCACTTCCTTCAGCACACTTCAATGGACTGAATGTGTGTTTATTGTGGCCTCTAAGCGTTAACATATCAAAGAAGAGTAATTGCCTTTCATGTAGTTATCTGAAGTCTCCATCCAGACGGAAGAAGAAAGGGGCTGGAATTGTGATACTTGAAACTATCACTGGAAGGGGGGTTGATTGGGTGGGACTACTGGGGAACCCCTTAAAACCTTGAATGGGAGAGCTTGAACCCCACGTCCTGTCTAGCATGCCTGCAACCATTTTCTCTTAATAAAGGATTCCTGTTGGAAGAGCTATTCCAAGAGTTCTGTCTTCTTAAGATGCAAAGTGGGGTGGGTCCTTACATTAGACAGGACTTGCAAAATTAATCCACCTGGAAGGTAGACCCTTGCCGGGGGATTTTGCAAAAATTTACCATGTCAGAAAACGAAGCAAGAGAGGGAGAAAACTCCCTGGAAAGAGAGCCGCTGACCCAGTTGGAACCTTGCCAGATGTTGGGATCCGAGAGGCCAGATTTCTCAGAAGAAGAAGTGGTGGAGACACAGGACCACAAGCCTCGCTGGTCGATGGGCGGTGGAAAGAAAAGCGAGTGGGGAAAGGAATCAAGAAAAGTGACCCTGAGACGGGGGACCAAGCAACCAGCATGGAAGCAGGAGATGGAGAAATCCCTGCACGCAAGTGAAGAGGGAGGAAGCTGTATGCCGTACTCAGACTGGATCCTAGAGAGAGCTATTGACCTGATGAAGAGAACTCTCAGCTCCCTAGGAGAGGAGATTCCTGAGCCCTCCGCCCGCCCCAGGTCCTGGAGCCACAAAGGGAGAGACACCGAGGGGGACGTGGAACCTGCAACCCCAGGGACATTTACTGATCCAGGAGCTCCCACCCCCTACCGGACCCAAGATGGAAATCTGGACGGAAGACACTACCACCCACAATGGATGCACCGATCCATTCCAAGACGTCCACCGTTGGAGGTGAAATTCAAAGGGGAGCCAACACGCTTGGGGTTTTTCCTAACCCAAGTCCTCAGCTACATGGAGGAATATGGGCAGGACATCCCCAGCGACAAAGCCCGCATCCGGATCGTGCAATATGCCCTGGATGGACCAGCTGCAGATTGGGTGGTGAACCTGCATGACTCCAATGCCCCAGAACTCAGTAACTTCAACCGTTTCATGTCCTCTTTGAGAAGACGATTTGAAGACCCCCTGGCTGATCGCAAAGCCCGTGAAAGAATAACAACGATGACGCAGGGCAAACGCCCAGTGGCTGAGTATACACAAGAATTCCGAGCCATTGCCAGCAAACTGAATTGGCCAGAAGACATCCTCCTTGGCCGTTTCAAAGACGGACTAAACTATGATCTATATGATGCTTGCCTGTCCCGAGGAGACCCACATCGACTTGAGGAATGGTACGTCTTGGCAGAGGAAGCAGAGATCGACATATTGAAGAGGCATCGCCGAGGAAAACAATGGAGCCGCCCCCCGCCTGAGCTGACACACCAACCGGTGAAATCATCGGATACAGCCAAGAAGCAGATGGGGTGTTCCAAGTGCGGAAGAGAAGGGCATCGAGCTGTAGAATGCCGCTCAAAGGCCCCCCAGCACAACCCAGACAGATCCCCAATCAACAAACCCAGAGGGTATTCAGCTAAGCCAAAAGAAACAGCCCTGAAAATGATGGAACTTGCAGAAAACCCCACCTCTGCTCACCAAGGGGAAAGAACTCCAGCCTACACCACAGGGACGGTGGATGCCTCAGAGGACAGCTCGGAAGGCGAACCCCTGGTAAGTGGACGCATCACACCCATCTTCAAAACAGTGACTATATTAATCCCCCCCATGCCCGAAGCTGTGAAGGTGAAAGCCTTAATAGACTCTGGCTGCACCCGCTGCCTCATTAGCCCAACACTAGGGGGGAATCTGGGCATCCCATCCAGAGACTGGAACAACCAATCTCATTTGGCCAGTTAGATGGATCCGTAGCAGGGGGGGTGTGCCAGCTACCCTAGCCACTTTACCAATACACATCTCCCTGGGCAAACATGAGGAGGACATAACGTTTGTGGTACCCCAGGCATGGAATGCCCAATGATCCTAGGGATGGAATGGTTAAAAAAATGGAACCCCTGGGTAAATTGGAGGACGACAGAAATCAAATTCCCGAAGGGGGACCCTATGGACTTAAAACCCCAAGGACCGCTACCAGAATCAAAAATAGAAAAAGCATCCATGGGAGAGGAAAAGGGACTAACAGAAATACCAGAGGAATATAGGGACCTTGCTGAAAGTCTTCCTCAGTGAGGAGAGGGCGAAGAAGAGCTTCCCCCCCACGACCCACAGACTGCTACCATTTGAATTCAAGCCTGGGGCAAACAACTCCCGAAACCCGATATACTCCATGAGGCCAAAGGAGAAGGAGGAAAGGGAAAGATTTATAAAAAAAAAACATGGAGAGAGGTTTCATTGAACCAGCGAAGCTAAGGGCAGCCCCGGTCCTTTTTAGAGAGAAGAAGGATGGCCTTTACGTTTATGCGTGGATTATAGGGCCCTGAATACAATCAGTGAAAGCAACCTATACCCGCTGCCCCTCATGAAAGACATGCTGTCACACCTATCGAAAGGGAAAATTTTTCTAAACTAGACTTAAGGGAAGCTTACTATCGAGTGAGAATCAAGGAAGGGGACGAATGGAAGACTGCATTTAACTGCCCCATGGGGTGATATCAATTCAAAGTCTTGCCATTTGGATTACAAGGGGGCCCTGCAGTCTTTATGCAACTAATCAATGACGTTCTAAGGGGAGCACCTGTCTTCTTAACGATGCAAAGGGGTGGGTCCTTACACCAACACAGTGGAGTGAGTGACGGAGTGGATGAGTGAGAGGGAGGGAGAGGAAGGGAGAGGGAGAAGGAGAGGGAGAGAGAGGGAGAGGAAGAGGAGAGAGAGAGGAAGAGACTAGACTGCAATCCATCTACCTGTGGTCTGATTTAGGAGTGAAATGCCAGAAAAGCCATGTTAGGAATCTCCTTAGATTTTATTTTTTTATTTTGGAGACTGAGATCAGCTGGGGAGCCTTGGGTTTTGGCACTGAAAAACAACAGGCTGTCAATCATGGATCATCTCTAAAGAAGCCCAGGGTTTGAACCAGAGTCCTCCGAAGAAGAAGCCAAGGCATTAATAATCAGCCGGTAACAAACGGCAAGGAAATGGCGGCACACTCATTTGTGGGGAGGGAGCCGTTTGGTGACTCGGTTTTCCAGACCTTGAGCTTCTGTTGTCTGAAACGGATAACGGTTTTCTTTGACGAGACAGGTGAAAAGATATATTCCTGTAATTTGCCCCCCCCCTCCCCAAACACACTTCGCATTCACATGTGTTGAAACTCATTGCTTCTGGAAATGAAGATGCTCAGGTGTCAGCTGTAAAATCTCTATCGCGCTTTCCCAGACAAGTGGATATTTTGACAGGGTGTGAGAGAAAAAGAGAAAGGGAGAATATGGCTTGTCCTGCAGCCAGTAACCTTGGTGAGGAGGCAATGTCACCAACACCAAGCCATCATTCTCACAGATGTACGGCCGTATTATTTAAAGGGAAACAAACACCCGGCAGCTGAATGTCACTGCAAGGACACGTCTCCCGCCTCTTAACTAAACTTATCAGTGCTCTGGTTTAATATCCTACCTTCCTCATCCTTCCTCACATCCGTCTTGCCGAGCAGTTCTTGACACCAGCAGACAACAGTCGCAGAACTAAGATTTAGTGACATTTGTTTCAAACCACGCTAGATTTATTGGCATCTCTGCCCTCCTTTCTCCCCTGGAAACTGCACCCAGAACCACTGCTTAATAGTTAATTTCAGAGCACAACACACACATCCCACAAACTATCAGCACTTCAGATAAGAGATCTCCCAAATTCAGGCCTCATTAGCCTACCTGAGTTCACAAACTCTTTTTGTTTGTTTGTTTCAAACCCTTGTTGCTGTTGTTATTCCTGCTGTTAAATTCAGGGGACTGCTCTTCCATTGGTGTTAAATCACAATAATAAAGCAATGGTGGGTTGTTGTTGTTTTTAAATAGTAATTGATCAGTGCTATGAAACCTGACTTCATTCCTCCTGACCAGAACCTCAGACATGCAGTCAAATACTTAATATAAAGACAAAATTATAAACGATGTGCCAAAGTGACTGGATCCATTCAAAGTTTTTTTTTTTAAAAAAAAATTGTTATGTGCTTCATGAAGTTTTAAATTTGTTGCTAGCTACCTAGAGCCATAAATTTGAGATGGGCAGGCATAGAAATGGAATCAATCTTCCCTGGCTGCTTTGAAGACTGACCCACCTGTCTCCACATCCATGCAGCCCAGAACTACTCAGAGGGCACAGCCTTTGAGGGAGAGCCTTGAAAGCAACCACGTTAGCCTTGGAAAGGAGATGCCTTCTTAAAGTGCCCAGATGTCAGCTAGAAATCCTTCCATCTGAGTTGCACTGTGTTTGTTGTATGTGCCAAAGGAATTACTGGAGATATACTGTCTTTGTTGCATTAATGACCATCCAGGTCTGTATTTAAAGGCTAGTATACATTCAGGATTATGTGCAAGAGGAGGAGGAGGAGGAGGAGGAGGAGGAGGAGGAGGAGAAGAAGAAGAAGAAGAAGAAGAAGAAGAAGAAGAAGAAGAAGAAGAAGAAGAAGAAGAAGAAGAAGAAGAAGAAGAAGAAGAAGAAGAAGAAGAAGAAGAAGAAGGAGACTTCTTGCCTTGTCTTTATCTGAAGAAGGTCACCTCCCTTTTCTTTTTCTTCAGGGTCTGATATTCTGTCTATGTTTTGTGGAAATTAGCAGTAGATTCCATGTTTGTTATGCATTATGTGAAGAACTCTTTTGTTTCTCCTAATTTCCACTCAGTCACTGTGCAGAGAATCTAAGATGTGGTATTATAATAGGAAAGTTACCATAATGTGCTTAATTTATTTAATTTAGAAACACAGGGATGGTTATACACACGCACATACAGAAATGTCATTTCCTCTCAACTCAAGGCTGTTTTGCCTAGTAGAAAGATGAAATATCCCCATTTATAGCAGAAAAAAAATATATGTGACAAGATAAATCCAGTGACTCTGACAGAAAGCCTATTATTTCAGATGCCTCTTGTCACACTTAATTTTATTCCACACCTAATTAAAAAACAGAAACATGTGACACGTTTTTTTTCCCTCTGGATAAAAATGCCCCAGAAGGTCACTCAGCATCTCCAAAGAGTGAAACATATATTTGTAAATGAATATTAGCCACAACACTACAATACTCGCCTGATATTGTTAAAAAGGATGACTAGGAAAGCCAGAAGAAAGCTTTGCACCCAAATTGTGTCCACACCTCCTTAGAGCCAACTCCTCTGCCCCAGAAGAAGTGAGCGTTTTCATTGAAGAGCAGAGATCAAAGAGAATCGGGTTACTGCATGCCCTGTGCAATTTTGCTTCAAAGCAATTGGGTTTTTTTCCCTCCCACCAATTAATTAAGGAATACAAACAGATCTGTTACATATCAAGAAAACAGATCCAGAAATTCATTGTATAAGTAGGTATTGGTACAGAGCTATAACAGGCAGGTGACAAGAATGGAAAATACTTTATGTGAAAGTGATGAACTGATGACACGAATGCTGAAACGTCCATTACATAGATCTAAAAAGGCCCCAAACATCCCTCCCTCCATATCTATCTATCTATCTGTCTGTCTGTCTGTCTGTCTGTCTGTCTGTCTGTCTGTCTATCTATCTATCTATCTATCTATCTATCTATCTACTCTCTATCTATCTAATCTATCTAATCTAGCTCTCTATTTCTATCGATGTCTTATCATCTATCCACATTTAACATAGATATGTTTAGTTGTAAAGGTGAAAGAAAAATCCTAATATAATTTCTTTTGTAATTTTTACTTGTAACATTCCCTTACACCTTTCTAAACAATTTTGCTCTCACAAAATTCTCCAGATTTGATTGTTTTTTTGTGACCGTCTACTTTTTAATGTTTTTTTCATAACTCAAAAATGAAAGAGAGAAAGACAGAAAGACAGAAAGAAAAAAAGAAACTCTTCTACTTTTTGTTCACTGATTCATCAACGAAATGTTTCCCCAAACAATATAGAGAAACATCTTCCAATTTGAAAACTTTAATCTCACAGAACTGCAATATGGACCTATGGTTAGCAACTATGCTGTATGCTCTCTCTCTCTCTCTCTCTCTCTCTCTCTCTCTCTCTCTCTCTCTCTCACACACACACACACACACACACACACACTTACACTAACACACACCTCTAAGGCTTGGTATCCTGCTTTATATTCAGCTGAAGGTCAGCAGCCAAATTTTTCAAGCTCAAACTGCATCTCAGCCTTTAAAAAATGCAGGCTGTGAGGCCTCTTTCCATAAACCAATCTAGGTTCACCCCTCACCCAATTTTGGTGAGGGATGAATCTGATATTTCCAAATGAGATGCACATCACTGGGAAGCAAGCTAGTTCTGGTAAGTGAACAAATATCAGACATGATGCCTCATGGGTTGCTGTTCAGTTTAATATTCAACACTGAACATTGATTAGCAGATGCCTGTGCCCCTGTCTAGAAGAATTTATTCATTAACTTCGGATAGCATTTGCAAATCAAACTGAATGGAATCAATTTCAAAAAGAAAACTGTTCAAAGCAGAGTAATATTAAGCAACAAATATGGAGAAAAAAATGTGCTACCTTTCAATTTGGAAGCACCTGAAAAGAGCAATTTTCACCTCCGAACTGTATTCTCTATACTACTAAACATTTTATTTTTGTCTGTTTGTAACCTTCAATTATCCCAAATGGTGCACCGTAATGCAAACATGTTTCAATCGGGATACCCCAGATGTGCTCGTTTAAAGAATGCATACAGAATTTGGGACCCATTACTCCCATGCAGTTGAAATTTCCAGTAACTTCACCCTAATCGTGTTTGCATAGTTGTGGCCCCTGCAGCATTGTTATGGTTAACCATGTTTTCATGACTTCTGATGCTCCAAGCAATGTCAGTGGGGAAGCCAGCAGGAAGTCAGAAGTTATTCCCACTGCCATTGCATTTTTCCCCGCCCATGGTTTCTCTCCTTAAGTAAAGAGGTATCTCTGAAAGGATGACCCAACGAATCCTAGGTTGTCTACTTTATACTAAACAGCGAAATGTTTTAGAGGCAGTTATGTTTTGCCTGACACTGAAACAACTCACTACAATTTGAACATTTAAAAAGGACTCCTCTGTACACTTCTAACAATTTGCTAGCTCATCTTCTTAATTTAGAATTAAGAGGGCCTCTCAGGAAATCCTAGTAATTGCCTACAAAATTCACACACCCCAATAAAATGATTTCAGAACATCTGTAATTGGTAGCACTAAGCAAGGAAAATGAAAAACAGAAAAATAGAAGAGGATACACATACTGTAGCTCAGGGTTGAGCTGTGGAGCCTGTGAAACATGGTCATATATTCCAGATGTTTTGTTCTTCAGTGACACCTGAAGATGTTACCTAGCTGAGTAATGAAAAGTCTGCAAGCAAAAAAGCATCTCCACAGCAAAATAGGTTATAAGTTAGGAATTCCTTGCTCTTCAGTAAGTTAGAAAAGGGGGGAAAGATAAAAGTATACACATGAATTAATATCTTACTTTAACTTATCAAATATCTGCACATCACAAGAAACAAGGAGGTCACAACTTTTGAAGCTGACAAAAATGACATTTGACCCAAATAAAGCGGAAACTCTCATTCCTACATTGGACAATGAGTCGGCCTGTCTTCCATCTTGACCATCACAGACAGACTACGTAGAAACCTTCTCTATACTAACCTAGTTCAGCTCCAATCAGGGGTTGCTTCCAATTAAGATAAAATAATTAAACATTGTAAGGAAATCCATTTTTTTATTTTAAACAGAACTCCGTAACAGAGTTGCTAAAGAAAATGTACGGGAAGGAGTGGAAGAAAATGGGGGCAGAGTCAAAAGAGGAATCAGCTTAGAGTCGCTACGTCGTCACAAACGGGCTAACTCCAGCCCCTCCCGATTTCCAGTTACCATTTTCAAGCACCAAACTAATGTTAACCATTGGTTGAGTAGATTCTTCTGCATAGGCATGATTAATAATAAATCAGATTAATTGGAACTTCTTGTGTGATCCTGGTCTTTGGCACCTGACCACCCTCCCCCCCATTCCCAAATAAAGTAAGGTCAGCCTTCAGTATAAACATATACTTTATTTGTGGGGGGAAAAGTAATAATCCCAGCCTATATTTATATGTAAATATTAAATAAATCATGATTGCAACAGTAAACATGTAAATTTCCCACCCATCAGCTCTTCCTTCTCCCCACCTTCCATTCTGGCAGCTGCAATAAAGCTTTAAATGTAAAGCTGAACGCAGCCAGTCATAAAGTATGTAAAATAAATGAGGGTAACATAATGAGCAAATCCAACATTCATCCCATAAATATAACATAACGACCACTACTAAAATGCCAGAGAATCTAATAAATCAGTACCAAGGGACAGGGCCGTCTTTGTTCTCTGCATACATACATACATATATGAATGCATATGCAAGATTTAAAGAAAAAAAATTAGAATAGAATATACTAACTTCTCACGTTCAATTTGTGCAAAGGACTTCCTATCTCAGTTTGCTGCCCAATGTGGCTCATTGAAATTTTACATACATTTAGACACACACTTTCTATTAGACACATTACGCAATAAAGAATGCTATCTGGAAATGTATTACAGTGGCTGGTTGCTGCAACTTTGGCAGGGGTGGGGGGGGTGGGGGAGGATAAATGAGTGAAAGGTTTGTTTAAAAGCACTTGGGAATCAAAGATTCTTTGGGAAACATTCCAGTCAAATTGAATAAGGGGTCTCTTTTCCCCATCCCAGAGGTATAATTCTTTTCCCCCAATCAACGAAAGCATACCTGGTTTTTAAAACAACCTTGTGTCTATGCGGGTGTGGTTGCAATGTGTGTTCTTTCAGATTTAATCGGGCTCAAAGCATTTGGATAAAATATAGTAGCATGGACCAATGAATTACATTTTTTAATTCTTATTTGTTGCCGGAGAAAGAATGTGACCTGCACTAAGACACTAGGATGGATGGATGATATGATGGATGGAAGAGAGAGGGGGGGGAGGGAGGGGGAGAGAGAGAGAGCAGTAGCTATTTCACTTAAGACTTATATACCACTTCAGGGTGCTTTACAGCTGTCTCTATACAGAGTCAGCCTGTTGCCCCCAACAATCTGGGTCCTCATTTTACCGACCTCGGAAGGATGGGAGGCTGAGTCAACCTTGAGCCGGTCAGGATCAAACTCCTGACAGTGGGCAGTGAATTAGCTTGCAATACTGCATTCTAACACCTGCGCCACCATGGAGTTAGATAGATAGATAGATAGATAGATAGATAGATAGATAGATAGATAGATAGATAGATAGATAATGTAACATTGCATGGTGTGTGTATAACTTAACTTATCAAAACCTACATGGGCTGGAATTCAATCAAGATTCATCTTAAAAGCTACTTTACAATCTGATCTCATTTTAAACATTTAAGTCCAATATTGCAGCAGAGTCATCTCTTGTCATGACCGATATCCAAAAGAAAAATAGGAAATCAGATCCTCAAGACTTTAACGTCTCTCCTGTTTTTTCAAATACATATACCCCAATATCTTGATTTGCATCCTTTTTTCCTCCTTTGGCTAGTTTTTTCTCTCATCTATTACATAAACAATACTGCAGTGAACCCCCACTGTGCCGTAAAGTGGATTTCAGAAAGACAAATATCAGTCACTCTCCTCACCTTCTTTTCTTTCTGTCCGACTTTTTCTTTCTTTCTTTCTTTCTTTCTTTCTTTCTTTCTTTCTTTCTTTCTTTCTTTCTTTCTTTCTTTCTTTCTTTGTCTTTCCTTTCTTCCTTCCCCCCTGCCCTCCATCCCTCCCTCCCTCTCTCTCTCTCTCACTTTCTTTCTCTCTCTCTCTCTCTCTCTCTCTTTCTTTCTTTCTTTCTTTCTTTCTTGATTAGAGCAGGTTGTTTTTCATTGTCCTTGTGCAGTGTAAAACCTATTTCTCCCACTCGGTTGAACTTGTGTGGAGTCTCTTTCTCTCTCTCTCTCTCCTTCCTTCCTTCCTTCTTTCTTTCTTTCTTTTTCTTTCTTGCTCTCTCTCTCCCTCTCCCCCTTCTTTTCTTCCTTCCTTCCTTCAGATCCTGACCTCTTTATCCATTAAGTGGAAAGTTTTGGGCGAACATAGCGGCCTTTGATCAGCTGCCACTGTTGCTGGGAATTTGAGAAGGAGGTCAGTCTGAAATCAAGATGAAGAGGTGTCCTTCCATCAAAATAGCCTCTCTGCCCACCCCTGAATTGGGAAAGAGTGACATAAATCATTTATCTAGTTTACAGGCACAGACGGGCTGTCTGCTAGGAAGCTAGTAAGGACATCTTTTCAACCCAATCTTCAATTTGTCAAGAATATTTAAAAGAAGTGGGGGAAGCCACTTCCTTTCTCAATTCTCTCCTGCTCTTCCCCCCCCCCCCAGTATAAACACTTTCTGAAAGATCAGAGGAGACTTTTCAACTTTGGATCCTATTCTATCCTTGGGAGGGGAGAGGCAAGACAAAATGCTATGAGTCATACAAATTATTTATCAGTGGCCAAAGAAAGCACAGACACCCAATTTGGAAGGAACTTATATTGTAAACCCAATAACGCGTTTTGTGTCTCCAATTGACATCCAGTACTTAGGATTTGATCGTTTATGCTAAAGTAATTAGTTAGTTGAAAGATGATAGATCCTCTGAAGATGGGCTGTTTAACTATGGAGCAGAGTAATTTATTTCTGCACTGAAACTGATGATCTGAGATTCCAACAAAATGGCATTTATGCTACTTTCTGAGGCTTATCCAAAAACATCCATCATGGTGGTAACTACTGAACGGCAGGAAAAAATAGAGACCAGAGGGAGGGATGCCCGTGCTATTAACTGTTAAACATATTATGCAAGAGTTTGCGTTCTCTGGTTCCCTAGAAGATCTGCATGGAGCAACGCCAGAGGCTCCTCCAGGTATGAGGCCACTGTGGTACAATCACTGAAGTTTTACTTGTAATTGTGTGGCCTCTGTATATATGTTTACTTCTCTTCTGTCATGTTCTCTTCATAAGCTAAAGAATAGAATAGAATGGAAAATAGAATAGAATAGAATGGAAAATAGAATAGAATAGAATAGAATAGAATAGAATAGAATAGAATAGAATAGAATAGAATAGAATAGAATAGAATAGAAAAAATGGAATGGAATGGAATAGAAAATATAGAATGGAATGGAATGGAATGGAATAGAATGGAATAGAATATAATGGAATGGAATGGAATAGAATAGAATAGAATAGAATAGAATAGAATAGAATAGAATAGAATAGAATAGAATAGAATAGAACAGAACAGAATAGAATAGAATAGAGGACAGGAAGACCTGGAGGAACGTTGTCCGTGGGGTCGCGATGGGTCGGACACGACTTCGCAATTAACAACAACAACAGAATAGAATAGAATAAACAGAGTTCCAGTAAATCCTACAGGGCTAGCCATTGGTTGTCCAGCCACAGCTCCTGAGTCTCATTGACCATTTGCTGACAGATGCCCATGAATTCTAACATCCGATGTGGTCCTATTGTTGTTGTTGTTGCTGTTGTTGTTGTTGTTGTTGTTGTTTCCAATTAACACTAGCAGATTCTTAGGCCAACATAATATAAAGCTTATTCATACCCTTATATAATGCTTATATACCTTTATATAATATTGATATTTTTATTTATTTTATATACTAATTTTTATTTATAAATACCCAGCTTACTAAGCATGGTGTATTATCAACTCAGTATCCAAAATAAGAGGACAAGAGCAGCACAGCCGAGACCCTGAGAGTAGATTAAATCAGTCAACTTACTCAACAGTGCCTCCATCCAATGTGTTCTTTGGTGTTGAAATGGACTTACAGTCACAGGCAGGTGAAAATTGGGAGGCTGAGTTGTAACTCTCAGCACTTCAACCTGTACCTACCCTTCATTTTTAATGAGAAAGTATCAAAATTTTCTACTCTGCACATTCTGAGGTTTTTTTTATGAAAGCTAATGTCTGAATAACCATGGCCAGCTCAGTTTTTTGGCCAAGAAGAAATGCTAGTTGACCTATGAAAAAGGCACTTCTGGAGACTTTGTTGTGTTCTTAAACAGGACAGGTACACAAGCACTCACAAACTGCAATCCTGAAACTTGAGGGAGACAGTTGTTCCTCTGATTTTCAGCTTATCTATACTTCTCTTCTTTTAACACAGGGGTCTTCCAACTTGGCCCTTTTATGACTTGTGGACTTCAACTCCCAGAATTCCTCAGCCAGGCATGTGACTATATACATTGGATGGATGGAGAGATAGCGAGATAGGTAGGTAGGTAGGTAGGTAGGTAGGTAGGTAGGTAGGTAGGTAGGTAGGTTGATTGATAGATAGATAGATAGATAGATAGATAGATAGATAGATAGATAGATAGATAGATAGATAGATAGATAGATTCCAACAAATGCTCCTACTATTTAAGGTTTTAATCAGTGAGGGGGAAATGGACAGATGTTTGTAGTAATTAAAAAATCTTATCCTGATTTCACTTTTTTAAGAACAATGGTACATGCAAAAGTTTAACCTGTCTTCCTTCCTCCCACCCAATCCTTCTTTCCTTCCTTTTGCTGACCCAATTCCTTCCTTCCTTCCTTCCTTCCTTCCTTCCTTCCTTCCTTCCTTCCTCTTACCCATTCAACTCCTTCCTTCCTCCTTTCCTTCTTCCTTCCTTCCTTCCTTTTGCCCACCCACCTCCTTCTTTTTCTTTTTCTTTCTCTCTTTCCTTCCTTCCTTCCTTCCTTCCTCTTTTCCTTCTTCCTTCCTTCCTTACTTCCTCCCTCCCTTCCTTCCTGATCCAACTCATTCCTTCCCTCCCAATATATCTGTTTCTAGGGACAATGAAGATGACAATATTCAAACATGATCTTTACACATCTGCTGTCCATGTTACCCCTTCCCAACTCTATCAGACAGAAGAGTGAATTGACCCTCGATCAAAGGAGAGATATCCTGACCAACTAAAAGCCTGTGTTACTGGCATCACAGTTTTTATTAAGGTGCCCAACTGGACTGTACTTTTAGCAGTTCTACAGTCCGACTATAAAAAGGTGGATTACTTAAGAAACAATTAGGTGAGTATACAAAACAATTTGCAGGCACGCTTACTCCTTCAGCTGTGCAACTGAAGTGCCTTTCAAGGCTGATTTATAACACTGTCGGCTTCAGAAGGCAAAATAATTAATAGGAGCATGGACTTCTAATTTCAGTGACTTCCAGAGAAAGTGGATTTCACTTGATTTATGACGGCTGGCGACTTTGCATTTTATCAGTTCATTCACTCATTATTTATGCTGATGACCAATTTCAATGGGTCGCTATCATCTAACTCGATACTAATCAAAGAGAATTAGGGTTCACTGCATTATTTAGAAGACACTAATTTATCTTCGGAACAAGAAGTAAGAATAGTTCAGGGAAAAAGGGGGGGGGAGGAAAAAAGAAGCAAATTTCAGTAATTTTGCAGCATTTTCTTACTGTTATAAATGAAGGCTGCATTAGTTAATTACTCTTGAACAAAGCAGGCCATGGGCACAATAAAAAACAATACAGCAAGGAGAATATTTTCTGATGGATTTTTTTTTTCCATTGTTTTGCTTTTATTTTCTACGAAGGCAGACCAAAAATAAACCCTGAGTTTTTCATCCTTACAACCGCTGCAGCCTCCCCATGGTCATGAGATCAAAATTCGGGCACTGGGCACCTGACTCGTATTTATGACGGTCGCAGCCTCCCAGAGTCACGTGATCCCCTTTCTGATGAGCAAAGTCAACGGGTGAACAAAAAGACGAGTTCCATTTATTTGTATAATGATCTATAACTCAAATCTTATATTCCAAACTGGACAGAAAAGCTCATTTTTTGATTGACCAGCTATGCCCTCTTGTAAGGCATGTAACCCCATAAACCATAATTTAGATTATCAAGAAAGGTAGACAGAATTATTTAGCAAACATTATTTGCAAATTGTTTTATAGGTTAAGAAAAACAAAAAACACAAAATGATGCAACAAAGAGCTCTGCGTTTGCATGCTTGCTTTATCAATATTTTCTTCCACAACAATTGGTGGGCTGTGAACCTTTCAGCCAAAGTTAACAACTGAGGATACTGCGGTGTGAAGCCTATTAAAAGGAAAATGGAAAAACAAACCCAAGTTGAATGATACACTTGCGCAGTTCAAAAATATGCAGAGATTAATTCCAAAAGGAAAATGGAAAGCTTGAGGCAAGGAAAAAATAAATAAATAAAAGACTTACTGCAGGCTTTCTATTTTCCCTACTGTGAGTCCAAACTGGATTTATTTACTAATATTTATACTGCTTTCAGAATAATATCCTTAAGGAGTACACAGCAGATCAGCTACCTACAGTACGTATGCTTTGGAAACATGCTCTAATTTATTTTATTTTATTTTCCCCTGCAAATAGCTGCAGGTAGGTTTACACAACAGTCAGAGATGGAGCACAAGGTAAGAAATTCAACTGCAAATATTGAAATGATCCCAAACCAAACCAATTCACATTCAAATCAAATCCAAACTACTGAGAAAACCAACAAAGGTGTTATTATCCACGCAATACAGGTAGCCTTCATGTTATAACGGTTCATTTAGTGACCGTTCAAAGCCATCGTAACAAGTGACTTATGACCATTTTTCACCCTTAGGACTATTGCAGCATCCCCACGATTGTGTGATCAAAATTCAGATGCTTGGCAACTGACTCGTACTTGTGACGGTTGCAGTGTCCCAGGGTCACATGATCCTCTTTTGTGACTTTCTGACAAGCCAAGTCAATGGGGAACTGAGATTGACTTAACAACCATGTTATTAACAACTGGGGTGACTTACTTAACAACTGCAGTGAGAAGAGTTGTAAAGTGGGACAAAATTCTCTTAATAACTATCTCACGTAGCAACAGAAAATTTGGGCTCAACTGAAGTCATAAGTCAAGGAGTACGTGTAATTATTTGATTCAGCTCAAAATACATAAGAAGTCATCTGATGGGGTTCAAACCTCTACACCTAAACAAAAGGACATGTTTTGTAGGATGAAGCTGGCACAATTCTTGCCAAAGAATAATTATGGACATATTAAGCTGATTAAGTACCCATTTGGATTAACATTCATAAGAGTTCTATTCCCATAAACAAGGCATGTTCGTCATACTAATGAGCTGAAATAAAACCCTTTCCTTGGCATACTTTTCTGCACCATATCCCAATTTACATTTCATTACTATTAAAAACAAACCTCAAATACACTCTGAAAACCTGTTTACCTTCCAGCTGGTACCAATTTATTGCTATTAATGCACATTTTAAAGAACTTTCCCCTCTTGCCAGATCTGTGTTGATGCTCAAGACGAAAATACAATTCACTTATACTTCACCTTTATATTCTAACAATAACAATAGTCATGGTCAATAAATTTATTCCATTATATTTAATGCTTCTCACATTTTTTCTGGGATTTGACTTGGCCTCAAATTCAGTGTATTCCTTTCTCATTGCTGAGATTTACCGTTTGTCTGAAACTACTGACTATGAAGCCTTTCCTTGTGGCACCTAATCTTGCATAAAATTACTGGTGTTTTTTTCCCCCCTTCCTCCATGTACAGTTGAGGCTTTATTGTATTCATGAGGAGTGATAGCAATTAAGAAAGTCCCAAAAGAGGTGGCTAACATATATGTACAGAACACAGAATACAGAATAGCAGAGTTGGAAGGGACCTTGGAGGTCATCTAGTCCAGGGCTTTTCAACCAGTGGTACGGGTACCACCTGTGGTACATTGGCACCTGGCAGGTGGTACGCGACCATCCTAGAAAAGTGGTAGTGGGGGAGGGGAATGAGCTGAACCGGTGGCAGCACCGCACAAGCCTGAGCAAGAGATGGCTGGAGTTGCAGGGCTGTCAGGCTCAGTGGAAGAGCCAGGATCAGCGCTTCTTCAGGTGTCAGGGCTCAGCGGAAGCATCAGGATCAGCGCCAGGCTCCAGCTGGAGCTCGGTGCTGATCCTGGTGCTTCCGCTGAGCCCTGAAGAAGCACCAATCTTCTGGAAAGCAGCACTGATCCTGGTGCTTCTGCTGAACCCAGAAGAAGCGCCGATCGGCTGAAATGTTGCAGCATCTCCAGGATCTTGTGATTTACATTCAGATGCTTGGCAACTGATTCATATTTATGACGGTCACAGTGTCCCAGGGTCATGTGAAGTGACCAAAACCTGCTGCAACCACCCAGCAGATGGGGGGAATAAAAAACAAACATCCCCCCCACCCCACCCCCACTGCCAATCCTCAACAGAAATGCTCACAACAATGGAAACCTCGGACAGGAGGAAGAACGCCACCGGGCGGGCAGGCAGGTGTCTTGCTCGTCTATGGCTTGGGGTGCACTTTTTTCGGTGCCATTATAACTTTGAACGGTCACTAAGCGAACTGTTGTAAGTTGAGGTCTACCTGTACTTTATCACTTTTTTCCTTTTTTTTTTTTCACCTTGCTAGGTGACTGGTGGTACTCGGATGTTGCCATATCCTGAAAGTGGCACAATGGGTGAAAAGGTTGAAAAGTCCTGTTCTAGTCCAACCCCCTGCTCAAGCAGGAGCTGTGGTGGTGCATTGCTTAAAATGCAGTATTGCAGGCTAACTCTGCCCACTGCCAGGAGTTCGATCCTGACTGGCTCAAGGTTGACTCTGCCTTCCATCCTTCCGAGGTCGGTAAAATTCTTGGGGGCAAGAGGCTGACTCTGTAAACCGCTTAGAGAGGGGCTGCAAAGCATTGTGAAGTGGTATATAACTGCTATTATTATGCCATTCTGGACAAGAGGCAGCAGAGAACTGCTGGAATAGATCTGACTTACAAGAAATAATTGCTAAAGCTTATTTGAGACAACAAAACAATTAATTGTAACATGAAACCTTGACACAAATCTGTATTTTCACTGAGACCGCATGTGCACATTACTGGAATGAGTCATGCAAAATTATTATTTTATTTCAAGTACTGCTGGGTTAGCAGTTCCCTTTTTGTAAATCTACGAGCATTTGGGGTTTTGTTTTGGATTGTTTTTTTCCCCCAAAACAATGCCAAGAATAACTAGTCTTAAGGAAAAGACTCACAGAAACACACTGTGCCTTTACCTATTGCGCCCAATAAGCAGATATATTTTCTTTTAATTCCAGGGCTTAAACCCAGCAGTTCTATAAAGCATCTTTTATGCATAACATTCATAAATGCCGGCGTATGTACATCCCCAGATACTTCCATCCCATATATATGAAAATGCAATTTACTGTACGTCAAATAAAAAAAAACGTAGTTTCCAAATGCACAACAGGTGCTAGTTAAACGATCAAACGCCATTTGTAACCCAGTCTCTTACTCTCATTTGCAGCGTGATAAATTGCATTTTAGCAGAGTACAGCGATCTAAGGGGTCCTGACATGTTTTTTTATTGATTTGCATAGGTTATATGTATGTATTCCTGTTGGTAGGCAAATAGCACCAGGAGTAAATTCAAGTCGTCGCGCCTCTTGTTTCAAGAAAATTGTAGCCATCACAAGGGAGCTAAGATGGAGTGAGGCTGGGTAAAAGAGACACACAGAGCCCACTGGAATCTTAGACCTTCTATTAAGATTTATAGGCTGTAGGATTCTTTGGGGCTTCAACATTATTCTTAGTAAACCCTTTCTGTCTTTAGTTGTTTATAAAAACTGGCAGCTTTAGCAAAGACAAAAGCTGATGGTATAGAGAGCACAATTTAACATAATAGTCTTCCAAACACCCTGAGAGGATGCTGAAGAAGGGGGGGGAAATCCCCCCAATGTGTGTATAAATCAAAACCCCGTAACTGCCAGTACGACACATATTTTCTGAGGTATGAAGGCAAGGAACACCAAGATGTTGGAGGAATGGCTCTCAATGGGTGGGTCCAGGACAATGTGCCACAGATTAAAAATACAGACTGTCTTCAGAAAAGGAAGGGTGAAAAGAAGAAATGCAGGAGGAGGAGGAGGAGGAGGAGAGGTGGAGCAGGAGGAGAGGAGGCAAAGAGGGAGAGGAGGAGGTGGTGCCACAGATTAAAAATACAGATTGTCTTCAGAACAAGCAAGGGTGAAAAGAA
Source organism: Crotalus tigris (assembly GCF_016545835.1). Lineage (NCBI taxonomy): Eukaryota > Metazoa > Chordata > Lepidosauria > Squamata > Viperidae > Crotalus > Crotalus tigris. The sequence continues at coordinate 18,450 of NW_024096602.1, forward strand.
GAAATGCAGAAGGAGGAGGAGGAGGAGGAGAAGAAGAAGGAGAAGGAGAAGGAGAAGGAGAAGGAGAAGAAGGAGAAGAAGAAGAAGAAGAAGAAGAAGAAGAAGAAGAAGAAGAAGAAGAAGAAGAAGAAGAAGAAGAAGAAGAAGAAGAAGAAGAAGAAGAAGAAGAAGAAGAAGAAGAAGTCGTCAGTTGACTTCAATCAGTCAAGAAGAAGAAATGTCTGAAATGGTATAAGGTCTCCTGCTGGACTAGAAGACCAATCATTTTGATTGAATATCAGTAGGATATTCAGTAGGATAAAAGACAAACTATGGCACCCAACATGAAAGTACATCATAAAATGTCATAATATTTTATTTTATTCACTGAGTGCCAGGATGGAAAATTATAATACAGAATTCTGTCTAAATAATGTGGCAATCACCCTCCCTTGCCAATATACACTTAAATTTTAAATCAGCAGGATATTTCCTATAAACTAGGATGGTGCCACTCCATAAACCTGAGATTTTGCATGTCTTGTTAAAGTGGATGGGAACAAAACTGAATGTTTACTGAACACCTTTGGAAGATTGCACTGCATTCTGTCTTAGAAATTGTTGGAGTCCTTGATCATTGGGCCACGCTTGCTTCTACTAATAAGATCTGGGAACCAGTAACATCTAAAATACCAGGGTTCTCCATCCCAGATATATTTAGAAGACTTTGAAAGGAGGCTATGAGTCCTTAAGCAAAGCCCAGGAACTGTCAGCTTCCACCTTATGCTTGCTTGTGCCTCACTGCAGTGACAGACTGCTATGAAGGGTGAGGAGGGGAAATGAAGGGGGGAGAATGCTTGGGGAAACGAAAGTAAGTGCTGCATTTCCTGTTGGTAGGCAAATAGCACTGCTTCAAGGTCATCCAGCTGGAAGAAGAAGGGGGCTGCATACCAACCTGCATTTGGGCGACCCTTAGGAAAACATCTTGCTTGAACCAGATGAAAGACGGTTAAGGGAGGAATTAAAAAAATTTGTCACACGATTTTCACTTCTGGCTTTGCACTACTGCAATACACTGAATCTCTAATAAACTATACCTTTCTCAAACATGGAGCCGAGCAGGGGTCTTCCAACTTGGCCCTTTTATGACTTGTGGACTTCAACTCCCAGAATTCCTCAGCCAGGCACCCACAAGTCACAAAAGGGCCAAGTTGGAAGACCCCTGGCTTAGAGGTTTAAGTCGTGGCAGATCTGACAGATCTAAAACCTAGATCCCCACCCTTCCAAAGTCAAAAGCAGCCTCCTCCTCTCCAGGCTTCTGGCTCACACAAGCACACCCCTGGATGTGAGCTACACACGGCCCACTTCCCTGCATCTCTACCGTAGGCAGCAAATATAATTTTCCTGCACACATTATGAGAATGTGAATTTGCACAACTGGTTCCAACTAGGACTTTATTGATTTCCTACCTAAAAAGCAAAGTCATTTTTTGCTCCAGCAGATCTGGCTCTTTTATTCCTATTGGGCAGCTTTCAAGGAGAAGGACTTTGAAGGTTTTTTTTTTGAAAAAATCCTTCAGTCTTATGCCTTCTCTGCTAAGTTTCCCTGTTTCACTGCAGTTCCATATACTAAAACAACCCACAGTTAATATGTTTATGATGGTGACCTCTGAAAGGGTCACGTGAGCATTCCTCTAATTATATTAATCTTTCTTTAACCTCTCTACCTTTTGTTTCTTTTAGTAGCTTTATTTTATAAAAAGAAAGAAAGAAAGAAAGAAAGAAAGAAAGAAAGAAAGAAAGAAAGAAAGAAAGGAAAGGAAAGGAAAGGAAAGAAGGAAGGAAGTTAGAGGGAAGGAAGGGAGGGAGGAGTTAGAGGGGAGGGAGGAAGGAAGGAAGAAAGGAAGGAAGGAAGGAAGGAAGGAAGGAAGGAAGGAAGGAAGGAAGGAAGTTAGAGGGGAGGGAGGGAGGAGTTAGAGGGGAGGAAGGAAGGAAAGAAGGAAGGAAAAGGTAAGTTAGAAGAAACACTGGAACTATAAACTAGCAAAGCTTTTTTTCTATCTACATGCAAATTTGATGACTCCAATCTTTTTGGAATAAATTAGTGCAACATTTTGGCATTTCGTGCCTCTCTCCCCCTTGAAAACCCAGCATCCCAGGCCACGCATGCTCTTTGTTTGTGCTTATTAAATGAAAGAAAGGATCACCTTCAACTATATTAATGATGGACTCCCGGATGAAGGATGCCTGCGAAAATTCACAACATCTGTTTGCTCCCGTCTCTCCCCAGCATGCTGCACCTATTTCTCATGCTTAATGATGCTCATCCACTCTGCAAGTTTTACGAACAAATGTGTGTTTAGCCACATTCATCATCCTGAATGAGTGTTCTTGATGAAGCATCCAGTGGCCTGTTTCGCTCTTTCTGCTACACTTTAACAAATGACAACGGGGCTACGTATTTTTCATTTTGTTAAAAAAAAAAAAAAAAGAAGAAGAAGAAGAAGAAGAAGAAGAAGAAGAAGAAGGCCAAGGGAAATTTAAAAAACAAAAAACCAAAACTTCTGTTGTAACTTTAGTGGGGAAAACAGAAGGGAAAAAAGTGCTACCCAGAACACTGCCTAGGTTCAGCCCTATGAATCTCAGCATAAAAAATATTTAAAAATCAATGAATCAGTCAATCAGAATAGGACTGGAAGGGACCTTGGAGGTCTTCTAGTCCAGCCCCTGCTCAAGCAGGAGATCCTATATCATTTCAGACAGGTGGCTGTCCAGTCTCTTCTTATAAACCTCAACTTCTGTTCCACTGGTTTATTGTCCTCATTGTTAAGAAGTTTCTCCTTAATTCCAGCTTGCTTCTCTCCTTGAATAATTTCCATCCATTGTTTCTTGTCTTGCCTTCTGGTGTTTTGGAGAATAATGTGACCCCCTCTTCTTTGTGGCAGCCTCTCAAATACTGGAATATTGCTATTACGTCCCCCCCCCCAGGCCTTCTTTTTTCCAGATTATTCGTACCCAAATCCTGCAGCCGTTCTTCATATGTTTTAGTCTCTAGGCCTTTAATCATCTTAGTCGCTCTTCTTTGCACCTTTTCCAAAGTTAAGAACAGTTTCAGGAATTGGGTATGGCTATCTAGAGAAAAGAAGGACTAGAGGGGACATGATAGCAGTATTCCAGTATTCGAGAGGCTGCCCCAAAGAAGAGGGGGCTCAACTTATTTTCCAAAGCACCAGAGGGCAAGAAAAGAAGCAATGGATGGAAACTCATCAAGGAGAGAAGCAACCTGGAATTAAGGAGAAACTTCCTGACAGTGAGCAAAACCAACCAGAGGAACAGAAGCTGCCTTCAGAAGTTGTGGGTACTTCATCACTAGAGGTTTTTAGGAAGAGACTGGATAGTCACTTATCTGAAATGGCATAGGGTCTCCTGCTTGAGCAGAGGGTTGGGCTAGAAGACCTCCAAGGTCCCTTCCAGCTCTATTCTATTCTGGATAGTTGTGGGTGGCTAATTCTTACCACCAATAACATTTATCTTTGCTAGCCCACTGTTGCTGTTAGTCACATAAGTACATAAAAATAATTTACTAGTTTAACACCAACAAGATGGATAAGAATGAAAAGGATCAACAGAAATTCAGAAGACATAGAGCAGGGGTCTTCCAACTTGGCCCTTTTATGACTTGAGGACCAACTCCCAGAATTCCTGAGGAATTCTGGGAGTTGAAGTCCACAAGTCATAAAAGGGCCAAGTTGGAAGACCCCTGGCTTAGACTGATAGGCTGGAAGGGACCTTGGAGGTCTTCTAGTTCATCCCACTACCCAAGGCAGGAGACCTTATAGTATTCTGGGCAAATTGTTGTCCAATCTTTTCTTGCAAACCTCAACTTGCACCCACAACTTCGGAAGAAAGTTGTTCCACTGATTAATCAATCTCAGTGTCAGGAAATTTCTGCTTAGTTCCAGGTTGAAGCTCATCAGAGGAAGATCCAACTGGAACTAAGAAGAAATATCCTGATACTGAGAGCAATTAATCAGTGGAACGGCTTGGCTTCATGCAACATAATCAGGAAAGGATTCCATTTTCTCCATATTTCATAGCCAGGAAGTACTTCTTAAAATCAAGTAGATCCTGATTCTGGGTTCAGCTGAAACTGGTACTTTTGCCCACGAAAGCCCAATATAAGTTAAAACCTGGCTAATCAAACAACACTTGTTTTAGGACAGGTCTGCATGGATATAAAGCTTAGCCACAGGCATGGAATTAAGGAGAAACTTCCTGAGAGTGAGGACAATTAACCAGTGGAACAGAAGTTGCCTCCAGAAATCGTGGGTGCTCCATCACAGGAGGTTTTGAAGAAGAGACTGGACAGTCACTTGTCTGAGATGGTATAGGTTCTCCTGCTTGAGCAGGGGGTTGGACTAGAAGATCTCCAAGGTCCTATCTATTCTATTCTATGCTATGCTATGCTATGCTATGCTATGCTATGCTATGCTATGCTATGCTATATTTCTATTCTATTCTATTCTACTCTATTCTATATTTCTATTCTACTCTACTCTACTACTCTACTCTACTCTACTCTACTCTACTCTACTCTATTCTATTCTATTCCAATCCATTCCATTCCATTCCATTTTCTATTCTATTCTATTCTATTCCATTCCATTCCATTCCATTCCTATTTTCTATTCTATCCTATCCTTTGATGCACATCAACAGTCCAGAATTCACTTTGTCAGAATTCACTTTGCCTGCGAAAGGCTCTTCTCTTCCGTCACTCACAACAGATATATACATTTTCTTTAAGATATTCTTCGTTCCCGCTTTCTCTTCTTTCATTAAAGAGAAGACCAGTGTACCTCTTTCCAGCGAGGCCTTTTGCACAGTTTAAGAATTCTGTTATTATATTCCAGAATAAAATGTAATTTTACTGTTATAGTATTCTGTTCTAATTCTGCTTTTAATTACTTTGCTGGGTCTTTTATTCTTCCACTGGGGCAATTTTTCCTTCATGGGAAATGAATCTAATTAACAATAACTTTGCATTTGTTCACACTTTAAAGCCTTTGAAGTACACCATGTACATTATCTCCGTGATTATTACGTTTTCCTTGTACGATAGGCCATCACCGAAGCGACAGAACATGCCTAAGGCATAACTGATTAGACGGGATCGAACGTCAGCTTCATTGTCTCAGTTATTTAAGAAAAAAAAAGATCTGAAATGTTTCAATGGAGCAAAAGAAGCAGGTCTGTTGAGTAATGTCTTCTCCTTCTTCGTGGCAAAGTAGGAAATAAAAAAGGGGTTAGTTTGGTTTCGGTATACAATTTTTCTTCAGTGCTTTTTCCATCTGCCTGGGAATTTCTAGGCAACAGGACAAAAATCTTTCTCAAAAGATAAAGGCCAAAGGTCTTACTAGTTTTGGTTAAATCATGCTTTCCTTCCTGGCTTTAGGACAGTATAATTTATATCTCCTTCACTGTCCGTTCTTGGTGGCCCTGCTAAATCAATACAGCCAGACAGATTTTCTTTTCTCTGTCTTTCATCTGTCATAGTTGCTCCTTCTGTTTTCCGTGGCATTGTTAGTCCTCTGCTTTAACAACCCTTTAGTTAGCAGCCATTGGAAATTACAACGGCACTGAAAAAAAGTGATTTATCACCGATCCTCACCTTTACAACCGTCGCGACATCTCCACAGGATCAAAATTTGAGCACGTGGCAAATCAGCCAAGTGTATTTATGACACTCGCAGCATCCCGGGAATCACGCGATCCCCGTTTGTGAACTTCTTATAAGCAAAGACAATGGGGGGAGGGAGAGGAGGAGCTGGATTTGCTTAATGACCTGATGATCCACTCAACAACTGCAGTGGTTCACTGAACAGCCATGGTAGAAAGGGAACGTAACATGGGATGCGTCTCACTGAACGAGTGCCTCACTTAGTTATGGAAATTTGGCTCCTGATTCTGGTCATAAGCTGGGGACTACCTGTGCCACCAGAATTCTTTTAGAAATCTTTCATTCATTCGGTTTTTTTTAAATTGTTGCATTTGTTTGTTTGTTTATTGATTGATTGATGATTTAGAAAACCACCCAACTCCATAAGACTCTGGAGAGCATGCAACGTTAAAAGAAGGAGTAGAAGGAAAAGGAGAAGGAGGTGGAGAAAGAGGAAGAGGAGGAGGAGGCCTAGAACAGACTTTCAGAAGTAGCATTCATGCAATTCCAGCAGGCTGTTCTAGGCCTGGAGGTCTCCTCCAGACCTCCCAGGCCTAGAACGGACTTCCGGAAGCAGTATGCATTCAGCTGGTTCTCCGAACTCAACAAAATTTAGCTACCGGTTCTGCCAAACCAGTGTGAACCGGCTGAATCCCACTGCTGCTCCTGAGCTTTTCCTATATTCCTGCAACGTATGGAATGACTACATTGCTTCATTTATTGTTTTCTTCCTCTAATGGCTGGTGTGTTATTCATTGGTAGTGAAAGTTGCAGGGCCTAATCTGTTGGCTGAGAATGCTAAAACAGCTGGAAAAACAAAGACGTACGTATTTCAGACCTCAAACGAAGCCTCAGCGTGGTAGAACAAATTCAATCAAGTTTCAAATTGGCAACTGTTCCCAGCAAATGCTGCTCCTTGGGAAAGATGGATCGCTTACATTTTGGAACGTATGCAGGGAATTACCCCCAAACAGATGCAAATGTGCTCAGATTCCAGGATTCTTTGGCATGCCACACATAGGAAAGTTGGGCATTTTATTCCATTTAACGCAGAGACACACAAAGATTTAGAAAGCAACTTCTGCCAATTAAAATGATTTTACCAATAAGAAGGGGGGGCAGGGAGTTGTGAGTTTGCTATTTTAAAAAAAAGATATGAAAAGCGTAAAAAATAGAAATTCTGGACTTTACAATCAATTTAGTTTTCTTAAGGTCAGATTCCTCATATCTGGGTCTTGAAGAAAGAGTTTTCTTGCAGCAGTGCCAAGAAATGTGGGCTGTATCCTTGCTAAGTGAGAATTTACCATTATACTAAAATATTCAAATTACCAATAAAAAAGTTAATAGTAGTAAAAATACAAATTATCACTTTTTTTAAAAAAAAAAAGTATTCCAGCAATTCTCATAGTTCAGGACATAATTCAGGCCGCTGAGAGTTTTTTAAGGAAATCAATTTGCATTTTTAGCTGAAAGTGCATTTTGTTTTCCGTTAAACCGATTTGTATTGCAAAATAAAAGAAAGGATTTATGCAAAAATAAACTCAGGGGATCATTACCAAAACACAAAATGTAATTTTCTACTCAAATTGTGAATTGCATTTACAAGAAAGGGTTTTCAAATATGGCCCCAAATCACATTATCCACACAAAAGAAGAGAAATTACCACATTTTTAAAAAATCTCATTTTAAAATATTGAGCTTTTCTAAAAGCTATAAAAAAATCTCTTATTCTGAGCGAGGGGCTAGTTTTTAAACCAGACTGATAGAAAACAAAATATACATTTGTTGTTGAGAAACTGCTCCGTGCTAAATATTTAGCTGGTTCTTAGGAATTTTGAGCTTTACTTTTGCAACACAATTTCTCCCAATTTATTATAAGGGCAAGGTATTTTCAACTCACCAATTAGTTTTCTTCACAAAATTTTAGTGAAACTAATGAAAGTAATTTTGTAAGAAGTACACCTCCCATGTACACTTTTGAGAACAAGCAACTAAATTTCATTCTTAATGTGTGGCATTGGGTCCACAGTAAAAAATGACAACAAAGGTTATCTATCTATCTATCTATCTATCTATCTATCTATCTATCTATCTATCTATCTATCTCTCTATCTATCTATCCATCCATCTATCTATCTATCTATCTATCTATCTGCCTACCTACCCATCCATTCATCCATCCGTCCGTCCGTCCATCCATCCATCCATCCATCTGTCTGTCTATCTATCTATCATCTATCACCTTGTCTATCTGTCTGTCTGTCTGTCTATCTAATTTCACCAAGGTTTAGAACATAGCATAATAGGGTTAAAGGTCTTCCAGAATGGTAGAGTCTTCTGCTTAAGTTGTCAAGGATTGTCCAATCTCTTCTTAAAAACTTTAATGATGGAGCACCCACAACTTCTGGAGGTAAACTGTTCCACTGATTAATTGTTCTCATTGACAAGAAATTTCTCCTTACTTCTAGGTTGGTCTCTCTCTCTCTCTCTAATGATCTTCCTCCCTTTACTTCTTGTCCTGTCAAGGTTGATCTCCATGTAATTTTGGGAATTTTTTTTTCAACTTCCCCATATAGTTTCAGAGTCCTGGGATTTCTATGCCTACTCCAGGTGCAGAGTTGAAAGCAGCTCAAGGTTCAGGTCATAAAGAACTTGTTGCTTGTCACTTTCTTGCCACTTTTTCCCACTAATGGACCAATCATTTCCTTAACGTTTTTCTTGGTTTTTTTACATGTTGAAAGAAGGGTTTTTTTTGTTATTTTTGACTTTTTTCCCAAGCCTTAGATCATTTTGAGCCTTAGCTTTCCTCACTTTATCTTTGCAGGCTTGGGCTATTTGCTGATATTCTGCCTTAGTTATGTGCCCCTCTTTCCACTTTTTATATTTGTCCTTTTTGTCTTTCAATTTATCAGAGAGTTCTTTATGCAACCATGCTGGTTTCTTTTGAGAGCTGTTATTTTTCTTCTTTGTTGGTATTGTGCTAGACTGGGCTTTTATAATCCCACTTTTTTGCCCACTAGTTCAGTGTGAAATTTGTCTTAGTTGAAATTGGAAGTTAAAGCTTGGATTTCTTTTCCCTGAACATGCCAGGTTCATTCACATCATTAAAAGCAATCATTTGTTGTTATGCTTAAATCAATCTGTGTTGCATTGATTAAGGGGGAGAGTGTATCGATTGGAAAACAAGAGATCTTACCTCTCTGTTTCATTTCTTCTGCCCACCAAATGACATCTAAATGTATCTTAAAGATTTCTGGTGCAAGAACAAATATGTCTGATTTTAAAATTGCAGAACACTTAAAAGATTTGAAGAAAATTATTCTGTTATCTTATCTAGCAAAGAACTGAACCTAGCGGGAGAACTATCTGCCTTTTAAAAAAAAATAATAATTCAAGGTCTATTTCAGTCAGAACACATTTAAAAGGCAATTTATGCTGACAATTTGGAAAATATAACTATATGTGATACAGTTATATATTTGCAGCAGGTTACCCCCCAAAATAGTACATTTCAGTCCCACTGATTTAGATGAAACTTCATTAAATCAATGACACGGGGCTTATGGGACTGAGTCAATGATATTTGGATATTTGATAGCTCTACTTTACACAGTGGAGTTGTGAAAACTGTTCAAATTTTTTAGTAAAAACCCCCAGCACACACAAACCCCAATTACCAATGAAGAAAACAAACTTAAGCTGTATCCCACAATATTGCAGCCTTCTGTTCTCCAGGTTGAATCTCACAGTTGTACAAAGACCTCAGAGTTGGTTTCTAGCATTTGATTTTACCATAACTCACAAAAATGAATCTGTTAATAAGTAAATTAGGGAATTATGTATTGGACCTTTGAAGATAACACCGAATGGAAGTAAGGGCAATGGAAGAGGTGGGCGAATGTATCAAATATTTCCAATATTTGAGGGGCAGCTATAGACAAGGGGGGGTAAATTTACTTTCCAAAGCACCTGCAGGCATGATAAGAAGCAACAGAACTAAAGGAACAATTTCCTGACAGAGAGAACAATTAATCAGTGGAACGGCTTGACTTCAGAAATTGTGGATGCCCCAAAACTGGAAGTTTTCAAAAAGAGACTGGACAACAATTGGTCTGGAAAGGCATAGGGTCCCTTGCTCAAGCAGGGGGTTGGACTAGAAGACCTTGAAAGTCCCTTCCAACTCTTGCTATTCTATATTCTGTATTTCCAACTTGTAATAAATACCTTCCAAAATGAGACTCTCTTTTAAAAACAGCAGGTATTTTCACTTCCATAAGTGCAAGAAGAATTAAATATACAATACTATATCTTTACTGCATGGCGGCACAGTGGTTAGAATGTGGTATTGCAGGCTGATTCTGCCCACTGCCAGCAGTTCGATCCTGACCAGCTCAAGGTTGACTCAGCCTTCTGTCCTTCTGAGGTCGGCAAAATGAGGACCCAGATCGTTGGGGGCAACAGGCTGACTCTGTAAACTGCTTAGAGAGGGCTGTAAAGCAGTATGAAGCGGTATATAAGTCTGCTTGTGCTATTGCTATTTTCTTTTTTATGTTTACTGCAACCTACAAGTAACCAATATGTGGTAAGTTTCACTTTTGGTTTTGTGTTCTTCATGTATTTGTTTACCTAAACTAAATTCTTGGCTTTTTTCCACCAGACAAAGCTTTGCTTAGAATTTGCTCCTTTATCCTCACTTATATGCCCAGTTGGATGAATTAGGTGACAGCATCAAACTGACTGAAAGAGTACTATGTGAATATATTTCTTCCTGGCTTTTTTATTCCTTGTTTTATATTCTTTTGCCCTGCCTGCTTCATTCTGTTCGCTTGGAGGCGTGCAAAGAACCGAGAATCTTTTTGCTTTCTGCAGAATGCAGAAGAGATAAAATAATCCATCCTTAGACTATCAAGAGATAGTATTTAAAATTTGGAGGTGTTGGCTGTTGGAGCACTGTAAGAATAGTGTTCACCACGCAACAGCTCTCTCCCAACAGTAAGCCTGGGGGTATTCCAGTCACAGACACACACTTTGATCTCTTGTGCTATTGGATTTTTCTCTCCAAAAGCTCTCCCTTTCTTGACAAGGGGGGGGGGGGAGAGAAACAACTGTAGCAGGGCCTGTTCCCACCATGGCTTCAAGATGAACGTTCCATATGTTTTCTGCTATCTTAGCCTTGTGCCATTATTTCATACACTTGTGTGTCTAATGACAACTGCCCTAGGATTTCCTGATCAAAGTTGGGGAGAAAAAAACTAAGGAAAGGAACAACAGGCACCAAAAGCCTGGAGTTTACTTTGTATGTACTTTCTATATTACATCCCAAAAAGTTATCGCCACATACTAAACAAACTACATTTTTTTGTTAGTCATCCTGACTGATTAATTTAATTCAAATAAATTAATTAAATTAATCAAATTTCCTCCAGGAGCCACGTCTAATTCTTCCCACTAATTTTACTCCACAAGAGCTGTGTTACCCACAGGTAAGCCAGCTACACTATTATAGGTTGTATGTTTTGATGAGTGTAATAGAAGAATCGGGCCACTGTAATTTATCACTTATGCATGAACCATATGTTGGAGCTTGAAGCAGTCTCTGTGGAGGGCAAAAAAAAAAAATGTTCCTGAACAAAAATTAGGGAAGCAAACTTTATAATTCCAATGGAAAGGAAGTTTATTAAGAGGAAATACATGATAAAGCTGGGCAAAGCCTATTGGTCAGTTGTCTACTTCCTGACATAGGAGTCAAAGGCTCTGTGCTTTGTGCATGTTTTGTGCCCTGGGTCCCTTCACTGTTGAAGGCCAGTGCAAGGCTGTTGGGGATGAGTCTGTGTTGTCTTCATCTCAAACTGAAGCGCAAACGGTTCCTGGAGTCTGCAATGTTTTCTGGAAATCCGTTCAACATTGAAGGGATCCAGGGCAGAAAACATGGGTATGGCACCAAGAAGGCTCCACACCCATTTGCACCACTCAGGTGACCCTGAGGACACAGATAAACCTCCAAGTGGCCTCAAGGACTCTCTAAAAGAAGGCAAATGACCAGCTCTCTGCAAGGAGTATAAATCCTTCCATTCCCCACCATCCAGTCGGAGCTGAAGAAGCTTCTGGGATGAGAAGCGAAACGTCTTCAAAGGAAAAACAAGAAAGTCCAGTTGCCTCCTGAAAAAAGCACCTTTGGGGGACTTAATTTTAATTGTCTTGTATCTTTTTCACCTTTTCGCCGTTCTGTAAGCCACCTAGGGTCACTGCAGCAGCACGTGGGGCAGCATATGAATGTAATAAATAAGGGAAACATCCCACCCAGCCCCTGGCCTATGCAGAGTCACCATGCATAGAAAATCAGGGTCTTTTCGGTCCCAGTCTGGGGTTCTTAATATAAAATCCCATCGGTTCCCAATATGAGCCGATCCTGAACTCTAATGGAAATCTTCTCTTAGCAGTTTCTTAATAGGCATCAGAGGAGCTGAAATCCTGAGCCTAGTTTTCCAAGGCCCTAATTATTAATAAAGGCATCATTATTAGTCCTATCAGAATATTCACTTGATGCAAACCGAAGCCTTATACAGTTTGTTTGAGTCACCAAGATGACACAGCTTTGGCACTGATGACAGCAGCTCAGATGAAAAAATCTGAATTCTTCCTCCACGTAGCCACCCTTTTCATGGTTTAAATAGGCTAAGTGACAATCTTTTCTCTTCTCATTCTCTTACAATATCTGGGTTATTACAGCCCAGGATGTTCTGTTCAATTTAACATCAGCTGCAGCGTTTATTAATAATAAAATCTCTACACCGTGGACTTCATTTCAGTCATACTAAAATCAAAGGAAAGGGGGGGGGAATCAAAAAGTTTTAAGATGGCATTAACTTTTAGACTTGACTAAGTCAAGTCATTCTGTTACACATCAAAAGTTTTTTTTGCCCTATGACAAAAGTGTCACCCTTACTAATTGGGAACAGATAACGCTTCATTATAGAGAGAAGATTTTGAGCTGAAAAGAGATGTTTCCAGGCATCTCTTGAAATAATTTTGTAGCCATTGTTGCTTAGACTATAAAGACATATTACTTGAGCAGACTATATTAGGTGGAGTGTGTTTTCTCAGGTAATCCTTCTATTTGTTATGACTGTACAGATCTCCACATATCCTTCTATCTTGATATCATTCTGGAAAAATAAAGATGGGAAACATACACAAAAATTGAGGTCCATCTTTTCACCCTGAATTGTCCTTCTTGGAGTCATGCATAAAGAAATGTGGGGATTCGTGGGTAGAGAAGGGGAACAAGTGACATCAGTCATGCCATAAATGACACTACATAAATGATGCAGTGTGTGTCATTTGTCCCACAAGGTGTTCGTGCGTGTGATGTCATCACAGCTCCAAAGCGTAAGATGTCATCACAGCTCCAAAGTAAGAGATACATGGGAAATGAAACCAGAATAACTTTATGCGGAACAATTTCATAATAAAAATTAAACCTGGCAAGGATAATTAACGATGATCAAAACAGCTGTGGAGAAATGATTGATGTTAAAGATTCTTTTCAGAACTGAAGGTGACATGACAATCGTCAACATTCTCCCACTGTGAATATTCATAACTTTTCTTCTGCTTTTGGCCAAGCAGTTCTACCCGTTTTTGAAACGAAAGAGTTATAAATCTTGGAGAAGATGTCAGAAGAGATCAACTGTGTGCGCCTTAGGCACCCATAGCTATCCTTCGCCTCCTTCAAGAAGACTGATAGAGCAAAGAGGAAGAGATAAATCAAGAAATTTATGGTTGGTTCTTGCCTGTGTCATGAACTCAGAGCATGGATTTAGTCAAGCCAATCTCTTTTTCACGTTTACCTACACACTCAAAGCAAAGCCGACTTAGGCCCAGCTAGACCGGCTGGTGTAAGAATCACAATCTTGCAGCAATGTCCGTAGGACACAGTGTTCAAAACAAGATAGTTTCAACCATTTAACGGAAGCTCTGCTCCTTCCTACAGGCATCCAATCTAGAGTAGTGAGGCACTTTGAAAACAATACTCTGTAGACATTCTAATTTGTTCATTTTTTATTCCTCTTTCAAGGACTCTTAAGTGTTATATTGCTGAACATGTGTCCAACTTCATCTCCTTTTTCCTGCTTTATTTTTACCTTTGAATCAGGGATGTACGGTATATAATCTTTTGTTTAACACAAAAGGCTGCAAGTTAGTTGAATAAGAAAGGTAGGCCTGAAAAGCTAATACAAAGTACTATAGTACATTCCATTCCAGCACAATTTGGTTGAAAAGGCTTTAGAAATGACAGATAGATTAGGTAGGTAGGTAGGTAGGTAGGTAGGTAGGTAGGTAGGTAGACAGACAGACAGACAGATAGACAGACAGACAGACTACATTAGCATTAAAAGGAGGCTATCTACCTAGTTTTGGGTTGTCCATTTGGCCTGATGTTTTTTATATGTTTTTAAGGATTTTCCAGTTTTCGCCTCCCTTAGTCTCAACTCGTGGCTGGTCCAATTGACCCAGCTGAGGGTGCTCTGTCTGGCTAGCCCTCTCTAAGCCCCAATCCTGACCAACATTCGGCTCCATGCCTTCCTCTGCCAACTGAAACTCACCCTCCTCCTCTGAACCTGTGTCCAGAGATGGGTCTGGGGGCAGATCCATGACACTATCTGAGATTGAGCTTGATTGCAAGAAACTGCATCCTTTATTTTCCACTCTTCCCTCTTCATTATTCCTCTTTTGCCAGGCTTTTATCTGGAAACTGTACTGTCAGCCATCAGGGTACAGAAGGAAATATAGTGCATTGACTGACTCGTGGGATATGTTAATTATTGAAATTGATCTCAGAGACTATCTTGGTGGGACCGCAGAATTTCCCAGCCTGGAAACTTTGCACAGGCGGAGAGTGTCCAGACCCAGCATCTTTTCAGGCTTAACTGTTGACAAAGCCAGAAAAGCAGATCTGCAGAACTGTATCAGGAGATGCTACGGGACACTCAGGAAGGAAGCAAAGAAATAATATCCCCCACCGACACCACCCCCTTACAGAAGCAAATGCTGGAGAAACAGAAACGAGAAATCCACACAAGGTGAGAATCAGATCCTTGGAAACGGCAAAGGGGAAGACACCAGAAGAGATTCTTCAATGTCTGAGCCACTTACCCAAGACATCTTTCCTGATTTGCTGATGACTTTGGGCAGGCCTAGTTTTGTCACCAGTCAGTCTCTCCGTGGCTTAATTATGCAGCAGCCCAACTGAAAATTTTCTTTCTAATCGCATAAATCACCTTGCTTTGACACCACGCTCAATAGGGGCCGCAAAGAGTGGAAGAGAGCTATCGACGGCTCTGTCCCTCAAGTCCACAAGGTGCATCGTTTAGCCAAGAGTGATAATGAGATGCAGAATATACTGGAAACTGTCAATAGGCATGTCAATGGAAAGACTCTTAGATCCAACCTCCAGCAAATCAATGGTGGTTTTCAGCTATAAAAATCAAGAAAATGATAGCTTTCAAATGAATGGTAGAAGGAAACACGAGACTCCTTGGGGAGAGATAACACAGCTCAATTTTTCCTCCCTGAGTAGCTTCTCTGTCTGATGCACTCAGGGAAAAAGGTCACAGAACATTACAGGAAAATATCTCTGAAACAAGATGTACAACAACACTGGGACATGACATGAGGCGCAAGCATTGCTACAAAGGCCGGTATAGTTCTGACCTGACAGAATTGAAGTGTGGATCTGCGGTTGATAGGCAAGAGGGAACCAAAAGACAATGGGGGATCTACTCTGAAAAAAACATGAAAGACAACGAGGGATCTATGTTGAACAAATATGAAAGACAACAATGGATCTACTCTGAAAAAACATGAAGGACAATGAGAGATCTACACTGAAGAAATATGACTGTTGAGTTGTGATCAAGGCTCTTGTGGCGCAAGACACACACCAAGAAAATCTTAATCTCTCTTCCAGGGGCAACTCTGAGCATTAAGCCACACATTTTTAGGGAGCAATGCCAAAGGATTTGGTTTCATTCTGGGGGAGAGTCTTCTTGGGGGGTGGGGTGTCTTTTTTTCTTGCAGAGAAATCAAATTTCTATTTAATTCTGAGTAATAAGAAAATTTATATATGGCATAAAGGTAAAAGTTTCCCCTGTCCAACTCTAGGGGGCAATGCAGGGGTTAGAATGCAGCATTGCAGGCTAACTCTGCCCACAGCCTGGAGTTCAATTCTGACCGGGCTCAAGGTTGACTCAGCCTCCCAGTCTGTAAAATGAGGACCCAGATTACTGGGGGTCATAGGCTGACTCTATAAACCACTTAGAGAGGGCTGTAAAGCACAGTGCAGCAGTATACAAGTCTTAAGGACTGTTGCTATTGCTAGTAGCTGAGGAAGCCAGTGTTGTCCGAAGACAATTTCAATGGTCATGTAGCCAGCATGCCTATACACCAAAGACGCATGGAACACTGTTACCTTCCCACCAGTACCTATTTATCTACTATCGTTTGCACGATTTTGAACTACTTCGTGGGCAGGAGCTGGGGCAAGTGACGGGAGCTCACCCCATCACGTGGAGCTCGGATCTCGAAACCCAGGCTGTCAGCTTTCCAGCTATGCTATAGGAAATAATAAACTGACAGTTGACTCCGTTCTCCATCACAATGTAAGCAAGAAATTTGAGTTTTAGGAGAATCAGCAGATGTTTTCATGCAAAATGAAAAGACGGACTATACGCGTTGCCCTCTTGGTATGTCCATGGAGAGACCGTGTCTTCTAAGCAAAGACAGCAAAGCTTTGATTCTGAAGAACGATATGAAAGGAGCATTCCCCCCCCCCCGATAGCAGAAGGGCGGGAGGGGTGCAGAAAGGGACAGCAGCAATTGCCTTTGGGGGCTAAATTATTTGCATGCTCTTAATAAATACTTAAGCATACAGCTGTACAACTGTGGAGGGTTTGATTTTTTGTGTAAACTTTTGCTAAAGAGCTCTAGATTTTGTGAGTTGAATTAATGCAGGTTTATTAATTAATACGTTTAACTATAAGGTGGAATAGGGGAAAAAATCCACTTTGCTATAAATATAACATAGACTTTATCTGATTATCTTGCTTTGCATTTTGTTTAACAGATTTTAAGTTTTAATCATATTATGGCAACCCAATTGAAACAAAAAGTAAAACACATCAAAACAGGCTGGGATTTTAAACAGAAGGTGAGTGTAATGCTAAGCATGTTAGATTAAACACTATTATAAAATTATTCTAATAAGTTAACTGCTTAATTAGGTACGAAGTCGAAATTTTTGGCCCCTAAAAAATAAGGAACGAGGGGAAACATTTATAACATTTTTTTATATATATGAATTTGGGAGTTTTCCACAGAGTTTGTTCTATAATTCAGTGTGGGAGGAAAGATTTCTGATTGGAATGGAGCCAAGATTATTTTATTAAAGGAACAGTTCAGATAGTCAATAAAGAATTATCAAAAAAGCACTATATTTTATGCACCTTCTGCATGTGCGTTTAAAAATTCAGCAAATCAATAGCAATGTTACAAACACAAGACAAAGCCAAAATTTATTTTTTGTACTTCTGGCAGGATGAAGAATTGGCCCCATTTAACACTTTGTAATATAATATCCTAATGTATTAGATCTACATACACTATTTCATATAAATTACTTAAGAAATTTCAGTCTCTTATATTTTGCATTGGTTTCCCACTGATCTTTGGAAAGTATACAAAATTAGTTTTCTGTAATTTTTTTGTCAAACCAATATTTGAAGTTCAAGTCAAAGAAATGAAAGCCAAAAAAAAAAATTCTTGTAAATAAATAATGCACAAGGCAATTCTTTGAGTGGTTTGTTTTTATTATTAATATTTTGGGCTTCTACTAAACCTTGGCAAACATTGATTCAGTAGGCTGACCTACCATTACACAGGATAAGTGTAGGAGCCAAAGAGGCAAAGTCTGGGGGTGGAATCAAGAGAGGAATAAGCCTAGAATTACTATGTGGCCACAAACACTTCAAGTCCAGCCTCCCTTGAATTCCATTAACTCTTACCTAGCGCCAATTTAGTGCTGACTATTAGTTGACTAGATTCTTATGTATAGCTCTGAGCAATAAACCAACATAACTGCAATTTATAAAGTGTGTTCCTGATTCTTTGCCCTTGACAATAAGGCAACTACTTTTAGTGGTATCTTGGATGTTGTTTGTGCTACCGCTGTTCTCCTGGCCATGCCAACTCCTTTTGGTGAAGTGAAAAAATACACCAGTAATAATGTATTTCTATTTTCATTTTCTTCAACCCTGGTGCCCTCCAGACAAATGGGCCCAATCTAATCACTTAGTAAATTCTGGGTGATTAATGAAGGACAAACATCTTGGGGAAGACCTCACTATGCAGAGTGCAGGAGAGGAAGCCATCTACACAATACCCTTTTGAGTTAGCTCAAGGGTTCTTAACCTTGGCAACTTTAAGACTTGTGGACTTCAACTCCCAGAATTCCTCAGCCAGCTTTGCTGGCTGAGGAATTCTGGGAGTTGAAGTCCACAAGTCTTAAAGTTGCCAAGGTTGAGAACCCCTGAGTTAGCTCTTCTCTGCTTTCTGTTAGCAAAGGGGTGTCTTCACATAGCTTAATTTGCCTCAGTTTCTGGGAATAATGATGTGTTGGATATTGGGGAGACTCCTGTGCCTAGGTTCAAAAGAAATAAAAAGCCATTACACCGTTTAATAGTGATGAGAATTAAGTAGATCAGTCCAGAAATAAAGGTCCATTCTGTCATGTTTTGCAGTTTTATCAGAACAATTCTTTAGAGGTGTTGAACTTTCTAGGTCCTTCCTTGGATGAAGGGAGGAAGAAAGAATTCTGACTGAAATAAGACAAAGAGGGAAGCAAGGAGCTCCTAATACAGATTTTGTGATATTCCAATGAATTAAGAGGTACTTTTTCCCTATCTCAAGACCTTAAGTAGCATGGTCATTTTTAAATATTAATTCGTTTTGTTGGAGGAGAGCTAAATAACATTTCCCAAGCTTTTTTGGACCAAATTATGCCAGGAGAATCTGTGGGCAACATTTCCTTGATTTTCTTATCCTGGATCCCAGCTGATCTCCCAGGAGCTTAGATGATTTGAATCCCAGGGTTGAAAGGATTTTAAAAAAACATATACAAATGAGATAGATGAGACACAAGCTCTTTTTCCGGGGGAAAATCTGAAGCTAGGAACATCCTCGTTCATTCTATCCTCTACTTTCTAAACCCTCTCTGTGGCCACAGGTTTTTACAAAGAAGTGGCATGAAAAAAAAGCTCTTCTAAATTCTTAAAAAAACTAGATACCAATCAAGGTTTTTTAAAAGATTGTTCATCCAGTTTTGGTCACCACATTACAAAAAAGATGTTGAGACTTTGGAAAAAGTGCAAAGAAGAGCAACTAAGATGATTAAAGGCCTGGAGACAAAAACATACATAAAGAACGGTTGCAGGATTTGGGTATGGCCAGTCTAGAGAAAAGAAGGACTAGGGGGGCATGATAGCAATCTTCCAGTATTTGAGGGACTGCCACAAAGAAGAGGGGTCAACTTATTTTCCAAAGCACTAGAAGGCAAGATGGAAACTAATCAAGGAGAGAAGCAACCTGGAACTAAGGAGAAACTTCCTAACAGACAGAACAATTAGCCAGTGGAACAACCTGCCTCCAGAAGTTGTGGGTACTCCATCACTGGAAGTTTTTAAGAAGAGACTGGACAGTCACTTGTCTGAAATGATATAGGGTCTCCTGCTTGAGCAGGGGGTTGGACTAGAAGACCTCCAAGGTCCCCTCCAGGTCTATTCTGATTGAATGAATGACAGAGACAGCAAATGTGCAACCTAAACAGAAAGACAGCAATGGCTTGGCAATTGACAAAACTATGGCACTAATAAACAGGTTGCAATAGGTAACGTTAATGAACCAGGGCACACGAGGTTTGCTTTTAAACCTTAGCATATGCATCTCTATTATAGCAGTTCGAAATTGCATTCTTAAAACATGCAGCTGGTGTTTATCACAAACTTCCTGATGATTAAGTTAAATTATACTTGCCAGTGCCTAATTCCTCTAAACTTCATTTCTTCCTCAGCTCGTAAAAATTCGTTATGTGTTCCTCCTTTGAATTTTTGCCGGCATAATAGTAATAGTAACCATGATAAAAAGACTTCATTAGCAAAACAATGTATGCTCTGATCCTATGTAATTTTCACATTCTGGGTACCAGCCGCGTAAGTTGGGAATACACCTAAAATATTGTCTATTAATTTCAACAGGCTTAATAACCTCCGCGACAAGAATCCCACTAATTTACTCTTCACTGACATTGCTAAAAGAAAAATGATTTATGCAGATCAATCACCTTTACTCATCAAGTCAGGCGCTGACAGCCAGCCTTCATCACTGCTATTTAAAAGGCATCGCTGACAG
The DNA here is from genome assembly GCF_016545835.1 of Crotalus tigris. Taxonomy (NCBI): domain Eukaryota; kingdom Metazoa; phylum Chordata; class Lepidosauria; order Squamata; family Viperidae; genus Crotalus; species Crotalus tigris. The sequence continues at coordinate 38,612 of NW_024096602.1, forward strand.
CAAAGAGGGACTTTTTGATTAAGGGTTCTGTCTGGCTAACCTTTTATTTGAAGAATTATTGTTGCTGAGTGACAAATACTTCTCCATTCATTTTCAAGGCAAAGATATTGACATTCAAACGCTTGATGTCTGCACCGAACAGATGCCGCGGTTGGCAAGGGTCTCGCTCACAACAGCAGGTATGCCGCGACTCTGGGAGCCCAAAACGAAAAAGAGAAAAATCCAACACTACTGGCTCAGGCCCAAAAGCTCACAACAAGTGTGGTCAAGAGATCCTGCAGCCACGTGCTCTTGTTTTGAAAGGCTTCGTTGGTGACCATCTACTTGACCTTCTTCTTCAACAGTGTCCTCCCCTCACCTTCACCCTGCTTCTCCAGCTGATCAGATGGGATTACTCAGAAGAAAAGGGAGCAGCCAAGTGACTTGCGCTTGAGAGGTTGTGCACCCCACATCCCTGGATGCAGTAGAGGAGAGCAAAAAAATCCCTAGACAAAGGTTTCCTTTCCCGACTCTAAGGAGATCTAGGTTGACAGCGAGATGAAACACGCAAGTTATATTTGCCGTATCACCTACAAAAATCAAAGCCAATATATTTGTGGCTTTAAGCTAATCCGGCCGTCGCTTTCAACTTTATCGCTTTATAAAAAGGAAGAAAAGAAAAGCGAGAGAAGGAGAGGCAGGTGGGATGAAGGAAGCATCTGGAGAACTTAGGGAATGTATGAAAGGAAAGAGCTACGGAGCCCTTAAAATATACATCGGCTCTGTTCCCTTCATTGGTTAAAGATGAAGGCTGAAAGCATTTCTCATTTCTCATGGGTCCAAGGGCCACTTAAGACCCATCAGGCTTAGTTTATGTGGGAAATGAATCTGTTTCATACACACCAAGTCCTTTACCGTTTGCATCAAAGTCATTGCAGTTGGGAAATTGTTTTATCAAGTCACATGGGAGGCAAAGAAACTAGACCGACCAGTTGGATTCCCTCTCCTGCCAGGCGGGACACAAAGACTTGGGCACCGTGCCCAAACAAAACCATCTTTTGACAGGCTGGAACTCACCACCACACTCTGCTTTTTACAATTTACGATTTACTGGCATCTCCTCTGAGCGCCATACTTTTGAAGTCTTTGCCAAATGAAATTAGGGAAATGGCTGGAGAAGGCAGGGCCTTCTTTCTGATGCAGGCTAGCTTCTGGAATGGCCTCTCGGGAAAGGAACATCTGTGGCTAACAAGGTGATATATATATATATATATATATATATAGCGCAGTGTTTCTCAACCTTGACAATTTTAAGGCATGTGGACTTCAACTCCCAGAATTCCACAGCCAGCATTGCTGGCTGTGGAATTCTGGGAGTTGAAGTCCACATGCCTTAAAATTGTCAAGGTTGAGAAATACTGATATAGCGGAAGCCATAAACTAAATCAATGTTTTTCAACCTTGGCAACTTTTAAGAGGTGTGGACTTCAACTCCCAGAATTCCCCACTCAGTAAAATTGAGAATCACTGATCGAAGTCATTTTTTCCCCCCTGGTACTCATCATGAACACGGGTTTTAAGGTTGTAAGAACATTTGAAATCTAGAAAAAGAACAAAATGATCCTTTTGGGGCAGATTAGGGAGAGAAAAAAACAGTCTCTTCTTGAAAGCTTCCAGTGATGGAGCACCCACAGCTTCTAGAGGTAAGCTGGTTAATTGTTCTCACTGTCAGGAAATTTCTCCTTAGTTCTAGATTGGATCCCTCTTTGATCAGCTTCCATCTGAACACAGCCCTTGATTAGATAGATGCTATCTAGCTATCATTTAACATGTAACGTTACTTTTATTTCTTGACCTGGCTATTCAAAGCATCTAAGCCAGGGCTTTTCAACCAGTGGTACGGGTACCACCTGTGGTACATTGGCACCTGGCAGGTGGTACGCAACCATCCTAGAAAAGTGGTAGCGGGGGAGGGGAATGAGAGCACCGCCAGGCGGGCAGGCAGGTGTCTTGCTCGGCTGTGCCTGGGGGGGGCACTTTTTTCAGTGCCATTGTAACTTTGAACAGTCACTAAGCGAACTGTTCTAAGTCGAGGATTACCTGTACTTTATCATTTTTTTCCTTTTTTTTTTTTTTTTGGTCATCTAGTTTTTGACCCCTTGCTAGGCGACGGGTGGTCCTCGGATATTGCCATGTCCTAAAAGTGGTACAATGGGTGAAAAGGTTGAAGAGCCCTGGTCTAAGCCATCGGCTCTTGTCACATATTCTGGATAACGCCTGCTAGTGCATGAGTATTAAATACAGTTGCTCCTAATCAATAAGAATGACTTTTCCATTAATATTCTCCTGCTGTTCACTCTGTGTGTCTTGCTTTAGAGAAAGAAAGCAAATAAAGAATTAGGAATTTTATGTGCGTTTTTTAAAAAAGATGTAGGACTGGAATAAGAGGTTATGCTGGTACCAGATGAAGTGGGCGGGGAGCACATTTCATCGCCTTCCTTCCGTAAATAAAAACCACCAGGAGACGGTGAGTTCTAGTTTCTCCTTAGGCGTGAAAACAGGCTGGGTGACTTTGGGCCAATCACCAGGAGACTGTGAGTTCTAGTCCCGCCTTAGGCATGAAAGTCAGCTGGGTGACTTTGGGCCAATCACCAGGAGAAGGTGAGTTCTAGTGCCATCTTAGTCATGAAAGTCAGCTGGGTGATTTGGAGACAGTCTCTCTCTCTCTCTCTCTCTCTCTCTCTCTCTCTCTCTCTCTCTCTGTGTGTGTGTGTGTGTGTGTGTGTGTGTGTGTCCAATTCACCTCCCAGGTTGCAGGTATACTTGCTACCCTGAGTTATTCCTAATTTATCATTGTGGCGAAATGGGCAGCAGATAAATTTAATAAATAAAATAAATAACAAAGGCAGGATAACAAAATCTAAAATAATAATAAAATACAATCCTTCCATAAAAGAAAGGAATCCTTCTGTTTTTGGTGAGATGCTTGAATCCGACTCGTGGGCCAATTTAATAAACATTTCATTCCACATTGCAACTACACCTAGATAGACGATCTGAGAAACAAACAGTCACGTGTGGTTTCTTGTGCTCAGTTTTATTTTATAGATTTTTTTTCCACTGACTCTTTATTCCTACTCTGCTGAATGAAAGCATCAGAATAGCAAAGGACAAAAAGAAAGAAATTATAAGGGATTTTCTATTAGTAAACATTTCCTGGAGCAATACATGGATTTTGTTGAGGTTTGATTTCAGATTTTGCTCAAAAGGGGGGGAAAAAACACAAGTTCATCACAACTCACGAGATGCAAAGAAATGCAATTGAATGAGGAGAAATAAAATAAAAGAGAAGGCTAAAATGCAGGTTGTTTATATGCACTCTTTAAAATATTAAAAGTTCATTCCAGTGAGAACATATAGCTTATATCACATACACAAATATGGAAAGCAAACATTTTAAACCGCTGAAATAATGGCTATTGCCATTGTGTATAGAGAAATTATTAAGTTTATTACAGTAAAAATTGCTTAAATAGAAATTGTCCAGCTGTTACAACAGACCTTTGCAATGATCGCAATTTTCTCAGGCAGATACTCCTTTTGTGCATCAGACAACTTCCTGCAATTAAGGGATAATCCCACTTTATAATTCTGTGATTTAGAACACTTTCTTCTACATTGCAACCCACGTGGAACCCCACAGCCAGCTCTTTTTATTCAATTTTGCTGCGTGAAACACACAACTGCCCTATTGTCCAATCTATATTTTGAGCTGAAACAAATCTGGGCTAGGAAATAAACATTAACCATAATAGGAAGCAAAAAACCGTTATGCTTTGAAAAATGCGTGGCTAAAACACATCATGCAATCATTATTTTTGGTATCTTCACTTTTTAATCAATTAAATTTTGCAAAGAATGGTTATAGTGACGAGGAAGCCCTACGAAGAACAAATAGGTTGCCTCATTCATATCGATGTAGGTCAATTTTTTCCCTGATATTCATCAAAACTGGCACATCGGTTCAAAGAAGCTTCTTGAACAAGAAAATTGAATGTTTGGGAGCATACTAAGGTCCACATTTTTAAAATTTTTATGGAGCATTTTTGAAGAAAAAAAAAGAAAATAAAAAAGAGACAAGAAAAAATAAAGAAAAATAAACACAGAAATGAGTGAAGGAAACATATAAATCTCAAAGAATTTGGTTAATTTTTCTTTCAGTTTTTCATCTGTTAGCTTTAAATCCTGGCTATATCATATCATTTGGAAAACTGCAGACTGTTAAAATGAAAATAATATGGGGATATCAATAGTAGCAATCAACACAAGGTAAATCATAAAATGAGATTTACAATAAATTCTACCCAAGCAGCTCAAAATCCATTTTCATCTAATAGATCATTGAAAGTTAGAATATTCACATTTTAAGTAAAGAGAAACTCGTATTTTGTATGTTGTACAAGGCCATATGGGATCATGACTCCCAAATTGAATTAAATTATTTTTTTAGATTTATATCGGAAGATTTACATATGAAGTTATTTCAGACATTGATTCATACTCAAAATAACACAATAATAAAATAACAGAGCTGGAAGGGTCCTTGGAGATCTTCTAGTCCAACCCCCCTGCTCAGGGAGGAAAATGTAGACCTGGGGTCTTCAAACCTGGCCCTTTTATGACTTGTGGACTTCAACTCCCAGAATTCCTTAGCCAGGCACACGTGCCTGGCTGAGGAATTCTGGGAGTTGAAGTCCACAAGTCATAAAAGGGCCAAGTTTGAAGACCCCAGATATAGGTTGAAAGTGCAGTGCTGCATTCTAACCACAGTGTCACCATGGCGCAGGACCAATAAAGATAGCTGTAGTCTTTCTTGCCATGACTGTTTCCTGACCAGGCCCTCTTCAATCAGTGAACATTTAACCCATCCTCATGTTGGGTTTTTCCTTACCTCTCGTTATTGCTCATAGGAGGCAGGGTGTGCTAGTATATCTATATATAGACAGGGATCAATTAATTTGATATATGGGATGCCTTATTTTACTGGCAATTAATTTTGAACAGCAGTTATCAATTTAATTTTTTTTTGGTCTTGGCCTCCCATTTTTTAGGGGGTGCTTTCTGACAGCTATCCTGCCAGGCAAACTTATTGCTGGTCTCTCTAACTCACAAAATACTCCGTTGAGGCATAGTTGCTGAAATTAAAAATGATAAACATGAAAAATGGGTCTGATTTAATGTTTGCAAATTTTCTGCATAACTATGGCAACACACCCTGGAATAAAACATTTTGCCCCTCTGAATTGTTAGCAGCTTTGTAGAAATTAATATCTGGTGTTACTATTGCAATTAAAATTTAAAGATATATGCAGTAATGTACTAACCAACCATATCAAAGTATCCGATTTCATCTATCTATCTGTCTATCTATCTATCTATCTATCCATCCATATCTATCTCTCTATCTATCTATCTATCTATCTATAAAATATATCTGTCTATCTATCTACATTTACTTGCACAGTAGGACATTGATTGAAAAAGTTATCCTTTTACCTCTGACATTTACAACACCGTCAAACTACTTAGTAAAGCTGTATTACCATTATTCTCCACATCTTTCCTATTACCTCTGTCCTTCTCTTGTTATGACTATAACTTTGTTGCTTGTATCTTGCAATTTATATTGTTTTATTTAGTATCCTAATATGATTTATGTTGTTGCTTAGCTAGTACCCTCTGACTATCACTAGATGTTGCATCTTATGATTTATGATAACTGTACTTTTACGTTGTTTATGATCATGATCTGTTACTGTTACTTGTATGTACATTGAGAGCTTATGCACTGGAGACAAATTCCTTGAGTGTCCAACCATACTTGGCCAATAAAGAATCTGTTCTGTTCGTTCCGTTCCGTACCATTCCGTTCCATTCCATTCCATTAGATTCTGTTCTGTTCCATTCTGTTCTGTTCTACTGAAATCCAACGTGAAGAAAAGAAAAGTGGCCATTGGTTTGCTTTGTTATTGTGAAATTGTGAGTCTCAAAGCTGCAGGAGTGAAGATCTTTGACTGTTTCCATGAAGCATGGCTGAAGTTGTTTCCTTTAAGTGAAAAAAATGGAGTTGGGGATTGGACAACTCCAAAGGGCTCTGCTTCTTTCAATTAAATTTCTGGAATCAATAGAAACTCACCCATGACACATATACACCCAATTAATGTAATGCAATACTTGAGCTACGATTCACGGATGTACTTTAAGTTAACCAAGGGCTTGTACGTATGACCTTCTACAGACTGAGATAGTCTACTCTTACTTTTTCACATCTCTTGCTAAAATACTCCTAGCCAGTTCTGTCCTCCTCCTTATGATCCTTTGAACTCAGCCTTTTGTAACTCAAGAGCATCCTGCTGTGAGTATAAGTGAATGCAGCGGTGTTTAGTTGTTTTTCGGATTAAATTTATTGCAAACATGCACGTTCTTGACAGCAGATTTAAAAAAAAAAACCCAAAATAACGGAGCATGTGAGAGAAAAGTCCAAAGGAGCCAATTTCTTTGTAAAAGCACCTGATGGACATTGTGACAGCCTGATTGCCTTCCACCACCGATTTTGGGAACATGTGAAAAATACTGTGCACTGCTGGCTGGTATGTGGTCCAAAATGACTCATAAATCTTCCTTTATCTCCACTGCGGTGTTAGCAGAAAAGGATGAACTATGTTTTTTCTCCCCCATCTCATTCACATGTCTGTCTGTCTGTTAGCTGTGCCCTTGAGCAAAGATTACTGATGACCTACCTTTGATGTATGACACATCAGAAGCAGCAGCTTTTCATCAAGTGAATTAATCTGGGAAATGTAAACCTACCTGCATGTCTCTTTGTAACTTCCCACAATTCTTTTGTGCACTCCCCTGAGCAAGGCAGAAGTTCAGTATTGGAAAAATTATTCTCCAATGAAGCAAATTTGCCACTTATGTTTAAAATACAGCCTAAATTATCTTGAAAGCATCTAAAAAGGACGCTGGTCACCAAACGGATCCCTTGGCGTTCTGGGAAAGGAGCCTTGCTAGCTTCAGCCTTGAGGGCTGCATAATTTGCTGGGGATTCCTCTGATCTTGCATTGTTCATTATGATATTGCCACGGAGCAAAACAGTTTGGGGTGTTGATCAATGAAGAGGAGGCTTTACGTGACAGCTGTCTTTCCTCCACGCTGATACTCTATCAGCTCAGTCTGGAAACCGTGCACTTCTCTGTAAAGATGGCATTATGCATTAGGGCAAATTTTCCCCCGCAAATTAAATCTGTTACACGGTGGCATATTCTTTCTTTTCCTTCCCTCCCCTTTTATCACAACACAATAAACAGAGGTAGCTTTTAATCCTACAATTTTCAGGATGTCCAAAGGATAACCCCAGCTAATTATCCCAATCTTGACAGCCGACACCCAGCTCCCTATTTCTGCTTTTATTTGCTTTGCTTTCCCTCAACCTGCATAAAAACGTAGCTCAAAACAACTCTGCTTTACGTTGACAAGCTTCTGCAAAATCAATCACCTCTGGGGTGTTAGGACTATTTATCCAAGCACTGCATCTGCCTATAAACTGCAAAGCCATTCTTCCCTTCAATTGTTCAGTATTTATTAAACCTCTTAGTAAAACAAAGTGACAGAACTATAAACTTCTAGGTATAGTTTTCACGGAATTGGCTTAAGAGGGACTTGTAAAAATAGGATTAATGGCATAAAACGTGCAATATATAAATACAGCCCTTAGGAAAACGGAGGAGTAAGGGAAAAATATCAAGCAATTACATCTCTAGTTCTGAAAGCTGTGGTATTATAGGGTAATATTTCCTTAATGTTAGACTTCATTAACCCTAAGATAATCTCTCATAAATTTGGCTCATTTTTAAAGTGAAAAAACTATGTTTATTAAACTACTGAATATGTTTATGAAAACAAGACATAATCTACTGCCATAAACTTCTTGTCTTTATCTGAATAATCAAGCACCTCATAAATAAAATATCACAGAAAGTGAGTGCTAAAATTCATTACCGTAATCGCTCGGCGTATTCATCATCTATTTCATTAACAGTCCTTCTCCTTCTTGAATAAATGGATTCTTAGTCTAACAGAGCAAAACCATTTACAAGACAAAATGCTAAGCTGCTTTTTCTCATTTTCCCTTATCTGCGCCTGACTTTCTTAAATTAATTCTTCCCCTAAATCTTATTGTTTCTTTCCAGTGTAACTCAGCACATCAGAGGCCTTGAAAGAAATGTAAGCTGAAGAAATAGGTCTGTAGAGTATAAGTTAATTAGAGATCTAAGTGACTGGGGATGAGATTTGATGGCATGTGGTGCCAGGGAGAATTTAAGAAACTAATCTTCATTTAAAATGTTTGAAAATAGAGCACAAAATATGAAGTGAAGAGGCTCCAATTTCATCTCTGCCGCAGCAATATTTTCATTCTGGGGTTTACTTAAAAGTAACATGCTGGCAGAAGACGACAGTTGCTCCTTAGAGCAATTATTACTCAGCAAAAGCTAAAATAAAACAATGCAACGTATGCAAAAGTCTTCCATTCTTTCTCTCTTTTTTTATTTTTGTTCTTGGAACTGTTCGCATGATTGACTGATTGCTTGGTTAAGGGCACTGATGTGCCCAGTGGAAATTGGAGGAGACATCAGATATATTTATGTATATGTATATGTATATGTACATATACATGTACATATACATATATGTGTGGTGGACCGAGCGGAGGGGTCGAGCAGCCAGAGAGGCACGAAGCCGAGGACCCCAGCCTGAAGCTAATTTTTTGTTGCCCAGGCCCAGAATGGATTTCCGGAAGTAGCATCCACACAGAGAACCGGTTGTTCACATATTTGAATCCCAGCACTGTGTATATGTGTGTGTGTGTGTGTGGAGAGAGAGAGAGAGAAAGAAAGATGCAGATACAGATATAGATATAGATGATATAGAGATAGAGATAGAGATAGAGATAGAGTTAGGATTACATACATACATGCATGCATGCATACATGCATGAATATATTCTTTCCTAAATGAGAACAAAACTCTGTTTTATGAATAAGATTGTGGCCATGAAATGCCTCTGGGAAATTCTCATGGGTGAAGAAAGGAATATAGGTTAGACTTATACAGAACTGAAAATGAGCAAACTGAATTTTGTTTTGTTTTGTTTTGTTTTGTTTTGTATTTGACACTATTAATTTCAGAATTTTCAGAGTGGCATCCATTTAGGTCTGTCCAAGATGGTGACCCTTTCATTGGCATACCCTTGATGAAGCCCAATCTTCCCTCGCTTGGGATGTTCTGGAGAAGATTTGGAGAAGCTGCTCTAATGGTCTCCTCTCGCAAATCCTATGGAATAATAGGAAAAGATCACCAGATTTCCAAAGTTTTCCATATTTGGAATTAACACTTCTAGGTTGCAAAAATCCCAGGGAATATGTAATTAATCTGACCAATCATAGCAGTAGGAATTGTTCATCCAAAATCAGTAGCAGAAAATAAGCAGAAAATAACTTGTTTATATTTGACATTCAAAATTGTGGCTATTAAAACCATTTCCTTGAAGATCATTATAATTAAGTATCTGACTTTATTTTACTTAAGCAAATAGAGAACCTATTTCATTTTACTGTCATTTTATACGTTGCACTTATTTTAGACATTTAATCTAATTATTTTTTCCAGAGATCATTTTACTGCTAATAAATGAAAGACATGAAAAATTAAATTGCGTAATAAAGCGGGAAGGGGATTTGGTTCACAAGATACAGTGCTCCTGAGAACTGGGGTAGATTTAAAATTATGTAAAAAAAACTACTGCCCAACAGAATTAGGAATGTTTGTAGATTTTAAAATACGAATGAAAATACATGGAACTTAATGGTAGAGTGTTAACATGACTTACAGATAATACTAATATATTAATGGAGCTAGGAAATAAACAAAAAATTCTACATACCACTGCACTACTTTGGAACTAAAATTGTTAATAAATGTGTCAAATCCTATATAGATGCCATGTATTTTAGATATGTCTTCGGATTTTCCAGTTAGAGACTACATAAATGATTAGTAAGATCAATTTTAGTATGCATAGGGTTTATTTTTTAAAAAAACTATAACTGTTGTAGCTGCAGGTGGGCAGAAAAGACAAAGTTTCCTGCTTTCAAAGGATGTGGCCATATTCTTTTAAAAAATAATAGTATACATAATTTATGTTATACACACACGATACAGTACATAATTTATATTAATATACCCGCCACATAATGCAGACATAAAATTCCTGATAAAAAAGACAACAATAACTCTGGATAGTTTTGGCAGTACTTGGAGACAGCAGAAGAGAAGAGAAAGAACCAGAAATACAAAATACAAAGACCTGCAAATCCTTAAATAAAGATTGATAGATAGATAGATAGATAGATAGATAGATAGATAGATAGATAGATAGATAGATAGATAGATAGAACAAGATAGATAGATAGATTAGAACAATTAACCAGTGGAACAACCTGCCTCCAGAAGCGTTGAATGCTCCAACACTGGAAGTTTTTAAGAAGAGACTGGACAGCCATTTGTCCGAAATGGTGTAGGGCAGGGGTAGGCAATCTCAGCTCTTTTATGACTTATGGACTTCAACTCCCAGAATTCCTGAGTCAAGCTATGCTGACTTGGGAATTCTGGGAATTGAAGTCCATGAGTAATAAAAGAGCCAAGGTTGCCTACCCCTGATGTAGGGTTTCCTGCCTGAGCAGGGGGTTGGACTCGATGACCTCCAAGGTCCCTTCCAACTTTATTATTATCATTATTATTATTATTATTATTATTATTATTATTATTATTATTATTATTATTATTTTGGATCATTGCACAGTCAGCCAGATGTTCAGACTGGATTTGGCATTTTGTCTACCTATCGAGTCCTTACCCAGGACCTGGGATAGGCAGATGTGGATGTTTGATGGTATTACAGGTATCGTCGCAAGATGGAAGCAATTCCTAGTAAGGCCGCCTTTTGCAATTGACTAATAGCAAATTTGTCAATGCCAATGGTGTTCAAGTGGTGCTCCAGTTGTTTTGGGATTGCACCCAAGGAGCCTATGACTATTGGTGCTACCTTTGCTTGCTTTTGCCACAGTCTTTCTATTTCTATTTGTAGGTCTTTGTATTTTGTTATCTTCTCCAGTTCTTTCTTGTCTATTTTGCTGTCTCCAGGCACTGCCACGTCCACTATCCAGACTTTTTTGTCTTTCTTATCGACAATTGTTAAGTCTCGGGTGTTATGTTGCAGGTGCTTGTCTGTTTGAATTCTGAAGTCCCAGAGCAGTTTAATTTTATCATTTTCTATGACTTTCTCTATTTTATGATCCCACCAGTTTTTGCTTACAGGCAAATGATTTTTTTGCAGATCTTCCAATGCACCATTGTTGCTACTTTGTCATGCCGCTGCTTGTAGTCATTCTGTGCAATCTTCTTGCAACAGCTTACCAAGTGGTCCACTGCTTCTTCAGCTTCTTTGCATAGGCGGCACTTACTGTCTGTTGCTGTCTTCTCAATTTTGACTTTATATGCATTTGTCCTTAAGGCTTGGTCTTGTGCAGCCAGAATTAATCCCTCGGTCTCTTTCTTCAATTTTCCTGCTCTTAGCCATTGCTAGGTCTTGTTATTATCTGCTTTCCCAGCTATTTTTTTAACGTATTGGCCATGTAGTGCTTTGTCTTCCCACGCCTCTATTCTGTTCTTCATTTGGTCTTTCTTGTAGGCTAGTTTGGTCTCTCCAGTAGTCAGTAAGCCTTCCTGATATGCTAATTTCAGTGCATCTTCATCATTGTTCTTCAGATATTCTTCCAAAGCCATTGTTTCTTCTTCAACCATTGATGTACTTATAGCATTCCACGTCCACCTGTTTGCCTTGGTAGATAAAGTCTGTCAATGTCACTGCGTGGATGAAGGGCATGATTCATTGTCATTATTTTTCTGGTCTGCCTATCCATTGCTTTTAGTTCTGCTTGGGTCCAGTCCACTATTCCAGCTGTGTACCTAATAACTGGGATTGCCCAGGTGTTGATTGCCTTTATGGTATTTCCTCCATTGAGTTTGGATTTTAAGATCTTCTTCACTCTCTTGATGTATTCATCTCTAATCTTTTTCTTGACTTCAGTGTGCTTGATGTTGTCAGCTTGAAGGATACCCAAGTATTTGTAGTACTCTTCCTCATCCAGATTCTTAATGTTATTTTCGTGGGGCATCTTGATTCCTTCAGTTTTCATTATTTTTCCTTGTTTGATAGTAAGTTTGGCACATTTGTCCAAGCCAAACTCCATTACAATATCTTGGCTATATATACGGACAGTGTTGAGCAGCGATTCTATTTCAGATGATGTTTGTCCATACAGCTTCAGATCATCCATATAAAGGAGGTGGGATAGTCTAGCAGATGTTTTTGATGTTTGATAACCATGTCCTGAGTTATTTAGTATTGTTGACAGAGGAAACAGTGCAATAACAAATAGTAATGGTGATAATGAATCTCCTTGAAATATTATTATTATTATTATTATTATTATTATTATTATTATTATTATTATTATTATTATTATTATATAACCTTTATTGTCATTTTTTACTGTGGGCACAAGGGCACACATTAAAAATGAAATTTTTAAGTGTGTGTTATGTAAATACATAACACACACTTAAACATACTATGTACAACATATGTATAGACCAGTGGTTCTCAACCTTTCTAATGCCACGACCCCATAATACAGTTCCCCATGTTGTGGTGACCCCCAACCACTTATATATCATCGGGTGCCAGGGGCGTGGCCAAAGAAAAGGGGGAAAAAATGGCGGACAGCCTTGTTTGGCGACCCCCGTGAAATGGTCATTCGACCCCAAATGGGGTCCCGACCCACAGGTTGAGAACCACTGGTATAGACCTACACCTTTATATATAAGTAACATGTTAATATTAATCATTGTCCATCTTGACTAAATAACGATAATGATCTCTTTGGTTTTTCCAGTGTTTAAAACTAGGCTGTTCTCCTTACACCAGTTCACCAAACGCTCAACCTCTTTGTGGTAAGCACCCTCATTGTCATCTTGAATAAGGCCCACTACTGTTGTATCATCCGCAAACTTCACAATATGGTTGGTGGCAAACCTAGCAGAACAGTCATGGGTCAAGAGGGTGAACAGCAGCGGACTTAGGAGGCAGCCCTGAGGAGCACCTGTGCTCAAGAAAATGGTGTCAGAAATATTTGTTCCAGCTTGCATTTACTGGGGCCTGTTAGTAAGAAAATCAAGAATCCAGTTGCACAAAATATTCATAAGGCGTTTGATTCTGTTCATTGGGGATTCATGAATGATGTCTAGCAAGGTCGCACTGCGGTCCCTAATTTGACAAAAATATTTTAAAAATGTATTGGCCACTGGTAACAATCATAAAGTGCTAATAAGGCAAATTCAAATGTAATAATACAGTGGCAAAAGGAATGAACCAGGTTTTGCTCTCCCTCCCTTCATTTTTCCATCATGAACTGAAACAACTTATATGGAAAATAAGAAAAAAAAATTCTTGGAGCAAAATTGGTAATGCCAGTTATAACATTATCTTACACACAGGTGATAAAATTTTTTGACGGCATCTTATCACTTAAACTGCATATAAATTGCAATCATCTGAGAGGCTGCTGGCTGAACTATAAATTATATAAATCAAAATTATTGTGCTTTTTTCCCCAAAGAACCATTGACTATAGAATATAAAACATTAGCCGTTTGGATATGATACTCCTTTTGGAGGTTATCCAAACTTAAAGAGATTATTCATAATTAATTGTAGAGAAGCTTGAAAACAATGTAAGCAAAACAGGACAAAATGAGAGGGGGAAAAAATCTATTTTGGCAACCACAATTGAGAGCACTAAGTCAGTTGTTAAACAAAGCGGTCACTAAGCAAAACCACAGCTGTACTTATAATGTTTCTTCAGATTTCCTTTGCTTTACAGACCTGTGAAGGCCGTAAGTGTGAGAACTGGTTGCAAAGTCACTTTTTCATCACTGTTGTAACTATGAACAGTCACTAAACAAGGCAGCCTGTACAGGTAATCCTCAATTTACAACAGTTCATTTAGTGACCGTTCAAAGTTACAACGACACCAAAAAAGTGACATGTGACCATTTTTCACATGTATGACCTTTGCGATCAAAATTCAGAGGCTTGGCAACTGGCAGGTACTTGTGACAGTTGTGGTGTCCCGGGGTCACGTGATCCCCTTTTGCAAACTTCGGACAAGCAAAGTCGAGGGGGGAAGCAGGATTCACTTAACAACCATGTTACTTACTTAACAATTGCAGTGATCCCCTTAACAACTGCGGCAAGGAAAGTCGCAAAACAGGGCAAAACTCACTTCACAAATGTCTCATTTAGCGACATAAATTTTGGGTTCAACACCTGTAAACGAGGACTGTCTACACTTCAGATAACATCGGCCACGTAACTAATTTTGTCTTAGCTCAACGGCCAAAGAATAGTTTTATTTCTAATCTAAGCAATCTGAAATTTAAAAATAAATCCTTTCTCTGGGGATCATGTAAGGGCAGACATCCCAAATCCTAGCTTAATATGTTCGCTATCAAAATTAGTGTGCTTAACAGTGAAAGGAACACGAATTGGAAGGGAAATGGGAGAATATGACACACTTTCCTAAAAGTATTGTCCTCTATAAATGCCTCCTTTTGATCAACAATATCAGTGCTAAATTGAAACTTTAATTAAAGGGTGGACGTTCATTCTTCCGAGCTTGTGAGTTGGTTTCCAAACGTTTTATTACCAGGTTAGGTAACATCTTCAGTGTAGTTCAAGGCATGGCAGTGTTCTTCAGTTTATCAGGGCTTCAGGTGTGGGCGTGTGGAGTGAGGGTGTTGTGATGGGTCTGACCCAGGGGTAGGCAACCTTGGCTCTTTTATGACTCGTGGACTTCAACTCCCAGAATTCCTGAGCCAGCCTGGCTCAGTTAATAGTGTTGATTCAGTCTACATTCAGCAACGCACTAAAATATATAAACATTAGAACAGCTGTATGCAATGAAGTTTCATTTTAATGTACGCCAATGAGTGTACATTCAAAGTGCCAATTAAGTTATTATTCTATTCTATTATTCTATTCTGTTCTAACAGGGGTTCCCAACCCCTGGTCCACAGCATGCCAGAAGCCCCATCCACGGGATGCAGGCAGCACGCGAAACCATCCCCTCCCTCTGGTCCACCAAAAAACGTCTCTCCGTGGAACCGGTCCCTGGTGCCCAAATGGTTGGGTCCCCTGCTGCAGTAGAAGATGTTATAAATTGAAGGTGCATTTGGGCGTTGGTAATGAATTGGCTTACTTTCAAACAAACTTTCAGCTCCATTCTTTTTGGAAAAATACTGAAGATATTAATCACGGTATAAGAAAATGTAAGGGTTGAAACTATTGATCGAGGTGGGAAAGACTCTTGACAAAGAAAAATATGTAATGAAAGTGCAAACAGTTAATAATTTCATTTCCTCTGAATCCATATCCCCTAATAGCAGAGAGACAACACTAAAAACTACACAGAATTTCTCAAATTTTATGTCGGTTCCCAGGAACCAAGAACCACACGAGGAGTTGCTTCAGAGCAGTTTCTTCATTGCTGCTCTCCTATAGACAAATGTCTTGGCAAACTAAACCAAGGTCCCCAACCACTACGAGCTGTGGCCCATTCAGAACTGGCTACGTGAGTGGATGGCCAGCACAGGTGCACATGGGTGCAGCTCAACTTGCGCAAGTAATGGGCCAGTGCACATGTGCGCACAGCTCAACTTGAGGGACAGTTCCCCTCTCCCCTCTCTGGCAGGGCTGCCAAGCCATAAAGATTGGGGAACGCAGGAATGAAGTGCTTATCTGCCACTTATCATCCACCCTGTTTTCAAACAGGTTATCTAAGAATCAAGTCTTGAATCTACCTTCAAGTCTTCAAGTTACCAGGCATGCTGGCTGGGAATTCTGAGAGTTGAAGTCCACAAGTCATAAAAGGGCCAGGTTTGAAGACCCCTGGCTTAGAGAATGGGTGAAGATTTATATAAACTCAACAATGTTTTCATAAGAAGCAAAATGGTCTACATACAAACATAGAAACATTTCTAAGATAATCCCTATTGCCTGATTAAACCCCAAATGAACAAGTGGTATCATGCAGATTAAAAAAAATATGTGTGTGTGTGTGTGTGTGTGTGTGGGTCTTTGGTTATTCAGGTTTTCTCCCACGTCAAATTGGAAGTGTCTTGGTGACGTTTCGACGAAGTCCCATTCGTCATCTTCAGGCTGGTGTTTTTGGCTTCATGCTCCTAGAAGCACGAAGCAATGGTGCATACCCCCACTGGCAGTTAAAAGGAACAGCTAAGACCACACATTGCTCCTCGAAGCACGAAGCTGAAAACACCAGCCTGAAGATGACGAATGGGACTTCGTCGAAACGTCGCCAAGACACTTCCAATTTTACGCGGGAGAAAACCCGAACAACCAAAGACCTACATACAAACACCCGCAAAAACCTCAGAAAACACACACACACACACACACACACACACACATATATATATATATACACACACACACACACACACATACACACACACACATGTGTGGTTTTTTTCCCTTTTTGAGGGTCTGCATCAAAAGATCCTTAGCTTCCTCCAATAAAATCAGTGAATTAGGTTAAAAGAGTTGACATCTTCAGTACTTGCAATCTGCCATTATTTACCTTCGGGTCATATTGTCAGAGGTGTCAATTGTTATCAGAATGCAAAAGTGTGGTTTTGGAGAATTACTCCTTAGTGTGGACACAGGTGGACGCAACACATGCGCGCATGCACACAATTGATGTGCCATCTGTTACATTTGTGCATGTGAGAACAAGTTGACCTGCCTTAAAACGGTCTTCCTGGCCTCCAGCATATTGTATCTGAGTCCCCAAAACCAACACCTACGTGCCAAATACCCTGAGCGTAATTATTTTACTTGTCGCTAAGAGCCTGCTAAATATTTGAAACAACAAGGCAATATCAGTAAGTATACACTTTAAGCCACACATCCAATTCTCTGTGTGGAATGAACAGATGTGATCTTACTAAGGCTGTAGCACAGTTCAACAATAATTTGTCATATCTGACATACTTTTAAATTGCATATACCTGCCAAATTCATACAGCAATTACAAGCCTGTGTATCTGGCACATTTTAACTTGCGGTGCCTAACCAATTTATCAAGTTGTGCACACAAGACAACCTGAATGTTTTCTCTACTGACACAACAACAAGGCCGACTAATGTCTTAAAATTCCTTTATAGGTGTTTTATGATGCAGCCCAACTGTTTCAACACTCTAGTGGCCGGACTTTAATGTGGTTCAAATGGTTCTAAATACCATCATTACATGTTTAACATCTGTGAAAGTTGGACCAGTAAAGGCAAATATTTTGAAGCTTTGCCTGTCCAGCTTTCATTAACCTGGGGGGAGGGGCGACCTTCAACTTTTGTTAATGGCTTTCCTATTGGGGAATGGCACTTGAAGTTCAGCTTTCAACACAGTCATTACAATGACCTCAAAGTATGGTGTTAGAGAAGGGAAGGGAAGATGGAAGATGGAAAAGAAGGGAAAATGTAAAGAAAGGGAAGAGAAGGGAAGATGGAAAGATGGAAGGGAAGGGAAGGGAAGGGAAGGGAAGAGAAGAGAAGAGAAGAGAAGAGAGGAGGGGAGGGGAGGAGAGGGGAGGGGAGGGGAGGGGAGGGAAGGGAAGGGAAGGGAAAGGAAGATGGAAAGGAAAGGAAGGGAAGGGAAAATCAAAAGAAAGGGAAGAGAAGGGAAGATGGAAATATGGAAAGAAAGGGAAGGGAGGATGAAAAGAAATGGAAGGGAAGGGAAGATGGTTTTCTGTGTCACTAGAGAATCTCTGTCGCAGATTTGTAGAAACTCCACCTTAACCACCTTCAAGCAAAGCTCTAAAAGCATAGCTTTTTCTGTAGGTGTTTTATGCTGGGGACATTTGTCTCCTTTGTTGCTCTGCTTACGTAAGGTTGCTTGCCTCCTGCTTCCTTTTAATCTCTGCAGCTGCTCAGGAGCATTTTGGAGGTGGGCAGCCTCAAGATTCCATAATCAACCTTGTAATAAAGTCTACGGTTTGCATTTCTAAACCACAAAACTTGATCAGTGTTTGTGTTCTCGCTGTGGGCCCCTTATGTATAAAACTTATTTTGGTGGTGGGGGGGATTTCGCATGAAGACCTTATTTGCCACCCTTTCATGTCAGTGGTGCTATAGAAGGTGGCCAGGCTGAGCCCGAGGGAGGGGTCAAGCACGCTATCAGTCTTGAGTCCCTTCATGTCCACAAGAGATCTCAGTCCAGCCCCCCTTGAATTCCATTGACTCTTATCTACTGCCAATTTTCTTTGACCGTTAGTAGCTCAGATTCTTGTAGAGAACTTAAGCTTGCAACCAATTTTTATACCCATTTGGATCTTCTGATTTTCCAGGCACTTGACAGTTGGTAAAATAATGTAGAGGTTTGAAGTCTCTTTACCTGCAAGTAATTAAAGTGTTTTCCAACAATAATCTATATTTCTTTTCAGGAAGCTAATAAAAACAATTTGATCTGGCTCTCTTTGTAGCAATGTAGCAAGAATTGGTGTATATTCCTAAACCATATGTACATATACACAAACACACACGTGTTCGTGCATGCACACACACACTGTGTGTGTGTGTGTGAGTGTGAGAGAGAGAGAGACTACATATAATGGACAAAACCCTGTTCTAAAATGGTCCATTTGCTTTATTTTATCTAGAAATGGCATATGCATTATGTATGAATTTCAAAATGCATTGGATTTATATATATATATATATATATATATATATATATATATATATATATATATATATATATATATATATATATATATATATATATATATATATATATAAACACACACACACACACACACACACACACATATACAATGTCTTAAGCATCATAAATGATCTAAAAGCATGTTCAGATGATTGTCTGCCATCATGTTTTTTAAAAAAACACAGGCCTACTTATTTCCCAACCTGTCATAAGATAAAGACGATTACAATCGAACTCCAGTAACAGTAAACCAAAGTTACTGATCTACCTAGCGAGTTATAAAACTCAAAACTGGCCGTAAACACCTCTGTACTTGGTTTAGCATATTGCCTTCTGTGAAAACGACTTTATTTACTTAGTGGTAAATCTTTGTGTATCAAGGAGTGCTACAGAAGGCGCAATACATAAATTATCAACCCGAGAGCATCCAACTAGTTAATCAAACAAATAGGACATGTAACAAAGAGAAAAGCTATAAATATTGACAACAAGCTGCTCCAGTCACACAAACATTCAATACTTTAGTTCTCAAGTGTGAGTTTTATATCAGTCCCCGAGAAACAGTTTGTATTCTCCAATAAATTTTTACAGTTGATTCACCTGCCTGAGTTCCTTCAGCCATTTCCTTCAGAAGCTGTCAAATCCGCCAACTATAATATATGGGCTGACCAGCAGGAACAGCTGTAGCCATTCACCGCCCTGCCTCCTGCCCTCTGTTCTGCATAAAATAATACATCAAGATTAATTGATTTCCTGTCAGTCTCACAGAACAGAAAATTAATTTTCATGTAGCTATTTTGCCCGGCATATGAATTTCAAACATGGCAAGTAATTTAAGTTTTTAATTATTCATAAGCCAAGGAGGATGGAAGGCGGTGGTGGGTGGGTGGGGAGAGAGAGGCCACAACATATGAGCTTCAAAGAAGCCCAAGGCTCTAGTCTGCCCTCAGATAACCAGAACTTGCTAATGTCTATATAAATAATATATGTGTTCACATACATCTTAGTACAACATCGTTTCTCCCACTCTGACCCGACACTTCAGGGGTGTAGAGCTGCGGTTTGTCAAAGTGGCTGTTCATCAGGTACCCATCATGGGTATGGAGGTGGCATGCCAACCACCTCAAACTGACCTCTCGGGGCCTGTGAAAAGGCCACTCTTGTGAGGAAGACTCAAAAAAGAGCTTTCTGTTCTCCTTTTGGGCTGAAAAAGAGAGAAAGACCGAGAGAGTGGAGGTGAAGGCTGGTTTGAGTGATGGCCATAGCTGGTGTAGAAGAAGGAATGGCAGAACCCAAAGGTGGAGTCAAAAAAGGGATCGGCCTATATGTAGCCACAAGTAGAAACCAACCTCCTTGAATTCTGCTGATTGTTATCTAACTCCAAACAAATGATGGACATACACAGCACCCCTTGTTCTTCTCAGTTCACAAAAATGCATGATGGGGAAAAAAGATACGAGAGAGAGAGAGAGAGAGAGAGAGAGAGAGAGAGAGAGAGAGAGAGGGAGAGGGAGAGAGAGAGAGAGACAGATTATTCCCTGGAGAGAAAAAGAAAGAGAAGCAATATGTCACATCATTACACAAAAGAAAATATAGACTCTGGCCACTGTAGTAAAGGGGTTGAAAAGAATTCCAGAAGAATTCCACGATCTGCAGGCGTCTCCAAATTTGTTCCAGCTCACTGGTGGAACATTGGGAAAAACAATATATGGGATTATTTTTTAAGATTTTTTTTTCTTTATGTTTTTTTTCCTCTATATGCATCTTGGAAGCCTGAAAATGTTTGATAAAACTAATACAAAAGTAAAATTGATCAGGCTTTTTCGGAATAAAACGAGTCCGTATTTGGTCATAACAGCCTGAGCTGTTTTTCCATTTCTCCCGAGATTAAAGCAAAACATTTTTCAGGAAGGCCAGGTGAAGCAACAAACACTGCAAAGAATCCAGGAATGAAGTGTGGTTTGTGGTTGTGAATACATTAGCAGAACTGTGAAACACTGCCTAAATTCCTATTTTATCTTATACTAAACAAAATCAAGAGGGTAGAGATTTTTTTCTAATGCTTCCTTCTGTCTCTGGCCTGTGTCAGTCCACCTCCTCATTGACAACTCAGTCCTTCCTTCCCCACTTCATGTCAGATCTTGCCCAGGTCAGCCTTTTGACCCTCCCCATCTGGAATGGGATGGGATGGGATAGAATAGAATAGAATAGAATAGAATAGAATAGAATAGAATAGAATAGAATAGAATAGAATAGAATAGAATAGAATAGAATAGTTGGAAGGGACTTTGGAGGTCATCTAGTCCAAACCCCTGCTCAGGCCAGAAAGCCTATACCATTTCAGACAAAAGTCTCTTCTTAAAAACTTCCAGTGTTGGAGCATTCACAGCTTCTGGAGGCAGGTCCTATCCTATCCTATCCTATCCTATCCTATCCTATCCTATCCTACCCTACCCTACCCTACCCTACTCTACCCTATCCTACTCTAACAAGGAGAGTAGTTTTTCATTCAGATGAGATTCCCAATAACCATAACTGGACATGGGCTGCTCTCTGCCTTGCATGGACAGAAACCCAGCCCTGATCTCTTCCCATGTGCTTCAAACCACAAGGCCATTACTCCTGCTCTTCCCTGCTAGGGTCACCTATTACTCCACAATGTATAACAGAACTGTTTGCCTTAACATAATGCAGCTATTTATAATGCTGTAATTAAAATGCTTTTTAAGGACTCCCCAGTCTTCAAACAGAGTACAGCTCTGCTGCCATGAAAGAGTATCTGCTGGCTTTAAAGGTCTTTGTTTCTATCAGCTGAATTGGCTGCAAGAGGTTCTAATTATTTTTAGAGGTCTAATTAGCATTTAGTATTACATTACTACAAACTGAAGCAAAATTGTACCCCTTCTCCAATAAACAGCATTCACAGTGTGCAATCAAGCTGCTGTGTGATGCAATGAGAATTAATAGCACTCGGTGCCAATGGTAAATCCTACAACTCCCGCTGTGTGTGTTTAACAATTTTTCACTCCTTCCAGATTGTTCCCATCAAGCGCAATTCCCAAGATCCTAATCAGCTCCTTCCACCATCAATAGTACACAGAGATCTGAGCACCGAAAATTATCTGCAATTTCAAAAAGTGCTTTGTTGCATTATTAGGCCACTGACCTAAGAGGTAATGGGTAAATAGGTTCGGAAAAATGTCCAAAGAACAATATAAATTAAAAGCTTACAGCCTTGCCTGCTGCTTTCACTGGAGCTGCAAATGGTTAGAGTCTTCACACGTCTCTAACTAGCTGCTCAAAGGCCAACAGTGTTCTGTATTTTAATTAGGATTTGTTTTTGTTTAAAATTCCCTTTCAGGCAATCACGCTTGGGCTAATAAATACCTAAATAGGCAGCTCACAAAATTACACAAAGCTTGCCCTCTGGTTGTTTTAAGTTTGGTGGGGGGGAGTTCCCCCCCCCATAAGTCTGCAGAACTACTCACCTAGTCATTCAGATGTTCGGTGGACTAAGTAGTTCCACTACACACCCAAATCACTGGGCTTTGTAGTGTTATGGCATCACCTAATTCAGTTGGGCAGATCCTCCCTTGTTCAGATATTACTCACTGAAGAAGATCTTACAACCGGGGTCTTCACACTCGGTCCTTTGATGACTGGTGGACTTCAATTCCCAGAATTCCTCAGCCAGTCATCAAAGGGCCAAGTTTGAAGACTCCTGCCCTAGACCATCAGAATAGCAGATAAACATTGGTTGACTTCAATTATAATGGAAGCAATGAAGATCCAGATAACCAAGGCACTGCAGTTTTTTAGAGCAGTGGTTCTCAACCTGTGGGTCGGGACCCCATTTGGGGTCGAACGACCATTTCATGGGGGTCACCAAACCACGCTGTCCACTATTTTGTTCCCTTTTCCCTAGCTGTCCTACTCCCTCTTATTGGTGGCCACACCCACTTGGGGGTCACCACAACATGGGGAACTGTATTATGGGGTCACGGCATTAGAAAGGTTGAGAACCACTGTTTTAGAGGAAATCCAGCTTGGAATCAGTGAATTACAGAGTTGGAAGGGACCTTGGAGGTCTTCTAGTCCAACCCTCTGCTAATTTGAGAGACCCTGCACCATTCATTTCAGACAAGGGGTTGTCCACTCTCTTCTTATAAGCCTCTGGTGATGGAGCACCCACAGCTTCTGAATGAGGCTCAGCTTATTATAGCGAGAACAGCTCTGATAGCTTTGATTTTCCACCAAAGGAGCAGTTAACAAACGTATTGATTTGGAGCCAACATATTCAATATGGAAGAAACCAGATCATTTGAACAAGAGAACCAATCAGTTGCTGGGAATTCAAATTATAGCTCCCAACTCCAAACCTCATTGGCACATGAGACCCTTATGAACTAAAGAGAAGAGGGCAAGCAAATCCTGCGGATGATGTTACCTAGTTTGGTAACGCAACATTCAGGAATTGTATTAAAACAAGCTTGGAGAGCAAACCACAGCCAAAATTCTAAAACCCAAGCTACAAATATTTCTTGTTATTTCAAAGAATAGCTCTTGCTCAGAAAGCATAGGAACACAGGCTTTGACACTCAGCTCTCCTTCGACTCACAGAGACAGAAGCAGCAAGATGTTCAAACCAATTAGATAGATATTTTATTCCTTGTTTAATTTGTTTCTTGTTTGACCAGACCAGAATATCTACTCCACTGGAAGGCTACACTACTTTTATTGAAGTTGGCTGTAACAGCGGAATCTGACAAGCTTGATTGAGCTTGAACCACCTTCTCTCCCCCGCCCCCCTTATGCTCCTGTGAATCCAGGAGAACTGCTTCTGAAGGGATGTTATCTCGTATTGCTCTGGAATTGTTTTTAAAAATGCATCTCCCTCTTTTCCTGTGACACAATAGCAGTGCTCCAGTATTTGAGGGGCTGCCCCAAAGAAGAGGGGATCAATCTATTCTCCAAAGCCCCTGAAGGCAGGACAAGAAACAACGGATGGGAACTCATCAAGGAGAGAAGCAACTTAGAAATAAGGAGAAATTTCCTAACAGTGAGGACAATCAACCACTGGAAGGGCTTGCCTCCAGAGATTGTGGGTGCTCCATCACTGGAGGTTCTTAAGAAAAGACTTGTCCAAACTGGTATAGGGTTTCCTGCTTGAGCAGGGGGTTGGACTAGAAGACCTCCAGGGTTCCTTCCAGCGGTATTCTCTGATTCCGTAGCTGACAGTTCCTGTGTTATCTCCATCAAAGTTATTTTTCTGACTCTGTCTTATCTAGATTCTTGAAATGTCTTATGGGCCCATGGGCCAACCATATCTGATTCTACTTGGATTTCTCAAGATCAGCCAAGGTCATCTAGGTGTTGCTTCATAATCCCACAGGGAATGCTCCTTCCTATTACAAACCCTAAGACCTACATTTGACCTCCATCCTTTCAATATTCCAAAAATTTACACATATAAAAAAATGTGCCTGTTTTACTAGGCACTTAATTATTATATTAAATTTAGCATCCATTTTGATCTATGTAACTTTTTTAACTTATTATGTTCCTGATTTGTTCTTGGTTCCCCGTTGGACTGTTTGTAGATAGATCTCTTTAGGCAAGCTTTTAAAGGTCAATAATTTTATCATTTGTATTTTAATGTATATGTTTTTTGTCTTGCCTGGTTGTTTTCAGTGTTAAGGTGGGAGCTTCTTAAGGGAGTTCATTCTGAACCGCAATATATGACATATAAGTAAATAAATCCACAAATCCCCCGGGGGCAGAGAGGATGGTTCTGCAAAGGTGGAACTCTGCATTCTTAACAAGCTAGCAGAGTTTCCCTTTCCAGCAGGAAAGGATTACCCTTGGCAGTCAAATGATGCATTTTGACAGGGTCTAGATGTCTGTTGCTACTCAGGACTTCTGCTCCAGGGATGTTTGGCTGGACAGGCAAAGGATTTAGACCCAGGCTATATTATATTTGCAAACAGAGAGTGGTGTGGTAAAGGACATTTTGCTTGCCTTTGAGAACATACTGAACAAGGGCATTCTTATTTGAAATTGCTGAATTCTGAAGAATTCAACCTTTGCTTTTTCTTAAAGAGATAATCCCCACCACCCTATCACAACAACAGATTTATAAGGCCACTAAATCAAAGAGACCTCAGATGTCTCATGTTTAAAACTTGGGGGGGGGGGCAGGGGGAAATAACAATCCAGATGCAAATATTAAGTCTTCAAGGGCAGCCCCATATAAAATGCATTACAGGAACTCAAAGGAGAGCTAATTAAGGTATGTATGAGCAGCCAGGTTTGCTGATCCACAAGAGGGCAGAATCGGCGCAGAGGATGGAAGGAGTCAACAAGATATGTCGAGAAATTACTGGACTCCATTGTCACACCAATGTGAAAGATAAACAAATATCCAGGGTATTAATGTGTTTTAAGAAAACAAAAACAGGGTTGCAAAATCTAAATGTAAGTTTTAGTCTGTTATGCTAATGGTGTTCCACTTTTTCCTATTCCCCTAAACTTTGGAAAAAGTTCAGAGAAGAGCAACTAAAATGATCAAAGGCCTGGAAACTAAAACATACGAAGAACGGCTGCAGGACTTGGGTTTGGCTAGTCTAAAGAAAAGAAGAAACAGGGGAGACACGATAGCAGCATTCCAGTATCTGAGGGGCTGCCACAAAGGCAGAGGGGGTCAAATTATTCATCAAAGCACCAGGAAACAGGACAAGAAAAAATAGTTGGAAAATGACCAAAGAAAGAAGCAACCTGGAATTAAGGAGAAACTTCCTGACAGTGAGGACAATTAATCAGTGGAACAGCTTGCCACCAGAATCATGGTTGCTTCATCACTGGAGGTTTTTAAGAAGAGACTGGACAGTCACTTGTCTGAGATGGTATAGGTTCTCCTGCTTGAGCGGGGGGCTGGACTAGAAGACCTCCAAGGTCCCTTCCAGCTCCTATTCTATTCTATTCTATTCTATTCTATTCTATTCTATTCTATTCTATTCTAAACCCTGCCAATCACCGAGGCCCACTGGTATTTTTAAGTATTCTCCATGTGATATTAGTTATTATGCTTGCACACCCAAGACATCTATAAACAGAGCCCAAATTAAGCTAAAGAATCCTTGCTCACAAAATAGCCAAAGATGAGATCAATAGCTGAAGCACCAGCATGGAATCTTCTGTCTGGAATGAGACCTCCTTCTTCTGAAGAAGTTACAGGAACTGTCACACTATCCCAAATGTGCTTTTTCAGGAGGCAACTGGACTTTCTTCTTTTTCTTTGAAGACGTTTCCCTTCTCATCCAAAGAAGCTTCTTCAGCTCTGACTGGAGGGTGGGGAAACCGACGAGGAAGTGAAGTGAAACATCTTCACAGAAAAACAAGAAAGTCCAGTTGCCTCCTGAAAAAGCTAGATTGTCACACTAGCAATTTTGAACCTGCTCCTGAAACTTTGAGAAAGGTTGGGCTGTAGGTAACCAGGATGGACTGTGATTCTTACAGGGTTGTGTCTCAACACAAGTTCAAAGAGTTGCCTTGTCATTCAGCCTTGTCATTCTTTCTCTCACCTCTCTTCTTCAAGCTGGTCCTCGGGTTAATAGCTTGTCCCCAGAACTGAAGAGTTGATAGAAACCCAAGGATGACTATTTTCATTTCAGGGAAAAATATAAATCCAGTAGGTTGAAACCTGGAGTGTGGATTCTGCGCTGGGCTGCCATATGTTGCTTTTGATTTGTATTTCTATCAGAAAAGTCTGAGCATCCTCGTATACACACATACCTACCGTGTACATGATTTATAGCAAATCGGTCAAGGCTTCCCTTCACAATTTGACATTATCAGATTACTTCAGAAGCTGGCAGCAGCAACCATAAGTAACAAGCTGTCACTGTAAATAAATCACTCCCTCAGAAATAACATTTTAAAAAATATAGATTAGTATGAGCCAAGGACTATTTTAACACAGGCAACACATTTCTTTCTCTCTCTCTCTCTCTCTCTCTCTCTCTCTCTCTCTCTCTCTCCTGCAGAGACACAATATAGCAGAACACAATATATTACATTTAGGGTGACTGAACGATAGGGAGAAAAGAAGTGTGTGCTTCACAATTTGAGTTGTTGACGCGTTCCTCTGTTTGGTGGCAATGAAGTACAGTTCATTTAGTGACCAAAATTACAACGTCGTTGAAAAGAAGTAACTTAGGACCGTTTTTCATACCTTATCACCCTTACAGCATTCCCCGTGTGGTCACATGATCAAAATTCAAATGCTTGGCAACTGATTCGTACTGGTCACAGTGTCCCAAGGTCATGTGATCCACTTTGGCAACCTTCTGACAAGCAAAGTCAATGGGGAAGCCGGATTCACTTAACAACCTGGTCACTAACTCAACCCCTGCAGTGATTCACTTCCACAACTGTAGCAAGGAAGATTGCAAAATGGGGAAAAAAATCACTTCACAAACGTTCCACTTAACCACAGAAATTTTGGCCTCAGTTGTCAAGGACCACATGTACACAAATATTTACAACAGATGAGAAAGATGGACCTGTCCCAACAGGTGATAAACAAAAGTCGGGGTGCCTCCCCTTTTCCAGTTGATTCCAAAAATCTGGTCAAGGCCAAGACAGAGATGTAGATACAGGTAAGGACAAGAGTGAAACTCGATTTAACTCAACCTCCATTAATACCATGGTTGCCTTTGTAATAAATCCTTTTTAACCTATTGTCATAATATGAAATATACAATTTGGAGACAACTTTCAGAGGTTGGAGGTAGCCTGAACTGTTTTAAGGCAAGAATTACCTGTATTTTAGTTTCCTGCCCTCCCCTTAATCCCCGGCTTGTATAGCAGGAAAGGAAAGAGAAGGGAAGGGAAGGGAAGGGAAGGGAAGGATAGGATAGGATAGGATAGGATAGGATAGGATAGGATAGGATAGGATAGGATAGGATAGGATAGGATAGGAAGAGTAAAACAAAAACAAAAAAGTATATCTAAAACAAAATATCTATATAACACATAAAATGTGCCCCCTGGTTGAATACTGATAAATATATTTCAACAATAATAATTCCCCCATCCCTTGCAAAAGAGATCTGCCTAAAATCTCTACCATCGGTATTTGCTAAATATAAAAGGGACGTGAAAGGAAATCTCGGCGGGGGGTGGGTGGGAACAGATCTGTACACTGCTGATGAGTGTGTGGCAATTTTTCTTGCACATTCCTAGACGTTTGTCCACTGGGTCATCCCAGACTCAGCCTCCTGTACGTTTGCCAAGCAATGATTAAGAAGATGGATTTGCTCCAGATACGAACTCTCTAGAACTATTATCTCCCGTAATGCCGTTTCCGTTCTCGGTGACAGTTCTTCACTCAGTGGGAGCCGAGGTCATGAGAAATGGGCAAAGCTCCCCTTTCCCCCAGAAATCCTGGAGGCCTGCGGTTAAAGCTGCTGAAGCAGAACAAGAGATTTCCCAGCATGCTCGCTGATCAGCTCGTTTCCATAACCGTAAAGTCAACAATCATCGAACTACGTGCCTTTTTGGCAGGTGGCCAACTATAAACGGTAAGTAAGACAGTGGCAGTGGAACTCATTGTGCATAAACAGGGTTACAGCATGGCCTTAAATACATCGGACGGTCTTGGGAGTCTGTAAAATAATAATTATAATAAATAACAATAACAGGAGAAGGAGGAGGAGGAGGTGGAGGAGAAGGAAGAAGAAGAAGAAGAAGAAGAAGAAGAAGAAGAAGAAGAAGAAGAAGAAGAAGAAGAAGAAGAAGAAGAAGAAGAAGAAGAAGAAGAAGAAGAAGAAGAAGAAGAAGAAGAAGAAGAAGAAGAAGAAGAAGAAGAAGAAGTCCTGTGGGATTGGATAGGTGCAAAATAAGGACAGAAAAGGCCATTGTTCTTCCGGCTATACTAGAGTCCAAAATCTAGAAAGACTCTAGTAGGAATTAACTTGCACAGAGAACCAGCAAGGAAATGGAGGTAATAATGTAGTTATTATACTATTCTGTGCAAGGTAGTCCCAACCACAGTTGAAATATGCATAAGGAGATAGGTTTAAGGGTTTGCCTGCTAGTAGCCTCAGGCAAGCACAATGCTATGCGGTATTTTCCATAAAATCTCAGGGTACATTCAGGCCCTGGTGTTTTCCTTCTCCCTCTTAAATTGCATTTCCTAATATTACCCCTTTCCATCATTCGCTGGAGGCTACTGTTTAAATGCATGTCAATATAAATATTGCCGAAAAGGAACCGTTTATAAAATTAATCTGTCTTCCAGTACGCCAGGTAGACACTCGAGTGGCAGTAAATAGCAAACCTGAAACCGCTATTACCTTGTACACATATATTGTATTTTCTAAAGACTGAAATCGGTTACGGGAGGGGGGGAGAAGCAAAGTTACTTTTTTTCCCCTCCACCCTCTACACAAATTTGTTAATGGGCAGCGTAATGGGAAGCCATGTTTGCTAGCGTTCTGTAAAATATCATCAAATTGCCTTTGCAAGGCATTATAGGTTGTCAGACTAATGTGGTTGAGGATAATTTGGCCTTTCAGAGAACTGAACCTCACAGCACGATTATAGGCGCGCACCAAGCAGAGTGTCACAATTATTCTTTCATGCCAAATTACCATATAATGTCATAAGCCTACCTGTCATAAGCCCCGGAGCTTAGCTTCAATTCTTTTTTCTAAGTCTGGAGGTTTGTGGCACTTGCGTCCACACACACACACACACACACACACACACACACACTTACATACAGACACATACCTCCGTCCCATACACACTCCCCTGCACATCCAGAGACGTGCACATCCGCTAATGGAAATCTGATTGTTTTTACCAACAATAAATTTCATAGCAAATCAAAGGATATGCTTGGGCAAACAATCTGATACTCAAGGTTAAAAAATACACAAATAACAAATCGCTGTGTGTCATGTTCAATTTTTATTACTGCATTACACTGCAATAACCATAACAGGATCTCAATTTGTTGTCAGAACATTAAACAACCCCCCTTCAATGCTTCACAAAGGCATCCTGTCTCAGGAACTTACACAATTATCAAATTTCCAACTGACCCACTCTTCTCCCCATATATCAGGGCAGTTCACGTATTTAGACAATTTTGCAGAATAAATTACTTCCCTCCTGACTGCTGCTGCCACTTCTGCTAAAAGTCATCTCACTTTTAATTGTATTTCTGTCTTACTTGGGAGCTACTTCTGTCTTTGGCTCCCTTCCCTGCCGCTACATCCGGATCAGAAGAATCTCCTGGAAACCTATTCATACCTTTCAAATTAGATATTTAAAAACTGGGAGGGAAAAGGGGGGGACCATCTGTTTTCCTTTGAGTTTGTTAACCACCGTCCAGTGGATTTTAGAGATAAAGGAACAAATTAACTAAAAGACAGATTCCATTTGTCCAGGATGGTGTAAGGATTCTTGCCTAGAGCAGAAAGTTGGATGAGAAGATCCCTTCTAGCCTTATGATTCTGTGATTCTACAAATATTAGGACTGGAGCAGTTCTTGTATCAAACTTTCATTTTTTCCAAAAAGGAAAGAACCTGCACATTAGTGGAGATGTCCCTCACTGCTGCCATATTTGTATTTTCACTCCAGGTTGATAGTACCTTATAATACCTACCTGAAGATGCTCTCATTTTAGTCATTCTAATCCATGTGGTCTCTAAATACAGCTATGCCCGTTTCCCATTAGCATAGCATCTTGAGCATGAAAAAGTTTAGCAAACACTTCTGAATCATTGGTGGAAACCGTATGAGCTGGCCTGCTACATTCTTTCTTCCTAGATTTGTTGGTTTACTACTTGATTTCTATAGCTGCCCACCTCAGCAAATGGCTCTGGGTGGCTCTACTGAGGTTGTTCTTCTCAGTTTCCTGTATAATTTAAAAACTGAATAAACTACGATTAGATGTAACCTCTCCCTTTTTGGAGAAATACAGAATCAGATTGGTTGGGGGCCTGCACTTGTGGGGAAAACGTTAGGAAGAAGAAGCCAGAGAATTAGTGAACACAATAGCTGCCATCTGCAAAAGGTAAAGAAAAGGCGAGACCCCTTACAATCAAAGGGCAAATCAATACAACTTTTTTTCCCCTAAGTAAGAACTGCATGCAATTCCTTGGAACAATTGTCAGCTCTTAAAACATCGGTGTACTTGCTTGCATTTCAGCTTCCTTTCCTATCTAAAAGTAACAGCACTTCATTTCCCATTTTTTTGTAACGGGAAAAAAAATGCAGAATCTAACTGTGTCCAAATTGCCAATACCGGATCCATCTTTCCCCATTCGCTAAGGCCTGGCTGAACTTTTTTTTTTTAATATATATATATATAAAACCTCCAAAGCAATAGCATCGATAGAAGTTATAATTTACTTGGAAGCCCTTCTATTATTAAAATACTTTGTCTTACTGTATTATTGATTTGCAATCTATCCCACTTTACTATTTGAGCATCTGAAAGCAATCAAAGCACCCGAGTTGCAAAATGTTTAGACAGCCATTGTTTATGCAGGATTTAAAAAAAAAAAGCCAGATTGAAAAATCCTCAACTGCTTAAGCATCATGTTATGGAAATGATTTATGGCCTCGTAGCAATAACGATGAGGCAGATCCATTAACATATTGGCAGACCCCAGGATGGATTATCGACATTGATTATTCATGGACCACTGATGCTCATTCGTTAGGAGAAGATGGAAGATGGTCTGTGCCTGACGGTAATCTTTTATGAGCAGATAGAATTTCAAGTATTGGAAACCTGGGATTCAACCTCTTTTATGGTTTTTATGAAGAGCAGACCTCAGTCTCCTCTTCTGTCACCTACAAAAAAAAGTGTCCAAATTAAAGTTCATTCTTTATGGCAGGCTTCATTTCTCCAGCCATCATCCTCATGTCTTCTTTAAAAATTAATGATTGCCACCATTCAGCCACCGATTGTTGCTATGAAGATCTATGCAAAAAGCGGGATCCCTACAGAGCCTGTGATATATGGAATTCTCTTTATTACTACAATAAAACTTACTGACATTTCAATACTTCTGCAAATAGCATTATAGTATCAATCTTCTGAATTAGGTTGAAAATTAAGTTGTAAATTAAAAGAAAGTGTACTTTGGACCACAAGGAGGTTTGTCTGTGAGAAAAAGACCTTTGTGCGTGAGAGAACCAAGTGGGAAAAAATCAAAATAAGCAGCTTCTAAACTGCCTTCCCTGAATAAAATGTGGATTCTGTTCTACAAGTTTCAAACACTTGGCAAAAACAAAATCTGAAATTAGAATCCGGTGGGATAGTTTGGTTGGTGATGAGACATGGCAGAGGCTGAACTGGTTTAAAATTTCTAACCTCTTTATTTTTTGCAACTGCTTTCCAATGTCCCTCGGATACTACTGTTACCATCTACATCTCCCCAAAAATATGACAACTTCAGTTGTACGAAACCGAAACCATGATAGTAGGACGACAGGAAAAGGGCAGCTGGAGGTTCCGAAAAAACACTGGCAGGTTGCAGCAGGGAACAGCTCATCCTCCAATATAAATTCATCAATCAGCATTACACAAGAAGTGACTTGCAAATTAAAGGTAGTTCTTTCTGGTTCATACCCAAACAATTGGAAGTAAGACAGATGCCCACTGTGAAATTTCTACAAAGTGAAGGAAAAGGGCCATTTCTAAAGAAAAAAGTGAGAGAGACAGAAAGAGAAATGATTTAGTCGTCACACATACACATGTAAAAAAGATATTGAGACTCTAGAAAGAGTGCAAAGAAGAGCAACAGAGATGATCAGGGGACTGGAGGCTAAAACATGTGAAGAACGGTTGCTGGAATTGGGGATGTCTAGTTTAATGAAAAGAAGGACGAGGGGAGACATGATAGCAAGTCTTCCAATATCTCAGGGGCTGCCCCAAAAAAGTGGGAGTCAAGCTATTCTCCAAAGCACCTGAAGGCAGGACAAGAAGCAACGGATGGAAACCAATCAAGGAGAGAAGCAACCTAGAACTAAGGAGAAATTTCCTGACAGTGAGAACAATTAACCAGTGGAACAACCTGCCTCCAGAAGCTGTGAATGCTCCAATATGGAAGTTTTAAAGAAGAGATTGGACAACAATTTGTCTGAAATGGTATAGGGTTTCCTGCCTGAGCAGGGGGTTGGACTAGAAGACCTCCAAGGATCCTTCCAGCTCCATTCTGATTAATTGATGGATTGATTGATTAATAGTTATCAACTTTCTGGTTCTTGGGAGCCTTTAGAAGCACAGGTCACCAGGCCTATCAGAATTCACAAAATTATAATTTTTTTCAGGTTTGCTAATGCTAAAAGAGTAAAATAAGGATATTGCTTTGCCCTCTGATACTTCCATATTAGTAAGGATCCAATCTGGGTCAGTCCGCCAAGCTTTCAGACTAATACTGGAGCCCATCCGCAGGGAACTTCTCTCTAGCAGAGTGTATGCTGTCTGCTGTTCTTTGTGGGGTATTTGTATGGTGCCTGTTGTGTGTGGCTTTTGGGATATTGTTTGGGGTGTGTTGATAGCTGGCTTTTCATTCCTTAGCTGTGGTGTCCTTGTGCCACCCAGCCCTCGCCCTCTAAGTATGTGATAGGCTGGGAGTAAATCAGCATTCCTGTTGACTAACAAGGGGCCCGTTCCCCAGGTGTCAATCACTTCCCCGGCTGTTTTTGTCTCTGCTCGTCCCAACAATCATAATAGCTGGGAAATTGAATGTGTGTCCTTGTTCATTGCAGGGTGAGGCTACCAATGAGTTCGGGTCTCCTGGTCTGACTGCTCCCTTGTGTTCTTGCAATCTGGTGGTTAAGCTTCCTCCCCATTTGTCCTACATAGTCACAGGGGCAATGTTAGTAAGAACATATGTGCAAATATGAAAAAAATCTTGGGGTTTCTAACTTTGGTATATTTTATGTTTGAATGAAAATGGTTCATTGAACCTGTTGTGTTTTTAAAGTACATTTTCACTATTTTAGATGCAACTTCCTTTTTTTTTTTTTTTTTTTTTTTTGGCTTCTGCCACTTAGGAAAGAAAAATTCCCAGGAAATTGATCATGATTCAGAGCAATACATCTAATTTGAGGAAACCGTATTATATGCTACTTGTCCAGGTAATCCTCTACTCATTTAGTGATTATTTGAAGTTGCACCACCACTGAAAAAAAAGGGGACTTACAACCGATACTCGTACTTACAATCATTGCAGTCTCCTCATAGCCATGTGATCAAAATTCAGGCTCTTCACACCCATGGTTGTGGTATCATGAACTGGTGTGATCACCATTTTTTGACCTTCCCAGGTGGCTTTCGACAACCAAAGTCAATGGAGGAAGCCAGATTCGGTTAACGAACATGTGATTTAATTAACAGCTAACCATTTGCTTAACAACCATGGCAATAAACATTGTAAAATTGGGCATGATTCGCTTAACAACTGCCTTCCTTAGCTATGGAAATTCTAGTCCCAGTTGTGATTGTGAGATGAGGACTGTTTGTTTCCCAGATAAATGCTTCATGGCATTCCCTTGGCTATAAAAAATTGGGGAACGTCAACCAGTATTAATGGGGGTAATTCATTGTCAAAATGTACAAAATCCAGAGATGTGCAAAACAATGTCTATTGAGCCTGGGACCCTCTAGCGTCATCTGGAATAGACCTATTCCAAGTCAGGGCCATAACCCACAGCACTGTCAACTATTTCTCATTCTCTATCGTTCCCTTCCAGAAAATAAATAAATCAATAAATCCTGGAGTCGTCGGTAAGTCAATTCCGAGAGAAAAATAAAACGTTCCCGAATTATTCTAAGAATAGATCACGTAACGTTCATTATGGGACTAATGAAGTCACATAAAACTGAATCAGAAAAGTATCATGTGTTATAATATATATATATATATATATATATATATATATATATATATATATATATATATATTCTGAGGTTTTCGCGGGTATTTGTATGTAGGTCTTTGGTTGTTCGGGTTTTCTCCCGCGTAAAATTGGAAGTGTCTTGGCGACGTTTCGACGAAGTCCCATTCGTCATCTTCAGGCTGGTGTTTTCAGCTTCGTGCTTTGAGCAGCATGCTGCGCAACATGCTGCTCAAAGCACGAAGCTGAAAACACCAGCCTGAAGATGACGAATGGGACTTCGTCGAAACGTCGCCAAGACACTTCCAATTTTACGCGGGAGAAAACCCGAACAACCAAAGACCTATACACATACACATATACATATATATATATATATATATATATATATATATATATATATATATATATATATATATATATCCCAACGGACACAAAGGTGCTGCACCTGCCTTCAGAATGGGCTACTTTAAAGGTTTAGGGCTGCAAAACTACAGCTAGTCCTTACTTACTGACAACGTTTTACCAACCGTTCAAAGTTACAACGGCACTGAAAAGAAGTGACTTAAGATCGTTTTTCGCACTTATGACTACTGCAACATCCCCAGGATCACGTGATCAAAATTCAGATGCTTGGCAAGTGACTCACAGTTATGATGGTCGCAGTGTCCCGGGGTCATGTGATCCTCTTTTGCGACCTTCTGACAAGTCAATGGGGGAAGCTGGAGTCACTTAACAACCATGCCACTAACTTAACCAACGTTGTGTTTCGGTTACCAACTGCAGCAAGGGAGTTTGTAAAATGGGTCTCTGCTTAGCAACAGAAACTTTGGACTCAATTGCAGTCTTAAGTCAAGAACTGCCTTGGAAAGACATCCTAACTCCTCCATCCTGATTAAATCAAAGCCTGTATTAACATATTGTTCCTATATTTGTTGCATGTGGTCAATGCAGGTTGACGGTGAGATGTATCGGGGAGGCAAACGCAAAGAAAGAGAGGGCTCCACAATGTTTGTGAGATTTTCAAAGTTAATGCCACACAAGACTGGTTCTCCGCTCAGCTGCTTCTCCTCACTCATTTTTCATACCGTATTTTTCACGGAGCCATCACCCTGCCTCCACCAAGGTCAAATGAAAGGAAGAACGCTAGGCACACCACAAGAAGATTTATTACAAACCCAGGGTGTGTGTTGTTGAGGTTATTTAGGCAAATTCATTTTCAACCCTCCCTGCTCTAAAGAAGTAGAAAGCGACCATAAAAGGTGTTTAGCCAGAAAAGACAAATCATAAAGCAGCGGAAAGAATTTGCTTGATCCAACGGACCAAATGTTTATCACCAAATTGATTCGTTCTAGAGACTTAATTTTTTTCAATAAAGAAATACCTGAACATGTGAATTGTTGTTCTTTTATGGCAACCATCAGATTATTAGCTATTGTTATATAATAATGAAACAAAGAGGACCCTCTGTCTTCCAAAATCTCAGGGGTTGCCACAAAGAAGAAGGAGTCAAGCTATTCTCCAAAGTGCCTGAAGGCAGGACAAGAAGCAACGGATGGAAACTCACCAAGGAGAGAAGCAACCTGGAACCAAGGAGAAATTTCCTGACAGTTAGAACAATTAATCAATGGAACAACCTGCCTCCAGATGCTGTGGAAAAGTTTTCAAGAAGAGATTGGACAACCATTTGTCTGAAATGGTATAGGTTCTCCTGCTTGAGCAGGGGGCTAGACTAGAAGACCTCTAAGGTCCCTTTCAGCTCTATTCTATTCTATTCCATAAAACCTATTCAGAAGTTGCTCAGACACTGGGATGGCAATATCCTACAAATAAACTTTTTTTGTTATTTCAAAGGTATGCATACTACATGGATTCTCTCCCTGATGTAGGTTTGATTTTTGAATACTCTGGGTATCTATTTTCTCTTCTTATAACTACAATCTGGCTACTGGTTCTTAACTGTCCAGTCCTTCCTTTCCCTGGAGGCTATTTATTTCTACTCTACTCTGTTTTATGAAAAGAAAACCAAGGAAACATCAAAGTGATATTTTTAAGAAGTCACTTTAACGTTGGAAATGTTACAAGCTGACTAAAATAAATTTGTGGCACCCCATTCTCTATTTGCTCTCTTTTCACCTCATGATTCTACTTAAACAGAAAAGTTGCATATGTTTGCATATTAATTATATTTATAGATGCATGTATTTGGGCATGTGAATAACTCCATATGTGATAGCCTTGTATTCCTGTACAATTTACTGAAGCAGCAAAACAGTGCGTTCAATTTATCAACCCAGCATATGCTGTTGGTTATTAGCATGTTGCATCACTTTAGTATGACTTTTTAAGTGTGTGTGTGTGTGTCTGTCATAGATCATTGTATTTATGGTTTATGCTTATTATATGAACCGAAATGTTGTTTGTACTAACTTTGTACAATTGTTTTCAATATGCTTGGTTATGTAGCATCACAATGTCTTGATTGCTTACAGTCATAACGGTATGCCAACTGAATTGTTGTATACTACCAAACAACGTTCTTAGATTTGATCATGGCTTACTTTGGAAATACAGACAAGCAATTTGCTATTTTAAGAGAGGATTCAACCATTCCGTATGAAATTAAAGTCAGCCAAGTTTGCAAGAATTTCCTCAGGTTTCATAGATTCAAGTATTTTTACCTAAGCAAAATCCAAAATTGTACAGATGGAAGCCCATTAAAGCATTGAGACATTCTCCTAGTAGTAGTAGTAGTAGTAGTAGTAGTAGTAGTAGTAATAATAATAATAGCAATAGCGATAGCAATAATAATAGAGATGGAAAGGACCTTGGAGGTCATTTAGTCCAACCCCCTGCTCAGGCAGGAAACCCTATACCATTTCAGACAAATGGCTGTCCGGTCTCTTCTTAAAAACTTCCAGTGTTGGAGCCTTCACCGCTTCTGGAGGCAGCTTGTTCCACTGGTTAATTGTTCTCACTGTCAGGAAGTTTCTCCTTAGTTCCAGGTTGCTTTTCTCCTGGATTAGTTTCCATCCGTTGCTTCTTGTCCTGCCTTCAGGCGCTTTGGAGAATAGCTTGACTCCCTCTTCTTTGGGGCAGCCCCTGACATATTGGAACCCTGCTATCATGTCCCCCCTCATCCTTCTCTTCATTAAACTAGACATAAACTAGATTCTCAATCATCCAGGTCCTGGTTGTCCCAAAGATGCTTTTTCCAAAAGGCAACTGGACTTTCTTGTTTTTCTTTGAAGACGTTTTGCTTCTCATCCCAAGAAGCTTCTTCAACTCTGAAGGGAAGGTGGGAAATAGGAGGATTTATACTCCTTGCAGAAAGCTGGTCATTTGCCTTCTTTTAGAGAGTCCTTGAGGCCACTTGGAGGTTTATCTGTGTCCTCAGGGTCACCTGAGTGCTGCAAATGGGTCTGGAGCTTTCTGGGAACTCTTGAAAGGAAAAGGAACTGAAGAAGCTTCTTGGATGAGAAGTGAAATGTTTTCAAAGGGAAAACAAAACTAAGAAAGTCCAGTTGCCTTTCGGAAAAAGCACCTTTGGGTCTCCTATTCTTTCTTGTCCTGGTCTGAAGAATGAAGAATCTTCTACTGTTAGGAAGAGTCTTTTGCTGGAAGAAAAGACGTTAAATCTATTATTCAGTTGATGGAGAATTAAGAGGTTCAGGAAACTTTTTTATATCATTCTTTCCAGCAGAGGTTACAGAGATTAACAATTTGTAATGCATACTGGAGAAAAAGGGGGAAAAATATAACCTAGAATATTTGCGTAGCTCGAAGGTTTTGATGAGATGGATGAGAAAAAGCTTGAATAAATATTGAATAAAATACAATATTCAGGTGCATTACATATCACAAAATAGTTCCTGCTGAGGAACTTGTTAGGAAAAACAATCATGTGATAAGTTGCTTTAGAAAATGTGCTATTGGTTAAGCTAGTATGGAACACCTGCAGTATCTTTTGTGCCATCACAAAGAGGAAGTTGAATTTTAAAAAGGACACTTTACGTTCTTGCACTGTATCAACCTAGCAGCAGAACTATTTAATTTTAATTACTTCGTTGAATGTACATACAGTGCATATGCATAAATGTATGCCTGTATCTCAAGTTATCTAAGGTATTTAATAAGAAAGGTTCAACACAGCTAACAATTCAGATCAAGAAACCATTTACTTAACCTTTACTTAATCCAAATAAATGTACTTATTTTAATACTGGATCAAAATGGATTTTAGATAAACTGGAAATGTTCATCCCCTTCATTTAAACTTAATAATAGAAAAACAGCTATTTTTTAAGGCAAAACCCCCATATTATGCTGTTACATATGATCAGAAACACACTAGTCTTGACACTAACATTTTGACATAATCCTAAAGGTTTTTTAAAAAAAATATTTTCTTATTAATTGCTGATACTTTCATAGCATTTTCATGCAGCTAGCTATTTGCACTTCATCTAACTGCAAAATGAATGTTGTTCTTTTGGAATAGAAATTAATCCTTATTAGATAGATAGATAGACAGACAGATAGATAGATAGATAGATAGATAGACAGACAGACAGACAGACAGACAGACAGACAGACAGACAGACAGACAGACAGATAGATAGATAGATAGATAGATAGATAGATAGATTTAATTAATCCTAAATTAGACTTTCTAATGTGTGTGTGTGTGAGAGAGAGGGGGGGGAGAGAGAGAGAGAGAGAGAGAGAGAGAGTATGTGTTAATAAAAATTTAGGGTGCACCAACAATAATTGGCCAAGATAGATTTATTGGGGGAAAAAAACTATAATGATACTCACTACAGAGAAAATATTTCACGGAAAATAGAACCCAAAAAGGTATTTCCAATGATTAAACACCCAGTTTGAATTGAGTAACTGTGTGGGAATCAGGAAGAGGGATGAGCAGCACAGGAGTTGGAATTTGGGAGATGTTCCATCTTCTCATATATTTTAAGAAAATCTGCAGAAAAACAGTCCCGGCCGGCCTTCTGTTAGCAGTAAGTAAATTGCTTGTGGACTGCAACTGCCGGCACACTTCAAGAGGCAATTTCTCTCTGTCGTTCATTCTGTTTGTCTGTGTTAAATTCCCCCTCTGCCCTCATCCATTCTTGCATCCAGTGCTCAGCTTTGTCCATCCATCAATCTGCACACTTTGTCACTGCCGACTTCATCCCGGCTTCTCCACAATCACATCCAGGCCTCCTGAGTGCCGCCAGGGAGTCTCTTGCCTCCCAACTGGGTCTCCCTGATCTGCTGACTGAGG
The DNA here is from genome assembly GCF_016545835.1 of Crotalus tigris. NCBI lineage: Eukaryota > Metazoa > Chordata > Lepidosauria > Squamata > Viperidae > Crotalus > Crotalus tigris. Next base: position 78,783 of record NW_024096602.1, read on the forward strand.
GCCTGACGTTTGTCGTTTTCTATTGCAGAGGCAAGCAAAAAACAACAACAACAAAAAAACAACAACCCCAACATCACTAACCTGATTTCTATCATGCAGCTTGGTTTTGTTTTTTTACTTTTTTTCTTGGAGGGAAGGAAGAAACAGGAGAGACACAAAGAGAGATGTTGGCTGAATTTCTTAAAAAACAATTCACCCCTGTGGAGTCAAGACACCGCTTCAATTCGTCTTCCCTCTGCAAAACATCAATAGGGATCACCAGGAGAAAATGTATCACTAATTAAGGGGTTGATAAGTTCCGTGTCAAGAGCGGTTTAGGGGAAGGAGCCCAGACGTTCCCAGGGCCGTAGATCTGGACACAGCATAGTTACAGGAACATCAGAGGAAGACTTTGATTCAAAGGGGGAGAGGTTAAGGGGGAAAAAATGAGGATCTTTATTCAGGGATGCGGGCAGAAAGTTCTAAAGCAGGGAGTTACTTAAAATTAAATCGGTAAAAAAAAATCAGCGAATTGTTTAATCAGTAAAAAAAAATTCAGAGGAAAAAATTAGCAAGAGCACTTAGACAGGCGACTTTTTCCCCATTGCCAGCAATGTGGTGGGCGCGGTTTCAGTATGCTGCATCCGGCCTGTGGGCCGGCAGTTTGACATGCCTGACTTAGACTTATATACTGCTTTGTATTGCTTTACAGCCCTCTCTAAGCAGTTTACAGAGTCAACCTCTTGGCCCCAACAATCTGGTTCCTCATTTATGTTGTCATAAATACGAGACAGTTGCCAAGCGTCTGAATTTTGATCAGGTGATCGTGGGGATGGTGCAACGGTGTGAAAAATGGTCGTTAAGTCACTTTTTTCAGTGCTGTTGTAACTATGGTCACTAAATGAACGGTTGTAAGACGAGAATCACCTGTACTCTTTCTCAAAACTAAAAACCAGCTATTTCACTCAAACGCCACATCTGTAAAACTTATTGCTATGAATATGTGGCCTCCTTTCACTAGATTGATTTGTATTTCTGCTGTTCCAAACACTGGGTAATGTTAATCCCTCCTTCGACTGAGCAAAGGGCAACAAAGAGGATAATTCAATCTGCACCAATTCTTCAAATCAACCCCAGGTCCTGTTCTCCTAAAAGGGAAGATGGTTCTGGGAACTGTTTTCTTCTTTGATTCTCCTTAGTCCTTTCTTGGTGCTTCCATTAGAACGGGCTAGCTGTAGCAGGAGCCATGAAGTTACTACCAATGCTTGTGCAATAGGCTTCACTACTATTATCAGTAAAGTATGTGGAAGGCCCCCAACCAATTGAATCAAATAATGATTGCAAGGATTGCAAAAGCCCTGAAGAAAATTTCATTCATTCATTCATTCGTTCACTCACTCGTTCATTCATTCCAGTTTATCATATTTTTACAACCACCATCTCTCAGAAAAGTCTTATTTTGTTCCTAAATAACCAAAAATGCCAAGCTGCTAGATTCCCTTCAGAGGTCCATCTAAGGCAGGGGTTTTCAAACTTGGCCCTTTTATGACTTGTGGAATTCAACTTCCAGAATTCCTCAGCCAGGCACGCGTGGGAGTTGAAGTCCACAAGTCATAAAAGGGCCAGGTTTGAAGACCCCTGGTGTAAGGGCTTTCTACAGGACCACCTTGGAAAGAGCTTTGGTCCATAAACACCTGGAGTCACTTCTCAGCAGTGGAGCATTGGCAGGGTGTTGGACTACAAGGCCTCCAAGGTCCTTTCCAGCCCTGTGAATCTACGATCTAAAGCAGAGGGGTCCAGCCGTGACCACGTGAAAACCTCTGGACTTCAACTCCCAGAATTCCCAGTCAGCTATGAACTGGGAGGGGTCCAGCCTTGGCCACTTGAAGGACTTCAACTCCCAGAATTCCCAGTCAGTTATGAACTGGGAGGTGAGAATTCTGGGAGTTGAAGTCCACAAATCTTCAAGTTGCCAAAGTTGGACCCCGTGATCTATGGTTTCTTCTCGGTGCAACCCAACGCAACATCCTTGTGCACCAGGCAACCAAAGAAAGGAAAAACCGAAGGAGCCTCGCCTGCCAGACTACCATATACCGACATCTCTAATTAGACAGCAACAAAATTTTATTAATAGGCTGGACATTATGGAATGAGCTTGTTATAAATGGGCCCTGTCAAAGCCTGACTCAGCTCCCAAATGAGTATTCTCAGTTCACTGCTTACATCTGAAGCATCACCACTGGTGCCGGATAACAAATGATTGCTATTAACCGTATTGTTAGTAATGATGGCTGAAAACAAACAAAAACCCATAAATAACACTCTCCAGAAAAATTAACCCATAAACCTGATAGATACCCAGCTGAGAAATAATAAATGACACTTTGGATCCTGCTGGGAAAAGTGAGCGCTTTTTGTTTTCTCCTCTGTCATTAACACATATTCTGTGCTAAAAATTAGATTCTGATATATAATTATCAATGCTTGGAGATATTAATTCTGCTATCACTCCCCATTTCTCTGCTAGCTGGGTGCAATGTTATTCACAGACTACTCTGAGAAAACACATCAGACACTTAAAAGAGCAGGTCAGAGTGACAAGCAGGCTTTTTTCCCGGGCAACAAGGAGCTTCGGCGTGTTCGTCTTTAAATAAGGAAAAAGAGAGCAAGCAGGCAAGGATTCAAAACGAATTTCTCACATTAATTAACTTGGGTTTTCTTTGCAAAAGTGAAAAACAGGCCCGGGGTGTGTAATGTGAGCTCAGCATATTCCCATCTGTCCTAATGAAAGCTGCCTTAAAGAAGGAACAGCTGAGAAAGGCTATCTTGCATTTGTGTATCTAAGGTCCACATCTGTTAAATCTAGCCCAAGTGTTCCTCTTTTTCCCCAATAAAAAAATCCAACAGAACTTATTGGAGATGAAAGGTCACATTCAGGACTCTTCCCAACCAACCTTTTATATGCCATTATGTACGTTAGAACAAAATGGGTGCGTGCAGTGGCTGAAAACTAAAAACTCCAGAAGGGGAAAATGTTCATTTCAAGTCGTTGAAATGAACAGATTTCTACTTTCTGTGGATGGACATTCCCAAAGGCAAAATGGAGCTCAGCTTGATGGCTAAATGCCTCCTTCCGGCTTTATAATTCTATCCTTCTTGCCAAGGACTTCCTCATCTTCCAGAACCTATTTGTCGGTCTTTCTGCCAACAGATTAAATTGTACACAAAAGAAGCAGCTGCATCTTGTAAGGGAACACCTGCAATTAAAAACAGTAGCGCCTACAGCAAGGAATATATATGTACAGTATATGGACGCAGGATGAAATGATAAATATCTGATGGATTTTTTTTTCCCTAAGATAGAAGACATTCTTCTTTTTTCTGTCAGATCCCTGCCTATAAACAATTAGATCACATAATTGCACCATCCTCTAAAAACAATCTCCAGCAATATTAGGCGCTGTAAGCAGTAGCTCAGCTCAAGCAGACATTTCAGTGGGGATACATCCTTAAAAGACATTGAGATAAAATTCAGTTCATTGATGCACTGCCGTTCATGGGAGTAGTCTCAAAACTGTGGTTGAAATTAATTTGCAGGCTACTTAATTAGATTCTTTTTTCTATGTATAAGTTTATTGTGCCCCTCTGTTTAAAGGAAGTCTAATGTCATTGGGATATTAAGCAGGCAAGATTTGGGGATGAGGTGGGGCAATTAAAAATTAACCGGAGATGGATTTTACTTCTCTTCTTCATTTCTAGCCCTGGCCAAATTCTGCTGATCAGCCCCCTCCCCCCCCAACCCAATCCGTTCTCCCCACCGCCGTTTGCTCGTTCCTCAGCACCCCACGATATTAAATAACTATAAAACCCGAAAGCCAAAATAACTAAATCACCTGGCAGCCAATTTCGGCGCGTTAAACCATCAACCCGTAAAATGGTGGAGTGTGTTGAAATAATGTAAAGGAAACCCATAAATTCAAACTTTATGTTCTGTAAAGAACAAATATGAAAAAGGCATCAAAATAATGAAAGATTGTTTATGTATTCTGGCATGAAATGGGAATGTGTTAGGAGAGAGCGCCCGGCGCTGGCAGAGACAGATCGACCGAGCTGACAACGTGGGATCCATCTTCGCGCTACGGCAGACGCCCTGCTAGGACCAGCTGACAGTGCAATAAATCAAGCCCTCTGAATGCTGTACCTACAGCTTATTACATCCAAGATGACAAATAAATAATAATCCCTGTCACAGCGGCCCTTTGCTCAAGGATTGAGCCTGAAACCTTTTGCTCATCATTCCTGGTCTTAAGTGAAAACACCAGAACAAGGGAATAGAAGGCCACGCTTTACTGAGCTCATGAAATACAAAAGGCAAGCTAGGCGAAGAGCGCCCGAGTAAGAGGAAGAGAAAAGGTCAAGTAGTAAAGAAAGGATAAACATTTAAATAGCCCGACTTAAAAGGAGGCAACGCTTAGCACCAGGGCAGCCACCAATTGCTCGGAAAGGGGAAAAAAAGGAAAAAGAAAGGAAGGGAGGGAGGGAGGAAGGCTGGAGAGGCAGGGAGGTGGGAGCCCAGTCAGTCAGAGCACCTGCAACCTCTGGGGACAGCCTGGCCTTGGGTGATTAGGTCCATGGCGCCAGCTCCAATGTAGGGGTAACAACTTGTGACAAATGTGCACAGAATTCCTGTTTTGGAAAGTAGGTGCTGGACTCCGGGCTGGGTTTTGCCGTCCTCCATGAGGACTGTTTACGGAAGAGACTGAGCAGACTCAGCTCTGCCTAAAGAAGCATGGAAGAGTCCTTACCCTCTCCTGGAACCCCTTCTGGACCCAGAGAGGACGGTCCTTGCTTTATTTTTAGCCAATATTCTGGTGTAATGGAATAGAATAACAGAAAGGACCTCAGAGGTCTTCTAGTCCATCCCCCTGCTTAGGCAGGATACCATTTTAGACAAATGGCTGTTCAATCTCTTCTTTAAAACTTCCAGTTTGGGGGCATTCACAGCTTCTGGAGGCAGGTTGTTCCACTGGTTAATTGTTCTCACTGTCAGGAAATTTCTCCTTAGTTCCAGGTTGCTTCTCTCCTTGATTAGTTTCCATCCGTTGCTTCTTGTCCTGCCTTCAGGCGCTTTGGAGAATAGCTTGACTCCCTCTTCTTTGTGGCAGCCCCTGAGATGTTGGAACACTGCTTCATGTCACCCCTGGTCCTTCTAATAAGTAACAAGTCAACACCCCTGTCCAGAGAGTGCATGTGTGGGTTTGTCATGTTATACATAAATGTCCACCCCTACACCAGTGGAGGGGGCAGGGTTGGGTGTTCTGGCTTGTTCGTTCCCTTAACATCTCTAGCTTTCAAGGGTTCAAGACTGTGTCTGCAGAAAGGCAAAGTCCCAAACCCAGCAGATTCTAGGTGATATACTAATATGCAGATCTAGAGCCTGATTGGTCTAGTGTAGAAGTAGGCAACCTGGGCTCTTTTATGACTCATGGACTTCAACTCCCAGAATTCCTGAGCCACCCTGGCTCAGCTTGGAAACCTCTCCCTTTCCCCTCAGCATAGCTGGCTCAGAAATCCTGGGAGTTGAAGTCCACAAGTCATAAAAGAGCCAAGGTGGCCTACCCCTGGTCTAGTGGTTAAGGCGCCAGGCTAGAAAGCAGGAGATGGTGAGTTCAAGTCTTGCCTTGCCTTGGGCTAATCACACACTCTCCGCTCAACTCTCTTCCCAGGGTTGTTGTGGGGAAAATAGAAGCAGGAAGGTTGGATATGTTTGCTGCCTTGAGTTATTTGTAACAATAATAAAGGAAGGAAGGAAGGAACGAAGGAAGGAAGGACTCCAAAGGTTCTGGTTGCATTCAAAAAAACACTTTTCCCAACCTACCAAAGGCTAATATGACTTTGACACAGAAGATCTATTTTTTCATCCTTATTAAAAGGTAATACAAGGAAACTGTTTTCAAGTCCCTTTAGCTATCTCATCCTGGCCAAGGGTTACAAGAAACCTTCCCTGGCAGCAGAAGTTTCTGAAATGCAAAGACGCCGTGGTTAGTAATAACTGCTGGATAACTCTTTGATTCTGTCATGGGTGAGGTCACATTGTACTACAACAAACAACTACAGTTATTTGTTGGACGTAGGAAAAGCCCATGTAAATATCTTAAACAGATTAATGAGTGATAGAGGGGGGAGGAAGTAAACACTGCCGGAGAATCAAGTCTCAATTATTTCTTTATCCAATGCCACGCTCAAGTAAAGTTTTATCTATGCAGGCCAAACAAATATTTACTTAATGGTCTCCAAGATGGAAAGTATTAATAATACAGAAGGAATAACTTCAACTGAAGTGTACTGTGCAACTTTCCACCTGAATCTCGAAAGAAGAAAGACAGTGTAAAGATAATTGTTTCCAGTTCCATCAGCTGGCTTGGTTCAGCATTATTTTATTTTATTTTATTTTTGGAGGGGGGAATAATGCATGCTTTCTTGCCCCACAAAAGCAGAGCAAGGTACGCTGTTGGGAAACACCCAGCCAGGCAGGGAGGAGGAATCAAGCAGGGGATTAGGCTTGAATCCTTGAGCAAGCACAAGAGATTCAGGTCTGCCTTCCTCCCCTCCTCATGGTTGTTTTCCAGGGATTTCCATCAGCACTGTTTAAAAAGTATGACACACAGTGCATGATCAGTCCTGGATGTGACAGAATGAAATAAGCTGTAAGGAAAAATGGATGTCTGTGGTCATCATCAGTGGCAGCCACAAGAGTGAGACCAGAGCAATTGGATTGAGATAAATCCGATGCACAAAATTCCTAGGAAGAGTCTCTTGCACAAGGACAATCAACCTTGTCAAGTTTCCATCCAATTCATGGGTTGGGCCAAGCCGGGAGCTTCATCCTGGACAAGCTAAGCCCATGATGGAAAATGGAGGAAGGACTTAGTTAACGGACCAAGCTGAAAAGGAGTAGCTATCTATTCCAAAGTCAGCTGGGCTTTAATTGAACATATCAGAGCAGCTTCAGTTGACACGAGAGAGAAAAATGTGAAGGCTACTCATAAAATTGCACTTAATATCTATCACCCTCACTCATGTTGTACATCTTCTTTGGTGGGTATGATGTGTTGTACCAAAATTGTATCCAGGAAGAGAATTCCAATCACCTCCTAGGATAAAGAGTGTTCCTCTGTTCATAAACTCTGGAATATAATGTTTCAAGAATGCATTGTACTCAAAATGTGATAAATCTTAAGACTGCCCTTTCGTCAATATTTGAAGGGAGAAATAAAAACTTGCCAGACAAAGAACTATTTTTTTTTCTCTTTTATTGCCTCTTAAATCATTACAGCTTCTTGGAAATTTAAAAATGGGCATGTAAATAAAATGTTGTCTAACATTGTGTGGTAGCTGGCAAGAACAGAACAGTTAATTAATGAAGTAAAAGTTGGAGGGCAATGCTCAATCTAAATGATTTGGCAAATAAATGGTCAGAGTATATTTCTTATATACTGTAGTAAATTAGATTCTATTTATCCACCAATTTTTCATTGTATTCTTAGGCCTGATTTATTGGGATAAGGTTAGAAAGTGTGCTACTTTTATGAACATGTTATAACTTATGTATATGTCACTATATGCATGCTCTCTGGAGTTTGTTGTTGTTGTTGTTGTTGTTAAGTTTCATCTCAGGCTAGAAAGCAAGAATGATTGGAGACAGATCTTCAGATCCCTGGAAAGTATTTGTTCCGCCAATGAGGCCCTTTCTGGGAGCTCTTAAATAAAATTCTCAGAAAAAACTTACTTCTGATCTGAAAGTCAGACAGTTCTCTGGCATGGAGCCTACAACTCAACTGATTCTCAAAATCTGGTTTTTGGATATTATAATGAGTAAATTCATTAGATATGTTCTTCGGGAAGATGGTTCAAAGATTCTTAAGAATTTAGACAGAGATGTCTTCCATTTTATTTATTGATTTGTTTCTTTATTTTATATTTATATATTTAATATCCCTCCTTTATTACATTCTTTATGAATAAAATATTATTTATTTGTTTCTTTATTTTATATTTATATATTTAATATCCTACCATTATTACATTCTTTATAAATAACACATTCTTTATTTATTTTATATTTATATATTTAATATCCCACCTTTATTACATTCTTTATAAGTAACACATTCTTATTTATTTTATATTTATACATTTAATATTCCACCTTTATTACATTCTTTATAAGTAACACATTCTTTATTTATTTTATATTTATATATTTAATATCCCACCTTTATTACATTCTTTATAAATAACACATGCTTTCTTTATTTAGTTGTTTATTTATTTAATATTTATATATTTAATATCCCTCCTTTATTACATTCTTTATAAATAACACATTATTTAGTTAGTTAGTTATTTTTTATTTTATACGTAATATCCTACCTTTTTTACATTCTTTATAAATACCGTATATGCCGGCGTATAAGGTGACTTCCGCAAGTGCTAAAATCGGCGCCAAAGACGGGGGTCGTCTTATACGCCGAGTCATCTTATACGCCGGAAATACTGGTAGTTTCTGGCGTATAAGACAACGTCCTAGGAATGCGGCCCGGCGACAAAGACGGGGGTCGTCTTATACGCCGGGTCGCCTTGCACGCCGGCATATACGGTAACACCAGGTGACAAACTTACTGTACCTCATATTCCTTCCTCCTTCTATTTCCCCCACAATAACCACTCTGTGAGTTGAGTTGGGCTGGGCTGACAGAGAGATACTGGCCCAAAATCACCCAGCCAGCTTTTCTGCTTAAGGCGGGACTAGAACTCCCCATCTCTTGGTGACTGGCTCAAAGTCATTCAACTGGCTTTCATGCCTAAAGTGGGACTAGAATTCTCTGTTTCCTGGCTTTTAGCTTGGCGCCTTAACCACTAGACCAAACTGGCTCTCCGGTGACAGCTTGGATGTTGGACTCAGTGCTAAGGACCTGATCTGGTTTCCCTCTTGGGTTATTCATTCAGATGCGCCTTTTTTCCCTTTGAATTCCTGTCCCAGGAGATTAAGAGAGTCCCAGATATTACATAAAACGGGATGGCAGAATTCTAGATGGCTTCAACCCCAAACCCTAGCTAGGTCTTGTTTTCAAATCTTGCCCACAGAAGCGCCCTTGGCATATGGTAGGTAGGTAGGTAGGTAGGTAGGTAGGTAGGTAGGTAGGTAGGTAGATAGATAGATAGATAGATAGATAGATAGATAGATAGATAGATAGATAGATAGATAGATAGATAGATAGATAGATAGATAACCTTTATTGTCATTTTTTACTGTGGGCACAATGACACAGCTTAAGAATGAAATTTAGTTGCTTGCTCTCAAAGTGTACATATACGTAACACACATATAAACATACTATATACAACATGTGTATAGACCTACACCCTTACATATAAGTAACATATAAATATTAATCACTGTCCATCTTGAATAAGTTCACAATGAACTTATTTAATCTGTCTATTTTACAATAGTGTTTAGCTCGGCAGAACAAAGCAAGGCTAGAAGTACTAAAGAGTACAATCTGACATAGATCAACCCATAATTTTATCTTCTGATTCTGAATAGAGCCATAATTTTAGTTAAATCTTACATAGTAAAGTAAGGTTCTAGTATAGTACTGAAGGTCCACTATTTATCTGACAACTTGACTTCGATAAGATGCTTCTATATTTGATTTTGTTTTCCTTAGACTCAAAAGCCATTCACAAAGCCAGTTTGGTTGAGTGGTTAAGGCACTAGAAAGTGGGAGGCTGTGAGTTCAAGTCCCACCTTAGCCATGAAAACCGGTTGGGAGACTTTGAGCCAATCATCAGGAGATCATGACTTTCTAGTCTCAACTTTAGCCATAAAAGCCAAATGGTTGAATCTGGACCAATCACCAGGAGGCTGAGAGTTCTGATTCTGCTTTAGGCATGAAAGCCACCTGGGTGACTTTGTGTCAGCCACTCTCTAAGCCCAACCTACTTCACAGGGTTGTTGCTATGGGGAAAAAGAGGAGGAAAGTATGTTGAATATGTTTGCGGAATATGAATGAATGAATGAATGAATGAATGAATGAATGAATGAACCAAAAATTGGACACCTTTGTAATCTCAGGTCAAATGACGGAATATCCTATTCAATTTCCACTATAAAAACAAAACTTACATTCCCCCCATAAATTTAATTCAACCCTAGACACTGCTTTAATAATTATAATAATAATAACTTTATTATCATTTTGAATGTACACCTATCGGCATATTCATTTATCCGAATATCTTTTTTTGTTACCTGTTACTGGAAGGAGCACCAGATTACGCAGTCGGGGAATTTAAGATTTGAATAATTTTGCCTGGGCTAATGCTAACGCGGGGTGGGGAGCATTTAGTGATAAATTGCCCGTCAATAAAAAAAAAAGTAAGGGGTCCCCAAACAACCAGATGAAAAGATCCGGGCAGCTTAAATTAGGGAAGTCAATTTCCACCTGCCGATCCTAAATATTTCATGGCCCTATTTTATTCTGACATTTGTAGATGACTAAAGCGTTACAAAGGAAATAAAATGCTGATTAAAGAGTTCACTGTCATAAAGGTTACTGAATTGTAAATGGCCCTTTCCATCTTCCTGTTAATAGGTACCCAGCTGTAAACATCAAGAAGGATGTGGGGGGGGGGTGTCCACACAGCTCCTTTAGCAGTTGTATATACATTAATCACTGGATCACCAAGCCGTGCTTAATTGCAAGTTGTATATCACCCAAATCCATGGTAAGTAGAAAGAAGCTCATTATTGCAGCTTCATAACTACGGGTACTTCTCATTTTAACCTTCTCACACCTGGGACATACTGTTGTTTTACAACGCCAGTGCAGAGATGGAATTAAGCTACTAATTATATTGGCCTGTGCTGTGGGGGCCTGCTGCTTAAACATTCTGCGAGAGAAAGCAAGAAAATAAAATGAGAATAAGGCTTCTCGGTGCATATTCTTGGCTTTGGCCATACGTTTTCAAGGACTCCTGTCTTTCATTTGTTGGGTTAAGGACAGGCGAGCCACAATCCTTGAGAGTTTACAGAGCCACACTGGGAGAATCGGATCAGGTGGACCCCACAGTATTTCGTTTCACCGTGACTGTTGTTCTAAATTCCACACCATAGCACATCGTTGTTTAAAAGTCACCAAAGGGGGGGGGGAGGCCCTATATTCATCCAGAAAAAAAAGTATCTGTCAACAAAGTAGTATGATAAGTTTGTGTATCATGTTGTATACATGACCACTAAGTAGATGGGAAGGGAGGGAGGGAGGGAGGGAGGGAGGGAGGAAGGAAGGAAGGAAGGAAGGAAGGAAGGAAGGAAGGAAGGAAGGAAGGAAGGAAGGAAGGAAGGAAGATCAGTGGGAAGGAAGGAAGGGAGAGAAAGGGAGGGAGGGAGAGGAAGGAAGAAAGGGAGGGAGGGAGGGAGGAAGATCAGTGGGAAGGAAGGAAAGAAGGGAGAGGGAGGGAGAGAGGAAAGATAGTTCATTAATTGTTTCAGCTCTCATCATGCACCGAAACTGAGGCCAACATTATGAGAGATTTTGCTGTAGAATGAGAGGGTGGTGTAATAGAATCCTAACACAATCCTGCTAAATTTAATTTTTCTGTTGTTTTTGTTGATGGGAGCACATACTACAATGGAATTGTGAACTTATAAAAATCAGGGTGTTTTTCCCACTCATAATGGATGCTTTGCATCCCCAGGACTTTCGGCTAAGATTATACATATAATGTGTGTGTGTGTGTGTGTGTGTGTGTGTGTGTGTGTGTGAATGTCTTTGAGTCAGTTTTTGGCTCTTGGGAACTGCCTAATCAAGTCCATGAAATTTTCTTGGCCAGATTTCAGAAATGGTTTTGCCTTCGTCTGTTTCCTTGGGCTGAGAAATTCAAGATCACCCAGCTGGTTTTGTCTTTAAGGAGGGAACTAGAACTCCCAGTTCCCTGGTTTTTAGCCCTGAGTCTTAACTACTGCACCACCTGTTCTTACACACACACACACACACACACACATCTTGTAAATATACATACACTTCAATGCTAATGCTTTCCGTTTCAGTGTCCTAATCGCAGAGTAGGGATCGCAGGGGCCTCTTTAAAAGCTCTATAGTAAAACTAGAGCAATTTTACTCTAAGTAGTTTGCTTCTTCTTCTTTTTTTTTTTATAGACCTCATGTGTTTATCATTCCTAGTTAACCTAATAATAGGCCCAAGTAAAGCGTCTATCATTTCTTCTGAGCAAAACAAACAGAAGTCTCCTGTTTGTTTTGCTTTGTTTGAATGTTAAACTGACCGAATCTTATTTTCAAAAAAAAAAATCCTAATTAATGAAGCAACATGATTTCTCAGTTTGTTGGTTTGCATCTTGTGTTGTTGTTGTTGTTTTGAATTAAGCAGTGCATGTTACGCAAAAATTTCTTCTAAAGTGCTTCTGAAGAAATGTAAGCTACTGCTCAAAATTAAAATGATCTATTTCTTCAGCAAGCCACTTTGCATTTAAGAGGCTGCAGATTCTCTAATTCTCTCCAAATGCTTTCTTTTGAAATGTAAAAGGTAGGGAGGTTGTCAGAGAAGTGGATAGAAAATAACCCTCTGAAGACACCGGGACAAATATTGGAAAGATGGCCTGCTTGAAGCATCAGCAACCAACATCATCCTATTACAATTAAAACAAAATAATGTAACAGTGTATAGGAGAAGGACAGACAGAGCCTGAAGGCAGAGTCAAGCAAGCCATCAGTCTAGAATTGTTATGTTCCCATAAAGAGTCTACTGCTCTTGAATTCCCATCATTCTGATATAGTGCCAATTTATTGCTGACCGTTAGTTGACTAGATTCTTCTGTGTAGGCATGAGCAGTAAATCAGTTTGACTAGAACTTAATGTGTAGTGCTGATTCTTCATGCCTGATGCAAACTGATCCCCAGGGAGAATCCAAAATAGGTCTCCTTGGAGAGCTTGGGATGTTATTATATTGGCCATGTTGATTTACAATGAACATTATGGCTTAAAAATCATACTGATTGGTAATCAAAACATTAGGCAGAAGTCCAGTTCTAGCTAGTTCCTAGTTTCCCAACTACTGAGAAAACAAAATGAATGGTTATCTTCTCAGTTGGCTCTACTTCTTGCAAAACTATACACCTACACAATTGACATGGATCTTGAGTTTGTGTGGAATTAAGTGCTTCCACCCTTCATCCCGTAACCTATGGCCATTATCTTAGGGGATAGAGAGGAAGAGTTGCTGTAGTGAGTATATACTCCCCTTACATATTGCTCTAAGTGCCTAACAGGTATCTATGCCAAGCTGATCTCAACAAAGACAAACTTGGTTGGTCTTAGTTACTTGAATAAGAAACCACCCATCTCAGGATAACAGATTGGAATAATACGTTGAAAACAGTAATCCTAAAATGGCAAACTAGTCCTCTGTTGCTGGCAGGCAGACAACACGGATAAATCTATGTAGTGCTTAGAAATTGAGTTCAGTTCAAGAGAGATTAAATTCAAAAGAATAAAATTGAAATGGCTTATCTACTTTCCATTAGTCACCTGGTGAAACAAAATAGTTCAATATGCACATGATTCTTCACAGTGCCCTCCAGCAAAGCATAGGAGCCGCAGTCAAAATTATCTTGGCCAATAATCTACACGGTACGGATAGTAGATTAGATTTACTAAATGTCTCTAATCCACTTCTTTGTTATGCATTTTTCAAAACCAGCTGCCTGCTTAGCTGGACCTCCTGCAGTATCTTCCAGCTAGTCCAGAAGTTGGTGAATTCTTTCCTAAGTGACATTGCTGGTATGACAAAAGCTGTCTGTCAGTTTTGATGGACAATTCTTCGCGTCATCCTCAGAAGAATAGCACCTTGACAGGGGCAATTCATGTCTATCAACAGAGCTGAGCACAAGGCAGAGTATCGCCCAACTGCTCCTTGACAAACTGCTCTGGATCGGAGGGAAATTTGAAACTCAGTGATTTGGCAAAGGATCGTAATATCAAAAGTTGCTTTGTTCTTTTTTGAAAGCATGTGGCAAGCTCTGAATCAACTCTTTGGATCCTAACCTCAGCTCCTTTGAAAAAGAATCATAATTATGCAGGATTGCTACCCATACAGATCTTAGCAGTCGGCTAAGATTGGGAAGAACAAGCATGGGGAAGTTTTTCACACTAGAGACAAGCTACACAGCTCTTTCAATGGGACAGTTGTGAATGCAATTTTTAGCTATATTATATTTAATATTTTGCTAGGTTTTTGAAAAATTCATCTCAACCCACCCCACCTCTTTGCTACGGAATCAAGATTGTAACCTCACTAGACTGACTACCTGTTGTGTACTCAGAATAGCGAAACAAAGAGGATGGAGGAATCACAGCTCAGAGGGATTAACACTTCTACTTCATATATTAAAGGTTTTAAGTTGACCCCTGGTTAGCCCAGATGTGCTTGGAAAAACTGCTGCTTAAAGGTCAAAACTTTTCAAGCTTAGAAATCTCTTTCAAACAAGCGAGCCAATCTACTGAAATTTGCTAAATGCATTATTTTATGAATATGAAGGCAGAGTTTCCATCTCTTCTGCAGTTTAACTTGTTCACAAATGTCGACGGAACAGAATAAGCAATGAGTTGGCCATTGTGGTTCAATTCACATGAGAAAGACCTTGGGATCACGCAGATGGCTCCATGAAAATATTGAAGTAGCATGTGACCTCTGGAAAAATGCAGATTCTGCGCCAAAGATCCCTAGGAAAATAGAACGATCCACATTGTAAGGCTCTAATAGAAACCTATCATACGCCTGCATCTGGAATACAGTATAAAGTTCTGGTCTTTCATATTGGAAAAAGGATAGGAAAGCTACATAAGTGGGCAACCAAACAGTCAGGGTGTCTCAAACATCTTCCTTTCAAGATAAGGCTAACTGAACGTGGACATAACAATACCAAAACATATAAAATTATTAATAGCCCAGAGAAAGTGGATCAGAAAGTCTGTCTGTTTTTCTCGCTATCTCAGAAATACAGGGCCAGGAGTGGAGCTAACTCAAAAGAAATTTGGAAGCAGACAAAAGGAAAGAACAGTTTCATGTGATCCATAAGTAAGTTGTAGAATTAATTACTACAAGGCAGTCACTAACCAGGATGGCTTACAAGGGGATTGGACAAATCAATGGAGATCAGAACTCTCAAGCTGTATAGTTTCAACATTCAGAGTTACTTCTGGCTTCAGGACAGTAAGAGAAAGGTGCTTCTCCATCTCCTGCTTCTGAATATCAATAAATCTGGATTAGAACAGACCTTAGCAGTCTTCTCTTATGTTCTTAAGTGTTATAGAAAACCAGTCACTGGATGCATAAATCACAATTCCTGGTTTACCGTGCCATCTCAACCCAAATAATTGTTTATTCAAATAAACACAGTTGACCAAACCATGGCTTAGCAGAGAGTGAGAATCCATGCAATTCATTGACTACCTCTTTGTCCATAGAATCAATAATACTCATCGCTCTGAAGGATTGCCAAATTAAACTATGCATAATATCAAAAAAAGTGTAAGGCAATTGACTTTTACAAAGTTTGGATGAGGGAAAAATTGGCATTATGGTGCTCAGTATTTATTTATTAAAAAAAATTATATGGATGCCCGTTCTTGATGACTTCGGGCAGCTTGGAAAAGTAAAACCCAAGTACAAAAACCAATAATCCTCCACACATCCCATCAACAACAATCAGAGCAGTTGCTTGATGGATTCCATATCATTCCGGGATCCCCAGGCCTTGGGAAAGCATGTGGAAGTGGGGCAAATGTTATCTCCAAAGGGAGATGTAGGAGATAACCAGGCAGATCCTGAAGGGGGGGTCAAATGCACCATCAATCTAGCATCCCTACACCCCCAAAAGAGACTTAAATCCCGCTCCCCCTTAAAGCCCATTGACTCTTATCTGGCGCCAATTCTCACTGATTCTTCAGATCAGATTCTTATGTATAGGTTGAGTGGAATAAACTTGCAGTGCTTTTGAACTCTATCCTGGATCCTGGTTTTTTGCACCTAATAGGAAAGATATGTTGATGTTGTAATAATTTCACAGCACTGTGAAACCAAAACAGCCAGGACACTCAGTGCTTCCACAGGAACAACATCTAAACAACACTGTGATGCAAGTGGTTTCTTTTTAATTATCCATCACAAATCTCTCCTGTGATCAACACCGCAATTCATTGATGCAATTAGAAATTTGCTCCTAGCATAAAGGTACCATAAAACATGTATTGATGAAATATAAAATGTAAGGCCGCCCATCCTTTTTGTCTTTGTTAATGTGCCATAACAATCCAAGCAGTGCTACCTGTAAATTGAGAAGGTAACAACCGCTTGATTCTGGCGATTCAGTTGCTGTTTTTTAAAATGAGACTTTTCCTATGCTCAGATTTGGTTCCTATGGGCAAAAGGCATGCTTGTTACATGCTTCTCATAACCTGATTTATGCGCCAATTTATTTTATACATTAGGTGCACTGTGTGTCGTCTAAGTGATGCATAAAAATTTCATGCAGAAAGAATACACTCACACGAAACTGCCTTTCCGATATTATTCTCTCTTCTTTTAGTTAGCCTCTCATGGTGGGCAGAACAAATGATGCCACACACCAAGCATTTCCGCAGCCTTCCTGGCCCAAAATGTTGCAAGCTTGCTAATTCCCTCTGTCCAGCCTATGGAAAGCAGAGCAATTCTATCATCGGAGGGATCCAACTCTGCTATAAATAACCCCATCCAAACTCCAATTTTATTTCCCCCTTTCTGCTCACCCCAGACAGAAGTCTTTATACATCTGCGAATGCTAAGCACCCAAAACAAACAATTTCAAAGCAGTTTTATTTCACTAGATTGTACTTCTGCCGAGATCCTTCCTCCATTATTAACGGCAAATTCACAGTAATCTTTCTCCCAGCTTTTTATTTACTAAAGCAGAGCAAGGAAACCATATTTCCGCATTTCCTTGTATTAGAAGTCTCCCTTCATCGAAGAAATATGAGACCTGGAATAAATTGTACCATCCTGCTTTCTAAAAAAAAAAAGAAGAAAAAATCCTTTCCAGGCCTAGGCAGTATGCTAATGAAAACAGGTTGATAAATGACTCCCTGATATTTTCCAGACATTTTTCTCTCAGAAATGTTCTAAACTGACGAAGCTCAAAGAGAATAAGGCGCATTAAGTCATTATATCAATTTTTGTTACCTAGATACTTCAGTCCCAGTTAAGAGCTGACAGCCTACATAAAACAAGGCAAGGGCGTCATACAACTCCATCGATCAAACTTTGTCGTAGATAGATTGGCTATTACATAAATAGAAGGAGCAGATTCAGTTCTGTAGTTTTTATGCTTTTCAATTAAAGGATAACAGGTACTTTCCCATAAATCTACTAATTGCAGCCGCATTAAATTAACGAATTTCACCAAGCATGGAGGAAAAACCTGCTGGTGGGCTAGTATGGCCTAGCTCCAGTTGCCTCAAAGTGGATTTCCATTAAAGGGTCGACGGTGGCGGTCAAACACCTTGGCTGAGCAGCATGCCACAAACATTTAGCTGATTTGACTGTTAGAAAGGGTGAGGGGGCTACGGCTGACACATTCCCATTTTCTCTTTTGTAACTCCCATCTCTGTTCATACATACAACCTTATGAAATCTCAACGTTCTCCAGAATTCTGAACACCATGGCCCTGTTCTCCTAGTTTCTATTGTTGACTTTGGAAAAAGAAGAACAATTAAGACGATTAAAGGTCTGGAGACTAAAACATATGAAGAATGGTTGCAGGAAGTGGGTATGGCCAGTCTAGAGAAAAGAAGGACTGGGGGAAACATGATAGCAGAATTCCAGTATTTGAGGGGCTGCCACAAAGAAGAGGGGGTCAGCCTATTCTCCAAAGCACCAGAAGGCAAGACAAGAAACCATGGATGGAAGCTAATCAAGGAGAGAAGCAACCTGGAACTAAGTAGAAACTTCATAACAGTGAAGACAATTATCCAGTGGAACAGCTTGCCTTCAGAGGTCTTGGGTGCTTCATCACTGGACAGTCACTTGTCTGAAATGGTATAGGGTCTCCTGCTTGGGCAGGGATTTGGACAAGAAGACTTCCAAGGTCCCTTCCAGCTCTGTTTTGACTGAACTGGGACATGGAAGAATAATTAAGAGAAGAATCCACCTGGATCCTGGCTTGGCCTTCTTTGGGATGGTGGCCATTAAGGGATCATGCAAAGCCTGATACAGACTTCAATGTGACATACATTAGGGCAGGGGTCTTCAAACTTGGTCCTTTTATGACTTGTGGACTTCAATTCTCAGAATTCCTCAGCTAGGGTGCCTGGCTGAGGAATTCTGGGAGTTGAAGTCCCCAAGTCATAAAAGGGCCAAATTTGAAGACCCCTGCATTAGGGATTACAATATTTCTAATGGATCCAGTTTCCCCTCATTTTTTGGGCTGAATTCCACATACAGCATTGAAATAATGCACAGCAATATGAAACCAGCAGAAGCTCCATGAAAGGTTGACCATCTTAAAGTTGCTATGAGTGAGAAAAAAATGGTTTAGATTAACCATCTCACTATCACACAACAGGAGATAAGTTGTCTGCAAGGATGAATCACAGAATCAAAGAATGAAAGGATGAGAAGGAACTGTGGACATCAACTAGAGCAGGGGTCTTCAAACTTGGCGACTTTAAGACTTGTGGACTCCAACTCCCAGAATTCCTCAGCCAGGCTGGGGTTTCACAACCCTCTATCTAGACATCAACTCAGATTTGATCACCCTATTTCCTAGGCCTCAGGAACTTTAAGACATGTGGACCAATTTCCAGGATTGATGTGGGCTGGAAGATTCTGGAAATTGAAGTTTACATCTCTTAAAGTTGCTGAGGTTAGAAAACATTATCCTAACCCATTAGCCAAGTCGTATCTAAATATACAGAACAGCACAGAGCTCTGAAAGGAACTATTTGAAGCTTCCTTTCTGGTTGACGTGGAGCCACTGACATATACTCATTGGGCAAGCTTTTATTCAGCCAGTTCTGAATATTCTCAGGTTCAACAATGAAGATTACAGTTACAAGAAGGTCTGGGGAAAAAAGAAATAATAAGTAGAAGAAATGAAATGCACGCACAGCTGTTCCAATGAAGGGCTAAAAATACGCTCCCCTCCGAACAGAACAAAGCAATTCAAACAATAAGAATCTGAAAAGACAAAAAAAAAAAAAAAAGAGGAAAAAGGTAGGAGTTGGATGTTCATTTAATTCCTTCCAATGCATACTGTTTCAAAGGCAGATAAAGCCACCTGTGATATATAAATCAGCCGCTCCCTTGCTTGGGAACATTACATTCTCTAAACACTTCATACAATACCAATTTGTATAAGAGAACTGTTCTAAAGCAATTTTACTCGTGAAGTATAAATGGTTGCCATTACAGCTTGTTGCTTTTGTACTTACTGACTGCGCAGAGTAAAATCTATAACATTTACATTTCCCCCCCCCCTTTTTTTTTTCACATATTCATCTTGTCATAAATGGGGCCGGTGAGTCCTCTTCGAAGGAGCATCAGCAGATGCCACCACATCCTCTGAAAGCAACTGACAAGAAGGAAGGAAACACACTTGGTCGTCCTGTCCCAACTGAGCAAGGAAAAAAAACTCTAGATTTCAGTCTGTAAAAGGGAATGGAGAGATATGCTCAGTGCCAAACGATTTCTTGAAAATAGTTGGGTATTGTTTTCTTTTAGAACTACAAGAATGGAAGAATTGCTAGAATGTTCTGCCTAGGAAAAAAGAACTTCAGGCTAGAAATAACAAATTGCAAATATAACCAAGTTTTTGGCATGTTACCGGCCCTGGAGAACTGTAGCCTCTTCATTTGACCTACCATTGAAGCATTCCCACATATCTAGACTTCCAATTCTAGATTTGGATTCTCAATTTGCTTCCTTGATTCTATTTTGGCTCCAAATGGACCTCCGAAGGTTACATTTTAAGCATATGTATCATGGTCCAATTCAAGCTTCTAATGTTTTTGAAGCAAAGCATCTCAACTGTGTTGGACTGGGCTGGGACTGGAAGGCTTTATAAACTTTTACTTTACTTTACTTTACTTTACTTTACGTTACGTTACTTTACGTTACTTTACGTTACTTTACGTTAGGTTACTTTACTACTTTATTTTACTTTACTTCCGCCCTCCAGTTGGCATTAATAGCCGAGGCCCTTTAAATTATCAACTGGAGTCAGCAGGTCTGGGAAGGGTTTGATATCTTTTCCCCAAATCTGTGCCTCCATTGATATCCCGCAATCTCATTATTTAGCTTAACACCTTTAATCTTCTTTGCCTTGTACAAACTTTACTGTGACCAACCGAGTTACATATGGAAAGCATTATAAGGAGGGATGCTGGTTTAAATATATATTGCTTAGGATGCTCTGGAGGTTATTTAAGAGATGCCCACAGAGGGGCATTGCTCCTGCTGAGAACCTGAATATCTAAGGCAGAGAACCATATATATTTTTTTTCTGACACCACACTGTACGTGTTACTAACAGGCCTAATTTATAATTTCAGAAATGATTAATGATTTGTGGTGTCTCACCTGAAAAGTTTGTAAATATTTCATAGAGAGATTAATTCACTGCAGCAAAACCACCTCCTGCTCATGAAAGCTTTCTCACAATACATCTGTGGCCATCAAGACACCCGTAACATTTCTTGTTATATACATCTGAAAATATTCTGTAGCGCCTGTATCGATAAAAGTGTTTTTTGGTCAAAATAGTTAGACGCATACAAGAATCCTTGAACTGGTATAGGACACATCTTCAAATTCAATCAGAATAGAACTGGAAGGGACCTTGGAGGTCTTCTAGTCCAACCCCCTGCTCAAGCAGGAGACTCTCTACCATGTCAGACAAGTGGCTGTCCAGTCTCTTCTTAAAAACCTCCAGTGATGAAGCATCCACAATGTCTGGAAGCAGGTTGTTCCACTGATTAATTGTCCTCACTGCTAGGAAGTTTCTCCTTAATTCCAGGTTGCTTCTCTCCTTGATCTGTTTCCATCCGTTGTTTCTTGTCCTGCCTTCAGATGCTTTGGAAAATAACTTGACCCCCCTCTTCTTGTTTCTGTTTTAAAATCTCTGGGAAACAAACCTCAGTGTATCTGTTGCATACTTAAGAGTATGGGTCTTCAAGGGAAAAAACACTTTGATTCTGAAACTAGATGTAGAACAGTTTTTCCAGTCATCACCAATGCTTTTGCTGATAAAGGGAGTCATGCTGTTCTCCAGAGCACCAGAAGGCAGGAGAAGAAGCAACAGATGGAAACTCATCAAGCAGAGAAGCAACCTAGAACTAAGGAGAAACTTCCTGACAGTGAGAACAATTAACCAGTGGAACAACCTGCCTCCAGAGGTTGTGGATGATCCAACATTGGAAGATTTTAAGAAGAGACTGGACAGCCACTTGTCTGAAATGGTATAGGGTTTCCTGCTTGAGCAGGAGGTTGGACTAGAAGACCTCCAAGGTCCCTTCCAACTCTCTTCTTCTATTCTTATTCCTATCCCATCCCTATCCCATCCCTATTTCTATTTCTATTATTTCTATTTCTATTCTATATTATATTATATTATGTGTTATGTTATGTTATGTTATTATATTAATATTATATTGTATTATATTATATTATTATATTATATTATAGTATCGTATCGTATCATTATATTATATTCTTTATTTTATTATATTATATTATATTATATTATATTATATTATATATTCTATTTTATATTATATATTATATTATATTCTATATTCTATTCTATATTCTATTCTACATTCTGTTCTATTCTATTCTATTCTATTCTATTCTATTCTATTCTATTCTAAAGGGTCTGGAGGCTAAGCCGTGTAAGGAAAGATTGTAGGAACTAGATATGTCTAGTCTAAACAAAGAGGAGAACTTTGGGTGATTTTATAGCTGTCTTCTAGTAATTGAGGGGCTGTCAGAGAGAAGGGAGTCAACTTTATTCTCCAAAGCACCTAAGGGCAGGACAGGAAACCACAAGTGGAAGCTCCTCAGAGGAAGACCCAACCTGGAAATACGGAGGAATTTCCTGACAATGAGAACAATTAATCAATGGAAGAGCCTGCCTCCAGGAATTGTGGGTGCTCCATTGGTGGGGTTTTTTAAAGAAAATACGGACAGGCATTTGTCTGGGATGATAGGCAGACTCCTGCCTTGGGCAGGCAGTTGGACTAGAAGACCCCCAAAGTCCCTTCCAGCCCTATGGTTCTATAATTTTATGATTCTATGACTTGAGATATACAGAGAGATATACATGGACTGATATACGAGGAGGAAAAATTTCTCACAAACACTTTGGGAGGTTTGAATGATCCTTAATTTAGATAAGTCAACAATTCCACATGATTATTGTAATATGAACTTTGTACAATCTGCATGATCTGACTGCAGAAAATTCAAGAATCAATGCCATATGAAGAGCTGCTGCTCTGAACCGTGCTTATTCCCATGAAGTATGATAATAATTTCTAGAAAACCACTATATAAATACTGAGCTCTGTTTTTGCCAAATTTGCTGGGAAAACATTATTTAAAAAAAAAAATACAACACTCCACGGCAAAATAACCTTTGCATCATGGTCTTCTAGTTCCAAATAATATTCATCCATATACCAAATATTTTGTGAGCGCTTCTTTAGTGTGTTTTATGACTACACAATCAATAGTGCTCAAGAGTCAAAATAGGATATAAAATCTGAATGGGTGCTATTATTATTTTGCACAAGAATTAAACTATATTTCTGTCTAACCTGAAGACAGTCCAGTTTCATGGCTACAATATGTTACATTTCTACCAGTTCCTGAGGCCTGGTAAACCTCCAACTCACAACCGAGTTGTGCGTTCAAGCACATTACAGTTTTAACAAGCTATATTTAATAAGCTTTATTTGCTAGTTTCCAAGGGAATGCAGTCAGTCTGGTGAGATTCTTGTAATCTAGGTGATCAACAATAAAGTAACTGCTTTGCTCCTGACTGTTCCATTACATCCTTGAGGATTTAACCATGTGAACATTCAAAAACTGCCCTTAACATCCTACGGAAATTAAAAACAGAACACATTTTCATGTTTGCTTCCCCCCAAATTCCACATGGACCTCACACAGATACACAACATTTTCCCTTAATAACGTGGCTCTCTATCAACAGAATTAATCCTTCTATGTATTGGCACATAAGCTACATTTTGTAAAGCTGAAAGTATTTAAGCATCCTAAAGTGGTTCATTTCCAATTAAGGCTGCATCATTGAAAACTTAATTGTTTTTGGAGAAGGAGATAAGAAGCAATACACGGAAAACAACGGGGAGCAAAACTGTCTTTTGCGAGACAAGGGCGGCAGACCGAAGTAAATGATTGTTCAACTATATTCAGAGGTTGCTTCAGATTGGTGGTGCAGCTTGGAATAATTTACTGTATTTTATTATTTATTTTAAATACGGCGTAGCTTTAGCCTTGATCATCTCTACTTTTTGAAGTTTTTCACAAGAGGCTATTCAAAAACAGCTCTCAAACTGATATGGTTGTGCACACAACTTTCAAGCTTCAAAAGTTGAAATATGGATAAATATGTTTTCTTGGCTGTATTTCGATTTTATCTTAATCTGCTAAGCAATCACCAGGACCGCAGAGTATAGCTTGGATGAGACAAAGAAACTTAAAATATTTACAATACTCAAAATAGGAAATTTCCATAGAGTTGGTTTACAGAATAACAGTGTTGGAAGAGACCTTGGAGATCTTCTAGTCCAACGTTCTAGACTCTATCCTATTCCAGACAAATGGCTGTCCAATCTCTTCTTAAAAACCTCCAGTGATGAATCAACCCACAACTTCTGAAGGGAAGTTGTTCCACTGTCAGAAAATTTCTTCTTAATTCTAGATTGGATCTCTCCTTGATTAGCTTCCATCCGTTACTCCTTGTTTGATGAGGCAGATTTGTTTACATTTCTTAACTTACTGTTGAAGGCAAGTTTATTTCTCCCTTTCTTCTTCTCCATCCTAGCTTCATTTGGGAATATCACTAATCAAGGCAGGAGGATCTAGTCTACCTACATCAGAAGAAGGCCATAGCGTGAAAGATGAAGGTGGTCTCTCTTTACTTTCTCCTTAGTCCTATGCAACCTGCTACTTAATAACTACTACTACACGCTGGAGAAATTCAAACCAAATATGACCAGGCACTCTGCATTTGAAATATCCTCCCACACAGCATAAAGCTAATTTAGCTGTCACTTACTGTAAGTAAAATGACAAATATCCGTAATATCTGTCAGGGTATGAATACTTTAAAATGAGTTATGCAGCTGTCAACATTTTGATGACTCTAACAAGAACAAAACAAACGAACAGCAAACAGACAGCAAGTCTGTTACACAACCAGTTGCCAAAGTCTGCTATTACTTATATAAATATTTTTTTAAAAAAAAAATCAAATGACTTCATAAAAAGAAGATGAAGAGGAAAGGATTCAGCCCTGAAGTAATACAGATAAATTGTCAGTACAGTAGACAGATACATGCCAGGTAGGGTTTGAGGTAGATTATAGTTCTCATCATGATTGCAGCCATTTATTTAAAAAATGCATAAATGCTTTATGATTTTGGAATATCAAGATCCACAATTAACACTCAGCAGCAGAAAACCTACTATGTTCCAATAGAAAAGGGTTATTTGTAGCTCAGGGTTGAAATGTAATAGTAATAGTAATGTAATAGTAATGGTAATAATTCCTGTTCTTTGGGAATCTTATCCCATAACTCCAAGAGTGGTTTTCTTCCCATGAGTTTAGAAATGTTTAAAAGCGACCTTATTAACACATACAAAGTTTATTGTTATTATGCCCAGATTACAGAGCGCATAACTGTCCCTGAGAATTTGGATTTTGAAAAGTACTTGCAGAGCTGCCTAATATTTTTTAAATCTTTTGTTCCTTGGGGGAAAATATGAGATGTGGAAATCTTAGCCTTAACCTTCCTCCTAACGGTGTATTAATTAATGACAAGGAAGGGATTGAATCATTCACTTGTAGATGGGAAATTATTATCCAGGCACCTGGTCTGCCCGTTGAGGCAGAGCATACAATAGACTTTCATTCTTAAATCCCAGGTGAGCAACTTCGGCTGCTCAGTTTACAGCCTATGGAGCTGCTGGCCAACCTGGACATTTGGTCTGCTGCCCAGCTGATCCTGAATTAGGAGCAGCTAAGAAAGGGAGAAACCCTGCAAACAAAGAGTGTAGAGTTAAAAGGATTATCTCCACCAATGCAAGACGCAACTTTCTTGGAAGATTTTAACTAGAAGACAAACCATATTTTAAGGACTGCATCAGCTTTTGTAGGACCTTAACTTTATTTGTTGGGAGAGTCATAACATGGTTTTGGTCACCAAGATGTAAAAAAGATGTTGAGATTCTGGAAAGAGTGAAGAGAAGAACAACAAAGATGATCAGGGGACTGGAGGCTAAAACATATAAGGAACGGTTGCTGGAATTGGGTATGTCTAGTTTAATGAAGAGAAGGACAAGGGGGGACATGATAGCAGTCTTCCAATATCTCATGGGTTGCCACAAAGAAGAGGGAGTCAAACTATTCTCCAAAGTGCCTGAGGGCAGGACAAGAAGCAATGGATGGAAACTCATCAAGGAGAGAAGCAACCTGGAACTAAGAAATTTTCTGACAGTTAGAACAATTAATCAGTGGAACAACTTTGTCTCCAGAGGTTGTGAATGCTTCAATACTGGAGATTTGTGCTCCCAAATCATTTTATCCACTTTCATTCAGGAGTCAAGCCATCATTAACCCATGTTCATTTTTTTCTTTGAGGCTGCCCTGTAGTAGGTATAATGCTTGATTTTCAAATTCTTTGAAAATATCTTTGGATCAAATCTGTTCACCATAAAGTCACTATATACACCACAATTCCTCTCTTTTAAGTTCCATGTGGCATTTAATTTCTCTTGTGTAGAGACTTTTATACAAGATGTCCTTATAATCTGTTTTCTAAACATGAGTCCAGTCCACTAGGCAAAAGCAAGTTCCAAGACAAAGGCAAGGGCAACAGCAGAAGAGACACAATCCAAAGTTTAAGGCAAGAATATACAGCAAGGAAACAAACACATTGTTCCCAGTATCATCTCCATCTGTCTGCTGTGCTAAATAGCCAGCTTCTGGTGCAGCCCATCAAGAAGGGTGAGCCTGCCTCCTCACAAGTAATCTGGCTGACTTCTTCTGCTCCTGCCTTTTCTTTGCCCTACGTGTTCTCAGATCAGGTGCAACTGGCAGTTCCTCTTCCTCATCACTGACCAGAGGCAGCTTCCTGCTTTCCCCACCTGAAGCCTCAGGGCTGTCCTGCTGCAGCTGTGCTTCAGCCAAATCCCTCTGGACGGCTGCTCGGAGCCATTGACCAACTGCCCTCCTGATGTGTCTGGAACTGGTTCATCCTCCTCCAAGCTGACATCTGGAGAGGTATCTGGGGAAGCGTCCTTGGGAGTCATTACATAGCAGCAGTTTGGGACACTGGGAGAAGACGCTAGACAAGAAGATCCCAACACACTCAGAATTTGTGGATGTCTTCAAAAGCTACTTAGTGGACGTTAAGCCAGAATTTATACTGCCAGCTGCTACAGTGCAGAACTTCAATTTGGAAATTGTCACCACAGATGTCACCTTAAGAGCCAAAGCAGCTACGAACTGTAAGAACAATATGTAGGAATTGGCATGGTGCCCTCAAAGAAACACTTATCTTAAGGAATGTTTTCCTTATTCTTGCCAAGGAACTCAAAGGCGCTGTTTATTTTATAAGTGAAGTCTGTATTAACCATTATATTGCAAAGTAGCATTTGGTTGGCAACTTTATCTTCCCTAAATAAAATCACTGCTGCGTTCTAATCTGTAGTTGCGCCACTCCTGGTAAGAGTAGAGTCACTCCCGAGGTAAGATCTGACAGCACACTGTAGCATGATTGTCTCCCTAATCAAAACACTCAGGATGATCTTACAAGAAAAGGAACTGAGAAAAAATCTGAAGAAGAAGAAAAATTGTAGCAACGGCTGATTCAATTACCTTCCCATTGACTGGATAAATGCACGTTCTTCCAATCACGTGAAACAGATAAAATTTGAAGATATTGTAAAACCTGTGCCCTGGTGAACAGGGAAACAGCTGGTGGTTTGATAACTCTGAAAATAATCCTAAATAGGGCCCGGTGTGATGTATGAGTGTTGTTGAACAACCGGAAGAGATAGCTGCACACTGTGGAAGTTGTGAGCTTAGTGGGTGACAAGCTAATTGAAGTTAAACAAAGAAACCAGGAGACTATCTGTGTTTTCCCAGCAAAGATTAAAGACTAGATGCACCCAGGTCTGAAATCAAGTGGTTTTTTTTTTTTTTTTCAAAACTTATAAACAGAAAAACTCTACATCAGTGTTGTCCAATTGGCACCTTTAAGCGGTGTGGACTTCAATTTCCAGAATTCCCTAGCTCTCATGCTGAGTGGAGAATTCTGGGAGTTGAAGTCTACACAGCTTAAAGTAGCCAAGTTGGGGGGGAAAACCCACTCTTGATCTTACCAACCCACTGAGGACAAAATTGTGGATCCAGATTATGTCTTCCAAGTATTCAGGAGTTCTTAAAAGAAATACCTAACAGTTTGCTATGATCATTCTCAGTCTCAATTACTCTTATTTGGCTATTTAAAAAAAAGAAAAAAAAAAGAAATCGGGATAATTGCAATTTATGTCTGTTTGGGGTATATTGATAGAAAAGCTCAAGGTGAAATTGTCAAATATAAGGGACAAGTCTGCAAAGGTATATTATGTCCTTTCTCCCTGCCTTCAGTGGCAGGCACTGTTTAATTCTTTAAATAATTATCAGTGCCTGGATATGCTACTCGGTGTTGCTGCAATTAACACAACAGTCAATCTGGAGAGCTTTTCCGTCTGCATTTGATAAGCAGATGGAGAAGAAGGAAAACTGGAGCGTGTCTGGCTTTTGTGCCTGGGCACTGAGATGTAAAGGTGCAAAGAGGGTGTTCACGTTAAAATCCTTGCAATGACCAGACCACTAAGCAAAGACAAGTTCCCGTGTTTTGTGAAGTATTCGGAGTGTCCCGTCAACTATCTGAAGCATCCTTCTATATCTTCTGGGTCTTAACACGCTAAGGCTGGGGAAAATTCAGTAAATCTTACGAGGATGCTGGGCTAAGGCAAATTGCACAGCTATTTCCTGAATTTGTGTAAGAAATGTATGAAAGGAGTATGAAAGTAAAATTTAAAATAATTTTTTTACTTTGTTATACCTTCTTGACAAAGCTATAGAGGTTGTCCAGTTAGCTGCACGTATGCATTCAAAAGGAGAAAAAACAAACGTTGTGGGTTTTCCTCCAAGAATAAATGAGCTTCTTGAAAAATACTGTCCAAGGTTTAAGAAAAAGAATAGTAGCGCTGCCTCATTTCTAAGAAATTTAGATCTTCCGTTTCTTCTGCCCCTGAGTTGGAATCAATTCCTGTAACAAAGTTTACGGCATTTTTTCTTCCTTTCTGAAAATAACGAGAATGCAAAAATGAAACCAAAAACCTCCCCCACGATCGACATAAAATGGTTTAGAATGGAATTTGCAAGTCTTCTGATGAATCTTTTGTGTCTTGCCCTAATCAAATGAAGAATCTGTATTTCTGAAAAAATGGAACCGAGATTATTAATAGCAGCAAAACGAAAGAGTTTGAAGGTCTCCATCATCAATTCCAAAAGGAAATAAGCAAAGTGAATTTGCTGGTCTATTACAAACGAGAGCCTAGATTTCAGAATTATCCATAAGCACCGGGACCCCAAAAGTTTCTAGTCCTCTTCATTGATTCTGGTTTATGGTTAAAGTCCTTCAGCTGCTTCGGGCTCTTTGCAAAATTCCAGACATTATTTCATAATGGAGCTTCTGCTTCTCTGGAACGTTGTGCCATCAATGATCCCTATGCCCATTTTCGATATTCCTTCGGGGAGGAGGGCTAGTAGAATAATATAATATTTGATTATTGAGTTTGGATATCTATTTATTTTATTTAATTTGTTGTTTTTATAAATAGCTCATGGTGGCATACCTAATTAATACTATGCCTTCCTCCTTCTACTTTCCCCATAACAGCAATCCTGTGAGGTGGGTTGGGCTGAAAGACAATAACTGGCCCAAAGTCACCCAGCTGGATTTCATAGACAAGGCTGGACTAGAACTCACAATCACCTGGTTTCTGATCAGCTGGTGCCTTAATCACTAGAGCCAACTGGCTCTTTACAATAAAGTGCTGCAGGTCCAGTGGTACCTACACTATAAAGTAAAGTGCTTGCAACTTTATGAATACTCTGTTTTCTTGACAGAAATATAGGTGAAAAGCTATCATTTTCTTCCATTATTTTTTTTTTAAAAAAAAAATTCCGGTCCAAGCTACAGTTTTCACACTGATTGGAAGTCTCCCATCCAAATACTAACCAGGGCTAAGCCTGCTTAGCTTCCTATCCCAGATATAACATTTTATAGAATGAAATAATTAATATTGCCCTCTCCTGAAAAAAGTACAATTATTGGGAGACTTCATTCATATATGAGTATGTTAAATATTTTTTGTATGTGAGAGAGTGTGCTTTGTGAGTTTAAGACTTTTGTTGTTGTTTTCTTAAATAAATCACAGACTGAAATATCTACCCACTCTAGTTAGCCCCTTGTTGGAGCTAACTAGATTTGGGGAAATGTGCAATGGAAGGTTTTGTGGATACGTTGGTGTCCACAAAATTATGCTATAAATGTTCCCTTTTAATCATTGACACTGTCAGACTGGACAATATAAATTAGCATTTTGTCAATAGCTAAGCCTTTCCCCATCCTGTCTCACCAATTAATGACCATAAAGCCGATATATTTTTATTTAAATAATCAATGGGATTTTTTTTCATCTGCTTTTACTGTTGTCAAGAAACCTAGGAGAGTAAGATTGTCGTCAACTCTTCTTCATTTAATTACCATAATTTATGCAGATCAGTGTTTGATGAAGTGTATAAGGAAGGGAACCACACTGCCAATCATAAAAATATATAGCTACCATTTTCCTTTAATGCCGTCTGTCAATGCTCTGTAATAGAAAACATCAAATCACCTACTTTAAAAGCCCCTAAAAATATACTGATTCGTAACAAGGAATAATATCTCTCAAGGTTAAAGCCAAGTTTGAAAGTGATCAGTACTTCGTTATTCTGGAGATGTTGCAAGGTGCAGCTGATGAGTAAGCACAGTGACAAAAGTGACAGTACTGAAATTATCATCTGTTAAGGCTTAGCTTAAGCATCAGACATATTGTGAAGGACAGATGAATGTTCCCGATAATCCTCAGAATAATTCGGCTCTAAATTCTCCAGGCCAGACGTGGGATGTGAACATTCAAGTCCTACGAGCAAGGACGGTTGACATTTGATCTCCTCTTTGGCCATTTGAGGCACAGTTCGGTTTCACGATAAAATGAAAGGGGATGCATTTCGGACATTCTCTGCTCTTGGAGCAAAGAGTGGGATTGATTTTGTAAAAACGGTGAGAAAAGGAGCATCGGCCTAGGCCTGCAGAGTTTCCCTATGGGGTTGTTATCTTCCACATAACGTGGAGAAAATCGTGATGGCAAAGATAACACTGCCTCTCTTCGTCCTGAAAATATTACGCCATATTAATTGTTTAATAAAATGGTCCCTCACCCATCTAAGAAATAGCAGTGTTTCTGACTAGGGGCGATGTGATTATAGTGTTCCAGTATATGAGGGGCTGCCACAAAGAAGAGGAGGTCAGCCTGTTTTCCAAAGCACCAGAAGGCAGGATAAGAAAAAACGGGTGGAAACTAATCAAGGAGAGAAGCAACCTGGAACTAAGGAGAAACTTCCTAACAGTGAGGACAATGAACCAGAGGAACAGAAGTTGCCTTCAGAAGCTATGGGTGCTCCATCACTGGAGGTTTTTAAGAAGAGACTTGGCAGCCACCTGTCTGAAATGGTATAGGGTCTTCTGCTTGAGCAGGGGGCTGGACTAGAAGACCTCCAAAGTCCCTTCCAACTCTTTTATTTTATTATTCATTTATTCTGTTTTGATGTTGGTGCTAGGAAACAGTGAGGACTCAAGCAGAATTAACACCTATATTAGGCATGTCAAACTCGTGACATCACATGACATCGCACAATGTATCGGGCCAGTTTTGCCATTGCTGGCAATGGGGTGGGAGCAGCTTCCAAGTGACACGTCCGGCCCACGGGCCAGCAGTTTGACACCCTTGTCTTAGGACAGGGGTAGGCAACCTTGGCTTTTTTATGACTCGTGGACTTCAACTCCCAGAATTCCTGAGCCAGCTGTGCTGGTTCAGGAATTTTCGGAGTTGAAGTCCACGAGTCATAAAAGATCCAAGGTTGCCTACCCCTGTCTTAGGGTTTCTATTAATTTAATTTCTTTCTTTCTTTCTTTCTTTCTTTCTTTCTTTCTTTCTTTCTTTTTCTTTCTCTTACTCTTTCTTTCTTTCTTTCTTTGTCCCAAGTCTTGCTGAAGTTGCTGGTTTTAAATGTCTGTCGTTACAGTTTTTAATCTTTATCTGCTTACATCATCAATCATTCAGGAAGGCGAAGGGGATTTGTGAAATGAACGTGGAGACGAATTTACTGTAGAGGTCGCCACAGAAAGGAGAAACGAGGATTATTGCCCTAAAACAAACAGGACTTGTGTGAAAGCAGGATCAGGGATGAGAACATGGAATCCCAGTGCCACCATCTTCACAGATGGGAACGTATCCATGATTTCTGGGAGTTTGCAAATCAGCACAACTCTCAAGCACTGCAAACCACCACTGCAGTAACTTAATAACCCCCTACATGGATTCACACATCATTAATTAAGATGCATCTGACTACTAGGAGTGGAGGGACCCTGGTCTTTGCAGGCCTAGTGAGCGGAGTCTGAATGCGAGTGATCCCTCTTCTGTCTCATTGTCATTGATCGTGTATGATTAATGATTTCCAGGAATAAAAAGTGAAAGGTCAGTTTCGTAGTTCAAGATAGAGCAGCTACATTGGGAGTAATTAAGAGACTTGTGTAAGCATGATGAATAAGCACAAATAGGGACCGTGTGCCATAAACAAGATAACACCAGAAGGTTTAGGACAAAAGGGATATTTCTTTAGAAAGTAGACTGGGAAGGAAAGCAATATTTATTTTTCCTCTCCTCCTCCTACAGTTGGCTCACCCTCAGTTTCTGAAAAGCTTATTATCCACACAGCTTACGAAGGAAGGAGCCTCCTTAAACATTCTCCCAATTCCAGCCTGCCCGCCTCCTTTAAAAATAAAGATAAATTTAAAAAATTAAACACAGATAATTTAAAGAGTTTTCATGTAAATGGATTCAACTCATCTTTGTTTAACATTGCCTTTTATGTCAAGTTCCATGAATTTCTAAGCCTGACGAGGTTCACTGGGAATCTTTTTAATTCCCACCCACAAGGTCTCGCTGGCTGCCGTCTGACTGGCACTATAGAGGGATCAGCCATAGAATTTGCCGAGAAAGCTGGCAGACAGGTGTCAGAATGGGCCAGCGGGCCAGCCTAACACACGCTAATCAGCTCTGGTGTTCTTTTACAATCCATATCTAATTCGCAAGTTTCATTCTTTCTGAAAAACAATTACTAGGTTTTGAAGTTCATTGTGCATTTACTCAACTGTCTCTTTGCATTAATGTAAAGGGGAAACAAGGGGGGGGGGAAACCCCAGAGTCAGTAGGGAAAGGACATCAAACAAACTTAGGAGCGATGAAGGCTTTATTTTTTTAAAAAAAAAAAGCTAATATAATTACAGAGGCACGTAATGTTTTATAATACCGGGGAAAAATGTAAAAATACCTCTTTCCACCTCCAAAAAGGTAGGGGAGCCTTTTTGTATTTGTGAAACTGAAGGGCAAACATAAACAACTTACAGAAAAGTAACCAATGAAATCCCTTGTTGATGGCATCAAAGAAAAAGATTATAAGGGTTTTTTTTAAAAAAAAAACTATCACCAAGGGAAAGCATTCCAACTGCCTTTGAAGAAATAGGCACATAGTTCCCCCTTAAAGGACAACTATTTACAATGTCGTACTTAAAAGATGTATACATGGTTATTGCATATTTCTGCTTCATTTTCATGTTTTTCTAAGCAAATCATATGTTTTTTGAAATTCTAGGTTTACCCTTTGACTTTGGAAATGTATAATTTGATAAACCTTCAAGCAATCTTTACTGAACATAGACGCAGTGCTCCGTACAAGGAATTTTGCTTTGTTTTGTAATATTCAAGTGTCTCGATTATAGATTCATTTCCAAATCAAATACAGATTTCTTTTGGTTATGTTATTTTCATACCATGACAAAGAGTGATAAAATAGCCCTCTGCCAGCAATAATTTTGTTCTGCTACACAATGCTTCCTTCAAACAACATCATCTCCCTAGAAGAACAGAATTAAATAGACAGCATGTCAAACACCACAAATTTGTCTAGATCGCCATGAATAGAGTAGAAGCCAAGAAACCTTAAGAAAAACTTTCCAATTGATTTATTCACTGCTAGTCTATTACAGGTATTTATACTTAAATATGATAGCATTTTATGATATTTAAATGTTTAAATTTAAATCCAACTTTAGTAAGAACTTTATTTCAATGCTGGTCTGTGGCCGTATAGAAATTACTACAACTTTGCTACGTTTTGCTATATTCATAGAATTTTAGGGAGAGACAAAAACTTGAATCCAAGAAACAGAAGAAAATTCAAAGACAGATATTGGGGTGTGATTATAAATGAGCCTGTAATACTAAATGAAATGCCCTTTAATTGTCTTATTTATTTCCTCTTGAGCAGATTGCCTTCTCATGATCAAGATGAAAGAATGGGGAAAAAATGTGGTTTCTCTCTTCCCTAGACTATTTTTCTAAGCCCAGCACAAGGCCAGAAGCATCCTCTAGTTCTGGCTAATTGTCAGTGACTTGAGACATCAGGACAATGCTGTTCCACACATCAACAAATGTGACAACTGACAGCTAGACTATAAGCAATGACAGCCACCAAACAGTTGTAGGTTAACCTGATTGCGGATCTGCACGTCTTCTTCTAAAAGATCTAATAGCATCACAAACATTCTTAAGGTCCCCTAAAATATGTAAATTGAATTCATAAGGTGAACCAACCAGGCATCATAATACTAAAATGAATTCTTAAAAATGAGGACGAGATTTTAGAAGGCATTTTAGCACTTCGGTCCATACGAAAACATACCATCATGGTCAGTTATAATGGAGTATGTTCATTATTCTCAGTTTACTCCTTCCATATTTTGAGAATATATCGTGTGATCCAAATCCCTTTCTCCACATTGCTTGCATTTTTTTAAAAAAAAATGGAATATGCATATGTCCATCAAGGTTATTAACCCTTCCTCCTCCCTCTAAAGAACAAATATCTCCTGAAAAACACTTGAAGTGCCTCTTGAAAAATACATCAAGACTCCTAATGAATCTTGGAAGTAAAATTACAGCCTATTTGCTTTTCATATTGATTCAGCCAGGCTTCAGATTGTCACAATGCTTTTAATTTTAACCAAAAATACACAAAGTTAGAGCTGCTTGTTTTGACAATGATAGAAAGATTTCAGTTACGTGTTAGCTGTGGAAGATCTTAAGATCTTTCACAGTGAAAACCTGTTCGGGCAAGTTCTTAATATTTTCATGTTTACAGAAGAAGAATTTAGGCAGTCAAGTTTTCACATGACTGACAAGGCCTGACTGCATGAAGATTACATTAATATTAATTTGCTGAGCATTATAATTGACTTATTGGGTTGGGTAGGTGAATACACTTAGTTTTGACTTTGCGATGCAACATGTCAACCAGGTTAGAAATACAGATATTCTGAAAGGCTTCTCTCCCAAGAGAAGGATTATTGCCTTTACATAGTAAAATGTAGGGATGGGATTATCAGTCAACAAAAAAAGCAATTTTGTTGTGGGATATGAGCAGTTCTGCCTTTCAACTAAAAGGGAAAGCATATTGCCTCTGTTCTGATTTCTTGGGAACAATCCAGATTATAGGTTTTTAAAAAGTCTTGCAACAATAAAGAGAGATCAAGATCAGTTCAAGATTTTTTAACTTAGATCAAAGCTTGATAATTTGCAACCATTGCCTCATTTAATCACCGGCTGCATTAAAACCCTGCCAGATGCTATCAATATTCTGATAAATTTCCTGGTTGGAATCACTTACAGAACATTCTCTGAAAATTTATCATGGTTGTTATGGGTCTCATTCCAATCCTGCACTGCACAAAATAATTTAAAACTACTTTCCCCCTTTCGTTATTACTCAGCACTTAGGTCTTTAAGAGCGGGACATTATTCTCTAAAGTGAATTTAATATGGCGGAGGGCGATGTTTGCTTTTTCAGCTGAGAACTGCACTGCAACATCTGGATAGGACTAGAGATTTTAGTCCGGGAAAATTGGATGCGATCGTCCCACATTATGAATCCTTCAAACCTCTCTAAAAGAATAATGGCAATCCCTTCAAAGAGATCCCTCCCAATGTGCAAAACGTGTGCAAAATATACAAACATACAAAATACTGTTCTTCGTCTCATTAAAGCATCTGCATCTTTTTTCCTCAGCAGAGCAAAATAGCCCTGCAGGCATGTTGGAAGAAACAAGGCCAGATGCAACACCCAGACCTGTTATAACACAGAAATTGTCAATCAAACTCCAGTGGAGATGCTTCTCGCTCTTTTGGGGTGTCCAGGCAACCCAGGAAAAAAAAGATATCAGATTTGAGTCAGGGGAGAGGAATTGATCTTCCTACCTTGCGGTGCAGAGTTGGCACCTTCTAATATTTGTAATAAACATTTCTTTTAAAAGAGGCATGTTGTCAAATGTCTGCCACATAGCTTTCTCGTCTGAGTATCCATCTGGGTAAAGCATGACAGCCAGAAGCAGGTTCATGTGAGTGATCATCGGGAGTCTGGAAAAAGATGCGGTTACTTTAACAACTTGAAAAGAGAGGCTTCATACTCATTCCCATCCCTCCTTCCTTCCTTTCAAGGATTTGCCCGGCCTTAATCTCTCATTTTAATTATTTAATTCTTGCTTATTCAAACAGGCACAAGTTTTCCAAGTGGGGGCTGTTTATTAGTACAATAGATCGCCCTTTTCTTTTCCTTCTTTTTTTTTTTTAAAAAAAAAGAGAGAAGTGGAGAACCAAAAGCTTTAGTGAAAGTGTTTTCTGGTTTTCTTAACTGCTGGATAAATAAAGTGGATTCTAATCTCCTTGCGTAAGACTTGCAGATGTCAGATTCACTTTGTACTTGGCTCCCCCAAATGTTGCCAAGCCATTTAGTGAGGTTTGAAATTTTCATTTACAAACCTTCCAGAAGTGTATATTTCCCCGATGGTTTACGTAGGGAGCTCTGAAAAAAAGAAAGGCACACGGAAAATGGCAAGAACCAAATGACATTCACAATTTCAGAATTATATTTCATAAAGCACATTTCTATATAATTAACAAATCCTGCAATGCAATGCAGAGGTTTCCCTATGCATAATATAAAGACATTCTTAGACGGCCGCACTGGGGTTGATGTATTCAACCTCTCTGTGCAGTTTGTATATTTTAAATTATTAATAATAGTCTATGTTTTGATAATATTTTAAATATTTTGTAATGATTGTTTTGATATGCTTGTTGTTTTACTCAACTGTTGTTGCCCAGAGTTACTTTTTTGTGAGATGAGCAGCCATCTAAATTCGATAAATAAATGAAATAAAAAGTGCTTCACATCAATATTTAACAGTTTGTTAAATCTAAGTTGGAAGCCAGTTTTGCATGGTTAAAAGCACCATTTAGGCACGAAACCAGGTAGGTGACCTTGGGCCAGTCACCTTCTCTCAGCCCCAGGAAGCAGGCAATGGCATACTATTTCTGAAAAACCTTGCAAAGAAAACTTCAGGGACTTTTTTGACTTGAAGAAACAAAAAAAAAAATCTAAGAATGGTGACCCACAATGACAATCTTAAAAAAACAAAAGCAATCCCTTTTTATGTAAAAGAATAGCTGAGAACAAATTTAAACAATGCAGGTGCCAGCAGTTCTATTTGACGTACTTCTGTCTTTGAAAAGGGCCATTCTAGAATGCATTAGAATTATTCTTGATATTAATCACTTTTTATAGATTCAGTCAACAGACATCCCAGAGTGACAGATAGCAATAAATTAAGATGTACAAATAAGAGCATCTACCAAGAAAATGAAAAGTCAGCTGTAGAATTTTGCCTATGAGACCACTGCTTTTGGAAATCTTGATTTAAACAAATATGTGCATTTTTCAGTTTTCAAACCAATGTTTACAGTGATCATTAAAGGCACACTTCACAGTATTTAAAACAAACAGTTCTAGGCCTCTTTTTCACAAATGAAGAAATATGGTCAACTCCAAACAGAACACTAGTAACTTGCATTTTCCTTTCAGAAAATCCTGTAGAAAACTAGTTATCGCAAAATTAGACTTTATTCCCAGCCTTTGCATATTGGTAGGTGGCCAAAATAAACAACATCCACAAAAATTAACTGCTAAACCAATCAAGGTGGATCCTTCTTCCTTCTTCAAATGATGGCCCTTTTTGCTTTTTAAACAACTCCCTAAATGTATTTAAAGGGGGAAAAAGAGCAATAAGGCTAAAGGATTTAACCCGATGTGCTGATTTACAATATCTACAGGATTTTTTGAGATCTAAGAGCATCCCAGGATTTGGATACCTGCTGCCACGCATGTTATATCCTCAAATTCAATCTCTTGACTTCAGCTCTCCCTGACTTGAGATGCTATAAATCTCTTCGATGATATAAAGGGAACTTTTGACCTTTGAAGGATTATTTCTCCGTGGAGATTCCTTTTCTGGACTTTTTTTCTGAGAGATTTACCAGATATGTGACTGTTTCTCTCAGCTGTCATTCAACAGAAGCCTATGGCAATGAAAACAATACTGCGAAAAATGTCCTGTTTGATGCCAAATGACCTCCAACTGATTTATTTAGCCGAGACTTGCCCTCCTCACCAGAAATACATGAAGGAGGGCAGAAGAAACCATGGTTCTTCTCCAGTCTCCCTTGTGGTTAAGAAAAACAAACCTTGTTTGTCAAAATTATCTTGTAAACATATGTCATATAATTTAGTGGCCAACAAGAAATAATTTTGATAAAATTTTTATAAGGTATGACCTTCTGCCTAAGTGCGGTAAAGATTTATTTTTCTCCATAACCAATCTGCCAGGTAAATGGGGCTGGCAAAGGATGATGGGATGAGGATAGAATGGATCACAAGTCTCCCCACTGTTAATCCAAATACTTTAATCCAGTGTTTTTCAACCTTAGCCACTTGAAGAGGTCTGGACTTCAACTCTCAGAATTCCTGGCTGCTTTAACCACTATTCTTCACTGCAGCATTTCCATCCCTCTCAAGACCCAAAGCAACATGCCTCACTTTCAGAATCAAATAATGTGGTTGAGAGAACACAATCAAGATATACAACTAACTGCTCAAAACAAATTGGGAATTGAGTGGTTGGTAACCTAATCCTGTATTTTTCATAGCCTCTGAGAAGGTTAATTCAGAGAGGGGCAAATAAATGCCCTTGTTGAGATTTAAAATATGGATTTTGGAAAAAAAAAACTCAAAATCAGATCCAGAGTTGGTTTTTTTTGTTGTTGTTCTAAAACAAAGATATTCTCAATGGGTAGGGCAAAGCAGAAAGGAAAACCTTTCAAGTAAGTTAAAAGCCAGACAGTGAAAGCAGATTTTCTTCAAAGTAAATGCAAGCCTCAAAGCAAATTTAACTTATCCATTAGGCTATCAGAGTTACCATTAAGACAAGGACAGAGCATCTATGTTAGCCTTGAAATAATTATATATATTTATCAATATAATCTATACAGGTAGTCGTTGATTTATAACCACAAGACAGCTGTAAAGTGAGTTTTGACCCATTTGTGCTGTCCCGCTCACTCACACAGATGTAACTTTGGTTTAGTGAGTTTATTAATATTCCCCCGCAACTCCTTTCATCAAAAACCCAGAACTGTCCCAATTAAGTCCAGCCAAAAGCAAACCAAGGCTAATCCACAGAGCCATGGCCAATGAATCCACAAGGCACTTGAAAGTTTCCCAATCGAAATAAACCCACCAAGCAAAATTAAATCTACAAGACAAGAAGGTTCATGGGGCATGGTGTCAATCCAAAGGCAATCACAATGACTAGAAAACAAACAGCAAGAAAATTGCCTCCATCTGTCTGCTGTGCTAAATAGCCAACTTCTGGTGCAGCCCATCAGGAAAGCGAGACTTTCTCCTCTTGAGTAATCTGGCTGACCTCCTCTGCTCCTGCCTTTTCTCTGCCCTACGTGTTCTCGGATCAGGTGCAGCAGGTAGTTCTTCTTCCTCATCACTGACCGGTTGCAGCTGCCTGCTTTCCCCACTTGAAGCCTCCGAGCTATCCTGCTGCAGTTGTGCTTCAGCCAAATCCCTCTTAGACTCTTAGATGGCTGCCTAGAGCCATTGACCAACTGCTCTCCTGACAAGCCTGGAACAGGTTCATCCTTCTCGGAGATGACATCTGGAGAGATATCTGGGGAAGCGTTCCGGGGGAGTCATCACACCATTCTACAACATTGCAACTGTCATAAATCTGAAGCAGCTGCCAAGCTTTTGAATTTTGAGCACATGCTGCAACCATTGTAGGTATGAAAAACGGCTGTAAGTCACTTTTTTTCATTGCTGTTGTAACTTCGAACAGTCACTAAACGGATGGGTGTGAGGTGAGGGCTACCTGTGTATCAAAATGTAGTAATCCCTTATTGGAGGTAACATTGTAAAGGGATCTAACTCTGCACTGACAGTCACAGAAAAACATCCATCAATGAGCAAAATTTAAACTAGAACATTTGGATGATATCACTGGTGGTAAAATGGAACTGGATTTATTGAAGTGTCAAGTGCCTTCATAAAATCAACATTATCAATGAGGAATACCCTCTCCAGTATCCAGAAGTTTTTGCTTGTAATTAAGTACCTCAGTTAAATCTCAGCCCAAGCTGTGTCATCCTTGATTAAAGCTTTGGTTCATAAATCCTGCAAGCTTCAGAGAATGCGCACCTTGAAGGCAACTAGAGAGAACATTTTGAAGAGAACAATTCTGGATCAAACTGAAGAACTTCATAGAGTTCAGAAATGGAAAACTGGGAGAGAAATATTTAGGAAAGGAGAGAAGGAACAGCAAAGAAAGTCATGAAAGATGTTTTTGTACATATAGATTTTAAGCCAGAACTATTCTTGTTAGGCATAATTGCATGAAATTATGAGAAATTTTACATTGACAATTGTATTTGTTCAACATTGGAAAAATGAAGATTTACCAACAGAGGAAGAGGTCCAAATTTCCTTTACAAGCATATTAATAAACAGTATCATTTAAATCGTGTTGGCTACATAGTTATGAATGTTAAACAAGTTTTCTTCTGAGTCTCTGCTGAAATTATAGTAGAAGCTATCATGAGATGATTATGAGAAAGATCACATTCATCCAGATACTGGAGAGCCCTCGCTATGAAACTTCTAGACAACTACTATCATTATATTTTAATAGTGGTCTTCATAAAAATTAAATGACCCGGGTTTTTCCCACGTATCCATTCTGAATTTCCATTTACAGTTCAGAATATCTGGTGGGAGATGGAAGTACGGAACACCAGTTTGTGGAACAGATCCCAGTTTTAATGTATCTGCTACCTGGAATTTGCTGATGGAAAGTCTCAGAAAGTCGAAATAAGAGCATAAGGCCAGCCTTAATATAAAGCTAGTCTCATGTGTTCAGAGTCCCAAATAATTATTTGTCTTAACCTCTTGGTCTGCAAATTCACCAAAGCTTATAACCCAAAGCATTTTTCAACCATGGCAACTTTAAGATGGGTGGACTTCAACTCTCAGAATTCCCCAGCCAGCCTGGAACTGGCCTGGGAATTCTAGGATTTGAAGTCCACCCCTCTTAATGGTGCCATGGTTGAGAAACTCAGTTCTAACTCATTCTGGTCTCCTAGCCACAAAACCCACCACTTTCCAGGATGTCCCAAAACACCAGAAGCTCCCATGTTGACCACGTTTCTTGAAGGTCTAAAAAAGACGCCTCTTTTTTGAAACCACATTTCGTGAAAACTACCGGTTAACAAAAAGTACTGAAAAGAAGAACTCTAGAAATGCATAGATAGACGCGCCGGTGACTTCATTTATTCATTTAATTGTCTGGGCTACTCCTGACCAAGTTCTGTTCTTGGAAGAGAGAGGGAAGGCCAATTAATTTATCAATCTCCACTCTTTTCTGCCACAACGTATTTTCCACTTGCCCACAAAAAACGTGTCCATTATTATCAACCAGGTCCCTGTCCTCCCAAGCAGCTTGTGCAGCTGTATAATTACACTTCTTCTTTTGACAACTTCCATGATTGTTTTCCTAACAGTATATTACTTCGTTAGTACTTTCCAATATACGTTATTTTTAAACTGTCACTTGTGCCCGACTCATCCCAATTCTCACTCGTCTGTTTATCATAACAATCATTAATAACTGTCACTCCACGCCATCAATTTAACGAACTCTCTCCCTCATTAGCATGTTCTAGCATTTGTTCCATAGAAAGCCTGATTATTTTCTACAACAGGCCAAGCCAATTACTTTAGTGAAATGGAATCACATTAATCAAAACTTAACAAGGTGGCAAATTTAAAGATATCTGATTGCAAAAGACAGCATAACTAATATGTCAATGTCAAAAGGAGTAGGTAAGTACCCGGCAGCTGTACCCAATGTATCTTTTCACGGGAAAAAGCCCATGGATTTTGACATTTCATCCAATTTGACAACTACCACAGGGTACCACAAAGCAAAAGGCAAGCTGAGCGGCGCCTGGTGACTTCTAGAAAGCCCAGCAAGGACAAACTGGGGTAGGAAACTGGTCACCCAAGCGCCAAGCGCCAGTCCATCACATCCCCACTGCCCAGACGTTTTTCTTTTACACTTGAGAATGAAGTTGCTCATCAATCACAACTTGAGAAATTCAGCAAAACGGGTGACAAAACATGCACAGCCAGCAGTCTGAAATATGCTGACACAACGGACTGAAATATAATATTTTTCCCCCATTCAAGCCATGTAGGCAAAAGGCGGAGGGGAGGGCAGAACACCAGCCCCCTTCTTCCTCCCCTTGAGAGACAGACAAAAACATATTTATTCTATGCTCTAATTTGTTTTCTTGTGCTTTAAAAAAAATACAAGGCAGGTTTCGACTTGTTAAGACAGTGGAGTGATGGCACAATAATCGATACTATATTTTAATCCATTTTATTCACACCCAGGCAACTTGTTAATAATCTGAACAGGATGCTTTCCATTTGTGTTTGGAAGTTGTGTTCTCATTTGTATTCCAATGAGGGAGGGAGGGAGGGAGGGAGGGAGGGAGGGAGGGAAGGAAGGAAGGAAGGAAGGAAGGAAGGAAGGAAGGAAGGAAGGAAGGAAGGAAGGAAGGAAGGAAGGAAGGAAGGAAGGAAGGGAGAGAGAATGGAGGAATGGAGGGAGGGAGGGGGGAGGGAAAGGAAAAGGAAAGGAGAAGAAAGAAAAAAAGAGATTCATGCTGAAAGCCAATATAGCATCAAAAGAGATTGTATAATTTTATTCGGCTTGGGCATAGCATGGAGTTCATGAAATTATGCTCTGATTCATTTTTACAACTTAAACAGCCATTTGGTTCTGGTGCCAGGTTGAATGTGATGTGTATGATAAAACTGAACAAAAAGGAGCACTGCTTGTAAAGCTACCACATTAGTCAATGTGTTGACCTGTTCCATTCCCACCCACACTGCTAAAGTTTACCCTGAATCAATTAATTGTAACACATCAGAACAAAGGCTTATATTTCTGTTGTATAAACAGGAACAGAAGAGAAGAAACATTTTAGTAAAGCATGCTAGGTTCTTGTGTTGAAGCTCTAGATTAGTTTTGTGACATATATATGATGGTTTCTGTTACTGGACATAAAGGAGGAGGCCTTATCTGATTAATCTGAAACTCCAAAAGGTGTTTCATAATCTCAGCTATCCAACATCTGACAACCAACTAAAGCACAAAGCCTTCACCTGAGCTGTAACTGGTGGGTGCCAACACTACAATCACTTATTTACTCTTGGTTAAATAAAATAAAGCACATCAACAAAGTACTGTACAGTGATTAAAGTGGCAAACATGGGCCGGGGAGACCAGTGGTGTCCACATTGGATTTTGGTGTCCATTAGCCCTTCCAGGTTGGCAATGTCTCCTCCTCCTCCTCCACTTTCTTCTTCTTTCTTTCTCCTCCTCCTCCTCCTTGTCCTCTTACTCCACAGGGCAATTTTCTTTTAGAAAGACAAGGTTGCTGTAATCACCGTGATTTGCAAAGTATACATGAAAACTGACTGGTTCCCTTATTCTAAGTAAAACGTTGGACGTTTCACCCCCTTTTCAGAGGCTCCAAACCATGGGTCTGAGTCATTAACTACACAGAACCATCATCCACCATCGTGGCTGCTGGTAAGGTTTTCATCTTCCTCCAGTATCCTTGCTTATCCTTATTCTGAAACGAAGGGATCAAATTAAAGAAAGGAGGGGGGAAAATCCTTGGGATGACTCTAATACAGGGGTCTTCAAACCTGGCCCTTTTATGACTTGTGGACTTCAACTCTCAGAATTCCTCAGCCAGGCACATGTGCCTGGCTGAGGAATTCTGGGAGTTGAAGTCCACAAGTCATAAAAGGGCCAAGTTGGAAGACCCCTGATCTAATACCTTGGCATGGAAGTAAACAGTTAAAAGAGTTTTCCTACTAACCAACTTAGCACATACCGGTTTGCAATCACTGGGGCTTCTAAGCCTTTCCCTGGCAGATACAAAACAGGATGGAAAATAAAAGGAAATTATGCCCCAGATTTTCCAGAGGCAAGAATATGAAGGACAAATTAAGCTATTCGCTGTTCTCTGTTTTCAAAGTATGGCTGCAGATTCCTTCATTTCTTCCTAGGAGAAATGGCAGCAAAGATATTAAAATGACCAGAGCATTAAGCAACTATGAACAATTAAATGAAACGCAGCTGAACAAGCTGATCTCTTTACGATAGGGAATGTGAAAGCTTTATCTCTTTCCCATCCTTTTCATGCGGTATACAGTGCTCCGGATTAATCCCAGGACAGTCTCTCTCTCTCTCTCTTTCTCTCTCTCTCTCTCTCTCTCTCTCTTCCCCCAATGCTACCTATATTTCATCTTCACCCCCAGCCCGAACAGATGGATGTGAATTCAAAGTTTTTTGATCTTTAGCACAAGTTATGGAGGGTTATCTTTGATGGTATATCTTTCGTCTGGCAGCGGTTCCCTTGGTGATGAAGGATTAACCACCACAGCTGTCCCTTCGCAGAATGATGCAGTGGCCTTCCGCTCCACGCGACAGCATCACTTAATCTTAATGTCCACGCTTCCAGTGCAGCCACGCAGGACAAAGCCAATCAACATCAGATGCCACCAAGATGGACCTACTCCTTGACCCTAGAGTCTTTCAACCTCCCACGTCTATTAATCAACATCAAGCAACCAATCAGGAGGTTTCCTTCTTGGAAATGACTCCAAAAGAAGCTAGCATTTGCGGGT
Organism: Crotalus tigris; assembly: GCF_016545835.1. NCBI lineage: Eukaryota > Metazoa > Chordata > Lepidosauria > Squamata > Viperidae > Crotalus > Crotalus tigris. The sequence continues at coordinate 123,732 of NW_024096602.1, forward strand.
TTGGTCACCGGCATCTTTCGGGACTGTGCGCATCAACCAAACTCTGAGCTTTAATTCTCAGGATTTAGCCTGCATCCACCACGAAAAGTTTATTTCTGCAGGCTTGGACCGTTATCAAAAAAAAGGGGGGGATGGTGGTGGCAATTTTGTCTGTGTATGTAAACTAACAGTGATGGTGCAACCTTGTCTCTCATATTCCCGATCTCTCCATTTGACATGCTTGAAGAGGAATTAGTAACTGTGTTTCAGGCAGTGAAGATGTTATGAGGATTCATGTTTGACCGATGAGTCAGAAAAGGTAAAATTAAGTTTCCTTCAAGTTCAGTTTGAGTGCTAGGGACCTCATGGATGCATTCATGAATCGTTCTGGCAACAATAGAGAAGTACCATAAGTGCCGGCGTACAAGGCGACCCGGCGTAGAAGACGACCCCCGTCTTTATAGCCGGGCCGCATTCCTAGAACGTCGTCTTATACGCCGGAAACTACCAGTATTTCCGGCGTATAAGACGACTCGGTGTATAAGACGACCTCCGTCTTTGGCGCCGATTTCAGCGCTCACGGAAGTCGCCTTATACACCGGCATTTACGGGTAGCTTGCCATTCCTTTCTTCTGGATGTATTTACTCATCCAATTTAGCATGATCAGTCTGAAATTCCTCCGAAGTCTCTGTCCAACTATTAGCCACAGCCTAGTTCCACCACGTATCTCAACGGGCAAAGGAGGATGTGGACAATTAGAAAGGAAGACAAACTGGGTGGGGGAAGTGGACACAATGTTTAACTTTTTTAATAGTTTTTCCCAAAAAAAATTGCAATTAAAAATTGCAACCCAAAAAAAACCCCAACCTTAGGATTTGCGTGTATATGAAGTTACTTTTTCCAGAATCAGAAAGACGGTTTTTAGTCAAGTTATTTTTCTGACAAATCATTTTCAATAAAATGTACTAACGATAATGTAGAATCAATGATGCGCTTTTCAAATTTCACCCTATGGACATAGAACAAATCATATGATTTCCAGACTACAGAGATTTGGAGAGGCTGTCTTGAAACCGATCTGCTGGAATCATGAAATAAATTAAATAATACAAATCTAGATGGTTGAGTCTACCAACAGATGAGGGAGAGAAAGAAACAGATGATTTACAATGTCAATTGAAACAAGAGTAAAAACAATTCACACAAGTTCCAAAGACCACCGTTGTGAAAATAAGAACAACCAACCACTTAAAAAATATTTGATTTTAAGCCCATGCCAGTTGGACGGAGGCCATGAGGACAAGCTAAGGAAGCCTTTGGTGGACAATTGGTAACCCTGGCCCATCCTGACTGAGTCCTTCAAAGCTCCCAAACCACGTATGATCAACCAGACTCAAGTCAACAGGATAGGATAATGAAAGTGAGTTCTCCATATCCAAAGGTCCGTTTTCCTCAAATAAGACCATAAAAAGCATTTCCATTGTATTTTTCAAGGTTCCAGAGAGTTTCACCTACATATTGTTGTAAATATCTCAATTGGCCTATGAAAGTAAGCTGACTTCACCCATCAATTACAGAAGCACAGAATCATAGAGATGGAAAGGATCTTGAATGTCTTCTAGTCCAACACCCTGCACAAGGAAGGAGTTGTTATTCCACCATGGACAAATGGTTGTCCAATCTTGAAAACCTCCAGTGATGGAGCACCCACAACATCTGGAGGCAGGTTGTTCCATTGATTAATTGTTCTCACTATCAGGAAGTTTCTCCTTAGTTCCAGGCTGGGTCTCCCTCTGAGAAGCTTCCACCCGTCACTTCTTGTCCTGTCCTCAGGTACTTTGGAGAACAAATTGGCACCCTGTTCCCCATGACAGCCCTTCAGGTATTGGAAGACAGCCATCAGGAATCTCCTCAGCCTTCTCCTTGTTAGGCTAAACATGTCTAGTTTCCTTAGTTGTTCATCCTACGATTCAGCCTCCAGACTTCTTGTCATCTTGATTGCTCTTCTCTGCTCTCCAGTCTTCTTATGAAAGGGAAAGGGTGGGGAATGAACAAATAGAGGGTTGCCCCAAGATGTTCCTTGCATAGGTGACTTTTGAATAGGAGGGGTGGTTCCTGAGAGAATTAATTGCCACTATGCTACTCCAGCAAACCTCTAGTCAAGATTGTTATTTTGCTATTTTAACTTACCTTACATTGATCTGCTCACTGCTTTTGTTTTAAAGCAATTATATTTTAGTGGCTTCTCTATTTTTCTGTTACAAATAAGCCCACAAATTCCTCCTAGGGAAATGCAATAAAATGGTGAATTATAGCTGGAGTTTACTAAACAAATGCAACCTAGTTAAATTTAGAAAAATCTTCACTTTTGCTTACATTTGCAATTTTACTGCTGAACTACTGGTATTCCTTACTTATGCAAACATTAAAATGTATAAGAAACCCTCTTGTGTGCTATATATGCAGCAACCACCCATGATTTATAATGCCCAATTTAAAAAAAAATACACACATACACTCACACACACATACTACTAATCCTGATTTAAATCACAGATTACTCTGTAAACACAAGCAAGGGCCTATTCCAAGTTTTAAATGTAATTTAAACATATTTATATTTTAAGGTGATGTATTTCCCTCTTTCCTTGTCCTACAACTGTAAACTTTCCATAATTATATAAGCAATTTCCCTGCAGCCACAATATTGATCACAGTAATATATGATTCAACTATTACAAAACCACAGCCGGCTGTAAAATATCGCTGGACATCACTATAAACCGCATGCCATAAATGCAGAACTGGGAAACACAAATATTCCGAATGAATTTTTTTAAATAATATCATGATTCCTCTATAGCTCCTCTTCCTGATTTTGAAATACTGGGTTTCAGCAGCAGGAAAGGGAGAAACAGCACAATGAGAATAATCAAGGGACAAAAAAAGTATGATAATTTGTCCAAACGGTAACAAGAACGGTGCCAGTAAAATTATCTATTTAAAGTGGCCTCCAAAACATTAAAATTAAACAAACCCAATTACTGAAAAGCCTTACCAGCGTTTAGTATCTACTATAAAATCCACAATAAGTCATTTAACTGACATGAGAATACTGGCCTCCTTCTAGAATACTATTCTCCCTGTTAACCCTTTCTATCTTGTTTTGCGTGTCAAGGTCCTAGAAGCCATCTGACATATTCATGCATCTTGCCAATATAGATTTTTCCTGTAGATTCGTTCTTCCAAATTGAAGCTTGCCACCAAATCAGCTGCCTTTGAATGTATTTGAAGATTCCATGGACTTCCATAGAAAACATAGAACACTGAATCATAGGGTTGCAAACAGAGGTGGGATTCAGCCGGTTCGCACCAGTTCAGCAGAACCGGTAGCTAATTTTTTGTTGCCCAGGCCCAGAATGGACTTCCGGAAGCGGCATCCACACAGAGAACCTGTTGTTCAGTTATTTGAATCCCACCACTGGTTGCAAGGTACCTTGGAGGTATTCTGCTCAAGCAGAAGAGATAGTATGATTCTGGAGCAATGGCTGTCCAGTCTTTTCTTAAAAACCTCCAGTGATGGAGAACCCACAACTTCTGGAGGCAACTTCTTGGATAATTGGATAATTGTTAATTGTCCTCAAATACTGGAATATTGATATCGTGTCACCCTAGTTCTTCTCTTCCTTAGGCTAGACCAGGAGTAGGCAACCTTGGCTCTTTTATGACTCGTGGACTTCAACTCCCAGAATGGCTGGCTCAGGAATTTTGGGAGTTGAAGTCCACGAGTCATAAAAGAGCCAAGGTTGCCTACCCCTGGGCTAGACATACTTACTTCCCTCAATCGTTCATCATATGGTTTAGCCTCCAGACCTCTTATGATCTTCGTTGCTCTTCTCTCCATTCTTTCTAGGGTCTCAACATCTTTTTTGTTATCATGGTGATCAGAACTGGATGCCATATTACAACTGTGATCTCACCATCATTGAACCTTGGAACCAAATCTGTTGCCTTTGAGTGTCTCTGAAGATCAAGTTCTACATCTGAAACCGTCAACTCTTTAGAATAATTCTGGGCTGTTTCTACATACTACTATCTCCCAAGCAGTATGAGTATCAGCAAAAATGTTTAAAACCATCCCACAATTGTTATAAATTTCTTTGCACACATACATACAACCACAGAAAACCAACAACACCCCATCTTGTACCATTCTTCAGAAATTGAGTCCTTTGGATTCCAACAAAAGGAAGAACTGTCCACATCAGTAGTGCATAAACTCTCAGTATGTACATTGTGATGATGCTATCTAGTTGGGTAATGAAACGTCTGCAAGAAAACAACCAAGCTCAGAGAGCACCAAGGACCCCACAGTCATCATCCTCCTTCTCCTTCTCCTCTTCCTCCTCCTCTTCCTCCTCCTCTTCTTCTTCTCCATAAACCCCACTCCCTTCTAGCACTGCTGATGTTATCCAGTTGGGTAATGAAACATCTGCAAGAAAACAAGCAAGCTCAGAGAGCACCAAGGACCCCAAAGTCTTCCCCCTCCTCCTCCTCCTCCTCCTCTTCCTCTTCTTCTTCTTCTCCATAAACCCCACTCCCTTCTAGCACTGCTGATGTTATCCAGTTGGGTAATGAAACATCTGCAAGAAAACAAGCAAGCTCAGAGAGCACCAAGGACCCCACAGTAGTCGTCCTCCTCCTCCTCCTCCTCCTCTTCTTCTTCTCCATAAACCCCACTTCCTTCTAGCACTGATGATGTTATCCAGTTGGGTAATGAAACATCTGCAAGGAAGCAACCAAACTCAGAGAGTTCCAAGGACCGCACAAAGGTGAAGCCGGGTGATGCTAAGGATCATAAGGCATACGAATGACACCTCTATTCCAGAAAGTGGTAAACTAGCTATTCTTGTGACACCAACCTAGTGGACAGCCAATCGAATTGCTACCCTGTCAGATTGATTCAAAATTTCAATTAAAGCTAAAGCATATGGGAAGATGGACACTGCTCATTTACAGCAGGGCCCCATCCAGCATCTGAGCCTAATAATTTAAATGAGCTTCATACTGGGTGTTAATAGAATTACAGAGAGGATATCATGAATGTGCTACAGTTTGAACTATAATAAATTTTATAAATTCAGATTGCCAGTTGCTCCAGCCATCAAACTGTGCCAACAATAGCCAGACAAGATCTATTACTGAAGTGGCATTAATACAGAAATCATCCCCAATTCAAAGCAGATAATAAAGAACTGACATATTTATTATCATTATTAATTAACAGTTTCTCTAAGATGGAATTAAATCAATATGCTGCTCTGATATCATTTTAACTAGTTATGCAAATCAAACATTTAAAGCCCATGAATGGATGTAAATGCCATTCAAAATTCAGTTCACACTTATTACTGTAATAGCAGAACTTTCAGGCTTTGCTAGTAAAAAAAAGAAGAAGAAGACTTAATGCTCGTTTAATTATGCTCAGACATAAAGCTTATGGAAGAGGAGCTGAAATAACTGATTAGTTAGGAAGTCACAGTGAGGCTGTAATACCAACGATAGACAATGAGATAATAACATTCCAGATCTTGAGCTTTTGCAGGAGAATTTTCCTGGCAGAGCCTATTAAAAAGAACAATGAAATGTGTAGGGAAAAAATGGTTTTTTGTTAAAAAAAATAATAAAGTACAAAAGTTTAGCAGTCTTTTGAAAAACTGAACATGGAGGGAAAGAAAACTATTCACTGGCATTAAGGTGAATGTGAAATTTGTAATTTTTTTTTTAACCCAGTGTTTCTCAAGCTGAACAATTTAAAGATCTCTATATGCTGTGCTCACTTCGGCAGCACATATACTAAAATGGGAAGGATACAGAGAAGATTAACCAGTAGAACGGCTTGCCATCAGAAGCTGTGGTTGCTCCATCGCTGGAGATTTTCAAGAAGAGACTGGACAACCGTTTGTCTGAAATGGACTAGGGTCTTCTGCTTGAGCAGGGGGTTGGAGTAGAGGACCTCCAAGGTCCCTTCCAACTCTTGTTATTCTTGTTTCTGGGCTGAATGAGAAGGGGTGTCCCAAGGTCTCCCAGCTGGCTTCCTGCCTAAGACTGAACTGGCACTCACTCTAATCTAGGGCCTTAACCCTACCACCCAACTGACCTTCTCCATACATATATTAGTATAAACTGGAGGCAGAAAGCTTGAGGAATTTCAAAAATTCCCAGCAAGACAAAGCAAACCAGCCACTATTCATCCTGGAGCACAGCTGGGACTGCTATCAATGCCAGAACGTTGTATCATGAAGAAGATCGATGGCTTTTCCTGGCCATTAAAAAAAAGGACAGAGGGAGGCATATCGTGAAGTAGAACAATCCCTCATTTGAACTGCCAATAAGTATAATCTCTCGCTGGCCAACTCAAACAAGCACTTGGAAGTGTCCTTCGTAACAAATTACGTCCCAACAAATATATTTTTGTTCTGGTGAAGGAGCAGCAACGTCCAACAGGGCCATTTGGAATTGCATCTTGACCTGGAGGTTCTGACTGGGGTACCACAGGGATCTCCGGACTTGGCATCTTTAACACTGGTGGACTTCAAGTCCTATAATTCCTCAGCCAGCAACATTTGGAGGCCCTTGGGGTAGAAAATTGGGTGGAAAGAGTGTTCCGAGAGACAGACAGACATCCGTCCCTATAAGAGCCTTGCAAGACTGCTAGGCTTTGACTCCATTTCTCCTTGGTTAACTTAATTATGATTAATATGGTTTCCTGAATTACCATGAATGTAAACTAATGACAAAGGTTGAGTTCACAAAACGTGACACCCGGGGGCTCCTTTTGTCACGAGAACCCATCTGCGTTTCACTCTGATTACCGTGTCTTTTAGAAGCCTCTGAACCAGCAATTCTTGTGTCAAGATAAGAAGAAGGGTCTCAATCATTTTGCATTAGGAACTTTGTAGTTCAAGGTGGAATTGTGGGGTCTTTGGTGCCATATTGCAGGCTAATTCTGCCCACTGCCAGGAGTTCGATTCTGATCAGCTCAAGGTTGACTCAGCCTTCCATCTTTCTGAAGTTGGTAAAATGAGGACCCAGATTGTTGGAGGCCATAGGCTGTAAACTATTTAGTAAGGTCTGTAAAGTACTGTGAAGTGGTATATAAGTCTATGTGCTGTTGCTATTGCTATTGACTCAGCCTCCCGTCCTTCTGAGGTCGGTAAAACGAGGACCCAGATTGTTGGGAACAATTTGCTGACTCTGTAAACCACTTAGAGAAGGATGTAAAGCACTGTGAAGCGGTATATAAGTCTAAGTGCTATTGCTATTAACTCAGCCTCCCATCCTTCCAAGGTTGATAAAATGAGGACCCAGATTGTTGGGGGCATATAATGCTGACTCTGTAAACCACTTAGAGAGGGCTCTAATGCACTCTGAAGTGGTATATAAGTCTAAGTGTTGTTGTTATTGACTCAATGGTCCATCCTCCTGAGGTCGGACCCAGATTATTGGGGGCAACAGACTGACTCTGTAAAACCGCTTAGAGAAGGGTGTAAAGCACCGTGAAGCGGTATATAAGTCTTAAGTGCTGATGCTTCTGGGTCTAATTCATGGTGTTTGTCATCTTTAAAGCCTTTCACGATATGGGACCAAACTAACTGAGGAACCATGTGCCCACTGAAGGGCCACGCTGGAGAAGACCCTATTGGTCAAGGAAATCCAGTGGGTGGGATCAAGGAGAAGAGTCATTTCATCAAGTCTCTCAAAGTGAGCCTCCCCCCAGTCTTTCTGAAGTGTCTTAATGGAGGCCCTGAATTAAGGGTTTTAATGTTTATTGCTTTAATGTCTTAATGCAGTGATCTTCCAACTTGGCCCTTTTATGACTTGTGGACTTCAACTCCCAGAATTCCTCAGCCAGGCACGCATGCCTAGCTGAGGAATTCTGGGAGTTGAAGTCCACAAGTCATAAAAGGGCCAAGTTGGAAGACCCCTGTCTTAATGTTTTGTAGCTTCGTTTGCAAAGTCAGCGAGATGGGCAGCACGTACATTTAATAAATAAACTGCAGTCACCCCAAAATTCAGTTTCTGAAGAAGGCTTCAGGCTGAAGTTTTTAACACAACAATCTCCAAATGAGGCATGCTCCATTTTAGCATCAGACTGACTAGATTGCTATTAGCCATGCTTTAGAAAGAACCGGCAATATGATCCTTTCCTGACAAGAAATACCAGCATAATTTATTGCATTATTACTTCTCGGAACTGAAACCAATTAATTACTTCCAGCAGGATACAGGAGTGAAAATTCAGCAAGGGAAAGTGATGAAAAATGCATGTACCTCTTCCAAACAATAGGTGCTTAATAGCTTCTTTTATTTGCTGGCTAATCTAGAACATCTTAAAATTGCTTCAGGTTGGGTTATCTGCTACAATGGCAAATATTACCTTGCTCAAATCATTCTCTCTCTCTCTCTCTCTCTCTCTCTCTCTCTCTCTCTCTCTCTCTCTCTCTCTCTCTCTCTCTCTCTTCTCTTATAAATTATCCTTCTTTGCTTAATAACATCAATACAAATGTGTGTGTGTATACATGCATATTTCAAAATATACTTTCCTTCATTTAACCATTTTCTACTATTCTATGACTGTATTAAGCGCCATTGTCCAAAGGAAATAAATAGATACTTTCACATTTTCTAGCAAAAAGGACCTTTGCCTAGTATATTTTTGTCTTGATGCTGAACAAAGCTATCTTTTATTGGCAGACTGGGATGGATGAGATTTGAGTATCCAAAGCTTCTTTGAAAAATGGTCAGATGTCATCATGAAACTTAACAAATGAGGGCGGCCTTATAATTCCATTCTCTAATGATGGACCTTCACACCTAGATGTTGCCAATTTTATTATGGAAACTAATGAAGAAAAAGCCAACACAGTGCTGGGCTGCATTAACAGAGGGATAGAATCAAGATCACGTGAAGTATTAATACCACTTTACAGGGCCTTGGTAAGGCCACACTTGGAATACTGCATCCAGTTTTGGTCACCACGATGTAAAAAAGATGCTGAGACTCTAGAAAGAGTGCAGAGAAGAGCAACAAAGATGATCAGGGGACTGGAAGCTAAAACATATAAGGAACAGTTGCAGGAATTGGGTATATCTACCGTAGTTTAATGAAGAGAAGGACGAGGGGGGACAGGATAGCAGTGTTCCAATATCTCAGGGGCTGCCACAAAGAAGAGGGAGTCAAGCTATTTTCCAAGGCGCCTGAAGGCAGGACAAGAAGCAACGGATGGAAACTAATCAAGGAGAGAAGCAACTTAGAACTAAGGAGAAACTTCCTGACAGTGAAAACAATTAACCAGTGGAACAACCTGCTTCCAGAAGCGGTGAATGCTCCAACACTGGAAGTTTTTAAGAAGAGACTAGACAGCCATTTGCCCCAAATGGTGTAGGGTTTCCTGCCTGAGCAGGGGGTTGGACTCGATGACCTCCAAGGTCCCTTCCAACTTTTATTATTATTATTATTATTATTATTATTATTATTAAGCTTCACTGGTGCAATGCACTATTTTCTGGATTATCTCTCTATCATCTATCTAATCTCTCTCTATATACATCTATTTATCTATTATCTATTTATAGTGTCTCTATGTATTGTATATTTATATTTATCTATCTACGGTATCTCTATCTATCCATCGATCTATCCTATTTCTATATATACAATATATTTATCTATTTATCTATCATCTATTTATCTATCATCTAGCCATCTATCATATCTTTATATCTTTATCTATCTAGCATCTATTTATCTATCTATAGTAACTCTATCCATCTATCGTATCTCTCTCTCTCTCTCTCTCTCTATCTATCTATCTATCTATCTATCTATCTACCTATCTATCTATCTATCTATCTACTGCGTCCACAAATTTCTCCCATTTTTTCCTTCTTGTTGGAAGCATTTATAATAGCTTCACAGTGTCTTATTTTGCATGATTTCCCAATCTTGTTGGACATTTTTCAAGGATGACTGGATGTGGCTTATCTTATTCTCCAAGTTCATCTAAATCCACTTTTCAGAAGCCCAGTATGCAGGCTTGATGCTTCTCAGCCCTTCCTTGCCCGAATATTATGAATGCACAGATATCAATTTCTATCAAAGTAGAAAGGATGTCACCTGTACATCTTCAACCACTCCCCCATGCTGGCAATGTTTAGATCCAGGACAGCAGACCCCCATATTCTTGCACCTTCTGATAAATGAAGTTGACAGCAAGAGAAGACAAGAGGGTGTTGAATCCCTGATTCCTGTCAGAGTTAGATTCCCAGAAGATGGTAATTCAAATCCCCCATTGTCACTATTAGGCATCTCTTTGAAACACCTTCTGATGCAGAACGGCCTCACCATAATGTCTGCCTGCTCGGCCAGCCCATAATAAACTCCCAGTGTGGAATTGCTTTTGTTTCTCCTTCTTTGCTTATCCAAGCTCCTTCAACAGGATTCCAGTGCTCCAGTTCCTAAATTTCCCTACAAGTATATTTTTTCTTTAATATTTGGCACACACACAACCTTAGTGTTGAGTCTGTTCCTCTAGAATAACTTGTGGCCTTCCAAGTACTTTGTGCCCATCATAAACATCACTCCAAATGTTTCAGTGATTGCCTATCCCATCCTATTTCTCTTTCTAAATTAGGATCCCTCATGTTTATTTCCTCTATCAAGTCGCTGATCTAGAAGTATCTGCTGATGGTGGACTTGAACCAGATCTCCTGGTTCAAAAAAGATGTTGAGACTCTAGAAAGAGTGCAGAGAAAAGCAACAAAGATGATCAGGGGACTGGAGGCTAAAACATATGAAGAACGGTTGCAGAATTGTTTAGTTTAATGAAGAGAAGGACTCGGGGGGGGGGACCAGGATAGCAGTCTTCCAATATCTCAGGGGCTGCCCCAAAGAAGAGGGAGTCAAGCTATTCTCCAAAGCACCTGAAGGCAGGACAAAGAAGAACAGATGGAAACTAACCAAAGAGAGAAGCAACCTAGAACTAAGGAGAAATTTCCTGACAGGAAGAACAACTAACCAGTTGGAACAGTTTGCCTTCAGAAGTTATGGGTGCTCCATCACCGGAGGTTTTTAAGAAGAAATTGGACAGCCATTTGTCTGAAATGGTATAGTGCTTCCTGCCTGAGCAGGTTGGACTAGAAGACCTCCAAGGTCCCTTCCAGCTCTGTTATTCTATTCTATTCCTCACTTCTTACAGTAGCACTTGATACAGCAGAACCACTGATCACAGGCAAAACCAGCTCTTGATCCTATCATTTTATTATACCAATCCCAGGCCAATCGATCATGGTTATTACAGCAGGCCAATACATCTAGGTGTATAACTACAAAAAAAATGTGCAGATTTTTTTAAAAATTGTTTTACTTATTTTGGCTTCATTGTCCATCACAACTTCAAAGGTGTCTTTGTACTGATGTGACCCAGGTGCATAGATTACATTAACTTCCTGCATGGTGTGATTGACAGAATCCAGACGATCTATACCTCTCCCATTTCCTTGTTATACTTTAATTATAGTCTTACATTACATGTGTATCATCTCAAAGCACTGATCTGCAAGCAGATTTCAATCCATTGCCTGCCTCTGCAGAAAATCAAAAACCCAAATTGTGAAAAATGCTGACAAACTGGCTGGTGTCCTTACTCCTCCTTTCCTCATCTACTAGTTGGAACAGCGCCTTACTCCTTGTTTCCTCTTCTACTAGTTGGAACAACTTCTTAATTTGGGATTCTCTCAACAAGTAAAAGCTTAAAGCAGAGGTGTCCAACCTTGGCAACTTAAAGACTTATGGACTTCAACTCCCAGAATTCCCCAGCCAGCATGACTGACTGACTAAGGAATTCTGGGATTTGAAGTCCATAGTTCTTAAAGTTGCCAAGGTTGAAGACCCTTAACTTCAAGGCTGCTTTGGATATTATGCTACTCTTCAGCACTCCTGTTTATAGTAGCTACTAGTAGGCGGAGCCAAACAGCAGCAATTTCCAAGGATGCATCACCACTCTTGTTCCTAAGCTAAGCTAGTATCCCCTTTGTGTGTGCGCATAACCATAGATTCTGTATCTGGCTTGTAGCGCATTATAGCTTCTGTCTGAGTTTACGTAATGGAAAGTGGTGCAGGAAAGAAAGAAAAGAAGAAGAAAGAGAGAAAGAAACTGCTGTACAAAAACACACATCCCCAAGACTGACAGCTAATCTATAAATTATGATTTGCAAAATCCAGCACTGGCATCTGCCCCGGGCTAATTTGGATTTTTAAGTGAAAGCTGGCAGTCTGGAGATTTAACAGGTTTGCCTTGAAGTGCAAATAAAGTGTTCACACCATCAGCTGCATCCCATTGCATTTGAGAAAGCCATGTCCGCCCTAAGTTATTACAGATTCTTTTCTCATGCCCTCGTGACAAAACCAATCTTTTTTAATGACTCCTGCCATAGTATGATTTTAAAGATTATTTTTTTAAAAAAGAAAGAAAGAAATCTGCAATATTTATTTTCTTCCTTTTGCAATTTCTTCACGTTGATATGATTCGGTAATTGGTTTGGGGTTTGTTTTTATTTTTTTAATAAAGTTATTGGAGTAATTTGGCTCTGTATATTCCCGATCAATTCTTCCTCTCAAGGGCACAGTTGAAAAGTGATATCTGAAAAGAGCCCCTGATAGACTGCATGGTTAGTCAGCAGCTGAGACAAACAACCTAATCCAGCACAAATTAGTTCGCCTGCCAGCAACAGTTTTATACAAAGATGTAAATTATGTTGTCAAAATTGGTCGCTTTCTAGCTTGCTGCTCAGCTAACAAGAAACCACTTTGGCTGATAAAGATGAAACCTAAAGCTTCGCTCACTTAGAAATTTGCAAATCTGCTTTTTCAGCATTCTGTTAGCCACAAACAAACAGCCCGGGATAATTGCTTCCCCTTACTGCAGTGGTGTTTTTCTCATCCAGTACCATTCCTTTTCTTTTCTTTTCTTTTTTTCAAAACAAGGAAAGAAACAATCTGAGCAGAAACTCTTAAAATAATGCCAATCAGAAATGCCACTCTCCCTTATTTTTAACGCACCCACACACACACACACACACACACACACACCATGTTACAGTTGTAATCAGCTTCCTAAACAATAATATCCAGAGCTTGTTATAAACCTCACCCTGTTGACTTCTCACCAGCAGTTTAAAAGGAAAAGGGTGAAATTGGCAGATGCTTAGTTACTGGATGAATTAACCCACTTTGAGACAAAACCAGGATCCGAGGACACTTTAAGCCATGTTTGCCTGGGCAACTTCTATTTCATTTCTACCCCCTCCCCTTCTTTGCGGGACCCAGAAAACCTTCCCTATTAGTGCAGAAACATCTCTCTACTTAATCGTACGCAAGATAAATCTACATCTAACTCTGGTATAAAAATAATAATGCATTATAACTGTAATTATACTCTGTGTAAGCCAAATAAATAAATTACAAACACCCTTTAAAGTTGTTAGTCACACTATTTGCTTTAAAATTAATTGCAGGGGTTCCCGAATGCTTTATTACGGTCCCAAAGTTGTATATTTGAGCGAACAGTACAGATGATCCCTGTTTGTTTGTTAAATTAAAGCTTTGTTGATAAAATTACAGTTTAATTAATATTATGGGTACTGTATGGCTAAAAAGCTTACCTTGTGCATAATTTATTTCCAAACACATGTCTGGGTACAGAGACTAAGGCAGCTAATATAAAATATATTCCTCCTTTGCTGGCATTTTTCTAAATAGCAGTTCCCTAAATCAATATTATTCACTTGGTATTTTTAAAAGCAGTGTATCTTAATAATTACATAGCATTAGAGTAGGCAATAATTTCACTTGCTAAGCATATTAAATTTAGCAAACCATCAGTCAAAGGAACTGTTGTTCTTTGGAATTCTTAAGCAGTGAGCGAATGAGTTTGGGATCATATTACTTTGGTATAAATGTCACATGTAGTTTAAGAGCACGTGTGTGATTCCCCAAGCCAGCCCTGCACCATATATCTTTATTAGTTTCATTGGTCAGTGCAGTGACCAGTTGTTCATTTTCATTACTCAAGACAAGGTGAACTATTTGGCACAGCAGCTACAGCTCAAAAAGGTATGACTTTGCAGAAAATAAAAATTGTGGACAAGGAGAATAGCACACACACACACACACACACGCAAATAAAAAAATAAAAAGGATACGCCATTGGAAGGATTTAGAGTTGTCCGCAGTTGTTTCCAGGTATGTCAAAACCTTGCAATATTGCCAATTTCTTTCTTATTCAGAACGAAGGGACTCAACTTCCAGGGTTAGGAAAAGGAGTAACTATATTGTACCTTAATCATATATCGTTCTGGGATCCCCAATTGCCTACACCTTCTCATTGCTGGATCTGACTGTACTTGAAGACATGCCTCTTTCCATTAAGCACCTAATTAATCTGGAAAACAGACTGGGATTTACTAGTTTCTTCCACATGGTTTTATGCTTAGGCATGATATTCCTCACCACCAGCCTTCCACCTGCTCTGGACTTCACAAAACCTCAGGAGAGTAGCATGTGCTATTTGGTGTAAATTAAACAGAAAAAAGCATTGCTTTCCCCTTTTTCCATGCAGAAAGGGCGAAAATCCTTTGAGAAAGCACAAGGAGCCAAGATACAGACACAAACTTGCTCATAATTCTCCAGTTAATCTGCAATTACTCCTGAGTATAGACCGGTGGTGGGCAATCATGCCTTGCAGAACACAGGGCAAATCTATTTTGGCAATAAGTCAACCTTACTAGCCCACATCAACTTTTATGACCCTCTTGCATTACACTCAGGTGTCATGTTACAAGCCCATCTTCCAGTTCTGATTTAAGACACCAGCTGCCACACCACAACTGCAGGCCTACGGTCAATCAACAGAAAGAACAAACATAGAAGAATTAGTCTATCGCAGAAAGGCCACATCATAACTTATCAATCCCCACAACATCTCAGGGAAGGTCTCCTACCACTCACCAATCTTGTTGTTCGGAAGCAGCCTTCTCAGAGTGCCTGTGTGAAGAAGCCTCCGATCAATGCCTAGCAACAGCAATCCATATTTTTCACCCCGTGCACCCAGCCAAGCCATCAAGGAAGACCACAGAATAGGATTTTTTTATTTTACCTCCAGAAGGAAAGTAGGAACCAATTGCTTGAAGAGCTCTCCCAGGCACTGTTGGAGGCAGGGGGTTGACTTCTCCTGCTTAGGAAAGAAAGGACTCTCATCTTACTCACAACAGACTGCCACAGAAAAACCCAAAGGAATGGACTCAGGTCTCTGCGTAGTGTTATAAAACAGTACCAGGCCGTGGCATGCCAGCAACCAGGCCACACAAACAAGCAAAGCCCCATCTGCGAGATAAAGGCAGCACACAAAACCACGCACTCTCCGGTCCACGGAAAAACCTTTCTCCACAGAACCGGTCCCTGGTGCCCAAAAGGTGGGTGACCTCTGTTATAAAGCAAGGGTCCCCAATCCCCCGGGCTGCAGCCTTGGCCCATTTGGAAGCAGGGCGCAGAAGCAGTGGGTAAGCAAGCGCATGCATGCAGCTCCACTTGCATGAGCAACGGTTGAGAGTGTGCACAGCTCCATTTGTGTGAGTGGCGGGCATGTGTGCAAATGGAGCTGCATGCATGTATGCAGGTTCACCGGCTACTCAGGCATAACCATTCTCTCTCTTTTCCCCCTCCACCGCCGGTCCACAAAACTGGAAAGATCAGGGAATGCTGTTATAAAATAAATAATGGCAAGTAAGTAATTGCCTCCAAAGGTGGTGGGCACTCTAACACTGGAGGATTTTAAGAAGAGACTAGACAGTCACTTATCTGAGATGGTATAGGTTCTCCTGCTTGAGCAGGGGGCTGGACTAGAAGACCTTTAAAGTCCCTTCAAGCTCTATTCTATTCTAAGAATCAGGACCACCCGTTAGGTTGCAGCACAGACATTTATTCAAGCCTATACACAAGAGTTTAGTCAACTAAAGTTCAGTAGTAAATTGGTGCCAGATAAGGGTGGGACCATATGTGGGAACTTAACAACTCTAAGCCCCGCCCCCTCCAGCTCTGCCTTCTCTATTATAGGTATTAGGACACTTTGCTGTTATTTATCTTTTCTTCCACAAACCAGAAAAAGTCTGATCTTGATGATGGACAGTTAATAGTACAAGGCTTTTGAATATCAGGACTACTTTCACAATGGGTACATTGAACATTTCCAACTAGGGTCTTGGCTAAACTAGAAAAATGAGACTGGAGAGTTACTTTTTCTTTTTTAAAAAAAAAATGTCTTGGTCACCTGTGAGCTGGCAAATTAATTTGCAAACTGAAGCCCCCTCCTTCAATTAAAAGGCATCATATCCAGCCGTTACTCTACATCTGCTTTTGAAATTGTAACAGATGTTGTGCTATAAATATATTCTTCATTAACGGTGAGGTTAGAAATGTCTGTGGAAGCATTGCTGTTCTTTTAAGCATCCTGTGGAATGGTCTTACCCTCTTCCCAAAATGCCAGGCCAAATCTATTATCCCAGTTACTGAGAAATCAGCTGATCAACATCGGCCCTGGGCACACAGGTTGAGACCCACGGATAGAAGTTACCACCCCCACCATGATATACAGCAGTAGTAAAAACCAAGGAAAAGAATATTATTTTAGCAATGAGCTACAGAAACCGGAGAACTGCATAAACTGGGATAGATTTCACAGACAACCAAGGACTCGTTTTTTTCCCCTTTGAACTCCTCTTACTTATTTACTTACTGTTTATTGAATTTTCTGGCCACCTATGTCAGTACATCATTAGGTAAATAACAAGTAGCAACCTGGAAAAACAACCCACAACAAGAATTCATAGCAATTCCCAACAGTCAATACAGCCAAGAAACAGTCTCACCCAAACTATCAGTGCCCCGGGCTTGATGGCAAAACTAGATCTTCAAGACCATGTGAAAGGCCACCAGAGAAGAATGGGTTTTCAGTTGCCATCCCAAGCTTAGGAGACTCTAGTGAGAATCACCACTACGGGCTCATATTCTCTTCTTATTTCCTTTGTCTAAGCCAATGCTTTACCAATGCTTTACAAAGACCATTTCTCCTCACTGTGATCTGCAAATTGTCCCCAAAAGTCTTCTACTACACCATTTTTAAAAAAAACAAAAACACCTCCCAATCATTGAAAACGGGGAAGAAATCAGAGAAGTTGGAAGTCCTTCATTGTAGATATTTTTCTTTTCCCTTACATCTCTTTGCATACCAAGCCCCATTTTGCTTTCCACTCTTGCTCTTTCCTTTGGTTTGTTGGTTTACATTGTTGTTTGTGCGTACGGTGCTTGGTGACATGGAATAAAATTCTGAAAAGACGAGAAAAAATCTCTCTGAGAATTTTTTGGGGCGAGGGGGTTGGGAGAATGGAGTCCCCACACACACGGGAGCATCTACAAAATGCCCACGTGTTTTGGAAGGAGTAGGGCAGCAGCCCTTGCTTAAAAAGATGTCCTCCTTTCTCTCCGTTGTGTCATGAACAAAACACAATGGCTTTTCCGAAGCGCAGGCACAAAGCAGCTCTGGAGGAAGGGGGAACCCTTAATAGCTATGATTAATGACAAGAGGCTAGAGGAGAGAGGGGACACAGCCGCCACATCTATCATCCTTTCCCATCAGTCTCTGCTTCTCTGCCCCTCTTCCTCATCCAAGGCATTATAAAAATGTCTTATTGGGTTTAGAAGGGGGAGGGACATTTTCCCCCTCAAGAAACAGCAGTCTTTCTCTCCTTCCCCCCCCCCCCAGAGGTCTGTGGAAAGAAGAAGAAAAGAAACAAAAGAATGGAAGGAAAAGGAGGACCAGAAAAGGGGAAAGAAAGAAAAGAAAGACCAAAAGGAACAAGAAAATGGCATGTATAATACCGGTAAGATATTCCGAGGAAAAGGCACCCAAGCTATAATCATTCAAGATTTCTGCAAGTTGACTGTACACATGCTGAAGCTACATTTTCAAGGTCTTATCTGCCATATGGTTCCCTGCTTGGATGATTTATTAGGTGTAGGAAGCACACTGATAAATTTTACTGCATTTCCCTGAATAGGCAACCTACGGTGTCAATAAGAAAGCTCAGGCTGCTTTAATGAAAACTGTAAGCACCAAAGGGTAACCATTTATTTATGAGTCACTATAGTATTACTACGACAAAATTTATCTTCTGGTGAACTCTGAAGAAACCAAATCTGGCCAGAGAACACAGGGATCGTAACCATATGTTGACGTCTCCCTTGCAAGAAGAGAAGACTGCAAAAAAAAAAATCTTGGGAACCCAGGTGGGACAAAGACTGGGGTGTTAAATTTTTCTACCAATCAAACGAGAATTTTGATTTTAATCATCGTCGCAACTGTTTGAAGAATTGTGTGTGTCCTTCATTATAGTGGAACTCAACCATCATTTACCCAAAGCATTTGGGGGGGAAATGAATTTCGGTGGCCTGAGTAATTTTCAGCAAATTAAAGGTGGGATTAGCCACTGTAAATATCCACCAGAGGAATAAGGGAGAAGTTAGAATAACAAAGAAACAAACTCATTTGTTTGCATTCCCAACCGTGCAGTCATAACCATTATAAAGTCAGAGTGGTATTTAGCAATTTAAAAGGTTTTTCAACCTTAATTACATTCATCACATTCAAGAGAGATGTTATGTCACTCTACATTACTTTACATACGAAGATATATGTCCGCATTCTGAAAATACTATTTCTGCTCTAAAATTATACTGAAAATGATTTGAAAATAGATAAATGCCTTGTGTCTAGGGAGATTCTTGATCAATTCAAGCCTAGTTGTCCCAAAGGTGCTTTCTCCAAAAGACAACTGGAATGTCTTGGGGTTGTTGTTTTTTTTTCTTTCTTTTTTTTTTCCTTTGAAAATGTTTCACTTCTCATCCAAGAAGCTTCTTGCACGAGAAACAAAATGTTTACAAAAAAAAAACAACAAACAAGGAAGTCCAGTTCTCTTTTAGATAAAAGCACCTTTGGGATAAATGCCTTATATATTTCACCCTGCAGAATTAAAGGCTATGTTTAAGGTTTCTGAGTTTATAGCAGGGGTAGTCAATATTTATATGACTCATAGAAAGGGAATACCTATAATTTGTTTGTTTCTTTGGAGGATGTTGAGAAATTAGGTTGAATGGAAAGCAATAAACCAGGGGTAGTCAACCTTGGCTCTTTTATGACTCGTGGATTTCAATTCCCAGAATTCCTGAGCCAGCCATGCTGATGGGAAAGGGAGAGGTTTCTAAGCTGAGCCAGCAGTTTGACACCCTAGTCTTAGGGCTGGCTCAGGAATTCTGGGAATTGAAGTCCACGAGTCATAAAAGAGCCAAGGTTGACTACCCCTGGTTTATTGCTTTCCACTCAACCTAATTTCTCACCATCCTCCAAAGAAACAAACAAATTATAGGTATTCCCTTTCTATGAGTCATATAAATATTCAGGTAGGGCTTGCCAACAGTGGTTGGGAGCAACGATGTTGGAAATACTCCAATTGTGGAACTCACTACAACTCACTATAAAAAGGATATTTTTATACTGTTAAAACAAATTGGCTAAAAAATACAGACATTGTAGGGAAGTGGAGATGTTCAGAAGATTTCTATCAAAATTAAGAGGTCCTTGAAGGAGTAGAAATATCCATTAAACCAATTTATGCCTTCTGTATTGATATGCCCAGATAACTGAATGCACCCACAAAGACTTGCTATTTAAGCATATATATAAAATGTCTTTTACACTGAATATCTATCATCACATAAAACCACAGACCCTTAAATTAAAGACTGGTTCACCAAAGTTACTCTATATGAGGAGCAGCCCCATAAAGCAAACACCTGTATTCTACAAAACGGAATGGAAAAAGCAGAATTAATATCTCCTAGCACTGTCATCTTAAAAAGAGAAACTTCCTCCCAAAGTTCCACTTTAAAAATTAAAATAAAATAAAAGCCCTTTTAAAAAAAAAACTGTTTTTTTTTTCCCAGACAAGGATAAATAGCATCATTTATGAGCTCTTTGTTGGTTTCCTGATTTCTAAACAATACTTAAACACGATAATGTTTTTACATATTTGGACGGGAATAAATCTCACTACATTCAAGAAACTTCTTGTAAGATAAGTCTCATCCTCCAGGCCTGAACTTTTAAATATCTGGGAAGAAAATCTGCATTTCTGATACGATTGCTCCTAACAGAGCAACTTAAACTCGGAAGCCAAAAACTTCAAAATCAGTGACTTTAGCAAATTAAAGGGAAGAACTGTTATTTCAGAACTGTGGAGATCAAGTGACACCTCGTGCTATATCACGAGTTTTCTTTAAAATGAACTGAAGCTTCTCCATACATAGGCAAGTTCTTATATAGATGCTGGAACAAAGCCAATGCTTTAAATATATGTAAAACGTTGACGCACAACAGGGTTCACAGTTGGATTGATTTCCTCACGCGGAAACACACACGTACGTATGCTAAGCTAACAATTTGTCAGCGAAATATTTCAAGACTCCATCTTTGCATTGGTTCTCACTTCCTAGGCTCCATTTTCATGGGAATGTTAGAAAGACTATATGCAATAAAAAGATGCACAATTCCGATGTGCCCCAAAATACATTCTCTGAGCCAATGGATACACTCAGTAGCAGCATGTAATAAAATATAATAATAAAGTTGGAAGGGATCTTGGGGGTCATCTAGTCCAACCCCTTGCTCAGGCAGGAAACCCTATACCATTTCAGACAAATGGATGTCCAGTCTGTTCTTAAAAACTTCCAATGTTGGAGCATTCACAGCTTCTGGTGGCAGGCTGTTCCACTGGTTAATTGTTCTCACTGCCAGGAAATTTCTCCTTAGTTCTAGATTGCTTCTCTCTTTGGTTAGTTCCCATCCATTGCTTCCTGTCCTGCCTTCAGGCACTTTGGAGAATAGCTGGACTCCCTCTTCTTTGGGGCAGCCCCTGAGAGATTGGAAGACTCCTTATCCTGTTACCCCTGGTGGGTGGGTGGGTGGGTGGATGGATGGATGAGTGGGTGAGTGGATTGGTAGATGGATGAATGGATGACATTTCTACCCTATCTCAACTGGATACACTCACTTTTTTTTTTCAGTGAACAGATTGCTTTTAATTTACCTTTACATTAAACCCAATTTAATAAATAGATCTGATTAAACCTCATATTGTAGGTCTACTTTTACATCTGACCAATACACAATTAATATATACTATTATTAATAATAATACCTCCAAATCACAAGACATTGGCTTTATTCTTATTCTTCTCCTCTGCAGTTTGAATATAAAGTATAAAAAACTAAAAAGAGATTTTCGTAGACATACCAGCCTTTCAACTACCCAAGGAACTGAAACAGCAAAGTTTCGCTGTCGGGCAAGCTTCCACGTCAGCCGCCTTTCTTTCCTCTTGCTGAGCCACTTTTTAACCTCATACCCCACCTTTTTTACTCTTTCTTCCTCTCTTCCTCCATCCCTCCCTCTCTCCCTCCCTCTCCCCTCCTCCTTCTCTCTTTCTGCTTCCCTCCCTCCCCCCCCTCTCTCTTTTCTTGGATGGGTGTCTAAAAAGCCATTTCCCAAATAAAGAAAGTTACCTCAAGGAAAGTTAGGAACCCACTATATCATTTTAAAAAAAAAAAACCCATGAGATTCTTCCAAATAGCAATCCATGTGTTTTGAAGGCCTCCACCCACCAAGATGAACGCAGTAGCCATGGCGGGTCAATCTGTAGAACATCTGCTTCCGTGACAATAAACTCAAAGAAAGTCGCATCTTGCATGGTGTGGTCCACCTCAAAGTCCTTTCTTTTACAAAACAATGAACTCCCCGTCTGGTGAAGAAAAACAAGTTTTGCATTTTCAAGAATGCTGGAAGCGCCTGAGCTATAATGAGCAAAACAAGTATTGTGGCCCTGACAGCTTCGCCTGAGAAACTCTTGAATGTTTGACAAGAAAAAGGTCATGTTTTGTAAAATCCTTGAAAGGTCATCCGACAACAAATCACATGAATGAAATCAGCAGAGTTCAAAGGAGGTTAAAAGAAACACCACAGGCATTAAAGTGTGTTCTCAAGATAAACAAGGTAAGAAAAGAAGGCGGGGAAAACAAAGCCGCCTGTAATTGGTCATACACTATAATTTTAAGTCATTTTCCCTGCACTTAGCAGTTAAGGTAAACTATTCTTTCTCATCTCAGGATGGATTATCAGCTAACCAGCTGCAGCATTTACATGCCTCTGTTAAACGTATAGCTTGATCTTAGAAGATTTTCATTTGATATGTAAATTGATAAGAAAGAAAGAAAGAAAGAAAGAAAGAAAGAAAGAAAGAAAGAAAGAAAGAAAGAAGGGAGGGAGGGAGGGAGGGAGGGAGGGAGGGAGGGAGGGAGGGAGGGAGGAAGGAAGGAAGGAAGGAAGGAAGGAAGGAAGGAAGGAAGGAAGGAAGGAAGGAAGGAAGGAAGGAAGGAATACTGTGTAGATAAACATGAGCAGAGGACCCGTTCATAACAAAATGCAAAATATCACTCTAAATTTCCCAGGGAATGAAAGATTACAATTGCAGAAGGAAGGAAGGAAGGAAGGAAGGAAGGAAGGAAGGAAGGAAGGAAGGAAGGAAGGAAGGAAGGAAGGAAGGAAGGGGTAGACAGATAGACAGACATAGAGATGATAGATAGATAGATAGATAGATAGATAGATAGATAGATAGATAGATAGATAGATAGATAGATAGATGAGAGAAAGATGGAATATAGATAGCTGGATAGGTATAAACATGAGAGAAAGAGATGGATGATAGATAAAATAGATGATAGATGATAGATAGATAGATAGGTAGATAGATAGATAGATAGATAGATAGATAGATAGATAGATAGATAGATAGATAGATAGATGAGAGAAAGATGGAATATAGATAGGTAGATAGGTATAAACATGAGAGAAAGAAATGGATGATAGATAAGATAGATGACAGATGATAGATAGATAGATAGATAGATAGATAGATAGATAGATAGATAGATAGATAGATAGATAGATAGATAGATTACCTTCAAGGAAGTGACTATCTAAACCAGATCTCAAAATTCCCTGTCATAAAACTTTGCAAGGTCCTTCCACCGAAGGCTTTGACCCCTGCATGACCCTCATTTTTAGGCCAACTTCCTTCTTAGCCGAGAGTGCCCAACATTTTTTACAGGACGAAACAACAGCGTTGTTTATGTAGGGTAATTTAAGCACAGATAGCAACACCGGCCACAGCCTGGTCCAGCAGATCTCCAGGCAGTAGAAGCCAAGCATCGTTCAGTAGAGCTAAAAAGCTGAAGGATATTCTGGGGCCAACCATAGAAGCTGGAGGACCACTTTGAGTAAAGACACAGTGGGATATCCGAAGGCTTCCTAAAAGCTCTCGAGATGAATTCTTCCCTTATTGGCTTCTCGCCTTCCAACTTTTTTCTGATTGCCTTCCTTAACTTACCTGTTTCCTTTGTAGATATCTTTTCAATATCTTCTTCTATCTATAGATAAAGTGAACCGATCTTGGTTAAGGAGAATACTTCCTTCCTCCAAATTTACCCAAATTTACCAAATTTACAGTTAGAAAAATTAATCAGTGGAACGACCTGCCTCCAGAAGCTGTGAATGCTCCAACACTATCAGGGCAGCAACACTCATGTAGGCAAGCTTGGATACATACCTGTAGAAATTAATCCATAATGTATACTTGGTTAGTTATACAACAAGCTGCTCTTTTTCCTTTTCCTGGTTTCCTCTAGAAGTAAATATGTTTTTTTTTTAATGTATTCTTTCCGGAGAAAAATAACTGTATTTAGAGAAAAGGTTTTGCATGCTAAGCTTTTTAAACCTTTTCATTTCACTTCCAATTAATCTTGAAGTTAGCAATTTCCTTTTATTTTTCCAACTAAAAAATACACACACCAAAAATAAAACATTAAAAAACTCAATGACTGGATATAGTCTAGTATCAAACTAGACTTTCTAATACTTTTTCTTTCTTTCTTTCTTTCTTTCTTTCTTTCTTTCTTTCTTTCTTTCTTTATTTCTTTATTTATTTATTTATTTATTTATTTATTTTCCCATTAAGTTCCAAAATGCAAAATAATATATTACGTTTACAATGTAAAACATATGCAGAATCAAGGCAGGATTTCTAGACATATTTTTTTAAAAAAAACATGGGGAAACTGCTAATAGATGGACACAATATTGATCACAATTTTGGGTTATTTGTATTGAAATGGTATTTGATCACGTTTTTTTTTTCATTTTCATATCGTCAACCCAAAATCTATGTCAAGTCAAGGTCAATCCATGGAGTATCCATTCAACTGGCATGAAAAAAACTAGCTCCACCATGACTCCATCATGGCAGATCAAAAACCCCGCCAGCCTTTCTAACCTCCAACAGCAAACTATTCTCAGTAAACTCCAGAGTAAACTACTATTTTCCAAAGCATCTGAAGGCAGGACAGGAAACAATGGATGGAAACTCATCAAGGAGAGAAGCAACCTGGAATTAAGCAGAAGCCTCCTAACAGTCAGAACAATTAACCAGTGGAACAGAAGTTGCCTTCAGAAGCTGTGGGTGCTCCATCACTGGAGGTTTTTAAGAAGAGACTGGACAGCCACCTGTCTGAAATGGTCTAGGGTCTTCTGCCTAAGCAGGGGGTTGGACTAGATGCCCTCCAAGGTCCCTTCCAGCTCTGTTATTCCCAATGCTGCCCAACCACCTTGGTTGCCCTTTGAGAATGTCCTGTTCCAAAGTCATCTCACAAGGAGAGGCGCAAGGAGAGAAACTGGTGGGTCCTCCTCTTTCTCGACGGCTTTTGTACATTTCAAAGAAGACAAAGAGACTGGGACTATACAATGACCGATCCAATCACCAGGAATGAGATGCTTGGCGTCGCGTTTCTTGCCAACTAGTTTATTTGCCACAAGCAGAGGGTATAATTAATGTTGCAGAAGGAGTCAGCATTGTCATTTTTCAAATCATTTCCCTGGAAATGTTCTACACCTCTTAATGGCCCTGCTAACGCTGTAGCTGTCATGTCTTGGACAGCTGTGTTTTTACAAGACAAACTCAGCTGTGCCATGTACCTCTCGGTAGACTTCTTAGCTCAACGGCTCAGAGGCCATGAACGCCAGCTGGTAATGGCTGCATGGAAATCTTTGATTAATTTTTTTTTACTCCTTGCTGTTGGTTGGCACTCAAATGTCACCTTCTCCTTTCCCGTCTCCATCCAGATTTACTTTTATTTCAATTTTATTTATTTATTTCTGTTCTTTCCCAAAATCACCTGTTACGGGAAGGATCACACCAGAAAGAGGTGGAAAGAGTGAGACAAATGAAAGGCAGGGCCACGGTGTCCAGATGTGAAACGAGTACAACGTCATCTGGTTTAAAACCCAACGCTGCTCATGAGGCCCCCGCCCAGGGTTTAAAGTTATAATAAATTGGCAGGCGAAAAGATGTAAACCGTTGGGTATTCAGAAAGTGGGAGAATCCCAGGTGCCCACGAAATAATTCCAGAAAAAGCATTTGAACAAAGGATGTTATGATTTTTAGGCCATTGGTTTTGTTTTGTTTTGTTTTTGGCTGCTATTTCCATTGGTTATTTCTGACTAATACTTGCATGGTGTTGATTCTGAATTAATTAATAAATAATTATATCATTCTGCAACACTTTAAAGAGGGGGAGGGGAGGGGAGAGAAAGGGAAGGGAAGGGAAAAGGGGAAAAGGGAAAGGAAATCTCTGGGGCTAAAATGTGTTGATTGTTCCTCCTTTTAATCCATTGGTCCATCCTTTTGGCCCAACCTTTCTTTGGGGACAACCTGATTGGCTCCCGAAGACAAAAGGAGATGACACATCACAAGATGCTTCCCATCTTTAAATGGCTGAGCATCTTTGCCCTCCATGGGCCGGAGAAGACATCTCTCCCTTGCCTGCTGGGTCTGCCAACGCCTGCAGAAAGTGGTCCTTATCCAGCTGGTGGCAGTGGGACCCCAGTGAGGGACCAGCCAGGCTAAAGCAAAGCAGCGTGAGCAGGATCCCTTGCACACCCCACACCATTCAAAACACCCACCCACACCCACCGACCCCAAGTCTTCTCTTCTGCATGATTTGATGCCATTTAAGAGACAATAAACAGCAACTTTAGATTGCTAACATGTCATTTAAGGTTTTCCGTTGCTCCACTTCAAGGAAAATCAATGCCAGCTCTACAGGGGCAGAAGGAAAAAGAAAAAAAAAAACAGAGAAGTGAGCTCCATTTCAGCTCTATTTGAACTCATTTCCTTTCTCAACGGTTGCCCCCTTGAACACCCCCTCCGGCATTCCCTCGCAGCAGGCATGACAGCTTGACATATATGACAGCTTGCCCTGAATGACAACTGATTTGTACAAATTTCAAGCCTTATAAATCTACCTGTCACAACAACAACATAAAAGAGCTTCAGCCCAGCATGTAACACAGGGAAAAAGGGAGGGGAAAAAAATCTTCCCTTGAGGGCACTTTCTGAAAAGCAGCAAGTTCACCTCCAGCCACGAAATCCTCAAACTATCATCCCTGCCTAACTTTGAATAAAGATTCAGGGCCCCATTTTCTTGGCCACAGGCTACCAATTGTCTTATTTAAAGATTAACAGAGAACTTGCCATGGAAAAGAAGAAAAAGGAACGGGCACGGGCATCCTCGCCACGCAGGCCGCACGTACGCCATGCCACCCGCTAGGGCCGGCTTTACAAACGCCATTTGTCTCTATGGGGTTCAGAGAGGGTATAAATGAGCAGAGATTTTTACGGTATTTAAACAATATTCCAGATTGCCCGGGTCTTACATATCCGTTCCCTGGGAGCTGTTCTTAAACAATGCTGCAGTTTACTAAACGAGTTGGTGGGGATGGCCGAGAGGCCGCTGCCATTTTTCAACCAACAGCCTCTTTGTAAAAAAAAAAAAAAAAAGGGGGGGGGGGTTGAGAGACTCTTATAACCCATCAGCCTAATTGGGGATTATTCATTAAGGGCTAATCCTTCCCAGAGAAGTGATCAGCAGAGAAGACACTGGATAAAAATGTCTTGAGTCCTTAGTTGATACACAAGAAAATCAACTCGCTGTTGGAATATAAGTATGCATGTAGCTTTAAAATCATCCTCTACGTAGTTACAAGCCTTAGCTCAGGGGTCTTCAAACTTGGCCCTTTGATGACTTGTGGACTTCAACTCCCAGAATTCCTCAGCCAGGCATGCATGCCTGGCTGAGGAATTCTGGGAGTTGAAGTCCACAAGTCATCAAAGGGCCAAGTTTGAAGACCCCTGCCTTAGCTAGTTGGACCATTTAAAACATTTAGAATGCTTGCATTTAAAAAGAGAAAAAGAAGGGGCGGTTTCTTCCACAAATTGGAGAAAGGGGAAAATCTTTACTTACTGAAAATTTGGAAATGGCAAAACCATGAATGAGCAAGAAATCTTAGAAATAAAGGCAGGGGTTAACCTTATTCTCCAAAGCACCTGAAGGAAAAACAAGAAGTAATGGATGGAAACTAATCAAGGAGAAAAGCAACTTGGAACTAAGGAGAAACTTCCTAACAGAGAGAGGACAATTAACCAGAGGAACAAGTTGCCTTCAGAAGTTGTGGAGGCTCCATCACTGGAAGTTTCTAAGAAGCGATTTGGACAACCACTTGCCTAGAATGGTACAGGATCTCCTGCCTGAGCAGGGGGTTAGACTGGAAGACCTCCAAGGTCCCTTCCAACTCTGTTGTTGTTGTTGTTAAAACTTCATTGTATGGTTTGGCCTCCAGATTCCTTACTATTTTTGTTGTTTTTCTCCTCTCTGCTCTTTCTCAACATCTTTTTTGTATTGTGGGGACCAGAACTGGACGCTGTATTCCAAGTGTGGTCTCACCACCACACAGTACCTGTAGTCCCTGACTTACAATAATTCATTTAGTGACCAAAGTTATAATAGCATTGAAAAAAGTGACTTATGATTGTTAAATCTGAACAACCAACATTAGATTTATATTAATTGTTTATTTAGTATCCTAGTATGATTTCTGTTGATTGCTTAGTTAGTATCCGATGAGTATCACTGAGTATTGTATCATATGATTTATGATTATAATCATGATTCATCATTTCTTGCTTGTATGTACACTTAGAGCTTCTGCACTGGAGACAAATTTCTTTGTCCAATCACACTTGGCCAATAAAGAATATTGTATTGTATTGTATTGTATTGTATTGTATTGTATTGTATTGTATTCTAATTCTATTCTATTTCTATTCTATTTCTATTCTTTGTTCTCTCCTAGTCTAGTCTAGTTTAGTCTAGTTTAATCTATTCTATTCTATTCTTTGTTCTGTTCTATTCTATTCTATTCTAATTCTAATTCTAATCCTATTCTAGTCTAATTCTATTTCTATTCTTTGTTCTCTCCTAGTCTAGTCTAGTTTAGTCTAGTCTAATCTATTCTATTCTTTGTTCTGTTCTAGTCTGGTCTAGTCTGCATTCTATTCTGCATTCTATTCTTGTTTAGTATAATCTAGATTAAATAGATTAATATATTTAATATTGTGCATGTTCTCTCTCTCTGTGTGTGTGTGTGTGTGTGTGTGAGAGAGAGAGAGAGAGAGAGAGAGAGAGAGAGGAAGGAAATTCCTTGGGCAGCTCCCACATGAAAATATGAAGCATTTATTAGAACATCACACGACAGAGAACAATGCCACTTACTGGTGCTTGCTCTGAACCATGGCCTCAACAAAATAGCAACCATTGGCAAGTATAGCTTCACAATTTATAATTTCTAGGAGATGCTCAAAGATGCAGCATCAAAGATTGCCACAGTACAAACACATTTAATCTTACACCCCCAGCAGTCCCAAAAAATTAAAAAAAAAAACCTTCTCTGTACAAGATGCAGCTTTCCCATTCAATAAGATCAACAAAAGAAGAATTAAAATGTCTCCGTGCTGGGAAATAAGGACTTTTATTTATTCATTAGGAAGGGGTTTTTTTTTCCCCTTGGCTTATATTTGTTAACTTGATTGAACAGTTGTTTGTGAAGACTGTCTCTCTCTGTGTATTACTACATATTGATATTGTAAATTAGATTGATTCCTTACTGCTCTGCAACATTTCTCCGCGGCCTAGCCGTCTTCCAAAGTCCATTGTAAAATATAACTGCCAAAAAGGGTCTACTAAAATGCAGAGCATTAAAAAAAAAAACATGTGCCCAGATAATAAAAAAATTGGGAATGTCTGCTTTATGCTCACTAAAATTTAAATACACACATTCACAATTTTTGTTGATTTACCTGACAGCAGAGTGATGAGGCTTAACAGAATCAAAGGGAACACAAATGTATGCAAGAAAGGATACAGTATTTTGCCTTCTGAAAGAAGCTTTCTTATACCAAAGTCCCCATGTGAGATGAACATGTTAACCATGGTTCTTTGAACCCTGTCTTTAAGAACAAGCAGGATAACAGAATAACAGAGATGGAAGGGACCTTGGAGGTCATTTAGTCCAACCCCCTGCTCAGGCAGGAAACCCTATACCATTTCAGACAAATGGATGTCCAGTCTCTTCTTAAAAACCTCCAGTGTTGGAGCATGTACAACTTCTGGAGGCAAGTTGTTCCACTGGTTCTCATTATCAGGAAGTTTCTCCTTAGTTCCAGGTTGCTTCTCTCCTTGATGAATTTCCATCCGTTGCTTCTTGTCCTGCCTTCAGGTGCTTTGGAGAATAGCTTGACTCCCTCTTCTTTGGGGAAGCCCCTGAGATACTGGAACACTGCTATCATGTCCCCCCTCGTCCTTCTCCTCATTAAACTAGACAGACCCAATTCCAGCAATCATTCCTTGTGCGTTTTAGCCTCCAGTCCCCTAATCATCCTTGTTGCTCTTCTCTGCACTCTTTCTAGAGTCTCCACATCTTTTTTTACATCGTGGTGACCAAAACTGGATGCAATATTCCAAGTGTGGCCTTATCAAGCCATTGTAAAGTGTTATTAACACTTCACGTGACAAATTAAAATGTGTGATTGCACAAATGGTAAAAGAAGAGACTGGACAGCCATTTGTCCGAAGTGGTGTAGGGTTTCCTGCCTGAGAAGGGGGTTGGACTAGATGACCTCCAAGGTCCCTTCCAACTTTACTACTACTACTACTACTACTACTACTACTATTATTATTATTATTATTATTATTATTATTATTATTATTATTATTATTATTATTATGTGAAGGAGGCCCAAAGGAATTACAAACCTCACCCTCCATTCCACTATAAGTAAACTTCACTGAATGGAACATGGATAATTAAAAGAATTCTTTAATTTACAGTACTATATTTTTGCCCTCTGTTGAGTAAATACTTATGATAGAGGAAAATAAATAAATTAATGCAACAATCTCTTCTAAATTAGGCAGGCTGTGGTAGATATTGCTTCTGCAGATGACATAAAATCAAGGAAAACCACTTCAGCTCATGAACCTGCAGTCTTCTCTGGATATGATATATATATATATATATACAAATACCTAATCTGCATACTATATTTCAGTGTTTCCTAACCTTGGCAAATTTAAGATAGGTGGACTTCAACTCCCAGAATTCCTCAGCTCACCCTCCCACCTCATCAAAGTTGCCAAGGTTGAAAAGCATGGCTATATTTTATAACTATGTTGGCCGAAATGTGTCTCTGGCCAATACAGAAATCCAACTTATTCTAATAAAGGAGAATATTTGTAGCTCAGGGTTGATATGAGGGGTCCTTGGTGCTCTCTGGGCTTGCTTGTTTTCTTGCAGACGTTTCATTACCCAAACTAGGCAACATCATCAGTGCTAGAAGGGGGTGGGGTTTGCAGGGAGGAGGAGGAAGAGGAGGAGGAGGAAGAGGAGGAGGAGGATGGATCCTTGATGTCCTCTGAGATTGCTTGATGATATTATCTAGTTTGGGTAAAGAAATGTCTGCAAGAAAAGAAGCAAGCCCAGAGAGCACCAAGGACCCCTCAAACCAACTTCTTCCCTCAGTCATCAATTGTCTGCATGTAGCCATGCCTATTTAACCTTTTTTTTTTCCAAGCCTATACATAAATACCCCCATTGTCTCTAAATTCTAGGACACTGAGGACTAATCTTTCTGAGAAATGAGACTCAATTCCCAAAAACCTACATGCTCTACTTAAAATGGATCATGTGCCTCTTAGTGCCTGTCTCCAAAATCAAATAAATGCCCCAAATACAGTTCAAAGCATCCTGAAACTCCATGGTGGCAATGTAGGACACCTTGCTGATGAATCAAAGTGGAAAGAAGCCTTTAAAGCTAAATATATATGGACAGAGAGAGAGAGAAGCTATCCTGCAGGGCAGAAGACAAAATGGAACCATAAAGATTGAGTGTCTCAGCCGAAGGGGCTGCCTACTCAGCCCATAACTTTCTCATAGAGTTATGTGCAAGTTATCAGTCCATTCTAGGTCCATCCTCCCTGTATGAAGTCTGTTAAAAAAAAACAAATTGGCTGTATCCAGAATAAAGCTCAAGAAAGCCAATTTCCGAGTTCCTGTTTTTTTGGACTTGTGCAAGTCAATGCATTTTTGTGGCTAGCAACCACCCGTGCCATTTGTAACTGTGAAGAGGAAGGGAAATTTGTAATTGTTAAGAGAGAAACGCCTGTGCAAATTCTTCCCTTGGCAAAGGGAACAGTCAATCACTTTTATAAGGACAGGAACAACTGAAACTATCCATTCGCATACTTTCTTTTAGTCAACAATATTACCTTCAGTAATCTGGGGGAATGTGCATCCATAAATTACAGAAAGTGTCATTGCATTGCTGAATAAACAGCAACATTTCCATCAGCAGCCGTGGCAGCTTCACAAAGGTATAACAAACAGACTCAATCATTTTCTTGTCAAGCCTAGCCATGAGTCCAGAGTTTACTGCTGGAGATAATGTTGCTTCCCTCAGCATTGTGTGCCAAACTGCAAACTGCTTATTAAAACAAAACCTCTTTATTTATTTATTTATTTGTTTTCCCCCTCCAGTAGCAGGAGATGGATCATCACATACTGCACTGAGGGGGGGGGAGAGAAAGAGAAAGAAAGAGAGAGAGAGAGAGAGAGAGAGAGAGAGAGAGAGAGAGAGAGAGAGAGAATGGCTTTGATGCCCCAGAATTAGTAATCAAGCTAAAAGAGCTAACATTTGGG
The DNA here is from genome assembly GCF_016545835.1 of Crotalus tigris. Classification (NCBI taxonomy): domain Eukaryota; kingdom Metazoa; phylum Chordata; class Lepidosauria; order Squamata; family Viperidae; genus Crotalus; species Crotalus tigris. The sequence continues at coordinate 156,079 of NW_024096602.1, forward strand.
TAAAAATAAAAGCTGGTTTGGGAGAAAGGAAAATAATAAATGAGACCACAATGACCGGCTGGAAACGGTGACCCAGGTTGATCGATCTCCCTGTCATTCCAGACAATAGGGTAAGAATGTAAGTTCTGCCATGGCAGGTCAGGGCAGTGATTCATCCAGCTCAACCTTCCATCTGCCCGCAGTGGCTTGCCCCGTGCCCCAGGAAAGTTCACCAGCAGGGCACGGTGGCATCATCCATCCATCCTCCTGTCCATTCCAGGCATCTGCTAATCAAGAGATGGGCTCCCCTGACTTCAACACACCAACACAACTCCCTTTCCTGTTCCTACAGACGTAGAGTCATCCTTGCGTGCCAATAGTATCACAAGCATCTCTGGCAATCCTATCGCACGCCTCTTTGATTCCTTTGACTGGCAGGGAAGTGTGCAAGCGACTGATTTCCATAGAATATTTCATCTGAGCTGAAAGACAATTGGCCCAAATAAACTGCAGGACCAGGAGTTATCCTGGAGTTTATTAGTATTGGAAATAATGATCATCTTTCGTGGTCAATCTCCTTGTCTCCTGCTTGGGTTGGGTTAGAAGACCTCAAAGGTCCCTTCCGACTCATTTATTCTGTTATGATCATCAATTGCATGTATAATCTGTCTTCTCTCAGAGCCTGCATGACAATCTTCTAGCTTTATCTTCACCAAACTCCCCTCTAGCATCAGTTCCCTGATCCCAGACCAACAACTGCTTAACCACAATAATGCCTGTGTATTCCAAGTGGAACCTAGATAATGAGTAACACTTGGATCCATTACACCCTGGGGTTTGAACTTCTTAAATGAGGAATGAAACCAGTGGAGGGAGGGAAAAAAATGGTCCCTGAAGAAGACAGGAGAAGCAACCGTGAGTGTCACCTTTAAAGCAAAAGCGAAACATTTCTGTGTTCTTCGCCTGTCTCAGTGGGCGATTCCAAATGTTTACATCTGCTTGAAGTCGTCATGAATGAATTTTGTGTGAATGTTGTGTGTTGAGATAGATGGAGGGAGGTGAGTGAAAGGCTCCATCTATACAGCTTTGGTTTTAACCACCTTCCTTAGGTAGTCCCCAGAAAGTTGCCCACAAGACAGCAACCTTGGAGTTACTGAGATATATCCTGAATTCCTTCTACAGCATTTCCTCTTGTGGGTCCCCTCAAAAATCATTTCAAATGCAGCCAAACCAAAACTCACCCTTAGAGTTATCCTGAGGCTGCTTCCTGCATCTGTGATAAGAACACCTGGAATTCTTCTTCTCACACTTCAGGACATCTAATTGAAATAAATCCTGTGGATTTGCAAATTACTCCAAGGGATCGTGCCGCCAGGAGAAATCCAGCAGCAATCGGTGCAATTGTCACCGCACAAGTGACGCATCCAGACTCAACGCCTGATCAAATATTTAGACACAGAGGCAGGATGAAAGAAATCAACTGTGAAAACAACCCCACCGATAGAAGAAGAAAAATGTTCTTCAAAGTGAAACCATGAAGGGAGAAGCAAGGGTACTGCATAAAGAGCCTCCGAAAATCCTTCACTCTGTCCAAAAAATTTAGGAATGTGCACTAACAAGGGATGAAAGAAAGACAATGCTGGGTCCTGTCTGGACACACAGCATATTCTAAAGACTCCAGAGCAGGGGTTCTCAACCTTGGCAACTTTAAGACTTGTGGACTTCAATTCCCAGAATTCCTCAGCCAGCTTTGGGAGTTGAAGTCCACAAGTCTTAAAGTTGCCAAGGTTGAGAACCCCTGCTCCAGAGGCTTCACAAAGAGGTTGCTCTTGATGTAGAGTTTGCTTACCAATGAAACTGGGTTCAATTGGACCCATTTCACACCAAGCCATGAGATTTTCTGGGCCTCAGAAGTTTTCCACTAAACTCAATCATGAGTTAAGGCATGGGTCTCTCGTTTCCCAGGTGTACAATGCAGCAGTCAGGAGAAGTCAACACATTCCGATAGTTTCTGAAGCATGTATCTACTATATCTATATTAAATGTCCAGAAGAGAAACTCTGCAAAATCTGGTTCGGTGACCCTACTTTAGAAGAGATCAGTAGTCCTATGACTCAGTTGAAAAACAAAAACTACAACAAAAATGAGCAAAGTTTAATTAGAACATAGAATAACAGGGTTATGGAAAGGACCTTGAAGTTCTTCTAGTCCAACAGTTCAAGCAGGAGATCGTAGACCATTCTGGACAAATAGCTGTCTAGTCTTTTCTTGAAAAACTCCAGTAATGAATCACAACTTCTGGAGGCAACTTCTGTTCCACTGATTAATTGTCCTCACTGTTAGGAAGCTTCTGCTTATTTCCAGATTGCTTCTCTCCTTGATGAGTTTCCATCCGTTGCTTCTTGTCCTGCCTTCAGGTGCTTTGGAGAAGAGCTTGACCCCATTTTCTTCTTTATGGTAGCCCCTCAAACATTGAAACACTGCTATCATGTCCCCCCTTTTCTCTAAACTGGCCATTCCCAAATCCTGCAGCCGTTCTTCATATGTTTTTGTCTCCAGGCCTTTAATCATCTTAGTTGCTCTTCTTTATTCTTTATTCCAGATTGCTTCTCTTCTTGATGAGTTTCCATCCGTTGTTTTTTGTCCTGCCTTCAGGTGCTTTGGAAAATGAGTTGACCCCCTGTTCTTTGTGGCAGCCCCTCAAATATTGAAACACTATTATCATGTCTCCCCTGTTTCCTCTTTTTTTTAGACTGGGCAGTCCCAAATCCTGCAATTGTTCTTCGTAGGTTTTGGTCTCCAGGCCTTTAATCATCTTAGTTGCTCTTCTTTGCACTTTTTCCAAAGTCTCAACTTCTTTTCTGTAACGTGGTGACCAAAACTGGATGCAATACTCCAGATGTGGCCTTATTAAGGATTTATTAAAGTGGTACTAATACTTCACATCTCTTTCTTTCTAGTTTGATACTGGAAATTGTATTTAATTCCAGAGGAAACTTTATACTTTCTCCATCCAGAAAGTAGTGCCCTGATGTTTGTATAAGGTATTTGGGGTAACATAAGGTCAAATCCAGACATCAAAGATTGCCTTGAAAAAGATCTATCTGTATTTGCATAAATATTTAAAATGGAATAAAAAATTAATCCAAGCGAATTTCCCAAACTCTTTTCTGCCTGTTCTCTTGAAGGTATATTTCTCCATAGGACCAGCCTGATTCTTTATACATTTTTCATTTCTATTGATACTTATTCAAAGACTTTTTAGTGGAGATTTCAAAAATGTTTGAAATGGAGGTTCTCAGAACTGGGAAAGTTTGTGGCTACCTTCCTTTTAATTAGAGTCTTTTCATTTCTCAAGACAGAATCCGTATCTCACCTAAATCACACACGGCAGTTATTTAGGTTTGGCAAAGGTTAAGGACCACATCTGATTGGCCCAAAGTCCCCCACCCAGCTTTCATGGCTAAGGCAGGACTAGAACTCACGGTCTCCTGGTGATTGGCCCAAAGTCACCCAGCTGGCTTCCATGGCTAAGGCAGGTCTTACTTCATGGCTAAGTTGGGCAATCACCCAGAAGAAGCATAGTTCTTTCTATTGTCTCATTTTCCCGTAAAGACTTTGGAAACATGTATCACTCTCACAGTTGTTCACATTACCTTGAACAACTGAGCATTTTATGAATTATTTATACTGTGGCCCAATCTGAAGTGCAGGAGAAAAGAGAGGACAGATGACTTTCCTGCACAGAAAAGCTACAAATATCAACCTAAAATCAGAAACATCATATTTGCAATTGAACAAAATGCTCCAAAATGATTTTGGAGAGGATTTTGGAATGATCATGTTAAGCTTTGGGGAGAATAAAGAAATAAAGCAAATTTCAGAGCCAGCCAGTTTGGGAAAGGGAAGAAGTGGAAAAATGTTAATATTTACAAAACCAAAGTCATTCGATCAGATCAGACGCACGTTCGGCTGTGGTCCCTGATTGGATATGACTTTATGTCAGGTCTCATCAGGAGAATCACGGGCTGGAAATTAATCTGAAGGAGCCGGCTCAGCACCAGCCTGGACTGAACCGGAAGCTGTGGAGACTTCAGCCAAGATCTGAATTGCCACAAGGCAGAGGGACCCTCGTCTCCCTCAGAAGGAGAGACCACAGCATTGCAAGGAGAGAAGAGGCATTTTGGACTAAAGAGAGGTCTTCTTCTAAGGAAAGTCATGTTCAGAAGTAGCTGACCACCTCAGAGGAACCTCTAAATGACCTCATCACTAAGTAGGAGTTGGCTGGTTTGATTCCATGAGCTCTCAGTTCCTAGCAGTAGAATAGAATAGAATAGAATAGAATAGAATAGAATAGAATAGAATAGAATAGAATAGAATAGAATAGAATAGAATAGAGAAAAGGAATAGAAGAGAACAGAACAGAACAGAACAAAACAGAACAGAACAGAATAGAATAGAGAAAAGGAATAGAATAGAGTAGAGTAGAGTAGAGTAGAGTAGAGTAGAGTAGAGTAGAGTAGAGTAGAGTAGAATAGAATAGAGAAAAGGAATAGAGTAGAATAGAATAGAATAGAATAGAATAGAATAGAATAGAATAGAATAGAATAGAATAGAATAGAATAGAATAGAACAGAACAGAATAGAATAGAATAGAATAGAGAAAAGGAATAGAAGAGAACAGAACAGAACAAAACAGAACAGAACAGAATAGAATAGAGAAAAGGAATAGAATAGAGTAGAGTAGAGTAGAGTAGAGTAGAGTAGAGTAGAGTAGAGTAGAATAGAATAGAGAAAAGGAATAGAATAGAATAGAATAGAATAGAATAGAATAGAATAGAATAGAATAGAATAGAATAGAATAGAATAGAAGCTGGAAGGGACCTTGGAGGTCTTCTAGTCCAGCCCCCTGCTCGAGCAGGACAACCTATACCATTTCCGACAAGTGACTGTCTAGTCCCACAACTTCTGAAGGCAAAAGCTGTTCAACTAGTTCATTGTCCTCCCTGTCAGGAAGTTTCTCCTTAATTCCAGGTTGCTTCTCTCTTTGATCAGTTTCCAACCATTGTTTCTTGTCCTACCTTCTAGTGTTTTGGAGAATAAATTGTCCTCCCTCTTCTTTGTGGCAGCCCCTCAAATACTGGAACACCACTATCATGACTCCCTTATTTCTTCTTTTCTTTAGACTAGCCAAGCCCAAGTCCTGCAGCCGTTCTTCGTATGTTTGGGTCTCCAGGCCTTGGATCTTCTTAGTTGCTCTTCTCTGAATGTTTTCCAAGGTCTCAACATCTTTTTTGTAATATGGTGACCAAAATTGGCTGCAGGATTCCAGGTGAGATCACCTTTGGTTATTGGTCTTGGATCCTACCTAGTAAATGGATTTCCCTTGTCCCTCAGAATGATCCTGGATCCTGGAATCCACCTTATGACTTGGACTCCTGTTGATGCCTTGACTCTCTGACCTGGCTTTGGACACAGCATTCATCTGGCTGTTATTGTCCCACTGTCTTGACTCTGCCTGGTTTTAATTTCAAAATGGGGAGGAAGGGAATAAGCTGTGAATGCTCCAACACCGGACGTTTTTAAGAAGAGACTGGACAGCCATTTGTCTGAAATGATATAGGGTTTCCTGCCTGAGCAGGGGGGGGGTTGTACTAGATGACCTCCAAGGTCCCTTCCAACATCATCATTATTGTTGTTGTTGTTGTTGTTGTTTTAAAAAAACAGTTTGTGGCTGTTTTTCATATTATTTAACCTATTGCTGATTACATTCTGACCTTTAGAGAAAAATGGATGCAGAGCATCGGAAGGAAGTACTCTCAAACCACGCAGCTCCAGTCTGAAGTTTTGCGTTTGAATATTTAACACTGAATCACAAATGACAACCTATAATTAATTTCAAAACGACTTGCCTTGGGGAAAAAAAATAACGTACAAAGGGCAGATATTTTAGGAGACCGGCCAGAGTTTCAAACCACAAGACTTTGAAGGTTTCAACGAAACACTGCACGAAATCCTGTGGACTTTTTTCCCCTCTGCCTTTTTTTTTTAAAACACGATCAAGTATGGCAGAGAGGGAAGATTAAAGACACAGATTTTTATCTTAATTTTTCCTCTTTTAAAGTGTGTCCCTCACCTTCAATCTTCAGAATCTCATGTAGGCCTTTTCCCCTTCCTGGTTTTTAAAAGATGAAAGATATTCTTGGCTGTTGATAATAGCTACATGTCCCCCCCCCCCTCCCAAAGGACGCTGCTCTCCTGACCAATTATGCCTTTAAAAATGCAAAAGGGAAAATGCCAGGGAACTCCATGGAACTCAAGCAGCCTTAAATCTTTCCTTTCAAGCAGCCAGTCCCACAATGCACTTTTTTTCATCTTATAATACAGTTCACAGCATCCCTTTCTCCTTGTTTGATTAGGATTTAGGCTGTGCTGACAGATTAGCTCTGGAAAGACCCCTGGCTGTGCCCAAAAGGACAAGTTAAGCAAAGGATTAACCAATAGGCTCTCCCTAATGCAGTCAAACTGTCACCAAGATCAAAGGCTTTCGAGAGAGACAGAAAGTAATTTAGGCAAGTGTCCTTCGATAAATTAATGCAAAAGAAAATGAACAATCCGACTCCGCCTGGCTGAAAGAATATTCTGCTTTCCCTTCCCAGAAAGGAGTCTTTGTATTGTTTCTAAACAAGCTGGATTTGTTTTTCATTAGCATTATTATTATTATTATTTATCTTTCATCCTGGCACGACGGCTACAAATACAATCATCTAAGAAGGTATTTTTAAATTGCATAATTGTGCCTTTTTCATTCTCGCCGCTTCCAAAAATGGAAAACTTCAACTCATCCCGTTCGTTCTCATTACTGACTTCCAATCTGCTTTCCAGTCTGCTTATATCCCTAGAGGAGCAGCTCTTCTTCTGGGCCCTTCCAGTCAACGTCCCTTCAATGGCAGCATTTCCTAACCAGAAGAAGACATCCTTCTAGAAGGGAGTCCATCGCATAGTCGGCTAAAGGCCTCCCCTTCCATGACTATCACCAAGCAGAAGCAAAGATGGGCTGGAAAGGGCTAAAGGGCTCCTTTCCTTCAGCCAGCAATATAGCGAGCCTATTGTCAAATTCCAAATTTTGAAACTTCCGGGGAGATTAAGCCTCCATACCTTCCTCCGTTCAACATTTAGAACATAGAATCCTAGGGCTGGAAGGGACCTTAGGAGGTCTTCTAGCCCAGTGGTTCTTAACCTTTTTGAACGAATCGCCCCCTTGAGCCAATGAGGAAGTTGTCATCGCCCCCCTCCCCCAACATAACCTCTCAATCACAACCTAGGAAATAATTCTTCAATTTATGCAAACACTTTTTTTGTTTTCTTTAAAATTGTCATCAGGACATATCGATGCAAATAATTTATTTCCAGTCTTTTTCCCATATCTCCCATATTCTGGCCAATAGCGCACCACTGTATGGGTAGAGGCTGCTGCACAACGCGCATGAAGATAAGCGATGCGTCTTTACATATCTACAGCGTTCTGTACTGAAGCTAGCTGGAGGAACATTTGAAAACACAATTCAATCCACTAATAGCGAGCGATCTGATGTTTTTTATGACAGATATACAGAGATTCACTGTACGAAAAAGTCTCAAAACTTTCCCCAAAACTTCTCGCTCTATCGCCCCCATATCACCCCCTTTTCGTTCCATCACCCCCCTGAAAAATGAAATCGCCCCCTGGGGGGCAATATCGCCCAGGTTAAGAACCACTATTCTAGCCCAACCCACTGCTCAAGGCAAGAGACTTTACACCACTTGACACAAATGGCGGTCCAGTCTATTTTTGAAAAACCTGCTTCTCCTCTGCCAAAATTCTCCAGCATTCTCCACCTTCCTATACACGTCTGCCATCATTCCCCTGCTTGTATGTTGTTGTTGTTGTTGTTCTCTTTTCTACAAAGAAAAACCACTGGCTTCTAGAACACCCATCACCTTTTTTTTTTTTTTACTTCAAAGGTTTAAGGCAGTGGTTCTCCACCTGTGGGTCGGGACCCCATTTGGGGTCGAACGACCATTTCACGGGGGTCGCCAAGCAACGCAGTCCGCCATTTTTTTCCCTTTTCCTTAGCTGTGCTACTCCCTTTTATTCTGTTGGCTTTTGAAAGCCAATAGAATAGACTCTCTTGAATAGAGTCTAATTCTATTGGCTTTCAAAAGCCAATAGGAATTGTCCAGGCTGTCTCTGCCCGCCAAAAGTCCCATTCTGCAAACGGTGCTGCACCAGTTGAGTAGTCCTCGACTTACGACCGGTTGAGTAGTCCTCGACTTACGACTGATTGGGGGTCGCGGCATTAAAAAGGTTGAGAACCACTGGTTTAAGGTAAAGTGACCAAAAGAATATAGTAACTGTTAAAGGAGAAAGTTTCATTTAAAATTATTCCAGCCAAGAAAGAAAGAACTTTAAAATCCACAGGGCGCAACTCAGTTATAGGATACTTTAATGCTCTCAATGTTATCTAGTGTCTAGTGCCGAAGGTGAACAAGGTGGGTCTTCCTCATGGTTAAGTTTTTATTTGGATTTAACGTTCAGAGTGGAGGGGGAAAAAATGTTTTTTTAAAAAAACTGATAAGTTTAATGGGAGTAATGCTAAAGTAGCTCTTGTTTCCCTTAATCTTTCAATGAGTTTAGTCATGCAAGAAAAAGGACTTTTTTAGATTTACCAAAGACTTTGTTCCAGGCTCAAGAAAATGGGAATTGCCAGAATCCTTTTGTGTAGATTGTGCAGTCTCTCCCTGGCACTTTGGTGACCTTCTACGCTCAAACCATCTGGTTCCTTTCTCAAATAAAAATCAGGATTAGCAACTGATTTCCTTCTATATTGGGGAGGGAGGGGGGAGAAACAGTGTCCTTTCTCCTAACCTTCTTTGCAGGAGCCCCATCCCTGGTGGAGTAATTCATGCTAAGCATCCTAGCAGGTCAGGGTGGGTGAGTAACTAACAAGATGCATCTAAAGGATATTCACATGCAGCAGCTGATGTGCCCTAATCCCAAAACAAGATTTTGAATGGAAATTGTCCTCTGTGCACCTTGACGTTGTCAGATTTGCTCTCAATCTGACATTTAAAAAGGCTACAGCAAACCTGGATTTCAAATTGAAGAATTAAAAGACAAGGCAAGCCAACCATTGATGCAACCAAGACCGGATGGGTGAACCTCAAATCCAGCCGTTTGTTAATGCCCCTCGTTTCAAAACTACAACAATGTATTTTTCCGACAATGCTGAAAGTTCTTGGTTAACCTTTGCATTATTTTAAAACAAAAGTTACAGCCAGGGGGGGTCATTGGGGGAGGGTCAAATGGTCAAGATGGAGGACAGAACTATGAGGTTGAAGTTCTGCCCCTTTTTCACATTTGTCATGATTGTGTTCGATCACAGAGTTGCCTTTCCCTTTGTGTTATTCCCCCCTGGCCTGCTGGCACCCATGCTTACTCCAATATTTCATATAAGAAAAGTTGCTAAATTTAGTTCTAGTCCTCTATGTTGCTTAGGGTTTCTATCTTTTGACAATTTTAACATGTAAGATGTTACAATAAAACAACGTTCAAAGACAGATTTTCATTTAAGTCACAATTCTTAGCCTTGCGTAGACCGTCAACTAACTTGAGATGGGCTACCTTTGGGGAAAATTTCTAACCCATCTGAAACAGAGATGGCTGAAGTCTACCTAAAAGATACCTTCATTTAATCCGTTCGATTGCTCCTAGAACTGGAAGACAAGACTTTTCAATGGAAACAGTTGACTGTAAACTTATTACTTGAGAGTGGAATCCTAAACCTCTAATTAAGAAACTTTATCGTCCTTAGATCAATGCCTCATTGAAAGATGTGGGGCAACGGAGCTGCCTCTTACGCAATTTTAGACAACCCTGCAGAACACTTCAAAAAATATACTAGATTTTCATTTGAGGAGTTGGTTGTGGGAAGACCCATTTACCCCACACCGTGGATTTTTGCCCAGTGGGTTCCAAAATTCTTTCCTTCAGTCACCTTCATTTTCCTGAAAGTTTGGTGTGGTCCAGCTCTTTCAAGATGGCTGGAATCAGTGTTTAAAAAAATCTCAGCTTCTAAAATATTAGAGAAGGCCAAAGAGGCTTTGTTCAGTTGATGAGTTAAATCAAATCCAACTGCCTTTTCCATTAGCAGCTCTTCTGTCGTAGGTTTCAAACGTAGAATAATACAAGCTACAGCACATTGTAAGACCACATACACTAGGGATGACTAATTAGCAGCTCCCAAGTTAAGTCAGATCTTCATCGAGTAGGACTCAAATAGTTTATTGTGCTTCTAATATGGCAGAAACAATTAGTTCATCCGTGGTTACATCTCTTCTTTGGACTCTCAATTTAAAACCCAATGACTTGGAAGACCTTGCCTGTCAAACGATGTCAATTTGAGCCTGACTGACTCATCAAAGGACTTGTTTGTAAGGCCAAAGACTTTACTCAAAGACCATCCTCTGCCATGCTCAGAGGTAAGATCCAAGAAAAATGAAAAGCTTCTTTTAAATTTTGATCCATCCTTAATTAGCACACCAAATCCATCTAAGTGGGTAAAAACTGCCCAAGTCCATTAAGAAGGATAAGCAATTTGAAAACCGGAGGCTAATTGTCTCCCTCACCTCTTAACTGGAGGTGTCACAATTGAAGCCGCTCACTTCTCTTTTTCAATTCTTGGGATTTTTAAGGCTGTCTCGTTCATTGTTAATTGGAAGGAAGAACTGAAGAGACCCCATTTTTTAATGTAAGGGGTTTCGGTAAAAATTGTAGTAGCAACCAGGTCAGGTCCTAGTTTGTTAACGTGCTCCCTTCTTCCCCGCATGCTATACCCACATATACACAATAAACTTCACAAAATGTTGGCCACCCTCCAGGAAAACTTTGAAAAGCATTAAAATGTTCTTTACTCAGCAATATTCCCAAAGATTTAGAAAAGAACTATGTCAGTAAAATGGGGTCCACCTCAAGATGCAGGCTGTGTACTCTAGTTGTTCTAGATTTTTCTAGATTTGTAAAAAAAATCCAATTGTTCTAGATCAGACATGTCAAACTCGTGACGTCACATGATGTCGTGCGACGTATCAGAACTTTTTTCCTGTTGCCGGCCATGGGGTGGGCATGGTTTCCTCGTGATACGTCTGGCCCATGGGCTGGCAGTTTGACGCCCCTGTTCTAGGTGTTGTTCCTTTTGAGTTGAGAAAACAAGAGTCGTTCCTCTTGACTGGATAAGGCACTTGTCATAGGAAGTTCATAGGCTGTGACGTGTCAAAGAATTTGTGTCTTAAGAAAATAGAAGCTCATATTTAAATAGCAATCTGAAAAGCCTGTGCAACTAATAATTTGCCCTGATAATAGAAAGTAGTCAAGTCCTTTAAAAAGAAAACCCCAACAACAATCACCTATTGGATTTCCACAAACGTTTCTGCTGGCATTTTCTGCCCTGGAATGGAATTGGAAAAAATAATCCACCGTCAGCTAAACATGTACAAAATTGGATCTCATTGCACACCAAAGTAGGCTCCTCAAAACACTCCAAAATTTTGCTGGAAATAAGAACAAGCAAATCGTTATCTGATTGCCAATTTTGGAAATAAACTTAGTTGTTAAAACTGTTTTCCTCTTTTGTGAGATCTTTTACCAACCCAAACTGTACAATCCTGGTAAAATGGATTCATTAAAATATTCCACAAATACATCAGGAAAGCTACATAGACGGTTTACAGCAAAATTAAATATATAAAAAAATATGTTTTTCACAGGCTCCCAGTTTGTATGAATAATCCACAAGAGCCATATCCAAATCAATACAAACCAATTCATACCGATCATCCAAAACCTTCGCAATCTTTCAGCCATCTTACAAGACCAACCATCCTTATCCTTTACAAACAACTATTTTGGTAATAGTTATAAACTCCATTTGTCATGAGCCTTCCTTCTGATTATCCTAAAAAAAGTAAATTCGATCCTCATAGTTCAACCTTTGGCTGATTAACCAACTGATTACTTAATAATGAGTCCACCAAAATGTTTTTATCAAGTGGGGCTAAAATCATTCAAGTTGACAATTCTATTAGGGGACTGTGGGGTCCTTGGTGCTCTTTATGCTTGCTTGTTTTCTTGCAGACGTTTTATTAACCAAACTAGGTAACATCATCAGTGCTAGAAGGGGGTGGGGTTGGAGGAGGAGGAGGAGGAGGAGGAGGACGGAGGTGTTCTCTGAGCTTGCTTGTTTTCTTGCAGATGTTTCATGACATAGGTAAGATCATCAGTGCTAATAAGGAGTGGATTTGCTGTCAGTTTATATTCTGATGGCTTGCCCTGTCAGTGTCGGTGGGTGGTCTTGGTGGTGATTTGATTGGGCTCTTTGCTGTTGGCTTCTTTGGCAGTTTCTTAACTGGGGTCTTGCTTACTTGATTGTTGGTCTGAACTTGACCTTGGAGTTAATCTATGCTGATCTGGGTGCTGATTGCTGGTGGGGAGGTGCTGGGGTCTTTTTGTTCCCTTTTTGGCTGGGTGACTGTCTCTTCTGCATAGTCTATAAATGTTGTTGATGTCTATGTGCCTGTTGATGGCTGATTAGAAATTTTTAGAAATTCCCTGGCATTTTTTTTTTTTTTTTTTTTTTTTTTTTTTGGGACTTGGCCTGGTCTAGGATGGTTACATTTCACCAGTTGGAACTGCGGTACTCACAACAGAATTGACCTTGATCATAACTAACTCACTTCCCAGAGTTATTAGTGTGCAGATAAAATAACAGGTGGCTCCCTGTGTATGCATATGTTCACCACACCTTGACTTATTTTTAAAAATAATAAAGACAGGGCATAAATAAAATGAAATAATAAGTTAAATAAATACATATCACCTGGAGAGAGAAAACATAGTGTGTGAGCAGTAGGGTCAAAATCATATTTTCCGTCAGCTCTGCTAAATAAAAACCCTAACTGGGAAGATAGAACCGATAGACACGGCAATTTCCGAGTGTATCTGCAACAGTGCTAAATCTGTCTTCAGATAACGTTGTTTATTTTTCTCTGCTTTTCGAAACCCAGTGCAACTAAATGTCTGACTGTTCATAAACCTGAAATCCATACATCTTAATTATATTTCTGAGCTCAATTCTCCATGCATGCCAGACATCCACACCAACCTTTACTCCCCATTTGAGCTCAGAGCTAAAAATCAGATTTACAACAACTGTTAAAGCTGAGGATGACAGATAAATTAATCTTCCCTTCATGAGTTTACATCCAGCAGCATCTGGGCTCTTGATCTGCCCCTAACAAGCACAGGGGTCTCTACAAGCTGTCGTTTAAAGTTGATGTTTTCATGACTGGAGATGAATTATTCTGTCATGAGAATCTATTTATTCAGCAGCTGGGAGGTGTGGTCTGGCTTTCAGATAGAATGAATTCATGGGTTAAAGTCTCCTTGAAACATCATTTTAAGGCTTAAAACAGTCAGGTCTGGGGCGGGGGAGTCGCATCATAGCAAGGACATTTTCAGAAAAAGCTGAATTGTCACAAATAACTGAAACCTCAATTCCACCAAATTGATCCACCATCATCTGCAAGGAAAAGTTTATCTATCAGTGGAAAAGGACACGTGTGCATTAAGTAAAAACTGAAGATCTGAAGTTAACTCAAATCAAACTAGAGTAGGTGTATAATTGTAAGATCACCACAATCCCTTCACAATTATAGGAAGAAATTCCAGGAAAACAGAAATGCTTGTTAAGTACGCAACTGGGTGTGAAGAACTTACTGGCCATCAAATGGCCACCAAGTGGTCATTCCTCAAATGATTTGGCCTCAGAAAGAGAAGCAGACCAATAATTTAATAATCTTAGGGATAAATACAAAACAAAAAAATGATTCCGGACATTTTTCTGTTGGAGAAATTACACAATATTGTGCAAATTCCCATGTTTTGCCAAAGTTGTAAACTCAAGTTCACTTTTGGGTCCAAGAGGAAAGAAAAGAACATTTTCCAGGCAGCAGAACTAATGTTCAGTTAGATAAATAAAGGTTCTCAGTCATGATAAAAATACTTTTACATAAGCAGAAAAATAATTTGAGAAATTTAAAAATCAGTTGTCAAGAAAGATTTGTAGGGAGAGAACAGAAAAATATGCTTCTCCACTCCAGGAAGGAATGGCTATTAATAATGTGGCTGTTTCTAAATGACATCTAATGATGTATGCGATATCCTTCAGAGGCCTGAAATATGACACAGTATTGTTCAATATAAGTTTTTAGCAGCTTAAAATTTCTACACAAAAGACTGTGGGTATATTAACCCTGGTCTCCATGGTTCTAGTGAACATAGCTGTTCTTCAAATAAAAATGTTTGGTTTCACTGTGTGAAATCATGATTTTTTTTTCATTACATATGATAACTATAATGAAGACTTTTTTTTTATTTTTTGAAAAGCAGCCAGACTGATAAAATAAAATAGAAGTTTAAAAATAAAAGCGATCAGCCTGCATCACTCTAAAGGCAAGTCTTATATTGGATTGAGCACCAGGAAAATGTTCCCCCTTTTTATGCCAGATCAAAGCTGATCTGAGTGGCCCTATCTAGCAAAACTTGGCTGATCTCAAAAACCCGGTTAGTCCTCAGAAGGAATACCGACAAGAATTCCCAGAGTTGCGGATTAGATTAAAAACCCAAAAGTAATCCAGGACAAGAAGCAACAGATGGAAACTAACCAAGGAGAGAAGCAACTTGGAATTAAGGAGAAACTTCCTGACAGTGAGGACAATTAACCAGTGGAACAACCTGCCTCCAGAAGTGGTGAATGCTCCAACACTGGAAGTTTTTAAGAAGAGACTGGGCATCCATTTGTCTGAAATGGTATAGGGTTTCCTGACTGAGCAGGGGGTTGGACCAGATGACCTTCAAGGTCCCTTCCAACTTTTATATATTATCATCATCATCATCATCATCATCTTTGGGAAAGGAAGATACTTGCATTTGCAATCAAACTCAAAGGCAGCTTTACCATTTTCTTTTGCCAGGAGTTGCATAATTCAGGTCAAACTGAATTAAAGGATCCATCATTAAGGTCCATGTCTGTCAGGACAGTGATGGGAAGCAATTGGCTTAAGAGCTGTACATGAAGGGAACTGAAATTTCATGATGACCTGGGCCCACGTTCCGACAGCTGTTAGCTCCTAATATTGTCCATTGTAATCAGGCTTTTGTGTCGTGGAAAATATTCCTTACCTCTTCACTAGAGGAACAAAGAAGAGTTTGATTGCAACAATACTAGTAGGAGTGACAAATGGCAATGAGGGTCATAATGGGACAAATCATTGAGGCCAATTTGAGGCAACCAAGTTTTCTTTCGAGGGAGAGAATCTATGATTCTCACCTACCTAGCAGCAGGCTGTCCTCCCTGGACTTGCAGCTCAGCATAGCCCCAACTAAAATAAAAAATAATTCAAACACGATAGGCGAAAGGCTGGTTCCAGAAGGAATGAGAGGGTTAAGAACTAATTCCCGGTGAGAAATGAGCAGAAAAGATTCTGGCGAAGATCATCATAGTGGGAGGGAATGGAACCTCTGGATTTCAAACACTGGATCTCTCAGAATTAGGCCTGCACCCAGTGACAGCTCATTTTGCAGATATTCATGGATTTTAGTCATTCCAGCAAAGCAAAAGAAAAACAGATGAAGTATAATGCATGGCACTCCCAAGCAGGGAGTTTTCTTGTGTAATTCATCTTAAAATGCAATATTCTGTCATCTCGAGTAACACTTGCTGAAAGCAGGCATCAATACTTTTTGTCAAAAACTAGCACTCTGTGTAAAACGATCCATCAATCTCTATTTACATAAAACACGGGAAACTTTCCACATGGTTTTATAAAGCCGAACTATTCCAAGCCTCTGTCATCTACTTCCATGCTCCGCTGAAATATAAGTTTGACTACTAGCAAAACGGAAAAAGAGAGAGAGAGAGAGAAGGGAAAAATCCTTTTGCATTTATAAGAGGAAAGGATTTATTTTTAATATAATGCTGACGCATGTCGGTATTGCCAAGACAGCTTCAAAAAAGAAAAATGGGCTTTGTCGGTGTACGTTAGGGACTTTTTTATTTATTTATTAGATTTATGTGCTTGTCCATCTTATACAGTATTCCTCTAGGCAGCTGACAGCAGCAACAGAGAGAATAACACCAGAACTCAGTGGAACGAGACCGTCAGCCCCAACGAAGACGGCCTAGTCCTTCCAGGTTTATTGTACATGTGCTGGGTTCAATTCCCATGCTGGCCTGGTGTCTGGGGGAACAGCCAGGTCTTCATGAGGAAAGCTAAAAACACAGAACATAGAATAACAGGGTTGAGAGGTACCTCAGAGGTCTTCTAGTCTGCCTCCCTGCTCAAGCAGGAGACCCTAGACCAGGGGTAGGCAACTTTGGCTCTTTTATGACTCGTGGACTTCAACTCCCAGAATTCCTGAGCCAGCCAAGCTGAGGGGAAAGGGAGAGGTTTCCATGTTGGCTCAGGAATTCTGGGAGTTGAAGTCCACGGGTCATAAAAGAGCCAAGGTTGCCCACCCCTGCCCTAGACCATTCCAGACAAGTGGCTGTCCAGGCTCTCCTTGAAGACCTGCAGTGATGGAGCACCCACAACTTCTGAAGGCAAGCTCTTTCTCTAGTTGATTGTTCTCACTGTTAGGAAACTTCTTCTAAGTTCTAGGTTGCTTCTCTAATTCTGCTAAAAATAATCTATAAATAGCCAGAATAAAATAGGGCTTTGATTACTAGAGTCATTGGATCATATTGCCTAACTCAGTGCATAATTGAATTACAGAGAAGTTACACATTTCTCCCCTGATTAAACCAACAAGAAAATTTCCAAAATTTGCATTAAACATCTAATGAAAAGCCACCCCATTCTCAGGTATCATGGGGAGACTATTTTTTCCACTGACTGAGCTAACTCTTCCCTATTGTTTCAGACTTTTGAAGGCAAGGAGAAGTCACATTCAATTGCCTCCAAAATTGCTGCATTAGAAAAGTAGGATTGTGCAAACACTGAAAAGAAAATTCTTCACTGAGTGAAACATCCTTTCTTCAGTAGTGAAAATAACCAGTGGGTTTTGGAAAGCTGACACCCTCACTGTATAGGCTTTTCCCAGAAGACTACAGGTGTTTGCAAAGGTAAAGGTTTCTCTGACACCGGAAGCAGAGTTAGGGAACTATGACTGCATGAACATCCAGGCAAACAAGGAGAGCCTTCAAAGCAAAGGCCCCAAAAGATGGAATAGAATAGAATAGAATAGAATAGGATATGATAGAATAGAATAGAATAGAATAGAATAGAATAGAATAGAATAGAATAGAATAGAATAGAATAGAATAGAATAGAATAGAATAGAATAGAATAGAATAGAATAGAATATGGAGTAGAGTAGAGTGGAGTAGAGTAGAGTAGAGTAGAGTAGAGTAGAGTAGAGTAGAGTAGAGTAAAGTAGAGTAGAGTAGAGCAGAGTAGAGCAGAGCAGAGTAGAACAGGAATAACAGAGTTAGAAGGGACATTGGAGGTCTTCTAGTCCAACCCCTGCTTAGGCAGGAAACCCTATACCATTTCAGCCAGATGGTTGTCCAATCTCTTCTTAAAAACTTCCAGTGTTGGAGATTCACGACTTCTGGAGGCAAGTCATTCCACTAAACAACTTGCAGAAATTCTGCAAATTGTTCTGCAAGGACAGAAGGATAGGGCTGGAGGGGACCTAGAGTCTTCTAGTCCAACCCCTGCTCAATGCAGGAGACCTTATTCTATTCTGGACAAATGGCTGTCCAATCTTTTCTTGAGGATCTCCAGCGATGGAGCACCCAAAATTCCAGGAAAGAAGCTGTTCCATTGATCAATTGCTCTCTCTATTCGGAAATTTCTCCCTAGTTCCTGACAGGATCTCTCTTTGAGCTTCCACCCATTGCTTCTTGTCCTGCCCTCAGGTGCTTTGGAGAATAAGTCAATTCTTCTCTTCGCCAGCCTTCAAGTGCTGGAAGACAGCTGTCATATCATCCCTAAGTCCCTTCTTTGTTAGGCTAGATATACCTAGTTCCTTAACCATTCATCATATGGTTTAGCCTCCAGACCCCTTATCATCTTTATTGCTCTTCTCTGCAATCTGTCTAGGGTCTATTTTTCTATTGTAGTGGACAAGAACTGGACAGAGCATTTCAATTTATTGCATATAAATTAATTACATAAGAGAGTCCTTCTTTTAATATGAAATAAAAAGAGCCAATTTGGTGTAGCGGTTAGAGCATCAACCAGAAATTGGGGGACTGGGAGTCCCACCTTAGCCTGCACTGTAATATTATTATTATTATTATTATTTTTGCAGGATAAGGGAGTTTTAAAATGAAAGAGTTCAGGAAAAACTCAAGAAGATTAAGTGCAAGCTGATGAAAACCCAAGGATCCAAATTTGTTAGGCAGTCTCTCTTAATTAAATTAAACCATCAAAATTCCTTCTGCGTGAATCCCTACAAACTCATGGATCAGATAAAACGTATCTGTGACAACTCGTGTCAAAGTCAGACACATTCCATCGGCAACAGCAGTTAATAAATAGAAGTATATTTTCCACAAGTTAACTCTCAATGAAGCCAGCTGTAGAATTAACAATGAAGATATTAAAGTGGTGGGGAGCTTTTGCCTTTTCAGATCAACTAAGGGGTCTTCAAACTTGGCCCTTTTATGACTTGTGGACTTCAACTCCCAGAATTCCTGGTTGAGGAATTCCAGGAGTAGAAGTTCACAAGTCATAAAAGGGCCGAGTTTGAAGACCCCTGAACAAAATGGATGAAGGGATCGGCAGCTGAGATGTATGTTGTAGAGCTTGATTGGATGGAAGCCTCAGGTGAGATTCCTAGGTCATGATGGGTATTTACCTATAATATCCAGGATCGTACAGGCATTTGTTTTCTCTCTGATACTTTATGGAATAGAAAGTATATGATACTTCTGAACTTTGGTGTTGGAGAAGACTCATGAGATGATTCAATGACAATGAACAACCAAGAAAATGAACCAATGGATCATAGACAAGTTAATCCAGAGTCCTCACCTCAGGCATAAATTACTAGGTTCAAACTATAGTATTTTAGGCACATTATGTGAGGATCTCTTTGAAAAGTCTACAGTGCTGGGAAAGGAGAAAAGAAAAAGAAAGAAGAAGGGAATGACCAGGGACAAGGTGGATGATCTTGATGAGAGCAAGAGAGATTTCAATCTGGAAGTTGAGTCGTGGCGATTGGACTCCAGTTGTTGTGACTCAATTTCCAGACAACTCTACCTGGATGACTGAGAATCATCATTGACACAGTAGGCCCAATATTAAAAGACCCCAAAGGGCAAGTCAGGGGCAGATCACCTTGGAGAAAAATCTATCTTCCGGGTTGCTAAGAATCAAGAATACAAGCCGAGGTGGCGCAGCAGTTAGAGTGCAGTACTGCAGGCTACTTTAGCTGACTGTGTTCAGCAGGTCAGCGGTTCAAATCTCACCGGCTCAAGGTTGACTCAGCCTTCCATCCTTCCGGGGTAGGTAAAATGAGGACCCAGATTGTTGGGGGCAATGTAAATATATATATACATTGCTTACTGGTGTACACCGCTTAGAGAGTGCTTGCACTTAAAGCGGTATATAAGTCTCATAAATAAATAAATAAATAAATAAATAAATAAATAAATAAGAACAATTTGATAGCCCATGATCCATCCGTCAGTAAATCAAAACTCCTGATTTACAAAGCAGACGGAAGGTTTTGAAAGCCCAGCTATACACAGAGATCAAGTTTTGTCAGTGGAGATTGGATTATAAGAATCATATTTGATTGACTATGGGAACTTAAATCTCATACAGCCAAAGGGCACCGATTAATGGACGAGGTATCAATCTTAATAGTATCCCTTGTGTCACTCATGTTCAACAATGATTCCTAAGTAGCTCCTCTCCCAATCAGGGGAATCCCCAAGAACGGGAGTGTTTGTCCACCTTGACGTACAACTATTTGTTTATTCCTCATTCAAAGTTACATCGGCACTGAAAAAATGGGAATTATGACTCTTTTTCACACTTACAACCGTTGCAGTATCCTTGTAGTCACATGATCAAAATTCAGATGCTTGTCAACTGACTCGTACTTACGATGTTTGCAGTGTCCCAGGGGGGGTCATGTGATCCCCTTTTGTGACCGTCTGACAAGCAGAGTCAATGGGGGAACCCGGATTCACTTAACAACCGTGTTATTAACTTAACCACTGCAGTTGCAAGAGAGGTCATAAAATGGGTTAAAATTCACTGAACAACTGTCTCGCTTAACAACGGAAATTTTGGACTCAGTTGTCATCGTAAGTCGAGGATTACCCATGGAAGGTCGAGACACAATGAATTCCACTTTTCCTCCTATGTTTACATGAGTCTTGCAAGGCCAGATGAGTTACTGCTCAGTGCTCAAGGGATCTGTTTTGGGTACGAAGAACAGCAGTTAATAAATCAGCAGATACACCTAATTCAACTTCAAACTGCTTGCCTAACATTAATAGTGCGATTGTTGTCAATAAACCTATGTTGGACTTCTCCTATTTTATTTATAAATTACTAATGCTTTTCCTGGGGCAAAATGGTTGAAGTAATAGTCTAGGCTGCGCTATATCTCTGTCAGCTAAAAGCAAGGCTCGGGGAGGGAGGAGAAGCAGGCGCAGAGTACAAACTGAGTCAATGAGGAGAAGCTATTAGTTGCAAGGTGTCCCCGTCCAGTTCTGCCCACTCATCAAACTTGGTGGTCTCTTCCCCTTTTGCCTACAAAGAAACACGGGGGGGGGGGGGGGGGGGGGGGGAAATCAGACTACCTAAACAGTTCCTAGACAATCTGAACTAGTTAAAATACCCCTCGTGACTGGAAACAACAATTGTGTATGTAGAAACAAATGAGCCTTCAACAGCCTCCATATGTGTGTGTGTGTGTTTATACACACACACACAGATACACATAGAGAGAGACACACACACATACATACACATTGGTTTACAGAATGGCAGAGTTGGAAGGGATCTTGGAGGTCTTCTAGTCCAACCCCCTGCTCAAGCAGGAGACCCTATACCGTTCCAGATAAGTAGCTGTCCAGTCTCTTCTTGAGAACCTCCAGTGATGGAGCACCCACAACTTCTGAAGGCAACTTCTGTTCCTTCTGATTAATTGTTCTCACTGTTAGGAAGTTTCTCCTTAGTTCCAGGTTGCTTCTCTCTTTGTTCAGTTTCTATCCATTGCTTCTTGTCCTACCTTCTGGTGCTTTGGAGAATGGGTTGTCCCCCCTTAGATATTGGAAGACTGCTATCATGTCCCCCCTCCCCCTAGTCCTTCTTTTCACTTGATTGGCCATACCCAAATCCTGCAACCGTTCCTCATATGTTTTTGTCTCCAGGCCCTTAATCATCTTAGTTGCTCTTCTCTGCACTCTTTCCAGAGACTCAACATCTTTTTTATAATGTGGTGATCAAAACTGGATGCCGTATTCCAGATGTGGCCTATTGGGTGTCCAAAGAAGGACACCCTTGCTCCATGAACTGCAATGGGTAAGAGTTGGCTTCCTGTTCCAATTCAAGGTGTTGGTCTTCATCAATAAAGGCCTACATGCTATGATGAGTTAGGATCAGGAAGACCAAAACTCAGGTTCATCCTCAGTTATAAAAGCTCAGAGGTTCTGCACCCGAGACAAATTCCTTGTGTGTCTAATCACACTTGGTCAAATAAAGTTTCCTAAATATTCTATATTCTAGCCCAGTCATTTTTTTTTCAACTCAACTTACTTCAAAGATTGTTATTATGGGGATAAAATGAACGAGCATCTTGGAGATATACCCAACTAAGTGATTATGACGATCACCACTACCCTCATGGTGACCAGCCAGACCTTATTAAATCTGAGAAGAGCATTTGACAACCAGCATTTACATTTGCAACTTCCTCCCTCTGGGAGTTTCCAAAATTAAAAGATTTATTTTATGGAGGAGGGAGGAGGGGTCAGATCCAAGACTTTGCCTTTAGCCAAACAGCCTCCCTTTCTGAAATCCTGTGTTTAGAGAATATAGCCGCACACTATAAGAATTCAATTTGGAAACCAACATCTGAAGCCCAGAAGAGAACAGGAAAGTCATATTGCTATAATGCTTAGATTATCAATCATCTTGACAGCTTATTGGCTTTATCACCACACATACCATTAAAACGACGTCTGGCCTAGAATGTCAGAAGGCAAACATTAAACAGATCAGGATTAAAAAGCAGATCCCAAATAGCACTCCAGCAAAAGTTTCTCTTCCACTCTAAAATTAGTTAGAGCTGGCTAAGTAACCAGTGCTTAACTTTGGGGGTGGGGGGGACACAAAAGCTAAAAGGCTTAGAGCCTGCACGGGCTTGACAAGCTGATAGGGAATGTCATGTTGTGGCAATCTGGAAACTCCTCTAGCTGATACAGTACATGCAAAGAGAAGGGTTGCTAATGAAGAGTAAGGGAAAATACTTAATTTGCCTCTTCTGAGACCCAAGAATTTGCACCAGAAGGCCCAAGAAAACTCTTTATGTCAGATAGAAACAGTAATAATTTCCCATTACTGACCAAATATTAACTCTTGGCATTAAAGCGAAATTCACAGACTCGAGAGAATTTAAGAGGCAAGATATACATAATTCATCAGCTCCAGTTAAGCCACAGGAGTCCTCAAATGGCCCTTTTATGACTTGTGGACTTCAACTCACAGAATTCCTCAGCCAGGCACGCTCTTCTGTTCTGTTCTGTTCTACATTTTCTATTCTATTCTATTCTATTCTATTCTATTCTATTCTATTCTATTCCATTCCATTCCATTCCATTCCATTTTGCATTCTATTCTATTCCGTTCCATTCTGCATTCTATTCTATTCTATTCTATTCTGTTCTATTCTATTCTATTCTATTCTACCTCTTTCATCCATTTCTTTGTGTCTGAATGTATGAGCACATATACTCCAACACATTTTAGCATTTCAAGTTAACTCAAAAGAAGTTTGATCTATAGATATATAGAGTGGGATTGAAATGATAAAATCAAGGCTGAGGATTGCCTTGTGGTCACAGATGAAGGCTCCTTCCTTGCTCTTTTTATCTGACCAATACACCTGCCTGCTCCTTAAACGATTCCTGGGTTTCATATCTGGCAACTTACCTTGTTTGGATTGCACTGTAAAAACATTGATGTTCCCTGTAATACGTGGGGCCTTGGCTAAGAAAGCAGGATTTTTTCTCATGTCATCTTGAATTCTGGTGCACTTAAGTTCTGGACTGTTTAAGTTGATGCTGGTGGGAAGGGGCAGTGGGTCCCTCTCAGGCTTTTAAATTGAGAGTTTTGTCAGTGACCTTATAATAGCCAAAGTCCTCAGCAGCTGAAGAGATACAAGGCACATTTCATAATTGCACATGAAATAACAGGGCTTTTATTTTTAGCTAAAATCTTTTAAGACCGCCTTTGCAGTCCTGAGGGATGCTCACAGCAGCTTGCAATAAACCAATAACCATAAAACCACAATAACGCCAGAAGTAGAAACGCCATAAAAATGTAATGTAATGAAACCATCAGGAACAAAAGTGGTGGGTTGACATCAAAAGCCCAGTCAGGTCTGAAACAGTCTCAGAGGGTCTTAAGATCCGATGGTTGGATCAAAATTCACAAAGCCATGGAAGGTCTTGAGGAGTAGAACAGAACAGAATAGAAAGGGACCTTGGAGAGAATAGAATAGAATAGAAGAGAATAGAATAGAATAGAACAGAACAGAACAGAACAGAACAGAACAGAACAGAACAGAACAGAACAGAACAGAACAGAACAGAATAGAATAGAATAGAATAGAATAGAATAGAATAGAATAGAATAGAATAGAAGGATGGGGTGGGGGATGGGGTAGGACAGGACAGGACAGGACATCATCCCCCAGACCCTTAGATCAGCCCTGACCTGCCCCCCCCCCCCCCGCAGTCATTTAGGAAGGCCCTGAAACCAGAGCTTTGCTGGTCGGGAGCCCTTCCAAGGGCTGTGCTGAGCTCCTGTGAGGACAGGAGCTCAGCACAGTCACGATTTTCTGCTTCAAATGGATGATGGGTGGCTTTTATAAGTTTGTGCACTGGTTTTGAAATTATTTTCGTTGAATTGTTTTTTATCTGTTGTGATCCGCTGACAGTTACTTAGGTGAGACGGGTGGCTGCACAAATCAAATACTAAATAAACATGCATGTGTGTGTGTGTTACATTTATGTGTGTGTATTATATGTGTATAGGAGATAGAAACAGAGAGAGAGAGACAGAGAGAGAGAGAAAGAGAAAGAAAGAGAGAGAGAGAGATGGAGACAGATAGACAGACAGATAGAGACAGATAGATCTATCTTGCTACCATATATTTCAATCCTTGTATATAACCTCCCTTAAAGCTACAGGATTTTTAACAGTTTTAATGTTCTTGCTCCCCTATGCTTCAGCTGGGAAGCCAAGAAAAACTGTCTTGGCTGACCCCTCTAGAAAGGAACTAGTTAACCCACTAAATCTGAAGAGGAGGAAACCCCAAACCCCCCAAATAAGAATCAAGCTGTCTAAGATGCTCTTTGTTGCTGATTTGTTAAAGAATCCTTCTGGTACAACAGAGAGGATTATGAATTCACATGTGAATTTATCCCCTATTAAACTTTTAGCTAAAGGGTCAGTTAGCAAGAATGATAAAATCACATGCCGGTCGCTCAGTTCTCCAACTCCGAGGAACACAGACAATTGAGCACATTCCGCTGTAACCTATTTTCCCACCATACTTTAGAACCGGACGCGCTTCAAAATATATGCCCAACTCTGTCACATTTCACAGCTTGCTTTTTTTAATTTATTTGGACCGCACATTTTCAGCTTTAAAACTTCTCACCTGTTTCATTTCTGAAACAACAGGGAGTCTGCAAAAAGAAGAACTTTTAACACAAAGGAAGTGGGTATTCTACACAACTGCAAGGCAGTTTGGCAAATGCATAATTCGGATTCTGCATCTGCAAAATTTGAGGTGCGTTTTTCTCTGCACGGTGGCAGAAAGCCAACTTACACCGGTGAATATATTTATGTAGCACCGAAATGCAGTAAAATCACAGAAGTTCCAAACTGTATACAAGCAGTCCCCAACTTACAACCGTTCATTTAGTGACCATTCAAAGTTACAACGGCACTGAAAAAAGTGACTTATGACCGTTTTTCCACACTTACGTCCGTTGCAGTATCCCCAGGGTCACGTGATCAAAATTCTGACGCTTGGCAACTGACTCACATTCATGACAGTTTGCAGCGTCCTAGGGTCACATAACCCCCTTTTCTGACCATCTGACAGACAAAGTCAACGGGAGAAGCCAGATTCACTTAACAACTGGGTGACTCATTTTACAACTGCATGGATTCACTTAACAAATCTGGCAAAAAAAAAAACCAGTCGTAAAATGGTGCAAAACTCACTCAATTAATTTCTCACTTAACAGCATAAATTTTGGGCTCAACTGTGGTCGTACGTTGAGGACTCCTGGTATTTGGTTTAAAATAAATAAATAAACAAGCAAACAGGAATTGGAAATTGTTGCATCCAGACAGCTGGTGCCCAGGAACACTAGATACCTCGTTGACTTCCCCATAAACTTTAGAGATGTAAAAACAGCAGGCAAGATTGTAAGTCTAAATTCAAATAGGCATCAAAGGGGGTCCGTAGAAAATTTGAGAACAGATCAACTGTTAAAGGGGCAGGAAATTCAGTCAATTCAGACTGTTCGAGACCTTGTGAGTAACTCACACCAAATCCCTTCTGGAGAACATAAGATTACAGGGAACATCGAAGTATGCAATTCATCCTAAAGTATCCTCAGAGAATTGTAAAACCAAGTCTGCCCTACGATTCTTTGGTGAAAAGCAAGTCCACCTCTCTTTTCCCAGACTTTGCTTTGATTCCCACCGGAAATTAAGGCTCAAGTGGGCTGATGAGTCAATGGATAGAGTGAAATTACCGCGGATTTTGGAAGGAGGCTTCCTCTACAGATCTCTGGACAGCTCAGTGACATTTATGAACAGGAAGCTGCTGCTTCCAGAATAAATTTCCAAAGAATATTGTAATCTTGCCTCTGTGAAGATTCCCAATCATCCAGGTCATGATGGTCCCAGAGGTGCTTTCCCAAAAAGGCAACTGGACTTTCTTGGAGTTTTTTTGTTTGTTTGAAAACATTTTGCTTCTCATCCAAGAAGCTTCTAATGATCATTTCAGTTGGAAGCTTCTCGGATGAGAAGTGAAATGTTTTCAAAGAAAAAAACCCAAGTTGCCTTTTTGGAAAAGCTCCTCTGAGATATTCCTGCATCCACAGTCTTTCTGTAAGTGACCACTAAGCATGATTTTTAACGTTGTCCCCTTTTCAAAGAAGACTTAAATTCTCTATCACCACCTGGAGCCTGGCCCGTGTGGCTCTACAAACAGAGAGAGTGTTTAAAATAATTAGAGGGGGAAATAGCGCACATTAAACAATAGTTAATACAAACTTCTGGATAACTAGGACTGTTTTGCTCTTAGTCCTACCCCACAGAAGAAAAATAAACCGGAAAAACATGGAGATTGTCATCCAAAGATCCGGAGCCAACACAATCTAGAAGAGAGGGCGATAATCTTCCCCATATGCCATTTCTCTTTTTTCAATGTCACAACCAGGCGGAAACTTTCAGATGACTTTTGCTGAATGTTTTGAAGTTCAAAGGAAGGCTAACAACAAACGATAATAAAAAATAATAATCCTGTCAAGCGAGAAGAGGGTGAGTTAGTTGCATACTAAGCCTAATTAAGTTCAACCTAGAGGGTCCCTTCCATCAGGCCAGCATCAGCTGGGCGATGCTTATCCATTTTGCTAAGAGGGTGCCTGGAATTAAATCCAAGCTTGGCCAAATTTAGTATTATGGGAAAGCCTGTTTGACTTACATAGAATTGCTAGTCCAGCTGTTAGGACTCTGGAATCCTCCGTTGTCAGTTCCTATAATCAACTAGCGGTAATATTTCATCCACAGTAAAATAAGCCCCTAAATAGTTGTCATCAGCAGGCAAACGAATGAAAAATTAGGAGGCTTTTTGGAAGCCTAGAAATGTCTATTTTAGTATGTTACACATGCATACCACACGACACCCTGTAAAAACTTTAAACAAGAATATGGAACAGCGATAAGAGATCAAGTTGATAAATTTAAAATACCCCCAAGTCATGGCAGTGACAGCCGTTCACCGCAAACATTTCAAACACTGCGGTACCGTCCCAGAGGACCAAGGCTTTTGTGGTTGCGTAATACCCTTCTGTTGAAGTTGGATCATGGCAAAAAGCCCCATCAGTATTTGCAAGGCTTGAACAATTTTTACTTCCCAGCTTCTAGGTTGGGAAGTATATATGAAGAGGGAGTTGAACCGTCTCCACTTTCCAAAACAGGAGGGATTGAAGAACGCATATCTGAAATGCATCAAACGTATCTTTGTAGAGAAGCAAGAATATTAAGGTGGTTTTGTAGCCAAAAATTTCAAATCTCTCTCTGTCTCCCTCTCTCTCTCTCTCTCTCTCTCTCTCTCTCTCTCTCTCTCTCTCTCTCTCTGACAAACAGTCATTGTAACTTTGAACGGCCACTAAATGAATTTTTGTAAGTCAAGGACCACCTGATTTACAAATTTTGTGTTGCTCCAATCGAACTGGTGAAGTGGTGCTGCTTGGTGTCAGTATGGGTAGAGATTAAGGATCTGGGATCCTGGCATTTGACTGCAAGCCGGTGTTCGTGGATCCTGGTTTTTAACTGATGTGAGAAGGGATTACTTGGTGTCCCACTTGCCATCTCTACTCTTCTATTACTATGTTCGTATAGAATGGCTAAAGCCAGGCTAATCCAAAGCCACCTCTTTTGCCGCTGTCCTAATGACTCACAGCGTTGTTTCCAGCAGCTTTGGGAAGTTCTGTAAACTTTTGATTTATAAACAGATAATGGAAATTTTTGCCTGCTGTCCGTGCCTGATTTTGCCTGATTTTTTTGTCTTATTTTGCTAGTACTCAAATTGCAACCATTTCTTTACAAACATTTTGAAGTTATGTCTGTGAGAAAAGTGATTAGGACTAATTCTCGTGTTTATGACTGTCATGGCACCCCCATAGTGACATGATCAACATTTGGGTGCTCTGCAACTGGCATGTATTTACAAGTGCTGCAGCTCAGAAGTCATGGCAATCACTGTTTGTGCAACAGGCTTCTGACAAGCAAGGTCAACAGGTCAGATTCAAGAATCTAGAATAAGAGTAGACCTAGAAAGGACCTTGGAGGTCTTCTAGTCCAACTCCCTTCTAGAGCAGGAGATCCTATATCATTCCAGACAGGTGGCTATCCAGTCTCTTCTTAAAAACCTCCAGTGATGGAGCACCCACCACTTCTGAAGGCAACTTCTGCTCCTCTGGTTAATTGTCCTCACTGTCAGGAAGTTTCTCCTTAGTTCTAGGTTGCTTCTCTCCTTGGTTAGTTTCCATCCGTTGCTTCTTGTCCTGCCTTCAGGTGCTTTGGAGAATAGGTTGACCCCATTTTCTTCTTTATGGCAGCCCCTCAAATATTGAAACACTGCTATCATGTCCCCCCTAGTCCTTCTTTTCTCTAGACTGGCCATTCCCAAATCCTGCAACCGTTCTTCACATGTTTTTGTCTCCAGGCCTTTAATATATCTTAGTTGCTCTTCTTTATTCTTCATTCTTTCTTTCATTGATTCATTTTCTTTCATTCTTCATTCCTCATTTGCCTAATGACTGCATGATTCACTTAATAACTGAGTGTTTTGCTTAACCACCGTTGCAAAAAAAAGGTTGTAAAATCAAGCCCAACTGTTCTGTTTTAGTACTGAAATTCTGATCCCAGTTATGGCGGTAAACCGAGGACTACCTGCTTGTCTTTATACTTGTTGCCATTTGATAAACAAGCATCAAGTTATATTTTTGCTAGCTGAGCATCCCACTGAATATCTTAGTAAAGGAAGTGCAAAGTATGGGGGAGCATCCTGCCTTGTCTATAAAATCATCCAATACTTTTCCACAAATGGAACTATAAAAATTTATTGCTCCCCTGACCGCTGTGTTGTGGGGAATTTTGATCAGGCTGAGGACTTTTGTTAGCTGCCTCTGTGTAGATGTTTGGAGCATTGATATTTCTTACTGTAAACGTTGTTAATTTCTTTTATTCAGAATTGGAATATAAATACATTTCAACAGGGAGCCTTATTTTTCCCAAATTCCAGAATGGGTAGCTGCATTCGATACTTTTTATTTTTATTTTGCAGGCTGGCACATTTGAGGCACTTAAAAACCAACAACGGTATGATGGCATAATTTCTAACTCTAATTTACTATAAGCCTCTCTGAGCCAATAGCAACAAACACAGAATCTACACATCTTTAGTCACGCTAATGACTATTTACTAACAAGATACAATTGTGGGCAGAGCTGTAACCTTAATGCCGAAATACTTCACATTCTCAGATTGTTGCTGTTGTCCAGTCATTAAGTCATGTCCGACTCTTTGTGACCCCACGGGCACAGCATGCCAGATCCTCCTGTCCTCCACTGTCTCCAAGATTTTGCCCAGATTTATGTCCATTGTAGGGCTGTTGGCTTGATCTCTGAGGCTTGGTGGTTTGGCTGCAAACATTTCGTCTCCATCTGGGTGGGACATCTTCAGTGTGCTTTGAATTGTGCTCATCTGTCAGAGCACTGGCCTTTAAATACTTTTTTGTGTGATGTAAATTGGTGTGGGTGTTATTTGTCCAGATGTTCCTGAGTCATGGTCTGGTTTCAGGCTGTTTGATTGGCTGATTACAGCCTGAACCCCGAGCCTGATTCAGAAACATCCAGACAAATAACACCCACACCAATTTACATCACACAAAAAGGTATTTAAAGGCCAGTGCTCTGACAGACAAGCACAATTCAAAGCGCACTGAAGATGTCCCACCTGGATGGAGGCAAAACATTTGCAGTCAAATCACCAACCTCAGAGAACAAACCAACAGCCCAACTATCAACCCAAGCTACTAATATTCAAACACATCTCAATCATGTCCATTGTGTTGATGACACACCATCTAACCATCTCCTCCTCTGCCGTCCCCTTCTCCTTTTGCTTTCCATCCTTCCTAACATCAGGGTCTTTTCCAAGGCGTCCTCTCTTCCCATTCGGTGGCCAAAATATTTCAGCTTCAGCTTCCATAACTGTCCTTCCAAAGAAGAGTTGATTTCCTTCAGGATTGAACGATTGGATCTCCTTGCAGTTCAGGGGACTCTCAAGAGTCTTCTCCAACGGCACAATTTGAAAGCATCAATCCTTTGCCATTCAGCCTTCCTTATGGCCCAACTTCAACTACATTATTTAAGAATTCTTCGAGAGAAACTTACTCCCCAATGACATAGGTCCAGAACTGGCATCCAGAGCTGGCACAAAGACTAATCTCTGCCCCTCATAATCAAGTGAACTGGAGTGATGCAATGCCCCACAAAAGTGACGGGGTAAATTCCAGTCAACTCCCTCAACATAAAACCACAAGCCGGCTTTACCACACTTCACACCACATTCCAAAGTCATGTCCATTTCTTGAAACAGTTGAGGAATCCTAATGCAATTGCAATCATCTTTGATCACACGTGTCCTGGGGGCTTTGTTTTTGCTTCCTGTGCTTTTGGGGAGGGAAGGATTTCCCCCTAAAGATGGATTAAAATGAAATATTAAAATGAAAGAACTCCACAATTACACAAAAGTGCCAAGAATCTCTGGAAAGAGGGGAGAAAAAAACAAAGCCTCTGCAGCTTTTCCATAAAGGAGATGTTGACCCTTTCAACGTCCCTCCTTTCTTCCCCCTCGCGCAGCCCAGAGGTTCCTATTTCACTAACACAATTACACTTGAGTAGTTCCACATCCCTAGTTCAGACTAATCTGTCTAGCAACAGAACGCACCTTTCAGATTCCCACTGACAGAAATCCATCGTTCATCGTTTGACAGCGCATCTGCTTTTTGCTGACAAAGCTCCATTAACAGGCAAAAATTCCATAAGTAATGCTGATCGGAGAGAAGGACGTCTGGCAGGTGGGCAACAAGACCCGGGGCCATTTTTAAGTGAAGAAAGTCACTGTAAAGAGCTGATTAATTATTTAGGTACTATTTGTTCTTCTGAAACTGGGGCATTCTTTTCCGAGGCTGATTTACAGATGTATCTTTCTGTTCTTCAGTGTAAAAGACAAATGCGTAGGGGCGTCATTAGAGTAACGTTCAGCCTCATCTACGTACAAATTCCAACTTGGGTCTGAACTT
This sequence comes from Crotalus tigris, assembly GCF_016545835.1. Classification (NCBI taxonomy): domain Eukaryota; kingdom Metazoa; phylum Chordata; class Lepidosauria; order Squamata; family Viperidae; genus Crotalus; species Crotalus tigris. Next base: position 187,521 of record NW_024096602.1, read on the forward strand.
CACCAACCAATTGAAACCATTTCCACACATTCAAAGAAGTGTCTCGCTAGTAGGAACCCTACTTAAAGCATTTCGATTGGAGGCCGTCCATTTTTAATTTAATTTATTGCAATCTTCTGACCACATTTGTTGTGGTACAGTATAGGTAATTAAAAAATATAATAAAATTTAAGGCAGAGTTAAATTTGTGAAGGTCGCCTTGTCATGGGATGGTCGGCAAATAAATTTAGTAAATAAAAATAAGAATAAACAACAGGGGTAGGCAACCTTGGCCCTTTTATGACTCGTGGACTTCAACTCCCAGAATTCCTGAGCCAGCCTGGCTCAGCTTGGAAACCTCTCCCTTTCCCCTCAGCATGGCTGGCTCAGGAATTCTGGGAGTTGAAGTCCACGAGTCATAAAAGAGCCCAGGTTGCCTACCCGTGACCCAACCTATCATCTGTAAATGAGATCTAGAAAAGAGCTTATATTAAATTATAAACAAAATTATATTAAATGGGATACTTTCCATTTTTTCCTGTGAAGTAAAATAATTTACTGTAATTGTGCGAGGTGACATTAGCACATGTAACACATGTTATATGTAAATAAGGCAAATATAAATCAGTGAGTTCTCTTGAGCATTAGAAGATGTGTCAGCTTCAGCTCCCAGAATTCTCCAGCCACATGCCACGGTTGTTAAGGAAATCTGGCTTCCCCAGTGATTTTGCTTGTCCGAAGGCCACAAAAGGGGATCGCGTGACCCCCGGCACACTGCGACCATCATAAATACCAAGCACCTAAATTCTGATCAGGTGACCCTGGGGATGCTGCTAACGGTCGTGTGAAAACAGTCATAAGTCACGCTTTTCTGTGCCGTTGCAACTTTGAACTGTCACTACATGAATGATTGTTAGTCAAGGGCTACCAGTATCCAATTTACGGGCTGCCCCATCTCATGACTCTGGGTGGCTTGCCAGTAATAAAAACAGCAAAATAAAAATGATCATAAACATAAAAACAATTAAGATTGTACAATTATAATTACATAATTATAATACTGTACAATAAAACCCTCTATAAAGTTAAATTTAAATTTGCCGACAAAGAATTAAAGGGAGACTAGTATAGCTATTTCGAGCATCATCCACTAGCCATACCTCTGTATAGAGTTATAGAGGAGGTCAGCCTTGGCCAACAATCCACAGTGGGGAATTTCCCTCCCCCTGTATCAACCACCTCCAAGTGTTTACCCTGGGACCTCCACACCAACCAGTAGAGTCAAGTCTTAACATCACTTCGGACGGCCATAAGGATGGAGGAAGGACTCACCCCTGGCAGCAAGAAACTCCAGAAGGCAGGGGCCATGACCAAAAAGGCTCTTCTCCTAGACCAGGGATAGGCAACTTTGGCTCTTTTATGACTCGTGGACTTCAACTCCCAGAATTCCTGAGCCAGCCACACTGGCTGGGCAATTCTGGGCATTGAAGTCCACAAGTCTTAAAGTTGCCGAGGTCATGCACCCCTACAACATTTGCTTAGAAGTTGGTTTCACAGCAAGCAATTGTTCAACCAGAAAGGAAGGACACTGTGCAAAGGGAATAAAATGCTATAAGAATACCAGTGACTGATTAATTGCACAGAAACCTCTTGATGTAGCTCAATTACACATCAACCTCAGACAACTTAAGGTTTTAACAACAGTAGAATGCAATTATTTGCCTTCAACATGTTACAGAAACACCTAGTACACGGAGATAACCTTCAGCTTCAAACAAACACTTTCCAACTTATATCAACGGTTGACACTAGAGATTTATAAGAGTTCCCTCAGAAAAGTGAGGTGCAGACCAGCTTCTCCCCACCCCTGTTCCACAACAGAAGCAAAATAACGTAATTCACTCCTGGGTAGGCATGTTACACACCTCCCTGCTGGATGGCTTGTCTGAGTTGTTACCATAACGAAGCAACACATCAAAGGCAGGATACATAATTAGAGAAAAGGAATAATAATTACTTCTAACATGACAAGGCTGACCACAGAAGAAGCCAGTCCTGCCAAAGTCAATTACTCCTTTAAAATTAGGGGCTAGGCAATTATTCCAATGCACTCTTCATGAATTATACTGTTCATTAATGGCAGCACTGAAGCAAATCTGTGTTGTTCTGACTGCTTAGAGGTCTCCTTGATGCAGCCCAGCTTTGTTCTCTGCCATTCGGAGAAAGCTTGACATCAGTAATCACACCCTGAAGAGCTCTCGCTACTAGGGCTGTTAAAGGACTGATCCAGGCGTTGAAGTTTCAGCCCAGCCTGTCTGTTGCCCGAACGGTTTTAATGCCAGGCAAATCACGGAGACCACAGGAAGCTCTTTCCAGTAGCAAGGAACACTGCAAAACCAGCCTCTCTTCCAACCACGCTGTTTTTTTAAACTGTGTTATTATGATTTTTTTTTAAATAATAATGATGCAATTAAAAATAACCTGCAGTTTGGTGTGGCTGGAAGAGAAGCTGGTTTCATAGAAGCAAGAAATCTTCTTATTTTTCAGACCAAGCTGATCAAGAATCTTATAAACAGGACAGGCTAATGGCGCTGAAATACCTTTGAGGCAGTCTTTGAGTCTTCTAGTGACTTTTATATGCAAGACCGAGAGCTCTGGGAGAAAATAAAAGAAAAAGACACAACGGGGCACGGTCAAAGTGGGAGATGATGTTGCGCCCTTTGGATTCCTCATCACACCCACATCTGGAGCTGAAAATGCAGTGCCATTTTAAAATAGCTCGGACATTTTGCAAATGGGACTGTTTCTCAATTCACTACAATGAATATTTAGTTTAAGGTAAATTTCCAAGCTGAAAAGCAGAGTTCTAATCGCTCTTATCTAAACACAGAATGGCTCAAGACAATGTCTAAGAGTTTAGGTAATTTTCCAAAAGCGCCATTTGGGTCCTGTGGTTGACCTACGAGCCTAGTTTAGGGAGCTGAGCTAATGATTCAGGGTTTGGCCTAGAGAGATCTGGATGACCAGAGAGGCATTAAAAAGGCATCAGATTAGATGACAGTTAATGGATTTTTCTGATATCGCTTTGCTGCCATCTAGGGGCTGTCTGGATGTTTGTAAGTTGCATTTAATAGCCCTCGCATCAGACATTTTTCTCTCTCGGGCTTATTCTGAAAGCTCTGATGATCGGTTTGGATTCTTTCTCACGTGGAAAGATTGTTTTCTATAGGAAATTACCAACCAGCATTGCAACTTCATCTACCAGCCAGGTAATTTTTTCTCAAAAGCTTAAGCGGATGTCTTTCAACCAAACTTACCAGGTTTATCACCACAACTTTACCCTTTATGTTCACCAAGCAAGTTTACCACCGATGGAAGAACTGGATGCTAGGAAAGTGATTCTGGTGATTTTTTTGTTGCACACCATTGTGTAGATTCCCTCTTCACAATAAAAGTCCAAAAAAACCTACCATCTCCTCTTAATTAATTTATTAAATTTGTATGCCTCCCATATCACTATCAGAACAACTCTGGGTGCTGATTAAAAACTAAAAATAAAATAACAGTTAAAATAAATTCTTATAATTTAGTCAGTTTAATTAAGTAAAATATAATTTGAAAGAATATTGAAACAGATGTATACTTTTCTTACCAGAATGGACATGGGAAGAGATGATATATCTATTTTCCCCTCTTTTTTTTTTGTCTCCACTGAAGAACCATTTTGTTTGTTCTGTTCTAAGCAATTGAAATTTTTAAGCTCCTTAAAATAAATCTTGTCTTTCAACATTTGTTGTGAAATAACAATCCTTCTGGTAAAGGGATGGGATTAACTAGCCATATAAGAATACTTATTTCCCTGAGAGATTTAAATTTCTCAGAAAATGTCATGGTAGAGGATATATATTATGTTTGGTGAATTTTAGGAACCAGATTTAACTTTCTCTGCAGTCATACATCTCTTTCCAGCTAAACCAAAAGAATATATTAATGAGAATTTTGATCTTATAAAACAGATAAACATGATTTCATCTGAACACACAAATGTAGATATCAACAATGCGTCTGCCAAAGAAATGTCAGACAAGAAACGGATCCATGTCCTAATCAGAGCAAGAAACCTCTCCACATCTACAAATAATCCTTGGAGCCCAATGAAAATGACAAATGTATTCCTAATAAACGAGGTGGATTCAAATCCATGTGGATGCAGGGAAGTCCCTGAGATCATACGTTCAAAATGAAAGGAATATTAATATTGGTGGAAAAACACCAAAGATCAGAATGAACCAGGGAAACGGAAGAATCTCTTCTTGGATCCACCTGGAAACCGTAATCCTGTTCTATTCCGTTCATTTCAGCACATAGAAGGTCTTTTCATTTGGTGCCAACAACCAGATCACACATGAAGAGATCAATGAGTCACTTTATTACTTTAGCCCAGGGGTGCCTGCCCCTCCCACCAAACCATCTTCTCTTTCCACTCTCTCCTCCCTCTGGGCCTCTGGGCTGCCTGCTCTAGCCTATTTCACAGGAATCTTCCCAAATTAGCAGTTTGCACCTGAGCCAGACTAGTAACTTTCAGTGGCATTCAAGGGGACCTTGACCCCTTATGCTTATGTAGGGATTCCAGACTAATTCCCCACTTGACTCCTCCCTCCGACTCAGCTAGCCTGTGTCTGACACTTGACCATGGAACAACATCTCACCAACTGGTCTAGACTCAAAAGCTAAGCAGGGCTGGGCCTGTTCAGTAATTGGATGGGAGACTTGCGGGATATCTCTGAACTACAACTTAGAACAGAAACTTAAAGGCATTTTTAAAGGTGATAATGGCAAAATACTTCCTTACGGTTCCTAAGAAAGCTGTACAGTCATATCCAGGAAGCCCCCCAGGAAGCGTGACTCATAAAACCTTTTCATGTGTAGTAAGAACTCAGCAGCAACTCAAGAGTGCCTCAGAAATGTTATGTTGCTCTTAGCTCTATGAAAGAACTACAAATAATGGATTTCTGAAACTAAATATTCTCTATACTGAGTATTTTCTAAAGAAATAGCAAGCAAGAGATGATTTCTCCTCCTTTGTGTGAGACCATCTTTCTGCCAGATGTAGAGATAAAGCTGAAAACACAGCAGCCAACAGAGGATCAGGAGCCGAGCCTTCCCCGAACGGTTGAGGCGGGATGCCAGGCCCGTTCAGAAAGCCTACAAATGCAATGAATTAAGCCGAGATGTAGTGAGCGATAATTGAAATCAGAGATTTGCCTTTTACCACCAACATATTTCCAAAAAGTACTCCATAAATTTGTTGTCTGTTTTCATTTTTATTTTTTGTCTTTTTTTAATGACATCTGGCAGCTCCGTCCAAACACAGCACATAATTTTTGATAGCTTCTTTCTGCTCTGGCTGATTATGTAACCAGTTGGGAGGGGGGGTTGGTTGGTAGCCCCCCCAAAAAATAGGAATCAGTTTTGCAAACTTCTATTTTGTATTTGGATTGTGCAATACTCTACTGACATTGTCTATCTATGTGGCCTGGCTCTGAGTCCAGAGCATTATCTACCATCACAATCAAAACTCTCTTATAATAATTGCTTTTATCTCCTGTGCCTAAAACCTCAACTCCATGCAACTACACAAGTGAGCATCTCCCTCCATCCTTCAGGTTTGTCTCCCTAAACTCAAATATTGGCTGACATCCAAAGTTCATTCCCAGTTCTAACCGAGGTTAGATGCAGAATTTTTTTTTGAACAGCCTCTTTCATACATATACTAAACACGGAGAAGGCAAAAGCTCCAGGCTGCCATATATGTTTGTGTGTTTGTGCGTACACCTGTGCACAGGTAAGTAAACACATGCATCTCCTTCATCTAACTGGGAAATCCGGTTTTTCCCTTTCCTGCCTATGGAGGAGTTATGATGTGTATTTTATAATATATTATTATATGATGCCAAAGAAGCAACCGTGGATATGTGTTATTTATTTTTCCACTACACGAAGTGTAACCTAGAAGCCTTTTATGTCTTAATCATGTGCTCCGCCATTATGTACTTATTTCTCTCTCACTGTAATTTTCCCTATAAACAGAAAATACATTTATAGTTCCTTAGGGGCCAGCAACCTTCCCAGTTAGTGAAACACAATAAAACATCATATATGCTGAAAGCATTATTAAAAGTGGTCCTTGGTGCTCTCTGGGCTTGCTTGTTTTCTTGCAGACTTTTCATGACCCAACTAGGTAACATCATCAGGGCTAGAAGAAAGAGTGGTTTGTAGAGAGAGGAGGAGGAAGAGGAGGAGGAGGAGGAGGAGGAGGAGGAAGACTGTGGGGTCCTTGGTGCGCCCTGAGCTTGCTTGTTTTCCTGCAGACGTTTCGTGACCCAATTAGGTAACATCATCAGTGCTAGAAGGGAGAGGGGTTTGCAGGGAGGAGGAGGAGGAGGAGCTCTTCTCCTAAATGGAGAATTCTGACTTTATGCCAATTTACAACCCAGGATAAGAAACAGGATTTGGACGTAATGGATAATTTTGAAGAGTACTTAGCCAGAAAGAAACCGACAAACTTGGTGCATCGTGGGAAGACGGAGAGATCCCAATGTTCATTTCAAGCCTCAAAAACTACGTCTGCGAAGCCCAGAAAAGGAATTTGGATGCAACCGTCAAGAAAAAGATTACTGAGTGACAGATGCTCCCCAGCAAAGTAGCTGCCTTTGTCTGTTGCGGCATAAACAAACAGACTTGAGGCATCTTAAAGATTCGCCAACATTTCGTGGCATCAAAACAGATGAGGCCTCTCTTAAGATTAGAGGCCCCCTTCATCAAATGGATGAAATCCTCTCCCAACTATACAGTGTCATCAACTGAAGACCAGCAAACAGATCAAAGAGAAACGAAGCACAAAATTAGAGCTGGTGATAATGATGTTTAACTTCAAAACTTTGCGCAGAATCGTGACGGGCGGCAGCTTTCAAAGCAGCATTAATGATGAACCAAACATTCTGGCTAATTAAAACCTGCCACGTTCCTCATGTGACTCCTGCACTTTCTACAATTACAGATCTGCCTTTTTAAGGCTCAATTCTCAACATTATGTCCCTTCTGCTAGTCAGAAGTCCAGAAATATTTCTGGGGCTTTCACTATCAGATTACTTCTGAATTGCTATTAATTGCAGAATTCAGAATGAATGCACTTTTTTTAGGAGTCTTCTCTTTTGGTTGAAAACATAGTTTTGTACATATATGCCTCCCCTTTTTCTGCTCCCTTGTTCCATGTGCCCCCTTCACGGCTCCCTGTAAAACCCTTGATATTACAAATAAAATAAAATCCAGTATTTTTTACAAATGGATTGTTTTTTACATCCTCCGTGCAGCAGATCAAATAAAATTATCTACCACCTTATTGTCCTCTCAGCCTCCAACTAGTTTCAGATAGTTCAGATATAAAGAGAAGAAACTGAACATGTATTTTCAATATTTAAGAGAGAAAGGCAAAAATGCAAATAAAGGTTGGAATGATTTAATAGAGGCCTGCTAATAAATTAGCTAGTAACAAACAGGAATCTTTCCCGGCAAACTTTATTTTGCCATCTTACGGAGCAACATTACATTTTCCTAAACTCCTTATAAACTGATCCAGTTACAGTTTTTAAAACTAGATGTGATAGATGCAAGCTGAAATAATTCCAATTTCAGTTCTGGCATCATCAATTCCCAGACCTTGTTCCCTGAGTAATTTAAGGACTTCCTCCGATAGTTTTTCATATTCTTTTAAACTGACATTTATCTTTCTCCAGTATCTCCCCAGAACGAGCATGCTCTAAAAACAATGACAGCCCTCTTTGGCTGTCATCTTTCATTCTGGCAAAGACAGATGTCTTATGCTGGCTTATGCCAATAATAGACCTTACAGGGGGGGAGGGGGGAGGAAAAAATAAAAGGAAAGAAAGGGAGAGAGAGGGGGAGAGAGAGAGAGAGAGGGAGAGAGAGAGAGTAAGAGTACCTTGCCTCTGATGTAAAGGCACCAATTCACAATGGTGACACTCATTTGTCAATTAACAGATTTCTCCCATTGTTGACACATGGGACTTAAAAGATGTGGGCTAGAAAGTGATGAATTAAAAAAGACAGATGAGTAAGCTATGAGCTGCAAAGTAATACTATAATGTGCTTTAGATAGGAATATCAACTGACACCCCTGACAAGCCAAACACGGTTTTATTTCATTTCCCACTATATCTCGGCTTCATACTTTGTCTTCTTTGTTCTCTTTTCATCAGCCCCCCCCCCCAACATCTCATTCTGACAGGTGGAGACATTTAAGGCACTTTCCTTTCCAATGCAAGTTAGCGTACTTGATTCGTCATTAAAATGCAAAACGATTGCTTTCTCCAGGTAAAAAAAAAATGCAGGTAAGCTTAAAAGGTTTGTATTTGCAAAGGAGAAAAATCTGAAAGTGACTCCGGCGGCTTTGCTTAACTCTTTCACTCACCGCTAGTCAGATTTTGGGGTGAGGGTGATAGGACTGGGGGTTTGGGGGGGGGACAGTCCTACAGAAGGTGGGCTAATCTATAAGGATTTTATTTTTAAAAAAACACGGAACCTTTGATTAATTTTACATACAGTACAGGGAGTTCTTGACTTACAATCGTTCATTTAGTGGCCATTCCAAGTTACAACGGCACTGAAAAAAAGTGACTTGGGGCTGTTTTTCACACTTATGACCGTTGTCGTCTCCCCATGGTCATGTGATCAAAACTGGGGTGCTTGGCAACTGGCATGTACTTAGGACAGTTGCAGTATCCTCAGGGGGTCACAGGACCCCCATTTGCAACCTTCAGACGAAGCCAAACTAACGGGGGAAGGCAGATTCACTTAAGAACCATGTTACTGACTTATCAACCGCAGTGATTCGCTTAATGACTGGGCCAAGGTAGGCTGCAAAATGGGGCAAAACTCAATAATGGTCTCGCTAGCAGTCACTGGGGTCAAGGACTACCTGAAGAACTGTCTCGCTTAGCAACAAAAATTTGGGGCTCAGTTGTGTCTGTAAGCTGAGGACTGCCTGTATCCAGAGCATCAGCATTAGGAATTTGAACAGGTGACAGGAGAAACCGAAGGCCTTCAGCTGAGATGACATTTCCGGTCTGGCATAATTGTTGTTATGGAACCCTGAAGGCCTGGTAGACCTACGCCTGAATAATTAATATAATTGCTATTTTCCCTCAAACAATCTAGGAAGCCCCTCATCATCCACATTAATATAAGCCGGGGAGGCCAAATCAACAGAGGAGGAGTCATCATTTCATATCTCTTACTTGCTACTTAGCTGGGATCATCTAATTGCTGCCTTTAGATCCGTCTTTGCTTGAATCTAGCAGAGTTTCAATTCTACTATAACAGCCTCACAGCTGAAGCTGTTTTAATAGCCAGTTTTCTGCACCAAACATGTAAACATCGGCCAAAGTCAACACTGGGATTTCTTCTAAAAATGGGAATGGAATTACTCAGGGTTTACATAACCTTTATCCGGGTTTCCTCGGTAAAATGTGTCAACTTTGAGTAAGGAACTACAATATCCTCTTGATGGTTTAATGCGTTCAGGATGAGTGTGAAAAATCTTTGTGGTGAACTTAGAGATGCATGTGTTGGTTGGAGGTACAATTTGTTGTGTACTTTGCTGTGCAGAGACTTCCATCTTGTTGGCTGAGGAAACAAATACTACACAACGAATGTTAAGCGGACTATACAATGCAGGAAAGGGAATGGATTTGAAAATTAAGCTATCAAATTCCGAGACATCTGCATCTGTCAGCAAAAATGGAATAAAACAATTTCAATTACCTAGTAGCAAAAAAAGAGCTGTATTCGCCCGTTTTTTTTCTTACCCCATGCTTTTAATGTTTTTGTTTCCTATTACTCATTCTTTTTCTGTGATTTGCATAACAATGTTAATTCCAAAGCCTTGGAACCGGTAGTTGTATGCAAGTTTGTGAAAATATCTTTGCTCTCTTCGGGATTATATGAACTTTACAAAGAGAAATTGGAAATTTATTTATTTATTCAGTCAATTACCAGCAACAAAAAGGAAGATATATTTTACTAGCAAATGTTACCAAAGCCTCCTACAGGCTTTAGTAACATATAAAAGGAATGAACAAATAATACCAAAGTTGGTGTCACAAACAGGGCAACATGTGAGTGTAAAAAAGGAATCTAGTTGAATCAATTCCATTAAAGGGAGACTTATATAAATATTTCATTAGCCATGCAGGGTTGATTTGGGCCAACCCAATCCTATAAAAATCTCACAACTTCCTCACCACGAAGTTACACCTAGAACTACCATTTAGAACTAAGGAGAAATTTCCTGACAGCGAGAACAATTAACCAGTGGAATGACCTGCCTCCAGAAGCTGTGAATGCTCCAACGCTAGAGGTTTTTAAGAAGAGACTGGACAGCCATTTGTCTGAAATGGTACATGGCCTATACCATTTCAGACAAATGGCTGTCCAGTCTCTTCTTAAACACTTCCAGCGTTGGAGCATTCACAGCTTCTGGAGGCAGGTCGTTCCACTGGTTAATTGTTCTCACTGTCAGAAAAAATTCTTCTGTTAGAAAATTTCATTATTATTCACTCTAAACATTTTCCCAGGTATCAATGTCACACACTTAAGAGGATCACAGCTTTCTGGAACCTCTTTTTTTAAAACAGGAACAAAGTTTAGCCTTCTTGAGTAATCTAACATTTCCTGAGTTCCTCAGCATGAGAGGTTTCTAGCATTAATACTCTTTTTAAAATTAATCTTCATTTTTCTGTGGAATTCAGCTGATTTCTCATACAACTGCAGATAATACATTTTCTTTCATTATTTATCCTGCTAAACTTCCATCCATCAATGCGTGGAACACTCAATTCACAGAAAGTAGCAATTTATCAATCACTATCAATTAATTATAGTATTTGTAGAGTATGTCATTTTATCAGACCATTTTTAATATCTATCCATTTTATTAATTAGCTCTAAAATGTCCTTCAGGTATAATGTTTAAAAACCTATTAAAATATTAGTAGTATAAAAGACTTCAACTTCATTATAACACTGCAATTCTAATATTAAAAAATTAGAAGTAAAAACATTTTTGATTAATGCCATTTTAACAATTAACCAAAAAAAGAGGGCAATGTCATTAAAAAAGCACCACAAATCTTATCAAGTGAATGTTTTCATTAATTTAATGTTTAACAACTAATATTTTTTAAAATATCATAGATGAAAACATACTTTAGCTTAATTTATTTCCCTCTATCTTTATTGATAAATAGCACTCACTGCAAATGTTATAATCAATGGCTGATGAGAGATGATATATTCAATCTGTTTAGATATAGTTTTCCATATAAATACATTTTCTAAAGAAGATGTTTGCTACAAAGAAGAGCAGTAAGACATTCATAATGTGGAGAAAACTCTAGTTTACATCTGTCATTTAAAAAGGGGAGAAGGGAAGGGAAAGGAGAAGGAGAAAGGGAAAAAAATAATCACTATAGGAGATATACTAGCACGTCTGGAAGATTAAATTTAAAATACACATTTTGCCACCATCTTCAATTTGAAAGTACTGTATTTACTCATTTTGTTCCTCGCACTTAAAAAAAATAGGTTGCACGTAAGCCTGAATTTATTGTAAAACTTTTGATGTTTTATTAATGTTTCCATGCCACCTTCAATTAAATTAGATAATCCCCATTCAATAAGCACATTCTAACCGCCGCATCAGATACAGCCCTTTTCATGTTTTAGAGTTGACTCTGAAGCACGTTCTTTCAAGCTACATGTAGAACAACCTAGAATGTAGCAGGCTTCCAAATAATTGGGGCAGGTAAGCAACATCCAGAACAACAAAATCCACCCCTAGGCTTTTTGGGTAAAATAATTACACAATTAAGGCTTTCCTTTGGTCAGAAAAAGACAAAAGAGTGGGAAGACAATTGTAGGTTTCAGTGTCAGCTAAGCTAAGCTAAGCTCCTGTCAATTAAGCCTTTTGCTCCCAAAACATCAGAATACAGAATAACAGAGCTGGAAGGGACCTTGGAGGTCTTCTAGTCCAACCCCCTGCTCAAGCAGGAGACCCTATAGCATTTAGGAAATTTGTCCTTAGTTCTAGGTTGGATTTTTGTTTGATATCTTTATATATTAGTGCACATTTAAAGGGGCAATAAAGTTATTCTATTCTTATTCCATTCTAGCCTAATCTTGAAAAGATCCAACCTTAAGCATAATTTACTTGTTTTCCAGTGCAGAATTGAAATGCCAGCTCTTAACAAAATGCAGTACTGAATTCCAGTTTTCTATGTCGGGATGTGGGCTAAGAGTTTTGACTTCTGCCTAAAGTCAAAGGCAATAAAATCCACTCATTTCTCCATAGAGGATGATGCCACTGGTGTCTAAACTTCTTTCTAGATAGCTAATGTGTCTTTTGTTGACGAGTGCAGATCATGCAAAAGCTTTTGCTGGTCCAAAACACAGCAGCATGTGCAATATTGATCACATGACAATACAACCACGTAACTCCATCAACTGCAGCAGATCCCTGTGAGGTTCCAAGTACAATTGAAGTTGCTTGTTGTCACCTCTAAAGCTCTACTTTCAGGGCCTCTTCCCAAAGACTTTTGCCATTCCTCCAGGCCAAGTGGGCTGGAGATCCTCCACGTCACCTCTTAAGATGTGAACAGGCCCAAGTCTACTGGCTTTGTGTAAGCGATGAAGAACTGGATGTTCCTTCAGGCCCTGGGCCAAGAGGTTGATGGAGCCCCCATCGCAGGGATATAGCTTAGTTTGATATCCCAAGGGTGCTTTTTTTCAGGAGGCAACTGGACTTTGTTTTTCTTTGAATACATTTCGCTTCTCATTCAAGAAGCTTCTTCAGCTTCTTGAAGAAACGTCTTCAAAGAAAAACAAGAAAAAAGCTCCTTTGGGACAACCAGGATCTGGATGACGGAGAATCTCCATAGACACTTAGTTTGATATGCTGACAGTGTAACTATTAGGGGCCTCAACCCAGTTTATTTTGACTAAGATTTGCATAGTTTGGGTTATGCTTTATTTATAGTCCTTGCGCAGAATTCCTTGGATAGATGGCAGCTATATAAATTCATTACCTAAATTATTTTAAAAATGAGAAAGAAATTGGCAGAGAGAAATGCAAGGCCTTCTCTTGGATAAAATTCCTCTCAACCTTGCCAAAATCAAATCAACATACCCCAATTTCTTTTAAAAAAAAAAAAAATCTGCAGAGCTACTGGATCGTGCTACAGGAAACCTTCCACAAATATTCAGAATACACAAAAACCTTTCCTCACTATCAATGTCTCTTCTGTACCTTGAGTTGGAAACCTGTAATAACCGTGACCTGCATGACAACATAATTACTACATATTCATGTCTAATATGATACCCTGGTTCCACGGCCTGCAAAAAAATATGTACTGGTCCTTGAGGCTGTCGCATAATCAGATTTTGTTCAGTGACAACTGTTTGTGCCAGTTCGTGCAACAAACAGAATCACGTCCGATCGGCTCTTTTTGGCAAAGGGAGCCCAAGTCACAAAATGCACATTAAAAAATAATGGATTATCATATAGGTTTATGATAATCTGATTAGATTTAGATCCTGCCTTTCAATCCATTGTAAAATCAAGATGTGCAATCAACCATTGGATCCCAAACACAGATTATAAAGGGAATGATAGAACATAAATCAAAAGGAATACCAAAACTAATTACCAAAACTGGTGAAGAGGGTGAGGCCCTCCCCAGCCATATCTGGACCTATGCATAGGTGATACTTGCACAGGTAACACTTGGTACCTGTGTGCCGTGAAGACTGGGGGATACCAGCACAGCAGCTGTGCCCAGCCTCCATAGTATACAGCTGCCAAAACCTATGCTAAGTTTTTTTGAAGCCCCCCCAACCGCCAAAGTTCATTGATAAACCCTAGTGGCATGCAGAGCAAGCGAATTAACTTTCCTGTAGCCTTGGGGTACCTCTAGAGCAGGGTTTCCCAACCTTGGCCACTGGAAGATAGATGGACTTCAACTCCCAGAATTCTGCATCTTAAAGTTGCCAAGGTTGACAAACTGTAGCCTCAAGCTAACCTCAACTATTGCATAGAAAAATAGTTTCTGATTTTGATGGGTTGGTGGATGGATGGATTGATGAACTGATGGATGGATGGATGGATTTTCTATGCTGCCCATCTCCCGTCCATCATTATCCAACTCCTCCATCATTCTTCATCATCCCAACTGAATTATTGGCAACTGGAGGGGGTATTTGGCTGTACTTCAACTGGGAACCAGTTACGATTTCCTCCCATTTCAGTCGCCCACCCCCCCCTTGAGAAAGCGCTTCTGCGATTCCCATTCTCTCCCCAGGCCAAAACAACCCAACTATGCAGATATTTATATAATGGCAAGTCCTGGCTAGCTACGAGGCTGGCTTGCCTAACAGAAAAGCAAGTGGAAGGGAAAGCCGAGAAGCTCTCGTCCCCAGGCTGAATTCATACGTGTGCGAGCCCAAGCACCTGGCCTTCTCAATCTGCTTTCCCAAAGCTTGCTCTCTTTCTAGAACATTCTAGCCTCAGAGAAGCAGGCTATTAGAGATCCTTCCCTTTAGAATCTTTGAAAATATCATTTCCAAAAGCTGAGACGCTCTTCGGTTGGAAGCAATATAGCCAAAGGGAAAGAAATTTCAAGCAATGTTCAACCATTAGAATATTTGCCTAGAAGCTTTAATTCAAGCAACAGAGACAAAAAAAAAAAAAAAAAGAATCTCAGATCAGCCCTGTCAGAAAAACTGAAGTGAATTTGTCAGTTTCTTATTTACTTCCCTAGCGTTCCCATAGCAGAAAAGAAGAAAAAGCCAAGCACCAAATACTATGGATGATAAATCTCTCTCTCTCTCTCTCTCTCATTTTCTCTCTCTGTGTCTTTCTGTCTCTCTCTCTCACACACACACACACATATACACACACACACACTATGTTTATGTGTATGTATATATGTATGTAAGTTATGTGTGTATGTATTATGTATGTATGTATGTATGTATGTATGTATGTATATCACAATCCAGGCACCACCAGTTCTCCCAAGCAAACACAAGATCCACAGGGAGAAGTAAAATCCCATCAAACAAAATCCCACAAACCAGACCTGATGGGTTGATTTTATTGGGGGGGGGGGCTGGAGAAAAAAAGAATGCTGTTTAAAATAGGCTGAGGGGATTGTTTCCAATTTCTCCCTCCCTGATATATTCAAGAAAGAAAGAAAGAGAGAGGGGGGGGGGAAATACTGTGTAGATAAACATGAGCAGAGGAACAGTTCATAACAAAATGCCCTCGGTGTAAACATCACTCTAAATTTCCCAGGGAACAAATGGGATTAGATTGCAGAAGGAAGGAAGGAAGGAAGGAAGGAAGGAAGGAAGGAAGGAAGGAAGGAAGGAAGGAAGGAAGGAAGGAAGGAAGGAAGGGGGAGGGGGAGGGAAGAAAGAAAGAAAGAAAGAAAGAAAGAAAGAAAGAAAGAAAGAAAGAAAGAAAGAAAGAAAGAAAGAAAGAAAGAAAGAAAGAAAGAAAGAAGGGGGGGGAAAGGAATACTGTGTAGATAAACATGAGCAGAGTAACAGTTCATAACAAAATGCCCTCGGTGTAAACATCACTTTAAATTTCCCAGGGAACGAATGGGATTACAATTGCCAGTTGCAACAACATAAAAAGATAAATCAATTAGCTTGCTAATTTCTCCCCCCTCCCCATTTATTTCTCTCTGTACTGTATTTGTCATAATTGACTATAATTATGTTAATTACTAACTCCAGTATAATTACTGCATTTGTCATTTTGCACACTGTGTACCCAAAGCAACGAGGCAATTGTTGGGCATCAGAAGGAACGAAATACAGCCCCCGGGAAGAGATCCCTCCAAAAACTGGCTGGAATACATTCAGGAAATGAAAAGGGCAAAAGGAGAATTTCACGCAATGCTAGTCTGAAGTGTTGGTTCATTAAGGATATTAATTTTCTGATAACTACACATTCAAGAGTGACACATCAGAGAGCACCTACAGGATTTAGCAATTATTAATGCGTGACAGTTTCAAATGCTAAGTGAATCAATTAAACAGCAGCAATTCCCCCATTTGAGGAGAGGAAGGGCTTCCAAACTGCCTCAGACTACAATTTTCACATGACAAAAAAGGGGGGGGAAAGAAGGGGGGGTGGACCAATTCAAAAGCCTGACAGGTCAAAAAAAAGAAGAAGAAGAAGAAGTTTGAAACAAAAGCATCTCAAAGCCATCATCTCTCCTCTTTCCTTGTCAGATCAAGTTTTCGAGTGTCTCTGCTGAAACGGCAACGCCATGCCAGCTGACACAAGGTGATTTTTCATCTCTTGTCAAGAGAAAATCTTTTATTCTATTTGCTTGGCATTAACATGTTACATTTATTGATCCGGCCCTTTCTCCCTGCCTCTGCAGGCCTCTGGGCTGAAGCCTGGAAGGGTGGAGGGCTTTGATATCCCGGTGACATTCCAGGACCGAACAATGCAAGGACTAAATGGATTTCATGCAGAAATGTGTTTGTGCATGACAGCTACATTATTAACAGCCTCTCACACTGATAAATATGCAATTGCGACTATTAAGGTTTGCCCAATTACAAGGGAAATATTCCCGGTGCCTAATAAAAGCTACCACAATGAAAAGTTTCAACAATAGTGCATTTTTTAAAAGGATGACATGCTTTATCTTAAATTTCTCCTTTGTTTCTCCTTCTCCTTTTTATGGGCTTAGAACTGGAGCCAGCTAGATGGGGGGGGGGAGAATTTCAGCCAGAAATACCCAGAATTGTTCTAGTGAAATGGTATCCAAAGCCTCTTAGGGTTTTTTTATTATTATTATTAAAAGTTTTTACAATTTTACAATAAAATCCCCCTCCCACTACCTCCCTACCCTCCCAAAAACCCTCCCCCCCTCTTCCCAGAGCTGAATACAGGGTTAACTAGAACTAAGAATACAAAACATTTAAACTTAAATAAACCTCAAACAAAAGTTACATTAAAAAAAATAATCCAATATATATATATATATAATAAAAAAGTTCAATATATATATATAATAAAAAATACTTATTATCTTAAACTTTAAACTTCAAACATAAATTATTCAAAAGCTAAATAATATCTTTTAATATCATACTTATACTGTATAAAGTTTATCCATCTTTTCCACACCAAGAGATATTTCTCTTGCGATAAGCCTCTTAGGGTTTGACCCAAGTCCAAAAAAGGTTTCCGTCAAACAAGTTTCAACACTTCTTGTGTCAGCTGTGGATTATTTGGTCCCACAAAATTCTTGCTCCAGAAAATCCTGCAAAATTATTGCACCCAAATTCTCCAAACCAGGAGC
Organism: Crotalus tigris; assembly: GCF_016545835.1. Classification (NCBI taxonomy): domain Eukaryota; kingdom Metazoa; phylum Chordata; class Lepidosauria; order Squamata; family Viperidae; genus Crotalus; species Crotalus tigris. The sequence continues at coordinate 204,968 of NW_024096602.1, forward strand.
ATTTTTTTAAAAAGGCTGGTCTAAACCACTCATTGGTTTCAGAGCTGAAAGAAACACTACAAATTAAATAAGAGAGAAACTTGTTTCTTGCACTTCCTCCTAAGGTGGGACTGAAGCAATCTGTTGTTGTTGCTTTTTTCAGGACAAAACATTCGCCCTTGCTAAAAATTCCAAAGTGGTGAAAATATATGTACAAGTCAAGAGTTGAGGTGGACAACAGAGAGAGAAGATTGGCTCACGGAAGGATATTTCATCCATATTGCCAAAAATACCAAATGACATTAGTTTTTCTATTTATCCATAATATTGCACACTAGTCAGCTAAAACTAAAACCAGACTGATGATCTCTCAGTATCCCGATTTCAGAGTTGTTTCTTTTTAGGCTGCATATTTTAAATAGCTTTTTCCTCATTTCATTTATTTTATTTTATTTTTTCATTTATTTTACAATACAAAGGATCCTAAAGCATATATGCATGTGGGTGGGTGGGTCTGTATGTCTGTATGTGTGTTTGTGCCTGCGTGTTTCACAGCTCAAATAACTCCAGGCAACGTACAATCGTCATATTAATTAATATTAAAAAGACAAAAATCAATTGTTTTCCTTCTGTGTTCTAGCAAACTTGTTGCAGCAATCCAATTTCATTCACCACAGCCAGGACTGACAGACCTACTTTAAGGGTCTTCTGATGCAACTTTAAAATCCACATTATTTGATCTGAGAATAATATATTTGCATGGAGAGGCTCTTTCAGAGACTCCATGCTTAAGGTGATGTAAAAAAACACACCTTCTCCTTTATCACATCCTCTTATCTCTTTCCATTATAAAAAGGAACAAAGGGATCTCTTTTTAAAGTAGTTTGAGGCAGATTTTAAAATATCATTTTTTATTCTTTGTCATGCTTCATTTTAACATCTCTCTTTCCTTATTTTGCCAGACACCGGCTTGTAAAAGTGTAAAAGTGACATAAAAATCTTATTAACAAATACAAGATAGTTCTTGACTCATGGCTTTTATTGAGACCCAACTGATTGTTAAGTGAGCAGCACCCAATTTTACGACATCTTGTGCTGTGGCCATTAAGTGAATCACACGGTCGTTATACGAATCTGGCTTCCCCCATTAACTTCGCTTGTGGGGCACTGCAACCGTCACAAACACATTCTAGTTGCCAAGTGCCCAAATTTTGATCACACGAGTGTAGAGACGCGGCAACGGTCATAAACGCGAGGACCCATTGTAAGTCTTTTTTTTCCAGTGCTGTCGTAACTTTGAACGGTCACTAAATAAATGGACATAAGTCAAGGACCACCTGTATCAAGGTAAAGGAAGATAATCCAGATAACATCACAACTTGCTATTGAAAAGATCCATTCCCTTTTTCTTTTTTTTTTTAAGGAAGCATTGGTGTCGGTTACATCTTTGGTTTTTGTCAAATGTAAGCCCTGAGCAATACAAGGTAGAAGAAACTAGACTTTTTAGGCGCCTGGCCTATTTTGTCTTGCTGCCTTAAAACATGCCCGACTTCCATTAAGTTGCATTTCTTCTCTTTTTAAAACTGGGTAACACAAAAGTTAGCCAAAGAAGAGCGTTATGTAAGCTACTATCATATCATATCCATTTGCATACCTTGCATTCATGCTAAATCTAAATGCATTTTAATTTAGATCTATTTTCTTGCTTTCTTTAAGCAAGCCAAAACACTAGTAGACCCAGTTCCCTTCTGCTATTATCAAATCAGGAACGCACATAGCTGCTATCGGTAATGTCATTTTTTTTTTCCCTTTTCACTTCAAGATTTCCAGGAAGCCTAACAAATCCCTGACTGAGCAAGCTCCCAATCATACTTTATGCTACTTGAAAAATTAAATTAAAAGCAAGGATAAGTTGAATTATCAGAAAAAAGAAAAAGAAGAAAGGTAATGACAAGAGACACTTGATACGTCCATCATGGATCAGATAGGCCAGTAATACATAGAAATTGTTTTAATTTGGGGCCATCATCTCTCTCAGAACTATGACTAAGGAGCGCATAGCCAATGAGTACATTGTAAACTAATCTAAGTAATCCACAGAAATGATTGCAGGTTATATAATTGTGTAATTCATTTCCATAAAACACACATTCTTTACCGACACACGAACTCTCTTCCTATCTTCACACACATCAAGATACCATTATTTTCTGCTAAAGCTAAGAACAAACTAGAATCTCATTCCCATTTGCAAATAATTTGACCAAAGCTTTGTTTGTGAATCATTTGCCAAGGAAAAAAGTCCAGAACCAAAAAAAATATGAGTTTTTAAAAGAACAGAAAAATTTTGGAAACAAATGTATATTAGTTTAAGAGGGGTATGTATTTTAAGTAGTATACTATTTTCTTATTCTTTCTTCTTCCTTTTTTTTTCTTCTCTTTTTTGTTTTTATTTTTTAAGACATGAGAAATGTAAAAGTGTTGGGATGGCGTGTATGAAGAAAATAGACTTAAATATTTAAATGTAATCAATTTTGAGAAAATCTTAACGAGTAAGAATGTTTTGAACCCTGTGGGTAAAACAAATGTAAATAAGAATTGTAAACAGGATCTCTGACGAGACAACCAAAATCTCTAAATAGAAAAGAAGCATTATATGGATGTGATTATTATTTGTAGAAATGTTGGAAAAATCTTTATACTTAATTGTTACTTATCAAAATAATAAGAATTGTATTAATTCAAAGTTGGCAAAGAGAATATTATTGGAAGAAGAGAAAAATCAAGCAAAGCTTCTATGTGGATTATAGGTTATAGAAACGAATTGTTAGTGATTGTTTAATATAAACCCAGACAACGAGCTTTTTACCAAATATTATGGCGATTATGTTAAAAAAAATCAATAAAATATATTTTAAAAAATACATATGAGTTTTTAAGAGCTCATCCATACACGCCAACTGCTGCAGCATGAAGACACCCCTACCAAACACTAAGTAAAAATCAAGAAGATGGAGATGTAACCTCAGACGGAGAGGAGAGACCTTCAAAAGTCATGTCAGAAAGCATGACTTCACAGGAAGAGTAGCGGAAGCTCAAAACCAACTTCCAGAAGAGGTAGTGAGTTTGGGATAAACATGTTGTCCGTCATCCGACAAAAAAATAAAATAAATAAAACAGATAAAAGTATAAAAATAATAATCAACAATAATAAATAAATAATACATCAGTAAATAAATGCATAAATAATTTTTTTGAAAGGAAAACAAAAAACACGCTCAAAGAGCAGATTCAGTGGAATGCTAGGTCTTGTTCAGCCCTCCACGTTCTATGTTTCTCTATTTCTAATCGTCTGCAGAGGATCCGTCCTCCCCAGTCCATCATTCCAAAGCATTCTGCGTTCCAGTGGTGTTTCCCTTTATTTCCCAACATAAGACACAGGTAGACCTTCTAGGACACCTGGAGAGGAAGTCCGAGGAGCCTTCAAAGATCAGCAATCTGCGGAATTCAACCATACCTGCTAGTGGACCATCCACTCTCATCCATAGATGCTCCATGACCAGGTTGACTGAGATTGTAGAGGAACTTCCCGGGAAGGAAATACATCAATCTCACACAAGACCCAATGCAAGTTTTCTAGGAGATCAACATTCCCATGAGTACCCCAAAATAAAGGTTCTGGAGAAGTCTCGGGGAACCTCCTCCCACATCCTATACCTGGCCATAATTCTGGGGTAGCAGAGGTGTTCCTGAGCTGGGAATCACATCACCGTACGGATATCAACCAGACGCTACATTTGCAAATTTTAAGCAACTCTTATATAAGTTCTAATTCTGGATGGGGAAAAAAGCAACTATTCCAATAACAATTAAAGGTAATGAGATGTCTCACCATAAAGGACTGCTGTTCCCCAGCTCAGTTTTGGGAGAGAAGATGCGTGGTGGAAAAGCAGATCACCTTGTCCCCAGTCTCAGTTGAGACTTTAAAGCAGGGGTCTTCAAACTTGGCCCTTTTATGACTTGTGGACATCGGCTTCCAGAATTCGCGTGCCTGGCTGAGGAATTCTGGGAGTTGAAGTCCACAAGTCATAAAAGGGCCAAGTTTGAAGACCGCTGCTTTAGAGGCTCTGGGTCTTTCTGTGTGGGAGCTTCTGGTTTTGTCTTAGCTTTCCTCCTCGGCATAGTCTGGGATGGGGGGGCGGGGGCTACAGTCTCAGGTACCCAAGTGTTGTAAAGGGTTTGAAGACCTTGGTTTAAGCAGAGACATCCAATTCTGCAAGGCTAACCTGGGTGAAACTGGGTGACAAATTCTGCTCAGAACAAAAATACTAACCAGGTATTATTTCCACAGCTGCGATGTATTCAGAGTCAAGAAACTCTTTTCATTCCAAAATCAAGGAAATTGGGGTTTTTTTTTAAGAAACAGATCTTTTTATGAACCTTTTGAATCAGTTTTTTTCCCTCTGCTCCTTGAATCCATTCTCATTTTGTTCTTCTTTTAGCAAAACCGGGTAACAAAAAAGACATGTAAAAAAAAACTTATGTAACAAAAGCTGAGCTATAATCAAGGGGTCAAGCAATCCTTTTGGCTAATATTCTCCCGTACGTAAAGAAGATATTAAATACATATAGCTTCCTGCAATTGTGTTTGGTACAATGTCTATGAAATTAGATAAACGTGTCCAGAATTAAACAAATATCAATGACCTACAACAAAAAAAGAACAAGGAAGTTTCCCCTGTTAAGGTGCAGCTTAACCATTTACATGCATGTCCTACCGTAATAAGTTGAAGCTGAGATCCAGTCTTTTCGCGATGCTTCCATATTTTCTCCCAAGGAATTCTGGAATTGCTTTGCAGTCCTGGCCAATGTAAGACACCTATAAGGATGAAAAATGGGAGAGATTAGTAACTATGCATTTTGGGATTTGGAGGCATCTCTCCCCGTTTAGCAATCCTCTGTAAAGCAAATTGCTGAAAACTGAAACTGAATGTTTGAGATAATAAATTGCTTTCATCAGCTGTCCGGGTCTACCTGTATTACTGTTTTATCAAGTTCTACCACTAGGCTGATTTGAAATTTCAGAATTTCAAAATGAAGATGTTAATTAAACAGCCCGCATAATTTCGGCCATCCTTTTATCTTAAGTTTATTTTGTGTGGCTCTCAAACAGTCTGAAATGGAAGAGAAATCAGAGGCTTGCTTTATGAGAAAGTATTAGCAGGGACCTTGCATTTCTGTGTAACGCTTTCCTAAGTCTACACTGGCATTATTGCAGTGAGCCTTGTGTGAAATAAGCCAATACGATCGCAGATGGAAAGAATATGAAGCGTAGAGTTCATATAATGAATTCAAGGTAAAGAGCTAAATTTTAATTTAGATCTTCCTAAATTGGGGCCCACTATCTCCGTCCCTGAATCAGATAATATGGGTCCCGATTGCTCCCTCTTCCTAGGGTAGGAATCAAGATTAAGTCAAGTTGCTTTCCAACTTCTACAGAGCTTTAGCGGGGCCTCCGTGCATAACACCCATGTAAGGAGCCAGCTGTGCTTGCAATTTGGGATTATTGACACTTTTAACCTCAACATGCATGTAACCCAGGGACATACTACACAGGCAAGCAGACACTGCATTCTCCAATTTCTTCTACAAATACATTGCAGAGTGGAGTGATCGTACTGCAGTTATCCAAAGCCTTTAAGGCAGTGGTTCTCAACCTTTTTAATGCCGCGACCCCCAACCGGTCGTTAAGTTGAGGACTACTCAACCGGTCGTAAGTCGAGGACTACTCAACTGGTGCAGCACCGTTTGCAGAATGGGACTTTTGGCGGGCTCAGCAGGGCAGAGACAGCCTGGACAATTCCTATTGGCTTTTGAAAGCCAATAGAATTAGACTCTATTCAAGAGAGTCTATTCTATTGGCTTTCAAAAGCCAGTAGAATAAAAGGGAGTAGCACAGCTAAGGAAAAGGGGGGGAAAATGGCGGACTGCGTTGTTTGGCGACCCCCGTGAAATGGTCGTTCAACCCCAAATGGGGTCCCGACCCACAGGTTGAGAACCACTGCTTTAAGGGGATACTAATTCATGAATTGAATCACAGAGACATAAGGCTGGAAGGAGCTTGGAAGTCTTTGGGTCCACTCCCCCTGCCCAAGGCAGGAGACCTTATACCATCCTGGTCAAATGGCTGCCTAGTCCAGAAGATGGTGGGGAATGGAAGGATTTATACTCCTTGCAGACAGCTGGTCATTTGTCTTCTTTTAGAGAATCCTTGAGGCCACCTGGAGGTTTATCGGTGTTTGAAAGTTTAGGGGAAAATGCAGCATATCTTTGAAATCTCCAATAAAATTTATCATGAACTTTAGTAGGTCACTTAGGAAAGTTGATCCAATGTTTTATATTCAGACAAAAAAAAAACCCCACAGTGATATATTGTACATTTGCAAGAATAATTTTGACAGGTTCCTATTAGTTAGAGTAGTTTTAACAGCCAAGTAATCATATATTCTGTTCAGAGCTCCATTTTTAAGGTCCTTATGAAGTTTCCATTTGTCTCTGAAGCTCCATTTCTCCAAGTTCCAGATAAAAACAAGGAAACAAGAATCCGGCAAGTTGTGTTTGGATGATAACTCATGTTTTCTAACACGCAATCGACTTTCCGTTGACAACTTGCCAATGCCTCCCCTAACTTTACAAATCACCCTTGTAGTTCAGCAGGTCTTAAAATGATTGCAGACAGATACTGTAGTATTTCATCTGCTTTAATCCATTCTTCTTCCGTAACTTTATCGGAGAAAGAGATCACTGACTATGGAGAAATAGTTTTATTGCGAACACATGAGCTGGAAAAAAAAAACACAACAGGGCTTCATTCTTGTGATTTTATTCCTTTTTTTTTTTTTAAGGCATCTGCTATCCTTTTTCTTACAGTCAATTCTACTAAAAGCCCAATTTTCACAATATCCAGAATTACTACGAGGAAAGGTATGGATGTCAATGTCATTATTTTGAATTCTGCTCCAGAATTAGTAAAGATCTTCCAGTCCTCTGTCAACCCTCCCGCCTGGACCACTAAGCTTTTTAAAAACAACATGCAGCTCTGCAAACTTTTTTATTACTCTAGAGGAGAAATATTGATATCTATATCTCTTAATGCACTAGTAGCAAAGGTTCATCCACAGATCTTAATTGGTGCCTTTTTATTTTATTTTACTTTATTTTATTTTATTATTTTTATTTTATTATTGTATTATTTAAATGTATATGGCCACCCACTCACTCTCAGAGATTATGGGTGGCTTACAAAAATAAAAACCCAATATAGGTAGTCCTCAACTTACAATGGTTCTTTTAGCAACCATTTGAAGTTACGACAACATTGAAAAAAGTGACTTATGGCCGTTTTTTACACTTACTACCGTTGCAGTATTCCCATGGTCATGCAATCCAAATTCAGACACTTGGCAAACTGACTCCTGTTTATGACAGTCCCAAGGATTGGGTGAGTTCCCTTTCACAACTTTCTGACAAGCCTGGGGTTGGACTAGAAGACCTCCAAGGTCCCTTCCAATTCTGTTATTCTATTCTATTCCATTCCATTCTACAATGTATTCAATAGAATGGAATGGAATGGAATGGAATAGAATAGAATAGAATAGAATAGAATAGAATAGAATAGAATAGAATAGAATAGAATAGAATAGAATAGAATAGAATAGAATAGAATCTGGAAGGGACCTTGGAGTTCTTCTAGTCCAGCTCAAGCAGGAGAGTCTATACCATCTCAGACAAGTGGTTGTCTAGCTAGCCTCTTCTTGAAAATCTCCAGTGATGGAGCACCCACGATTTCTGAAGGCAAACTGTTCCATTGTTTAATTGTCCTCACAATATATAAGACATTTAAACCAACCTATGCATCCCTAAATTGAGGACAGTGTTGACCTAATATTTCACTTTCAACAGCTGCCCTTGAAGAAAAGTTCAGAAAAATCCCTTGTTCTTCAAGATTCTGTCCTTGAGAAGAGCTGAAAATATAATCCATGTAATGTTGCACTACCCCATTTATTAAAAGGTACGGCTGTGTTTTATTACTCCCACCTATTAATTAAATTTCTGGGTCATTTGGAACTTTATAATTGTTGTTAGCTGGCCAATAAGATTCAGCTCCTGTGTGGCAAATTTTTGTTTTGTTATCTATAAACTCCATTATAACCAATCATAATATTTATTGTTTACTTTTATCTACTTTAATATGTTTCTACTTCTTTAAGCAACATTTTGTTGTTGACCTTAGTACTGGATAGAAAGTAACCCATGTGATCAAAACCATTATGTGTTTTCATCACAAAGAGAAACTAAGTACATAAAATTCTGCAATGTAGAAATCATGGAAGGTCCAAGCCCCCAATATGCTGAGCCAAAACAATGTTGGTGTTGATGGTTGCTTCGAATTGTTAAATCAATTAAACTAACCTCAGAAAAAGACTTGTTTGGCCAATCGGGATTTTTAAAAAAATATTAAGCTAATCCAGCCAATGGTTGCCCAAACTTTTTTCCTTCCTTCTCGAATAAGAAAAAAAAAAAAAAGACCCTGTGAACTTTTTGTTCACTGTCCAAATACAAGTTTGTACAACTTAAACCACTGGACTGTTTGGTTATGCAGCAGACTTAGCTGCACTTTATCAGGTACCATATATATGTAGATAAAATGGCAGATATCCGCTGAGCAAACAGCTTATATTACACGTCAGGAATTTTAAAGTTTGCTGCGGATCTAAAAGCAGACGAGAGTTATTCCCAGCCAAGGGTGGGCAAACAACCTCTCTCCCCAGGATGCTGATTCAAAAGACTGTAGTGTCGGAAAAGGGATTAAACAAGGAAGAACCTGGTTAACTCTCAAACTGCCTTCTTAATGGCTACCAGCAAGCACAAGTCCAGCAAAACAAACTTTGTTTTCTTTATATCTTAAATTGCCAGATCCTGGCTGTTTTGTAAAGAAGAGCGCAGATAGTCTTCAAATTACAGACATTCGAAGTTACAGCAGCACGGAAAAGGGGGACTTGCAACTAGTCCTCACACTTATGACCAGTCTTCGCACTTACAACCATCAGAACGTCCTCACTGTGACATGATCAAAATTCAGAGGCTTGACAACTGACATGGGTTTACAACATTTGCGGTATCCTGAGGTCAGGTCATCATTTACCAGCTTCCCACAAGCAAAATCGAGTTGGATGAAGTTGGATTCACTTAGAACAGGGGTCTTCAAACTTGGCCCTTTGATGACTTGTGGACTTCAATTCCCAGAATTCCTTAGCCAGGGCACGTGTGCCTGGCTGAGGAATTCTGGGAGTTGAAGTCCACAAGTCATCAAAGGGCCAAGTTTGAAGACCCCCGTCTTAAATCTAACAAACAAAATGGAGGCTGTCTGAGGAATTCTGGGAGTTGAAGTCCACAAGTCATCAAAGGGCCAAGTTTTAAGAGCCCTGACTTATAACTATGTGATTCGCTTAACGAGCATGGCCACTCAGTTAACAATTGCCTTGCTTAACAATGGACATTCTGATCCCAACTGTGGTTATAAATGGAGGACTACTTGCAGATACCAAACTCCTACATACTGTGGGTTTTATAAGTTAGCGACTCAGTTATTAAGTGAACAGGGCTTCCCCACTGACTTCGCTAGTCAGACAGTCGCAAAAGGGGACCACGTGACCCCAGGGGATGCTGCAACTATCATAAGTAGGAGTCACTTGCCAAGCAGCTGAATGCAAGCCACGTGACTGTGAAAAACAATCCTAAGCCCCTTTTCTCCCTACCCTCGTGACTTCGGGTGGTCACTAAAGGAGCTGTCGTAAGTCGAGGACTGGCCGCAAGGCACTCTATCACGTGATCTTGTTTTCCTCCGCCCGTTGACACCAACCCAGGTAACTCTGGAAGAGGAGGAGGAGGAGGAGAAGAAGGAAGGAGGCGGCGAGGGGGGCTTCGCAGCCAGGGACCCCCGCAGGCGAGCACGCGCGTGTGGGCCCCCCCTGCTGGGGAGGGGCGTCTCGCTCCCGCCCCTTTTCCTCCCGCCGGGCAGGCGGAAGCCCGAAAGGCGGGAGGGGGCGGGGCCAAGCGCGACAGAGGGAAAGGGGGCGGCGTCGAGGGAAAGTTTGGGAAAGTTTGGGCGCGCACGTGGGCTTCGGGGAGCGGGGGGGGCGAGGAAGGGGAAAAGGAGAAGAGGGAGAGGAGGAGAAGAAAAGGAGGGAGGGGAGGAAAAGAGGAGGAAAGAAGGGAGAGGAGGAAGGGGAAGAAAGGAGAAGAGGAAGGGGAGCCGGAGGAGGAGAGGAGGAGGAAAAGAGGAGGAGAGGAAAGAAGGGAGAAGGAGGAGGCTGAGCGCGGGGAGCACTTACTTGCGTCCCATCCACCAGCCACCCGGCCATGGCTGCGCTGCCAGCGACGGCGGGGCTCTCCGGGCGGGGCGGGGCGGGGGGCGCGGCCGGCCAGCTGCGAGGGGCCCCTCCCTCCGGCCCGGCCGAAGCCCCAGCGGGGAGCGCGCTTCCTGGAGGCGCCCAGCTCATGGCCGGGCGGAAGAGCGGCTGCCGGGCCAGCTCGCCTCGCCCGGGGCCGGGGCACCTTCTGGGCTGCGGGGAGCCCGAGCGGGATGGGCCGAAGACGGAGCCCCCCCCCCGCCCCAATTTACTCGTCGCCTCTCAAATCTTTCAAAACATGGGGGGGGGGCTGATCCGAGGAAGAAAAGAGGCCTGGGCGGTGGGCTGCCAAGCCTTTGTGGACTTTTAATGCTGCAGGTAGACCTGGACTTATGACAGTTCGTTTAGTGACCGTTCAGAGTTGCGACGGCACTGAAAAAAGGGGGCTTAGGACGGATTTTTAGCGACCCTTGCAGCATTCCCCCATGGTCACCTGATCGAAATTCCGCCCCTTGGGCAACTGACTCACATTTACGACGGTTGCACAGTGCCCCAGGGACACAAGACCCCCTTGGGCGACCTTTGAACAAGCAGAGTCCACAGGGAAGCCCGATTCATTTAACGACCGGGTGACTGGTCAGCTGCAGTGAGTCACTTAACAACTGTGGTGAGAAAGGCCATAAGATGGGGCAAAGCTCACTTAACAGATATCTCACTTAATGACAGAAATGTTGGAGTCCATTGCGGTCGTAAGTCGAGGACTATCTGTATTGCAATAAGGAGGAAGCACCCCTGGCTGCTTCTTTCGGGCGCTTTCAAACTCACCTGCCAGAGGATCACAATACACCTGTCCGAAGTACCATTCGAATAGAATAAAGCTGGAAGGGACCTTGGAGGTCTTCTAGTCCAGCCTCCCCTCCGCACCAGCTTTCTAAGAGCTCGGGAAACCGTGGTGGTGGTGCTCTCGGGCACCGTCTCTGGGGACAGGAGGCTTGCAAAAGCCCTGAGGCAGGTGCCCGGGTGTTTCCAGCAGCCTCCATCCAGGGGCACTGAGGAGGGGGCTCTCCTCCCTGTATTCCTGGAAGGCCAAATCGTCCTTGGAACTCCCCGTCTGTGGATTGTTGGCCTTGCCTTGTCAACTGCCGGCTAATCTTGTCTGGGACCGGAAGCTAAGAAGGCTGAGTCCTGTTTTACAGACAGATGGGTTCCCCCCTTCCCGTAGGACAGTGTTTCTCAGCCTTGACAATTTTAAGGCATGTGGACTTCAACTCCCAGAATTCCACAGCCAGCAATGCTGGCTGTGGAATTCTGGGAGTTGAAGTCCACATGCCTTAAAATTGTCAAGGTTGAGAAACACTGCGTAGGACAAGGTGGGAGTAGAAAAGATGGTGGCAAATAGTTTCCCTAACCCTTGTTAAGAAAACTAGCCACTAGTTTGATCTAGCCATTAAGGCATGAGGCTGTGAGTTCTAGTCCCGCCTTAGCCATGAGAGCCAGTTGGGAAACTTGGAACCAATCACCAGGAGACTGTGAATTCTAGTCCCACCTTAGCCATGAGAGCCAGCTGGGAAACGTGGAACCAATCAGCAGGAGACTGTGAGTTCTAGTCCCGCCTTAGCCATGAGAGCCAGTTGGGAAACTTGGAACCAATCACTAGGAGACTGTGAATTCTAGTCCCACCTTAGCCATGAGAGCCAGCTGGGAAACGTGGAACCAATCAGCAGGAGACTGTGAGTTCTAGTCCCGCCTTAGCCATGGGAGCCAGCTGGGTGACTTTGGGCCAGTCACTCACTCTTCGTCCCACCCACCTCACAGGGTTGTTGTTAGGGGGAAAATAGAAGGAGGAAGGAATATTATATATGCTCATCACTGTGAGTTCTTTATATAAAGTAATAAAGGCAGGATAAAAATCAAATAAATAAACTTCATGGATGCTGCTGGAAAGGAAACCTGATGGAGCAAAAACTGCACCTTTGTTCCTTTTGACATCTCCTCTCAAAACATTACAGCCAATGCAGTTCAAAAGTCCCCCGTGAAGTAAAAATATCATGTTCCTCTCAAGTGACTCATTTCTTGTTCTTTTTCTTTTTTTGCATGTGACAGGAAGGAAGAAACCACAACTGTTGAAATCATAACCTGCTTTTGACCCGTCAGCAACCCCCAATTCTCAACTGGGGTAGTATCACCAACTGACTCTGTGCCAGTTCAGAATGTGTTTCAGGCCTCAGTCTTGATTCATTGATTTCTGGCTAAGACGTGGTCTGTTTGAATTTCCAGTAAAACCGGCCATTTCTTTACAACTCTGTGGCTCTCTGGAATCTACACCCGATTTTCTCCATCTGTAAGAGTCGGTCACCATTTTGGAGGGGCTTTTAAGAGGAAAGGTGAGTTGATGGCTTTGTTGTTGCCTCTCGCAGGCTTCAATGAATCAGAATAGGGCTGGAAGGGACCTTGGAGGTCTTCTAGTCCAGCCCCCTGCTCAAGCAGGAGAACCTATACCATTTCAGACAAGTGACTGTCCAGCTTCTTCTTAAAAACCTCCAGTGGTGGAGCACCCACAACATCTGAAGGCAACTTCTGTTCCACTGGTTAATTGTCCTCACTGTCAGGAAATTCCCTCCTTAGTTCCAGGTTGCTTCTCTCCTTGATCGGTTTCCATCAGTTGCTCCTTGTCTTGCCCTCTGGTGCTTTGGAGAATAATTTGACCCCTCTTCTTTGTGGCAGCCCCTCAAATACTGGAATGCTACTACCATGTCCCACCCTAATCCTTCTTTTCTCTAGACTGGCCATTCCAATTTGGATGAAGATGATGGGACATATCCATAAATTTGATTTATCTTGTAGAAGAAGAAACCATTATAAAGGAAATAAAAAATAAAATTATTTATTCATCTACCTTGTCTACAACTGTTTTACATTAATAAACAGACTGTGATTTGCTTTTAATTAGTCATTTTTGCTTTAGATTAATGTATAAATACATTAGTCCCTGATTGTTCAATATATTTTTTGTTTCTCTGGGAGAGAAATCTGTATAATACCCAAGACAGTTTCAAGTAAGGCCTCCAATTTCTCAGATTATAAATACAGAGTTTATTATAAGTACACAGGACTCTTTAGAAGTACTGCAAACATTTTAATTCCTTCGTGTATATCAGTTCTTAGAAGTACTCGGCATTAAAGGGAAGAAAGCCTACACCATTTTATATGTAGGAATTGTATTTGTCATCACTTTCATTTGTAGATAAATTATAGATAAAGCAGAGTGAATAATATTTGAGACTGGCCGCAAAGTAGAAGAATTAATATGCATTTTCTATGCACTGAGAAAGGAAAATATAGCCGAGCATTAATAACCCTTTCCCAGCAAATATGTCATGGAGAGTGTCTTCGATTTCAGGATATGGATTCGTGCTGGATTACATTGAATATTGCACTTAAAATGGCATGTCTAAAACTTTCAATAGCTGCTTCCTGAGATGGTTGCTTTTCATAATATTTCTAGAAATGATCACTTCTGTTTGATTTCCCAGGGACAGTTTTCCCACTATGAACTTCAAGGGAATTGCGAATAAGTCTGGGAGGGGGAGGGGGATCCTTTTCATTCTGTGAACTGATCTCCTGATTGCTTCATGCAGACAACCCATCATATCCAAAAGGAACCAAGAACGGCAATAAGAGTTGCTTCAGAGCAGTTTCTCTATTGCTGCTCGCCTAGCTACAGGAATCTATCTACGGGTGGGTGGGTGGGTGGGTGGGTGGGAGGGAGGGAAGGAGGGAAGGGGGGGAAGGAAAGGAGGAGGGGGAAAGAAGGGAAAGGAGGAGGGAGGGAGGAAAGGGAGAAAGGAAGGAAGGAGGGAGGGAGGGAAGCAGGGGAGGAAGGAGGAAAGAAAGGAAGGAAAGGAGAGAGGGAGGAGGAAAGGAAGGAAGGAAGGGAAGGAGGAAGGAAGGAGGGAGGGAAGAAAGGAAGGAAGGAAAGGAGGGAGAGAGGGAGGAGGAAAGGAAGGAAGGAAGGAAGAACTCCTGCATAGAGTGAGTGAATTCCATTTCAATCTGAAAGAAACTCGAGATTCTGGCCAAGTCAGAAAGCCATTTGAGGGGGACCAGAACTAAAAGACAAACCAGGAGCAACCAAGCCATCACGGGCAACGTACCGCCTTGCCTTGTTTCAGGAAAAGAAGGCTCCTGGGGACTAAAAGCCTATTGGCTTCCTGCCGGGCAAGCGGCCTGCTTAGCGGGGCAGAGTCGGATCCCAATCGGATGAGCCCGAGGGGTCCAAAGGAAAAACCCCGGGAAGGTTCGGCATTTTGAAGGCTATTCACCCGACGGCCGCGATTCAAAGCTGGAAACAAGGCAGACCAAGGACGGTCCTCGGAGCGGCTAAGAATAGCCCGCCCGGCCTTTCCCCGCTCTCGGCGCGGCGCAGCGTCGGTTTGGAAATCGGCTCCCAGGGCAGGAAGCAGCTTTGACAACTGCTACTCGGTCCGTTTCCTCCCCCTGTCCTGGGGGGGGGGGGTTTCTGCCTTCCTCCTCCAGCAGCTTCTCACGTCTTCTTTCTTTCTTTCTTTCTTTCTTCTTTTCTTTCTTTTCTTCCTTCCTTTCTTTCTTTCTTTTCTTCCTTCCTTCCTTTCTTTCTTTCTTTTCTTCCTTTCTTCCTTTCTTTCTTTCTTTCTTTTCTTCCTTTCTTTCTTTCCTTCCTTCCTTCCTTTCTTTCTTTTCTTCCTTCCTTCCTTCCTTTCTTTCTTTCTTTTCTTCCTTCCTTCCTTTCTTTCTTTCTTTCTTTCTTTTCTTTCTTTCTTTCTTTCTTTCCTTCCTTTCTTTCTTTCTTTCTTTCTTTTCTTCCTTCCTTTCTTTCTTTCTTTTCTTCCTTCCTTTCTTTCTTTTCTCCCATTGGGCTCTTTATGCTGCACATCCAAGTCCCAGCAACCTTTTCTTTTCTCTTCTCTTTTTTACAAAGACCGCAAATGAATCGACTTCCTTTTGCTAGGCTGTGATTGGTCAAGCCCTGCAGTTGCATCAGTTAACTGTCATTAAAAGGCTCTTAACGAGGGCCTAAGGGCTTCCTGCTCCGCTTCCAGGAGTCACTCCGACTTTGCTTGTTGTTTAGGCACTAAAACGACCTTGAATGAAGTTTGACTCCTGGGATCAAACAAGCACAGCCTTGGTGTGTTCTTGGCAACAGGAGAGGTGAGGTTTGGCCCTGCTTTCTCCTAGCCCTGGCCGGTCGCCTAGGACTCCTTGGTGGGCGCCCATACAGTTATTAATCAGGCCTGAACCTGCTTCGCGTTGGGGGACAGCCAACATACTTCAGAGTTTGCCCCTAGTGCCAGAAATAATTAAACCTCACCACAACTCTGTAGATTGAAATGGAGAAGTATCCTTAGGGCAGCAATGGCACAGAAGCAGCTTTCTTAGAATAGAGCTGGAAGGGACCTTGGAGGTCATCTAGTCCAGCCCCCTGCTCAAGCAGGAGAACTTATACCATCTCAGACAAGTGGCTGTCCAGTCTCTCCTTAAAAACCTCCAGTGATGAAGCACCCACAACCCTGAGTTCAAATCCTAAAACTGGGAGACCGGGAGTTCTAATCCTGGAACTGAGAGATCGTGACTTCTAATCCTGAAACTGGGAGACTCTGTAAGTTCTGATGAAGCCAGCTGGGTGACCGTGGGCCAGCCACTCTGGCTCAGCTCTAGGCAGGAGGCAATGACAAACCACTTCCGAAAAACCCTTGCCAAGAAGGACTTGTCCAGGCAGTCTCCCAGAATCTGAGACGGCTGAACGGAAGGAAATAAAACCATCCCTTTTGAGGTTTACCCTTTGAACATCTGCAAGGGGTCCTAGGCCCATTTTGCCTTTCCAAGTTCAGCCCCTTTGCAAAATAAGGCTTAAAGCAGGGCTCTTCAAACTTGGCCACTTTAAGACTTGTGGACTTCAACTCCCAGAATTCCTCAGCCAGCCAGGGCTGGCTGAGGAATTCTGGGAGTTGAAGTCCACAAGTCTTAAAGTGGCCAAGTTCGAAGAACCCTGGCTTAAAGCTTTGGTCCCACCGAATCCTAGGGCCACAAAATAAAGGGTGATATTAGAAACTGGCCGAGTGAACTGTTTCCATTCAGTATTAAGTGGTTCTCCATCAGCATCATTATATCAAGAGTAATAAGACAATCTGAAGCTTCGTAGGTTACTATTGTTTCCATGGGAAGCAGATAATTCTAAGACTGGTGAAGTGGGGGTTTAGAGGCAAGTCTTTAGTGACCCATAAAGTCACTAAAGAGGACCTAGTCCTCAAGAAATAAGGACATCACTTGAAGAAGGCCGTTCTACTTTGGCAAGAGAACCCAGAAGTAATCCTGACGTCTACAAGAGGCTCTTCGTCCTCCAGGTCCTGGTTGTCCCAAAGGGGCTTTTTCCAGGAGGCAAGTGGACTTCCTTGTTTTTTTTGAAGATGTTTCTCTTCTCATCCCAGGAGCTTCTTCAGCACCTTTGGGATACAGTTTTGATGTTGTCAAGGAAGATCAACAACTCCCTAGATAGATAGATAGATAGATAGATAGATAGATAGATAGATAGATAGATAGATAGATAGATAGATAGATAGATAGATAGATAGATAGATAGATGATGAGACAGACAGACAGACAGATAGATAGATGGATAGAGAGAAGGGGGGAGGATGGAGGGAGGGATGGGGAGAGAGAGAGAGAGAGAAATAGATAGATAGATAGACAGATAGATAGATGGATGGATGGAGGGAGGGAGGGAGGGAGGGAGAGATACATAGAGAGCGATATAGATGATAGATAGATAGATTTAATTTAAATAAAGGCTTGTTGCCCGTCCATTCCTAAGGAGGGGGGGGACAGTCGGACCCGGAAGGAAAGTTGGCTTCGAGCCAAGTGAAAGCTCCCCTCCAGGAAAGCACCGGTCGGTCTCTCCCCCAGCGGGAGAGCCCACCGCGGAGTTTCGTTTTCGGTCCGCTTGAGCCCACCAGAGGGGCGGGCGCTAGGGCCCGGGGGAGGCTTCTCTTCAAGCTCGCCCTTAGGCGGAAGTGCGGCGGAGGGGTTGTTCTTCTCGGGCTTGCGGGGCAGAAGTCCGAGCCGCCTCGGCTTTGGCCACACACACACACCGGTCTCCCCAGCCCCCCCCCCAACCCGCGGCTGCCGTTGGCGCAATTGTGCCGGCCAGCCCAGTATCGCTGGTCCCCGCGCCCCCTCCCCTGCCCGGCCAAGGGATGCCTCGCTTTGGGGGGGAGGGATGAGGGGCACCGACCCCGCCAATGGGGGAAAGGCAGAACCCGGGAGGGGGGCTCCCCGCCGGCCTGGGGGTCCTGCAGATCGCTGGGGGTGGGGATGGGGGTGGAAGGGGAGCCTCCCGGCCGAAATTCCTTGGGGGGGTCGGGGGTCGGTCACCCCTCCGGAGGCTCTTTGCAAAGCTCCCTGCTTGGGGAGGGGGGACGCAGCGGAGGGCGAGGGGTCCCGCCTGGGGGGAGGGGATGAAGCTGCGTGAGATCCCACGAAGCAGCCCCTTTGACTGGGACCGGGGCGGTTGTCAGCAGCGGCCAAAGGGGGGGGGTCGATGGGTCCTCTTCCCCACTTCTTTACCTCTCTCCCGCCTCCCCCCCCCCACAAAAAAGACCCGGGAAGATTCCCCCCCAACCTGGAGAGGCTTCCCTTCACTTCTTCCCCCCCTCCCCCCCGGCTTCGTGGCTTTCCCAAGAGATCAAAGCTCGGGACGGGCGGCGGAGGAGGGTGGGTCTTTGATGAAATTTGAGGGCGCTTTCGGCAAACTACGAATGGTGGCTTGAAACCCAAAAGGGCCAAAGCGGGAGACCAAGTCGAGCACCTCCTTCTTTAACTGACTGGTCAGTCCTAAGAAGACCCCTCTCCCTCCCTCCCTCCCTCGCTCCCTCGCCCCCTCCCCTTTTCCATCAGCAAATCCCGCAGGAATTTCTTTTTCTTCTCTTGAGAGCCTGGACGAAAAGCAGCCCAAACTTTCCCTTGGGCTGCCTTGAACTGCCAACACAGGTAAAACGTCCGCCCCCCACTCCTCCCTCCCACCCACCCCCCGCCTGGTCCGACTTTTCAATTTAGAGGATTAAAAGAAAGTCACTCCGCTAACAGCCTTTAGTCCATCGCGAGCCCATATGTCAGCCTTGGCGCTTTAAATAATTATATTTGCATGCAGGGAGTGATTCATAAATATGTCAGGCCCTTGAAATATAGGCAGGCATTTCAAACTTTCTATTTAAAAAACATGAATTATGGCCAGGAAAAATGTGTTCCCATTTAAGGGTGATAGGGAGTATTTGGTGTCTAGTACGGAGGCCAATCCATCACAGAGACAATAAAGAGAGTTTTTGCCTGACGCGGGAAATTTATGGTCGCCCTTCTCTGCCCTAATAATTCAACCATTGTGTCAGCCCGTGACAGCTTGTGCAGAAAAACAGCAAGCCCTGTTATCAATCAAAAAGCCCTTTTACATTTTTAGCAAAACTCGGATCATCCAGACACCCTTTTAATGTATATATTACATCATTATAGATCATTCTGTACTTCCCCCCCCCCACGCCCCTTTCCTTTCTGCAACTCAACAAAAGATTCATCATTGCCGTGGACAGCCCTGATGAGCGCGGATGTAAATTATTTGGCGTGTCACCGAAATACAGTCCCGAGTGACAAATCCACTTAGGTGGAATTATTTTTTTTTTTTTAGGACGCCCAGGATTTGGGCTTTGGGGCTCCCACAGACCACGCGGAGGGTCGTCGACCGAGCCTGCGGCACAATCTGAATTATTTTTATTTTTATTTATTTACGTGTTTGTTTTTGCAAGATAGTCGCTCGGATCTTCTCCACCTGCCTCACTTCTTTTCCTCCCCATAAATAACCGAGGCGGTGCCGCGTCTGAACACTTTCCGCGGCTTCGAAACTTTCTTCTCCCGCACGTGCGCGCCTCGGCTCCTTTGCAGGCTCCCCCCAAAACAAAAAACAAAACAATAATCAATCTGAAAAGTTCGTGGAACAAACACGGTCGCCCCCCCCCCCTCCGTTCCCGCAATCGGACGAGACGAGATTGAATCCCTCCGGTTCCTCCCAGCGCCGCGAAGGGCGCCGGGCGCAAGGCGGTGAGTCCCACAGGGGTAGCGCAAGATCACTTCCGGTGGGGCTAAACGCCCCCCCTCCTCTCCCCCAAGTTTTCCATAATCTCGGAGGGCTTCCCTTTCTTCCATTTCTCAGCTCCCCCCCCCCCCCCATCTTCCAATTGCAACCGAAGCTGAAGACCTTCGGGGCCGTTTTCCATCATTGGCGCCACATCCTCACGGACACCGGTGGACCTCTTGCCCCCCCCCCCCCCGGGGCTTCGATTGATATGTTTGGAAGTTGGTGGTCGTCTTGGTGCTGGGCTGAGTTTGGGGTGGGTTTTTTTGGGGAGGGGGAGCGATTAATTTTCTTCCTGAATCTTTTCATCCGCCCCCCCGAAGACGGAGAAAACCACCCCTCCTCCCTCTTTTAAATCTCGCCGCCTCCCTTCCCAGGAGCTGAATGATTTCTGCGGAGTGGGAGGGGGGGCTCTAAATCCCGCACAGCATCTCTGGACCAGGATGCTCCTGTTAGGGGAAGGCGCATGCACACGGTCCGGCGGACGCGCGCGCGCGCGAGACCCGGGGACTTCCAGGCTCCCCAAAAAGGGGGGGAGGGTGGGAAGGCAGAAATCGCGCGCTCGGCTCCCCCCAGTGACGAAGTGGCCTGTTAGCCGCCTGGTCCGGGCTTCTGGCGGGGAAAAAAAAAAAGTTTTCATTTCCCCACTCGCGATCGCGGCTCTTTCTGATTTTCACCGCCTCTCCGCCGGGAAACAAAGGCAGAGAGGAGCCGGAATTCGGCACGGTGGGGGGGGGACCGGGACGCCCTTGAACGAAGGAGAAGCGAAGGATGGCCTGTTCAGTGGTTCGGGTCCAGAAGCCAGGGCCCGGACGCCACGCGGGTTTCGCCGTGACTTGAAAAAAAAAAAAGACAAGCAGAGGCTTTTCCGTGCCCCCCCCAGAGCCTTTGGGGGGGGGCTAAGCGGACTGTGCGGGGAAGGTCCTAATCTTGGCAGATGCGCCCCCCAAATCCAGGAGACGGGTGACTCTCAGGGCTGCCCGCTTTCCTTCCAAGGGTTTGGGGATCCAGAGGGATCCGCTCGCCCCCTCTCTCTGCCGGAAGCCTGAGGCCCTCGCCCCTCCGCGCCGCCCGGAGAACCGACCCGATTCCGGAGTGTCTGCCCTGCCCGCACACAGGCGGGTCACCGGATCGGCTCTGGAACATATCGCGGCGGCGACTCCCAAAGGCAGCTGTTTGGGGGAGAAGCTGGGCCGGAGACCCCGGGCAGGTGGGGTGACGGCACCCGCTTCCCCACCGGTGACCCGGTTTTCTCCGTAACGGAGCTTCGCTGAGCGGGGAGGGAACCCACCGAGAGAGCCAAATGGAGCCGCCCTCCGCTCGAATATATATATCTCCCACTTTGTCCAAAGTGTTGCTGTATTTTATTTTTAAGAGACCAAGAAAAAGAATAAAAGGTTTCTGTGCGTACAAGACAGAGAGGCCGGCGCCGCGGCTTTCCCTGAAACCTGGAAAAGAAAAACAAGAAAGAAAGAAAGAAAGAAAGAAAGAAAGAAAGAAAGAAAGAAAGAAAGAAAGAAAGAAAGAAAGAAAGAAAAGAGACAGAAAGACAGAAATACAGGGAAGAAAGAAAGAAAGAAAGAAAGAAAGAAAGAAAGAAAGAAAGAAAGAAACCAGAAGTCAACCTAACCTAGGCTATAGACCTTTTCTTTCTTTCTTTGTTTTTTCTTTTGAAGGGGGGGGGGCAGGACGAGGGTTGAAGGTGATCCTAACCAGGTTTTGCAGCACACCAGGCTGACCTGTCAAGCGGATTATTTTAGAAGGAGATTAATAGGAGAGGCGGGTAGCAATAATAATCGTTTTGTTTGATGTGACAACTTTGATAGGCGTTGATTTACTTACAAACTGATAGGGTTTTAATTGAGCGCCTTCATCCCGCTGGAGATGAAAGGGAAGCGGGTCTGAATGGCTGCCCGGTTGCCCTGCAGACTCAGGACTGATTAGCCATCTCGACAATGAATAGTTCAAGGCATTTACAAACTTTTTTTTCTACCTCCCCCTCCTCCTGACCCCCCCTCCTTCTTCCCCTTCGCTCTCCCCTCCTCAAATAACTGCCAGCCCTCCCCCCCCTCCTTCGGTGAAAATAAATCATTTCCATTGTGTGCAAATAAAATCGACTTGACATCTTTGCCGATAGCTGCTAGGTAAACGAAAGTGTGGGCTGCCGCTTGCTAATTAATCCCTTCGTTTTTCAGCTCTGCCCCCCCCCCCCTCACACACACACACACACACCACACACACCTCCCCGGCCCGGCACATAATGGCAGCCCCTTCGCTTTGATGGAGGGTGCCTAAGTTAAAGGGCTGAGGGTCTCCCCTCTCGCCCGCCCCCCCGGATTTGAATCTGCTGGAGAGGGCGAACGAGAGGACTCGTCACTAAAAAGAAAGCGAAACCAATTTCGAAGCGGATTGCGCCCTCTTCTCAACGCGGGGATTCTTTGGACAGCCCAGTAACACGAGCGGCTGCACCACAAACTCAGCTGGCGACCTCCCTCCCAGCCCGGGGAGCGGGGATCTCGGCTGCTGTTTCGCAGATAAACCGGCCCTGGATTCCTTTCGCCCCGGAACCCCGGTCAACTCAGCCGCGAGGGCTGACCGTCACGTGGGAATCCTAACGTCGGATGAAAAGTAGCGTGTCCTCCGTGCAACTGGCGCGGCCGGGAGGTCTTCCGAAAGGGAAGGGGCGCTCCCAGGGAATGAGCGCCGTTTAGTTTATATTTTGATAGGGCGGGATCTCGGGCTGACCTTTCACACCAGCCGATCCCTCGATCGATCCCTCGATCGCTCTGGAAAGCCGGAAAAGCGCCCGGCATCGGGGCCCAAAGGAAAGTTACTGAAAGCTACAACTAATGTCTGCGTATCCCCCCCCACACACACACACACTTTCCACTCTCTCACACAAACACACCACACAAGCATTCCACCCACTCTCGCTTTCCTATGCCCCCCCCACCGCCCTCACTTTTGCACGTCAATACGCTGCTTGTTTTACACATGTCCCGGAGTTCACCTTTGATTCCCCCGTTTTGAGCACTGCAACGAGGCCTCTGCTCGACCCCCCCCCCCGCCCGCCCGCCCCGTCTTTCTTCCTTTCTCGGCCTCGCTCGCTCCGCGGGGGGCCCAAAAGAGCCTTTCCCACCTCTGCCCCCACCCGAAGGCCGTTCCTCTTTTTTACTCTTTCGCCCTGGGGGGGGGGGCAAACCCCGCCGGGAAAAGTCGCTCCGCTCCGGTTAGGAAAACAGCTGGCCCGGACACTTCCATGCAAATGAAGGCGAAATGAAGAAGGGCTCGGCCTTCTTTCTTTCTTTCTTTCTTTCTTTCTTTCTTTCTTTCTTTCTTTCTTTCTATTTCTATTTCTTCTTTCTCTCTCTCTCTCTTTCTCTTTCTATTTCTTTCTCTTCTTTCTCTCTTTCTATTTCTTTTTCTTCTTTCTTTCTCTCTCTTTCTATTTCTTTCTCTTCTTTCTCTCTCTCTCTTTCTCTTTCTATTTTTTTCTTCTTTCTCTCTATTTCTTTCTCTTCTTTCTCTTTCTCTTTCTATTTCTTTCTCTTTTTCTTCTTTCGCTCTCCTTTCTCTATATTGCTTTCTCTCTTCTTTCTCTCTCTCTCTCTTTTCTTTTTTTCTTTCTCTCTTTCTTCCTCTCCTTTCTTTTTCTCTTCTCTCTCTCTCTTTCTCTCCTCTACTATCCATCCCCCCCCCCTCTCTCAGCAAATTTATCTATCAGGACTGACAGCTCAAAACAAGAACAGCAGCAGCAAAGAAGAGGCCAAGACGACCGGCCTTGGCCAGGAGGATCCCCCGCTTCAGGAAGGAGGCTGAGCGGGATAGCCGCGCCGGCTTCTTGGAGAGCGACCTCGGCTAGGAAATCCGGCGTCTCTCCAGCCTCCGGGTCTGGGTGCCTTGAAGGGAAAGGCCGGGGAGGAACTGCGGGAGCCTGCGGAGACTCGGCCCCAGCACGCGCGTCTTTCTTCCCCAAAGCTTCCGCCGTTCCCGCTGCAAGGCAGGAGGCGGGCGAAGGGCGCTCCTGGGCCTTTGACAGAAGGGGCGGCCGGCCGGGCGCGGGGGCCGGCCGGGCGCGGGGCTGCCCAGGTGGCCCCAGCTCCAAGCGGAGCGGCCCGGAGCTTGGGAAGCAGGGCCCCGGGGGAAGGGGGCTTGGACTGACGGGGACTCTCCTCTGGGGCCTTCGGGGCTCCCCAGGAAAGCGCCCCCTGCCCCGAAAGCTTTTCCTGCCGCGGCTGTTGCGGAAGGGCGGCCTCCGCTCAATACCCGGCAGCGGGTCAGGGACAAGTGCGACTCTTGGCCAGCCTTAACCTTAGTTGGGCCGTTTTATTAGGATTACTTTTTGCCGGCAGAAGGGGGGAGCTGCCGGGCGGGTTGAGGCCGGGGGGCTCAAGCGGGTCCCCAGAAAACGGCTGAGCGTGAGGGGGGGTCGCCCAGAGCGAAGGGATGGGAAGGTAGAGCAGACACGCAACTCCCTCCCTTCCGACGCGTTCTTGCTTCCAAGCGTTCAGGCGATCGGGGTCAGAGTCGTCGAAAGTTGCGGAGAATTTGCAGCCTGATCCGGGCTTTCCCCCACCCCGAGCGGCCAGTCTGGGGGTTCGCCCTGGGACTCCCTTCGAGGTCCTGCTCGCCTCGGGCCCGCCTCGCGGGGGTGCGGAACTCGAGGAAGAGGTCCCGGCCGGGGCAGGAAAGCGAGAAGGGGGGGCGGGGGAGACCGGGCCAAAGACGCGGGAAGGGAAGCAAAGGCCCAGGCCGCTCCCGGGCGGGTGATCGAAGCGGCACCCAGCCGTCCCTGCGCCAGCCCCGGCGGGCGAAGGCCTCTCGGAGGAAGGGCCCCGGGAGAGCGAGAGGGCGCCCGCCTTGGCCCCGAATCCCTCTCCCCCTCGGCCTCCTGGGGGGAAACCTCGGCGCCGCCGCCCCCACGAAGCCCCCCGGCCCGGCGGAGCTCCTGACGCGGCCTGGACAGCGCCGTCGTGGGCCCCCTGGCCACGAGGAAAGCTCCCCAGAGACCGAGGAAGGGCAGGCGGGCAGCGGGGTCGCCCGGACCCGGAGCGGCCCTCGCGAAAAGCAAGGAAGAGCAGCCCCGACGGCTGCAGCGGGGGGGGGGGGCTCCTCGGCCTGAGAGCAGGAAGCCCACGGGAGACTGACGGGGGTCTGTGGAGGGTCCTCCCCCAGCCCCACGGACGAGGCGCCCGAGGAGATCCGGAGCGTGACCGTCCCGGGGGAAGAAAGAAGGCCCGGCCACGCAGCGCTCTCCCCCGGCGCCGCGGCTTCTTTTCGTGGGGCAAACAAATGGCATTTAGTCCGGAGCGATTTACTCTTTTCAACGGACTGGCTTTTTCTTTTTCTTTCTTTCTGTCTGTCTTTCTTTCTTTCAATTTAAATGCGTCCTTCCGTCTCTTCTCTCTCTCTCTCTCTCTCCCCCTCTCCCTCTGTCTCCCTCTCTCTCCTTTCCTTCCTTCAAAGTCGCACCAGGCTTGTAATCAGCAACACAACCTGACATAAATCAAGGCCGGATTGACAGGGGCTGACAAATAACTGATGGATTGCGGTTGGGGAGCATTGACAGCGGATGAAGGAGAGGAACGCGGGGAGAGCGCGCCTCCCCCGCCCGGGGGGGGGGAAGAGGAGAAGCGGAGGGGGCGGGGCCTCCCAACCAAGCCACCGCCCCCTGGCCTCGCCCAATCCCGGCGTGGGGCCTCCCCCCGCCCCCCCTCTCCAGTTCCGCTCGGAGGGCGCCGGGTTGGCGCTGGGCGGAGGCCGGGGACTTTCCCTGCTGGCGTTTCGGGCAAGGAGGGGAGCCGAGCCGGCGGGCCGCGGCAGCTTCGCCTCCCCCCCCTATAAACGGAGCCCGCGGGCCCCGCACGGGGGAGCCCGGCAGCGGCGTCGGGGCCCCTCAAGAGGCCGGGAAGCGGCGCCCCGGCCCGACCTCGTCCCAGCCCGGCCGGGCAGCGCCTCTGCGGCCCCCGCTCCAGCCCCGGCTCCGGGGACGTGGCCAGCCCGGAAGGGGCTCCGGGCGCGGCTGGCCCGGCCGAGCGGAGCCCGAGGGAGGCGGGCGGGACGGAGCGGGGGGGGAAGCGGGGGGGGGCGGGCGGGGAAAAGCCCTTGGAGCGGGAGCGTGACGTCACATCCCCTTGACCCTCCAATCACCTCGGCCTCCCATTTGATTGGAAGGCGGCAAAGGCTTTAATCTCCCGACTAATTCAGCTGCTCGGGAAGCGCCCGGGCTCCGCCAGAGAAGGCGAGGCTGAGGCTGGGGCCGGGGCTGCGGCTGGGCGAGGAGCAGCAGGAGGCGAGAGGCCGAGGAGAGCCCGCCGGGCCAGGGAAGGCAGCCCGCCAGGCAGGCAGGCAGGAGGGAGACGGGGCGGCGGCGAGAAAGGCTCGGGGTCTTCTCCCACCCCTCCCCGGGACACAAAAGCCCCCCCCCCAAAAAAAAACCAGGACAAGCGCCGTACAAAACCACGGATTTATTTCTGCTGGGTCGCCGCCGGTGGACGCCTCGGAGTTGCCCTTGCCCGAATTTGGGAAAGCCAAAGAAAAGGAAAAGCCAAGACTTTGGGGGAGGGGGACAAAAAGGCTTTGGAGGGAGCGTCTCCTGCCGCTGCTGCTTCCCCCGAGGTTGCAAAGGGGCGTCTCCGCGGGGGGATCGCCCGCCCTCCCTCCCTCCCGCCTTTCCCCCTCCCCCCGTGCCCGAAGTCGCGCGTGGCAGCCGCAGAAGCCCCGCTTCGGTTCCTGAGCAGCGGCGGCGGCGGCGGCAGCGGCGCCGTGCCCCCCCGCGAGTTTTCATGCCAGGCTTTGGGTCATGATTACAGCCCCCGCGCTTTCTGCCGTAAGAAGTAGTCCGCGCGGAGGAGGAGGAGGCGGAGGCGGAGGAGGCGCGGCAGAGCTCGGCGGCGGCGGCGGCGCGGAGCTTCCGTGGCGGAGCGGAGTCGCCGGGATCCTTCCTGGCGGCGGCATCGGCGGCAAAGCTTTCTTCCACGCCATCCCCCCGTCGGACCCCCTGCGCCAGGCCAACCGCCTGCCCATCAGAGTCCTGAAAATGCTCACCGCCCGGACCGGACACATTTTGCACCCGGAGTATCTCCAGCCGCTGCCTTCCACGCCGGTCAGCCCCATCGAGGTAAGCGGGGGGGGGGGGGTGCAGGGCGAGGGAGGGACCCGTTGTAGGGTGCCGGCTTCGTTTCAGCCACTCTGTCCCCAGCCCCCTTCCAGCCCCAGCCCCCTCCCGCCCCGGCCCAGCCTTTGCACAACTGCCGGGCAGCGCGATTTGGGGGCTGGCTGGCTGAGCACGGGAAGGTCTTGGGGGGGGGGACGCCGCCGTCGCCAGGAGGGTCTCCCACCGCCCCCTTAAAGCTCGGGGGAACAGGAGGGAGAGGCGGCCGGCCCCGCTTTTCCATTTTGCAAGCCTCCGCGCCCGCAATCTCCCCCCCGCTCCCCCAGAAGGGCTGCTCCGGCGGAATTTGCACCTGGAATCGGTCAGGCTCGGTCCTTGCCCCCCCCTTCCTTCACCCCCCGCCGCTTGTTGATTCTGGCAGTAGATCTGCCCTCCGAGGGCGCTGATCTGAAACTGAGCAGCCCCGGCCGCCTCCAAGGGCGGCTTTGGGAAAGGAAGCGCCCCGGCCTCTCTCGGGGGGAGGGTGTGTGTGTGCGTTCGCGTATGTGTTTGTGTATGTGTTTGTGAGTGTAAGCGAAACCTCCTCGGGCACGACGAGGGTCCCGGGGGCGGGGGGGGACAGGGCCAGCTAAACAGCGGGTCCTGGGGCGGCGGCGGGCGCGGGAGGGCCTCGGGGGGCCAGGAGTCCCAACGGGGAGGATCCAGCCGGGTGCCCGCTTCCCTTGCGGGGCGGCCAGGGGACGCGTCTTTCCGAGGCAGAGCAGCGGTCGGGGCCGGGGCGGGGGGGGCTGTTTGGAGGGCAGCTCCGCTCGGGGCGCCTCCCTGCCCGCACTCAGGGCTCCCTCTCTTCTCTCCCCCTCCCCCCCTCGGCCGTCTGCAGCTGGACGCCAAGAAGAGCCCGCTGGCCCTCCTGGCGCAGACCTGCTCCCAGATCGGCAAGCCGGACCCCTCGCCCTCCTCCAAGCTCTCCAGCGTCACCTCCGGCGGCGGCCAAGGCGGCGACAAGGAGGCGGCCAAGGCGGCGCCCTTGAAGCTCAGCGACATCGGCGCCGAGGACAAGTCCAGCTTCAAGCCCTACGCCAAGCCCGGCGCGGACAAGAAGGACGCCTCGGCCGGCGGAGGGCCCGCCGCCGCCTCCTCCTCCTCCTCCTCCGGGGGCAGCGCGGGCGGCGGCGGCGAGAAGTCGGGCTTCCGAGTGCCGAGCGCCACCTGCCCGCCGTTCACGCCCAGGACAGGCAGCCCCAGCTCCGGCGCCTCGGCCTGCTCGCCCGGCCTGCTGCCCGGCGGAGAGAGCAAGGGCGGCGGCGAGGCGGAGAAGAAGGAGGCGGCGGACGGCGGCGGCGGCGGCAAGGGCGCTTCCGACGGCTCCGCCCGCCTGGCCGCCGTCGGCGGGGTCGGGGCCCTCTCGGCGGCCGAGCTGAGCCAGGCCCACGAGGGCGCCAAGGGGCTGCTGGCCGCCCCCTGCTCGACGGCCGAGGCCTCCTGCAGCGCCGTCCCGTCCTCGGTGGCCGCCGCCGTCTCGATGCTGGGCTCGGCCGGCCTGGTGGCGCCCGTCTCCCCCTACAAGCCGGGCCAGACCGTCTTCCCGCTCCCGCCGGCCGGCATGAGCTACCCGGGCTCGCTGGCCGGCGCCTACGCGGGCTACCCGCCGCAGTTCCTGCAGCCGGGCGTGGCGCTCGACCCCGGCAAGGCCGGCGGCGCGGGGGGCGGCGGGGGCGGCAAGGCGGCGGGCTCCAGCCCCCTGGCCGGCGCCTCGCCCCCGTCGGTCATGACGGCCAGCCTGTGCCGCGACCCCTACTGCCTGAGCTACCACTGCGCCGCCAGCCACCTGGCCGCCGGCGCCTCCTGCGCCCACGAGCAGGCGCTGAAGGCGGGCGGCTACCCGCTGGTCTACTCGGCGCCGCCGCTGCCCGCCGGGCCGCCCTCGCTGGCCGGCCACCCGCTCTACCCCTACGGCTTCCTGCTGCCCAACGACCCCCAGCCGCACAGCTGCAACTGGGTCTCGGCCAACGGGCCCTGCGACAAGCGCTTCGCCACCTCGGAGGAGCTGCTCAGCCACCTGCGGACTCACACGGCCTTCCCCGGCCCGGCCGAGAAACTGCTCGCCGGCTACCCCAGCTCCAGCTCGCTGGCCGCCGCCGCCGCCGCCGCCGCCATGGCCTGCCACATGCACGTGCCCACCTCGGCGGCCGGAGGGCCGGGCAGCCCCGGCGCGCTGGCCTTGCGCAGCCCGCACCACGCCTTGGGACTCAGCAGCCGCTACCACCCCTACTCCAAGAGCCCCCTGCCCACCCCCGGAGCCCCCGTCCCGGTCCCGGCCGCCACTGGACCCTATTACTCCCCTTACGCACTCTATGGGCAAAGACTGACGACAGCCTCGGCGCTGGGATACCAGTGAGTTGTTTTTTCCGCCCCGCGGGGGGAGAGAGACGCCTGAGGTTGGGGTTGCTTTTTTTTCTTGGGGGGGGCGGGGGGCGGCAGGGGCGATTTGAAACCAGGCTTTCGAGGGCGGGAAGAGAGAGAGAGAGAGAAGGAAAGACGGCCCAGCGTCCCTTGGAAAAGTTTCTTAAGAATCCATTGACCAGACAAATGGTAAAATCGGACGGTTTTTTTAAAATAAATATATATATAAAGATAGTGTTCATCTTGAGGACTGGATCCATGGGCACTGTATTTATTTATGTTAGCTTCAAGCGGGACGATGAATCCGTAAAAAAAAAAGGAAAGGAAAAAAGTGCATTATCTAATTTCAGCTTTGATAGGCTTCGAGGAGAGCAAAACAAAACAAAGTGGAAACACCCGTTGTAGAATATAAATCAATAAAAAGAAAACGAGAAATAGAGGTCTCCTCCTGAATGTTACTTTAAAATTGCTCCATGATTGTACTGTACTGTACGTTCTTGTTTAAGGGCGGGCGGGCGCGTCAAACCCCTCCATGCATGTGTGTCTTTTCCCAAGAACAGCGCGGCTTCCCTGGCAATTGGTCTATTCCGGTTTCAAATTGCAGCGACTTTTCCAAGAAGTATCCCGTGGCAAGAGAGATAATTGGCCTTGTATCCCGACAGAAAGGAAACCCAACCGCCACTCTTCTCCCCCCCCCCCAAAAAAAACCCCACCTCCGTTTGCCTTTTTTTTACTCTTTAAAAGGAACCCTTGGCTACGTTTTCATCTTTAAAGTCCACCCGGTAGCTAGGGTAGGAACAAGGGTGACGTCATGTATTTAAAATAATAGCCAATGTATCGCTTTAAAAGATTAAAATCCTGTATATTTGACGTATTTAAAAAAAAGAGGTTTACTTTTCTTTTGAAATAACCTTTTGGGAGTCTCTTACCAACGCACTTAATTCCCGGGCGGATGAAAGTAAAGAAAGAGAAACAAG
Source organism: Crotalus tigris (assembly GCF_016545835.1). Lineage (NCBI taxonomy): Eukaryota > Metazoa > Chordata > Lepidosauria > Squamata > Viperidae > Crotalus > Crotalus tigris. Next base: position 235,007 of record NW_024096602.1, read on the forward strand.
ACAGTGAAGGTTGATTATACTCCGGTTTAATTAGTTAGTACCCGACACTTTCCTTTTCTCGCAGCCGCGGCGTTATTAAGCAGAACTGGCCATTTAAACGAAAAACGAGAGCGAAGTCAGCTTCTGTTTCAGGGGCGAAAAGGCGTTTGGCGTGCCGGGATTTGCCCACCGGAGGCGCAGAAAACAACAGGCCGAGCTTGTCTATTTGCAAGCAAGGAAAATCGAGGCGTCCCCTCCGTGTTTATTTATTTATTCATTTATTTTTACGCGCGACGAACGAACAACTCCTGCTTCCATTTAGGGAAAACCTGGGTCACGATCCAGGCCGATTCCGGAAGGAATCGGGCTGGTGGGAAGAGATCTTTCTTCATCGCTCGTTCTTGGCTAGGACCGACCGTGGCGCGGATGGTCTGGGGGTTTTCGTCCCCAAGGGTCGGCAGACGAAGAGAGGGACGAGCGGCGTGGAGCAGTTTTTCCCCTTTTTTTTTTCTTTAACACGAGCGAGAAAGTTCCTCGGATTCCTAGGGGGGTGGGGTGGGGGGGGGATGTTTCTGAAACCCAGGTTGGTTTGGCCTGGTGGCTGCACGCCAAGTGGCGGCGAAACGGATGCGTAAAAAAAGATTTATTTCAGGCAGCCGGAAAAAGGGAGATTCAGTGGCGACGTTCGCACGTGCGAAGTTGGGTCAGGGTTAACCCTGGGTCGAGGCTTTCGGAGTCTTTGGCTTATTTGCGGTGGGAAACAAAAGCCCGTTTGGTTCAGGCGGCGGTTCGCGGCCTTGTGTGGCCAAAAGTATTTGAGTGGCCTTGTGTAGTGGTGTAGCGGCGGTGTAGAGGAACGGATAGGCGGTAGTTGGGAGCTGATTAAAGCTCTAATTCCCGGCCACTGATGCGAAGGTAATTGCGTCGAAAAGGGGGGGGTGTCGTAGTTCTGGGTGGGGGGAATTGAAAGAGGCCCCATCTCATAAAATGAGAAGGGGGAGGAAGAGGCTGACTCGCTTATCTGCCCGTGGAGGCTCTGCGGCCCGATCTTGTCTTTACTTCCGAGTAGATCGCTTCCCCCTACTACAAGGTGAAGACCAAGAACTGCCCAAGGGAGGCGTGAGCGAACTTCGGAACGTGTTTCCGGTTCCCCGCTTCCCTTTCCCTTTTATTTCCATGTGTTACTTTCCCTCTTTGGGGTGGAAAGCGGCAAGAAAAACGCCTGGGCTGGTTTTTACCTTCAACCTGGAGAGATTTACCCTTTAAACACGCCGCGTTATTACGCAGGGCTGGATGTAGATGGAAAGAGTCGTTGAAAAGCAGATCCGAGGAAAGAGGAATTGCAGGGACGGTGGAGCAGAAAAGCAAAATATATCCTTTTTTAAAAAAAAAAAAGCTGCTAAAATTTTGACGCAAAAGGCACTCCAAGATGTGCATATCCATTGTCTTGCAAAAGGGAACCAAAGGGATACAAGCAAGAGAAACGTCTGGGCGCAGCAGGATTTCAGTGTCGTTTAGTTCTTACCAATCGGTTGGTAACGTTAGTCGGTAGCCTCAGCGCTGTGAAGCTGTAAAACTTCACAAAGTCAAACAAATCAACCAAGGCAGGCTGACTCCAAGGAAGGAAAGAAGGACAATGAAATAGGAAGGAAGGAAGGAAGGAAGGAAGATAGGAAGGAAGGAAGGAAAGAGTGAAATAGGAAGGAAGGAAGAAGACAGTGAGCTAGGAAGGAAGGGAGGGAGGGAGGGAGGGAGGGAGGAAGGAAGGAAGGAAGGAAGGAAGGAAGGAGAGAGAGAGAGAGAGAGAACGGGCGCTGTACATTCTAACATTTATTTTTACAAGGTTTATTTTGCTCCGCCGTTTCTTGTCATATAGTCAGCAGGGTGGAAGGTGGATGGGTGTGTGTGTGGGGGGGGGGCAGTTCAGGCTTTGCAACAGTTTCGTGTCTTTCCCCGCTGGGACTTCGGGTGGCTGGAACTGTCCCGGGCGATTGGCTGCAGCGAACTGAGGGGCGAAACTCCTTCGTGGCGGCTGCGGTGGGTGGTGGTGGCGATCGCCGCCCTGGCCTTGATGGCTCCTTTTCGCTCTTTTTTTTTTGTCCTAGAAGGCCAGAAAAAAAGGGGGGGGGCTTTCGCTGTTTGTCACACCAAAAATAACTCCGGACTCAAAGGGCCTTTTGGGGGAGGGGGTGGGGTGGGGGCTGTGTTAGCGGAGAGGGGGGGGGTTGTGAGCGCCTAAGTCGTGGCCTGGACTGGATTTCTGCAAAATTCGAGCTGCTCCTTCCGGCTCCCTGCCTGAGGACACGTGTTGGCGTGTTCGGCTTTATTTAAATTAAAAACTAACCTAACGTTCATTGGTACGGGTGCCGAGCGCCCGGGAGAAAGGGGGAGAAATCCCCCATCGGGGGACACGTGTAGAGAAAACGTCGGAGAGCAAAAAAAAAAAAAAAAAAAACCAACCTTGTTTTTTTTAAAATAAAAAATAAAAGAACAGGCTCTTCTCTTATAAGAGGGTTTTTTTTACTGAGTCAGCCAGGGGCTTTCCAAAAGAAAAAAAGGAAAACCCGATCCGGTGAAAAGATTTTCCCGGGCAGGAAAATAGCCAAGGGGTCGTTGTTGGGCCCCTCCCTGACTCGTGCAGCGACCACACGGTCTTAAGAGTGGGGCAACGGAGACAAGCTAATGTAACCCCCCCCCTTCCCTTCCCCCAGGGTTTAACCTGGGCGGGGGAGAGGGGCAGGCGTGGGCCAACTCGCCCCTGGGGTGCTGGGGGCGAATCCCCCTCCTCTTCCTTCTCCGAGCTTTGCCCCCCCCCCATCTAAAGGCCAGGGCTTCAAGAGGCGGCGGTGCTTGATGAGGACCAGGGATGCGTGGCACAAGTCGCTGCGGGGCCCGCAGGCCACCGCTAGCCTCTCCCGCAGCTTCTGCCCAACCGGGAAAACGGCTCCGGGGTCGAGCCGGGCAGAGGGAGGGGAGGGGAGGGGGGTCGGCAACTGACTTTCCGTCCCCTGCAGGTAGAGCGACCTGGATCTCGCCTGCGCCCCTCTCTGCGGCCGGAGACGGGCAGCGGCCTCCGCGGAACCCCGGGACGGCATCCACACGACGCAGTTCAACTGCTGGGGGAGCGAAGTCCGGTCCAGGCGTCCGAGGCTGGGAGCTCAAAGCCTCTTGGCTGCGTCGGATCCGCGCTCTTCAGGATCTGCTCTACGCCCTCTCTCTTATTCGGGGGCGCAGCGGTCGGAGGAAGCGCCCGGGGTTAAGGTCTTCCCACGGCCGGGACGCCCGGCTTTCCCTCCCTCGGCGAAGCGGCTGGAAGAGGCCCGGCAGCCGGGCGAGGCCTTGCTTAGCTTGGCACCGGCCCTGCGCGCTTTCGGGGTCGCCCGGGGTCCTCCCGACACTGGAGGAGTGAGCGGGAGAAAGAGAGAGAAAGCCTGCAAGGGAGGCGGTCGCTACTCGGTGACCTGAGCAGGAAGAAACGGCCGTGGTCGTAAGACTGCGACTGGTAGTAACAAGAGCGGAGCGCGGCTCCGGCTGGACTCTCCCAAGAATGGCGAGCTGGAAGGCAGCGCAGGACAGAGCAAGGCAGCAACCGGGGCCGTGGAGCTGGGAAAGAATTTGGAGAAGGGCTTCCCCTGCGGAGGAGACGACGGAGGAATCGGAGGCCTTGCGGTGCCGGCCTAGAAGAAGCCCACCTGCGCGGAAGGAAGGAAGGAAGGAAGGAAGGAAGGAAGGAAGGAAGGAAGGCCTCCTCGAACGGTTAGGAAACGCGGCAAGGCAAAGGCCGAGGATTGGCTGAATTCCCGCTACTCGCCAAGACGGGAAGGTGCTGGGTGAAGTGCGCGTGGGGGGGGGGGGGTTGTGCCCAGGCGCCTTGGACGAAGCCAGCCTCGGGGCGGGGGGGCTTATGGTCGCTATGGAGCTTGTGGGTCGGGCAGCGCTTTTTTTCCGGTTGGGAGGTTTGTTTGGGGGCAGTATTTCCAGCTAGACACCCCAAGTTGAAGGCGGAAAGCACGTCAGAAATGCTGTAGGGTCTCCTGCTTAGGGGGGGGTTGGACTAGATGATCTACAAGGTCCCTTCCAACTCTGCTATTCTATTCTATATTCTATTCTATTTCATTCCATTCTATATTCTATTCTATAATTCTATATTCCATTCTATATTCTATTCTATTCTATTCTATTCTATATTCTATTTCATTCCATTCTATATTCTATATTCTATTCTATAATTCTATATTCCATTCTATATTCTATTCTATTCTATTCTATTCTATATTCTATTTTATTTCATTCCATTCTATATTCTATATTCTATTCTATAATTGTATATTCTATATTCTATTCTATTTTATATTCTATTCTATATTCCATTCCATTCTATTCTATTCCATTCTATTCCAGGAAAACTGATGCAGGCTTTACAGATTTGTGAGGCCTATGAGATGTCATGGCAAGTAGCCATAGCTGTGGAGCAAATGCTTGTGGTTCAGGCGTCGGGCTGTAAGCAGGGACATTGCAAAGTAGTCCTGCCTTGGGCCCAAAGTCTGCTGGGTGACCTTGGGCCAGCCACCGTCTCTCAGCCCGAGGAAGGAGGCAATGGCAAAGCACTTTTGAAAAAAACCTTCGCCAAGAAAACTGCAGGGATTCTGGAGAATTGGACACGATTAAAAACAACAGTAATAGTTTAGCTGGTTAGCAAATACTCGAATGTGGGCGAAACGCTTCTTCCCCCCCCCCCGCCCCCCAGCATCGCCTTAATACCAAACAGCAAAGGGCCAAATCCGCCCCGTTTCGGAGCGTCCGAGACTTCGCGGCGTTTGTTAACGTGTTGCACTCCGGAATAGCCCTTCCTCGCCAGACCCGGATTTCCCTTTTGGGGATCCCTGGGAGCCACTGGACGGGGCGCGAGAGCAGAGTGGCTTCCCCGACGATCCTTAGGGAATCAAGTGAAGTGTTGGGGGCTCCAGGAGGAAGAATTTGTTCCCCGTGCAAGTGGCGGCTTCATGGGGGAAGAAAGCGCTCCGTTCTGAAGGTTTTGGGGGACGCCCAGAAATCAGCCCGAGCGCCGCGGGGGGAGAAGAGCGAGCGCGGGGTGCTCCACCCGCCTGCAAAGCCTGGAACCCGACAGCTGGGATCCGTTTCAGCCCGGAAGCGCGCGCGTTTAAATCTGGCGTGCCTGCTGGACTCCTCGCCTTCGTTCAGACGACCGGAGAACGCGGTGGGCCGCTTTGCCCGGCGCGCCGAGGACGGGAAGCGTGAGAATCGTGACTCGGGAGACGCCTGCCACGACCTGGACTATCGCCCTCGGCTCGTGGGCGTGGGAGGGAGACGAGACGCGTGGGATTTTTTCAAAGATGGCTGGAAAGAGGGAGCCCTTGTGAACTCTCGGAAGCCCGCCCCCCGGGCAATGAATCCTTTTCCTCCCTTCCTTCCTTCCTTCCTTTGCCTGCCTTTTCTTTTTCTTCTTTACTGTCCCTTTACTCATTCTTGTTTGCCTTTACCCTTCCTTCCTCCCTCCCTTCCTCTCGTTCCTTCCTCCCTTCCTCCCTCCCTCCCTCCTTTCATTCCTTCCCCTCGTCTCCCTCCCCCTCCTTTCCTTCCTTCCTTCCTTCCTCCCTTCCTTCCTCTCCCTCCTTTTCTTCCTTCCCCCTTCCTCCTTCCCCCTTCCTTCCTCCCTCCCTCCCTCCCTTTCTTCCTTCCTCTCCTTCTTTCCTTCCTTCCTCCCTCCCTCCCTCCCCCTTCCTTCCTATCTTCCTCCCTCCTTTCATCCCTTCCCCTCCTTTCCTTCCTTCCTCCCTTCCTCTCCCTCCCTTTCTTCCTTCCTCTCCTTCTCTTTCCTTCCTCCCTCCCTCCCTCCCTCTCATCCTCAAATTCCTGCGCCTGTCCCAGCGACTCCAGCATCACCCGAGGTCCCTTGCCCGCTTCTCTGCCCTTCCGCTTGCTATGCAGAATCAACCGGAGGCGTCAGAAGAAAACCGTTTTGTCAAACCACAACTTCTCTTGGTTACTACTAGTTAGTAGTAGTAGTAGTACTACTACTACTACCAGTCAGCCCAGGAATAAATTCTTCTGCCCATCCCCACCACGTTCTGTTGCTTTGCTTTGTCGTCGCCTGGTGATGACCTAAACTTGGAGAGAGACTGATTGCACGTGGGGAAAGTCAGAAGGATGCTCGCCGGCGTCCCTCCCTCCGCCCCGCCTCCGCCCCTTTGTTTCGCTGAACAGCCCCCTCCCCGTTCCAAGCAAAGATGCTCCACCAGGAGGCGCTCTTCCATTTTCCTACGGAGAGGCTCCGTCATCCGGGTCTTGCTTTCCCAAAGGTGCTTTCCCAAGAGGCAGGCGGACTCACCTGGTTTTCTTCCAAGGACAAGAAAGTCTAACTTGCCTCTTGGAAAAAGCACCTTTAGGATATTCCGTTTTTCCGGAAACGGCTGAAAGGTTTGATCCGCCACGTGAGCGGGAAGGCGGGACTGTTAAAGTGTTTCTTGGTCGTGTGTGTGTGTGTGTACATGGGTGCACGTGGGAGTGCACACGCGTGCACGGAAGGGGAGCTGGGGTAGGTCCAGGAAACGGTTCGATGGGAAGGGAAGGAGAGGCCGGTGGGACAAACGGGTGGAAAGAAGGTCAAGCAAGGTTCCCCTCTTGTGACTCTCCCCAAACGGCTGTTGCACTGCCACGGGGGGGGGGGCGGGGTTCGGGGGAGGTGCTGGGGGAAGCACTGCAAATGAGAAGCCCATCCAAACCTCTCCATGCAGACAGCATCAGCGATATTTGGGGGTGGTGTTTTTTTCTTTCTGCGACTTTGAGGTTGGGGGAAAACCCCTCCACCCACCTTTCCCAAATCAGTTGCAAATATTTGGGTGAAGCGCAACATTTTGGCATCTTAACACCCCCTCGGCTGCTCTCCCCTCTTTGGAGGGTCCCTCCCTCAGGCAGAACGTGGCCCTTTTATGACTTGTGGACTTCAACTGGACCACCACTGATCTGAAATGTATAGGTTTTCCTGTTTGAGCAGGGGGCTGGACTAGAAGACCTCCAAGGTCCCTTCCAGCTCTATTCTGTTCTAGGAAGGAAGGAAGGAAGCGGTGATCAGTGTAAAACTGCCCAGAGTCCCCTTGCTGCTTACATCCCCATCAGAAGACGTGGCGACAGTGATGTTCCCTTCTCATCAACTGATACTGGACTTTCTGGGCTCAAAGTCCAGTATCTTATTTCAGCCCAGGTGGTTTGCTGATGTTCCCAGTTCCTGGAATAGGGATCTTGTGTGCATGGTTCTCCCTGGATCCAAAATGTGTGATCTTGTTTTCCTACTCTCTCTTCCCCAGGTATATTCATGTGGCTGGTTCTTGATCCACTGTGGGCAGATTCCGGCGTATCGCTCGCAGGAAGACGGATATACATGTCAGTTGTGGGATCCTTGATGCTCTCTGAGCTTGTTGTCTTGCAGACCTTTCATGACCCAACTAGATAACCTCATCAGTGCTAGAAGGGAGTGGGATTTGCTCTCTGTTTGCATACAAGTGATTTGCCCCGTCCATGTTGCTGGAAGTGTCCTGAGTGGAATGTTAGTTGCTGTTTGATTGTGATTCTGAGTTGGTAGTTCTGAACCAACACTAACAGGGCAAACATGTAAACATAGAACAGGCTCCACTCCCTTCCAGCACTGATGATGTTACCTAGCCGGGTCATGAAAGGTCTGCCAGAAAACAACTCAGCTCAGAAAGCACCAAGGACCCCACAGTTCAACCCTGAGTTACAAATATTCTCTTCTGGTAGGAGATGACTAGGCTGAGCACAAGGGAAGGGTCAAACGCGTCATCAGTCCCTGTGCCCCACGCCAGAGATTTAAGTCCGGCCCACCTTGAGTGCCTTTCTTAACTCCCACTAATTTCCCTTAGCTGTTAGTAGCTCAGATTCTTGTAGAGAGCTTAAGCTTGCGATGAATCTTTTATACTCAATTGAACTGCCCGAATCTCCTGATTTCCCTGGTGGTTGACACTACTAATTGTTCCACGTGTCAGTGACCAAAGGTCAGCTAATCAGCATTCTCTCTCCCATCCAGGAGAACAGTGCCTTTTGTTAACCAATCAGGGCCAGCCTTGATATCACAATTGGGGCAAAATTGAATAGTCCAGAATGACAGACAAGTGAGGTGCTCCTATTTTGGTTTAGAAAGAGTTATCTTTCCCCAGGCTGTGGGGTGGCAATGGGTGTCCACAAACATTCATCCTTTCAAACCATCAGTAGCAAAGGGCTGAAAAAAAGCAGGAGAATTTTTTTTTAATGTGCATCATGAGCAGGATAGGAGCGGTGGTGGCGCAGTGGATAGAAGGCAGCATTGCAGGCTAATTCTGCCCACTGCTGGCAGTTCAACCCTGACCGGCTCAAGGTTGACTCAGCCTTCCATCCTTCCAAGGTGGATAAAATGAGGACTCAGATTGTTGGGGGCAAATAGACTGACTCTGTAAACTGCTTAAAGAAGATTGTAAAGCAGTATGAAGCGGTATACAAGTCTAATTGCTATTGCTATATAAGTCTAAGTGCTATTGCTATTGACTCAGCCTTCCGTCCTTCCGAGGTCAATAAAATGAGGACCCAGATTGTCGGGGGCAACAGGCTGACTCTGTAAACTGCTTAGAGAGGGCTGTGAAGCAGTATGAAGCGGTATATAAGTCTCAAGGTCTATTGCTATGAACAATGGCGTGAGAAAGGCTGGGCTAGGTTGTGGCTATTGGGGATGATTTGAGGTTTGTTGAGAGGGGTTGTAGTGTGGGAGGCAGCCTGTCTAAACATGCCCAGTGTGCTGCCCACAGGTGTGGAACGTCAGACCCCCTCCCCCCCGAAGGACTTTTGCACCCATGTTTTGCATCAATGTCTTCTGAAGGAGGAACCGGTGGAAACAAAAGAAACCGTGGGGATCTGCTTCACGAATCCTGGGATTGACAGGCCAGGACCACAGGAAGGAGGGAGAAACATTGGAGCAAAATGGTAAGAAGGAAATATCGGGTGCCTTCCTCATTCCTCGTCACAATGGCTGCTCTTGATTACATCCGTGGCGGATCTTCCTCCTGCTTTGGAAGACAAGGGAGATTTTCCTAGAGAGGGCTGCTTTCAGAAGCCCAAATCTCCTGGCTATGTGCCTGGCTTGGCCTTCCCAAGTCAAAAGGGAGCTTGTAAGCAGTCCAGATTTGGTGTGTGTGTGTGTGTGTGTGTGTGTGTGTGTGTGTGTGTGAGTGAGTGAGTGTGGGAGTTCGCAACCTGGCATTGTCATTCTTATCAAACTTGGGTAACAATTTTGGGCACTTCACACACACAAAAACGGTACACCTTTTGGACTGCACATCGCCTGCCTTTGGAATTGCACGCAGTCCTCAATGGCCACAACTGAGCCCAGTGTTTTTGTTGCTAAGTGAGGCAGTTGTTCACTGAATTGTTGATAAGCGAATCTGGCTTCCCCTATTGGACTTTGCTTGTCAGGAGACATCTGGGAAGGTTGCAAGTGGGGATAACCTGACCTGCGGTGTTGCAACGGTTGTAAATACATACTGGTGGCCAAGCACCTGACTTTTGATCATGCGCCACGGTTGTGAGTGTGAAAACAGGTCATAAGTCGTTTTTTCCAGCGCAGTTGCCACTTCAAATGGTCCTGGATTACGTGCAGAATGTAAAAGGCTGGACGCAGACATGGTTGGTGAAGTGGATGAAAAGAGACAGGTGTCAAAGGCAAGATTCAAGAATTCCTCCATTATGGAAGCATTCCTCCTTCTTCAGAAAAACTCTAGAGCATTGGGGGGGGGGGTCCAACCTTGGCAACTTTCAGACCTGCGGACTTCAACTCCCAGAATTTCCCAGGAATCATGCATGGCTAGCTGGGGAATTCTGGGAGATGAAGTCCACATGACTTAAAAGTTGCCAAGGTTGGACACTTCTTCCTTCTTCATAAATAAAACCTAGGACAAATTCATTAGACTTGTGGGATTGTAAGAACCAATACCTGGACATGAAGGGCTCTAAGCCCTGGCCAACTCTACCCCAGGAGGGTTCCCATTCCCATTGATTTTCCCATTCCCTTCTTCCTGGAAAGAGATCGAATCGGGGACATCCTTGGGTGATGTTAAAACGGCAAGCATAACTTTAAAAAGCACCCCTGGGACAACCGTGACCTGGATGATGGAGAATCTCCGTAGGCATCTTCCTGCCCTTCTTATATTCATTCTCTTGCCGGTAAATTCTGTTCTCTGAGTTTTGTAATGCTTGTTCCATCTCTGTTGTCTTCTCAAGAAAGTCCAGTTGCCACTCGAAAAATGCACCTTTCGGACAAAACTGCTCGCCAAGGCGACCTCCAGATCACTCCGCGTATTCTCTGGAATTGTTTTTGCCGTCACTCTGCTTCTTCTCTGACTCTAATAGGAACCCCGCGCATTGCTCGAGAATGGCAACTTCCTCTCCTCTTATCCTGTGTTCCGGTTGTGAACTTTGGAAAAGCTGCCGCCTTCGTGGGCCTGAAGCCACTTAGTCTTATTTTGTGCAGCTCCGGGCATTTCGCTTTCACAATGGCTGCCTTTTGAGGTGAAATGATTCATTGGCATTTTTTCCCCTCTGCGAGTCAGTAACCAAGCACTTAGGACACGGCCGCGTGATTTATCATCAGCACAAAGCACATAAAGTCGCTGTGCAGAGAAGGGAGCAGGAGGGGATTGCAACCACATAGATGAAACAAAGAGAGGCCGGAGGAAACCGTGGTGGCCATGCAGATCTGGAAGTGTTGGGGGAAACTGAATATATACTCAAACCTTCCTTCACCCGTTCACACTCCTTTCCTGAACCGCACAGCAATCAACACTTTTGTAATACATTAAAAAGCTACTGATTGCTGTCTTTTTATAGCACCCAATTGCACAGTGATCTTGCTAAACCCAGCCTGGCGTTCAGACAACATCAACAGCAAAGTTGCTGTTCAGTGTGCTACAAACAGACGGTGAGGCTGCCCAATTTGCATTTTAAAACCGGATCTCCGTGTCTCGCTTTGGAGACTGGGATTATCTGGCATTTGTTCATTTTCACAGGAGAGATGGCTTTCACACTCACATGAACCTAGAAAGCTAGGGATGTCTAAGGAGCTAGCCCAGGAGTCTTCAAACTTGGCCCTTTGATGACTTGTGGACTTCAACTCCCAGAATTCCTCAGCCAACAAAAGGGTACATTTGTTGTACGGGTGTCAATATACATATATGTACACAATGTATGCATGGGTCTCTTCCCTATAGCACAGTAGAACTTACTCTGACATTAAGAAACCATGGAGAAGAGTAAGTTAAACACTGATAAATGAGATTGGAGACCTGTCTCTCATGAGATGAAGACAATCGTTTTTTGAAAAGTGGGAAAGGCCGTTTGTTGGTTTACAAAGCGCCAGCCATTCCTGATATTAGCGTGGTTATGTGACAGGGTAAACTGTCAACACTGGTTTGCCTTTTCACCTAGATTTTCTCTTTTGCTCATATCTTGACAATGGAATGCAAAGGTGGGAGGGGTGATGTCTAGGCAACTGAAAGCCAAGGTCACTGGAAGGAGAAGTAGACTGTTTCCATAACAAGAAGAAGAAATATTACTATTGGACAGTGTGAACACCCAATCTGTTTAACTAAGCAAGCCTTTGAGTGAGAAAACCAGAGCTGGTTTTGCTTTCTTCTGTGCCAATGTAAATTTTCAGTAAAGTATTATGCTCTTGGTAAAATCATGTCCCTCCCAGGAGTTTCTTTTTCTGGAAACGCCAACTGGAGAGTTGACATTAAACCAGCTCTGGTTTTACAGCCCAGAGGCTTGCTTAGTTAAATGATAGATTCCCTCACCAGCACCCACCGGGTGTTCACACCGTCCAATAGCTGTAGTCGGAGGCTGGAATCAACACCCAGTAATTCAGGCAAAGGTAAAATGCCTGGGGTCTTTGCATCATGTGGTCAAAAAAACCGAGATTGCAGCCACAATAGAGCTACCACAGATATAAAACACATGGAGCTTCAATCGCAACACCGCAACCACCATCATGACTTTTTTGACCACACCCCAAGGAACACCCCCCCCCCCAGAAGGATGACCTAAAGCCAAACTCTCCAGCTCAGTGCATTTGGGTCCCTCAGCTGGAGATGACAAATAGAGGATTTGGGAGATATAAGATTTACTGAGTCTCTGGCATGACTTGCAAAGGGACCAGGTGGCAGAATTCATCCTTTTGTGTCCCACACAAACACGCACAGAAACAGAGCCCAGGAAGGAAAGGGTTGAGGCCGCACTAACTGCTCTGATTGTAGGTAGAAGAGCATTGAGGGGGAAGGTGGGCTTAATGTTTCTCTCTCTCCGCCATTTTGGCCTGCCCTCCTTCCTTCTATGTCAGTGTTTCTCAACCTTGACAATTTTAAGGCCTGTGGACTTCAACTCCCATTGCTGGCTGTGGAATTCTGGGAGTTGAAGTCCACATGCCTTAAAATTGTCAAGGTTGAGAAACACTGGTCTATGCCATAAACAGAAATATCTTTGGGTTGGGTGATTGGGAAATGACTTCTCTTGGGCATTGAGATAGCCTTTGGGGATGAAAAGATGAGATAGACATGAGATAGAGATGGAGATGGAGAGAGAGAGAGAGATTTGTCCATGGAACTCTTTCTGGATTGAGATGCAAGAAGAAGCTCAGGATTCAGAAGATCAATAGAGATATGGAGGGTGAAGTTATGGAGATAGGGCTATCATACTTCCCAGGGGGTCCCTTAGAGCAGAGGACCCCAACCTTTTGAGCACCAGGGACTGGTTCCATGGAGAGAGGTTTGTCCATGGACCGGAGGGTGCGTGATTTTGTGTGCTGCCTGCATCCCACAGATGGGGCTTTGCTTGTTTGTGCAGCCCGGTTGCCGCAGCCCGAGACCAGTCCACAGATTGGGGGTTGGGGACCCCTGCCTTAGAGTTCCGATTGTGGAATATATGAGTTTTACCCCAAGTCCTAGGAAGAACTCTGGGTCTGGCCAGAAAAACAGAGGAGACACTTAGAAAGGAAGGCATTCTTTGGTCTATATGGGAATGTACATTCTGAATGCACAAAACAAAAGCCCCCTTCCCTCTCTTTTTTAAATTTTGTTTATTTTATATATAAACTACAAAGAAAAACAGAAAGAGATTAGGGGAAGAAAAAAGAGAGGGGGGAAAGAAAATGTGAGGTACAAGGGGGGGAAACGGGGGAGGGAGGCATTGACTCTTTTCAGCACAGTACAAGATAAAAACACTCCAGCCTCAACTTTTTGCTTTTCACATTAATATATGTAACTTGCCATTTCTATAACGACAAGTCTATCTAACTGACAAAACCAAAGTCAAAATTTCATTTTTTTTTCATCACAGGCACAAATTCCAGAAGTGATATCCAAATAAGAAACATACTTAAATATAATCTCCTCTTTGAATAAAACGATCGATTTAACCATACCTGCTTCATCTTCCTTGCTATGGAAAGAGTGTATATTTCTATTTGCACCTAGTATTTTTTATGAACTATCACCATTTCTGTTCACTATATTCTTTCAAATTCTTTGACATTACGGGGAAAAAATACCTAAACTTTTCTTGAAACACATTTCTAAAATCAAAACTGTCTAATACACTTTTTTCTTTAACTTCTTAACGTACAGGCTTTAAGCTTCAGTATTAAATTTAGATCTCTCCCTCCAAACTAGCCTTGTAAAATATATATATTTTTTCTAAACAAAAGCCTGTCTCAAGAGTGGCATAGATACGGCTTGGAGTCTCCACGTGTCTCTCTCTTTCGTGATGCACTCTGGGTGAGGTCAAAAACTTGCAGGGGACCCATTGCACTCCTTGAAACTCCTTGATCACATCTCAGCAACCACACAGTTGGTGCCCGTACACTGTGCTGTGGGTTAGTCCTGGGCCATCCATTGGACGGATCTCTGCCCCCACCCACCAAACATCATCTACCCATGGGGAATGTACCACTTGGATGTGGGGTGGGGCAGAGTTGGGAATTGTGAGCCTCTCCCTCCACTTTTTCCTGTTTGGAAAGATGAACGTGGCTTTTGCCTTGCCTGACCTACCCCCCCCCCCCACTTCATGGCTCTTCCTACCCACCCATGCTTTAAGAAATGCCTCGTTGAACGCATGGGGCTTGCTTCTGAGTAAGTACACCCCAAATTGCACCACATCTCCACTGAGAGGGTAAATGTACAGTGGACTGATCTGCATTGGGTTGGGGGAGAGGAAAATATATTTGAAGTTTGCCCTCTTCCTCGCTCCAGTTGCTGTGTAATGGGAACAGCAGCCTCTCCTCTCCATGGGAGCCAGCGTTGTCCAAAGACGCTTCCTTAGTCCCTGTGGTCAGCATGACTATATCCCGAAGGAGCACGGAACACTGTGGGCTCCCCACCACAGTGGTACCTATTTATCTACTCGCATTTGCAGGCTTTCGGACTGCTAGGTGGGCGGGAATCTATTCCCACCTTTATTATTTATATAAATAACACACTTGATGCTCCCCTCCTTCTCCTGTTTTCTCCACAACAACAACAACAACAACACTGTAAGGTGGGTTTGGGACTGAGAAAGAGGATTGGCTCAACTACCCAGCCGGTTTTCATGCCTCAAGTGAAACTAGAACTCTCAGTCTCCTGGTGATTTGGCCAAACTGGCTTTCGTTACCTTGCAGGTAAGGCTGCTTCTGACGTGCTAATTAGAAACAGACTTGCATTTTGTTTTCCTTTGTACAGCATGTCAGTGAGTGACATTGGGAAAGCGGATAAATGATAGGCAAAATGATTTTCTGGCAATCTGAGATGCTGGGAGTATAGCTTGATTAAAGTTGTTGAGACCAGGTGAAGCATTAGTAGCGCTTTATAAAACCTTAGTAAGGCCACACCTTACTGGCCGATGGGCTGCTGGCGAAGCTGTTTACCCAGGGCCAACTTGTGAGGAGGAAAAGGAAGATTTTGCCCAATGAGAAAAAAAGTTCTTGTACTTTTTCCTCTTCTAACCCAACAGGTATGGTGGGACAAATAAACATGTGAATGAAAACGTCTTACAATTGACACAAAAGGATTTATTTATTCATTTATATATTAGAATGGAATGGAATGTAGAATAGAATAGAATAGAATAGAATAGAATAGAATAGAATAGAATAGAATAGAATCAATTGGAAGGGACCTTGGAGATCATCTAGTCCAACCCCCCACCACCACCTAGTCCAATTTAAGATAGATTTCTGAACATGTTTGTGTGGGTTACTCTCTTTTTTTCCTTTTTGTTTCCCCTGCATTTGCTGGCAAAATAAAACGGATGGCATGCATTGGGTAAAAAGAGGGCAAGGCTTCCACTGTGCCCACCTTCTGGACCTCTTTGAGATCCTTCCTGCAGGTGTTCCTACTGGACAGAAGGGCCCTTGGTGAAGTCCAGTAGGGTTGTCCAAAGTCCACAAAGAATTATTAGGTCATCTCCAAGACAACCGGAGAAACAGCAGCACTCAAGATGAATAAGATAAAGGGAACCGTTCATTGGTGAATGACACTTTCCAGGTCTACTCTTTGTAACAGCAAGGGCCCTCCTAAAATGTGGTTACTTTTAAAAAGCTTTAAGAATGGCTTAGAAAATTAAGCAGTTTACCTAACTACTATTTTGCTGAGAAGAGACCAGCGGAGAATGCTTCTTCCATTTTTCTAGGGAAAGAACTGGCCTTGTCAAACAATTTCCCCTTAATGTATGCAGTAATGTGAAAGGAGCATTTTTATAAGCTGGAAAGAAAGTATTTCCATTCCCAAGAAAATATCCAGTTTAATGGCGAATCCATAATGCTAAACATGTTTGTTTAAAGAACTCTACATTATTGTACCACATAATCAGCACGGGGCCTGAGCAACACCCTGCAATTAGCAGATTCCGCATAAAGTAATCTATTGAGCGTGTTGGAATGCCAGCAATTGATCGTTTACTGGTATTTGTTTTAATCATTGCTTCCCATTGATTACTGTAAATAGAATTTTAGCATCATAAAGTAAGGCAAAAATGTGTCTCCCTTTACAGATTGCCATAATCGGTGGCCAGAAACAAATCTTCACATAATCAACTGCATTCAAATTTCAAAAGGCATGGGATAGAAATGTTTTCTTGGAACACAAGCCAAGCACAGCCGAAGTCAATTTCTTGTTGATCAGCTGCATTGTTTTAATTGGCAAATTAAAACAATGCTTTCTCCACACAAGGTCCTTTTGATCTAGATTGGACTAGGACATGATTTGCCCGGTTCCGGGTGACAGCTAGGATTTAAATGCAGATTTTCTTAAAACCTACTGACACTCATTCCACATTCTTTATGGTAAGCAGATTTTATGAAGCAGTCAAAATCATTTTTTCAGTGTTATGCATCTAAATTTTCTTCTGAATGAATACTGGTAAGAACTGGGCAAAAACACAGTTGTTCAGAAGAACGGCTAGAGGTGTAAGCAGCCGCAATCGGAGTACAGCCACCAGTTTTATGATATGTTATATCTTCTGTCTCAGATGATCTTATCAAAAGACCTCCAGACTCCTACATATGACTGAACTAAGTTTGATTTTCTTTGTCTAACTTCAGGGTTTCATACCACCTGCATTAACAGTTCTGAGTTTCCACACTTTTTCAATAGAGTCTATTGAAAAAGTGGATCTAAGCATAAGAATGATGCTTAATCCCAAGATTTGCACCAGCTTTCCCCAAACAGATGCTTCCAAGATGTTGGAATACAGCTTTCATAGTCCTCTAGCCAACCAATCTGGAAGGAACCATATTGGAGAAGACTAGTAGTTATTTCATTTGCTGTCAATTACATTTATTTATTTAGCGCATGATGGGAACATGAACAAAAGAGAAGTAAACATATACACACAATCCACATAATTATATACAAAACTATGAGGGTGCAACAGTGACCTCATAACTGGATGAGATTGTCAATCACATTGACCCTTATGTCAATATTGCAAGGTCATTTAGCTGTCTATGCGTAACCTTGCAGCCTCAGAAAAAAATGAAGTGGTTATGTGGGTCCCACAGCAACAATAGACAGGGAAAACAAGCACTGTGCAGGACTGACAATAAAGATGAATGAGCAAACTATTTGGATCATATTATTTTGACCTCAAAATCCAGGCTGGGAACCCTCAACAAACGCTCAGCTGCTCCACACAGTTACTGATTTCCAACTTAGTGTCAAATTTGGTGGCGGATTGTGTCTGAGCTCGGAAGCAAAGCATGGCGGGACCTGTTCAGTTCTTGGACCAGGGTCCACCAGGTCCCCAAGCAGGACTGTGAATTTTACAAAATATCCAGAAGAAGCAATTGGAAGCACTTCCTTATTATGCCTCTCCTATCCAGGAGGGTAAAACAGATCACTTTGAGGAAAGCACTGGGCTGTTGTGATATAAAGCTCTGCTTTGGGGGACTCGACTCATGGCCAGCCTTTTTGTGACTTTGAGTCTGTCCCTCATTGTGCAGAAAAAACAGCAAGCATCTACCCATGAAATCAGCACGAGCTGCACGACTCAAGGAGACTTTATTGTACTTTGTTCTAATCCTGACCTCTGTGAAACTCCCAGGGAACCCTGGTCCTTCCTTGAAATTCACTTAAAAATTGCTCATGCCCTAATCTTTCCCTCCCAATCTCTGCTTTTCTTTCATACGGGATCCAACTTTTGACTGATGTCTCCAGGCAATTATCTGAAAATAGTGATGAATGTTACTGGGAGGATGTGCAAATGACTGTTTGGAGACTTCAAGCTTGGATCTATATGAAAGGTCAGTTATCAAAGAAAAGAGGAAGGCAGAATGGATTATTTGTCACTTGAAGCGAGTAGAATTTTAATGTCAGTAATGTAGGTTATTAAGCGTAAATACACAAAGGTTTAAGGAAATCAAAGGATGAAGGAGGTTTTGACTCCTGGCAAGGCCTCTGAGGAGCATTCTTGTGCAAGGAGGAGCTAAACACACAAAACGAACCCTTTTAGGCAATTAGGCTTGATTGGGTTTACAAGATATCTTCTTTTTCTCAGCAGTTCAATTCATTTGGGCCGGCGTTGTCCGAAGGGGTCTGACAGACTCTCGCTGAAGCCAGTCTGCCAGAAATCCTCCTTGCAGTTCCCAGGAACCAGAAGCTGTTTTTGTTGTTGTTGTGTTTCGTTTCATTTGTGGAGGGGGGGAGCAAAGGGAACCTTACGTGGTCCTTAAAAGACGGGCAAGCTTAACCAGACTTCAAAAGCGAGAAGATAAAGTGCAGCCTCTCCATTTCTGCTTTGATTTCAATCATCAGATGTGAAAACATCAAGAGAGTTAAAAATGGTGGATGAAGAGACCCAGGGAGTTGTGAAGCCTGGTGGCATAACCACTGGGTTAGCAAATGCAATAGTTTAGAATGGTAAATTTGAGAGTCGGGACTAAATCTTTCAGAGTGAATACATTTCAGATAAACATAGACAGCCGAAGGCACAGTGTGTCCTTTCCAATATTCTCTGAAAACTAACAATGCAGGCCCAACTCACAGATCCACCAGCAAGAGGGGCAGGGCAGGGTGAATCCCATCAACTGACAAATGGCTTTAGTCAACTTTATCCCAAGATTCTTCTGCCCAGCAGGAAAAAAAGATTCAGAGCAATCAGAATAACAACAGAGCTGGAAGGGACTTTGGAGGTCTTCTAGTCCAACCCCCTGCTCAGCCAGGAAACCCTATACCATTTCAGACAAACGGCTGTCAAATTTCTTCTTGAAAACCTCCAGTGTTGGAGCATTCACCGCTTCTGGAGGCAGGTTGTTCCACGGGTTAATTGTTCTAATTGTGGGTTCTATACTTAGTGACTCTCAATTGCTATAGTCTCATCCATTGGTTTCCATCTTCTAGACTCCCTTGTTCCATCTTGTGCCTCGTTCAAGAGCCTTGATCTTTTTTGCTCTGTAGCACAGGCTGATCTATGAGATCAATTATTGATCAATCGTCAATCAATGAGTACAGCTCCTTCTGAACAGGAAAGAGGGGAAGAGGAAGAAGATGCGAATTTGCTTGGGACCATCTCATCTTCTGCTCTTGGACTGGATGATAAGGGACTGGCTCTTGCTGGACTCGTTGGCCTTTGAGGACCCTTATTTCTCTCTGTTCTATTCATCCATCCATGAGATGTAGAGGTGTGGAATGAAATTACCTCACACCTTTTCTGCATCCTGAAGTGATTTTTTTTTTTTTTGCACTCGGTATGTGCAACGAGACAATTGTTACAGCTGGAGTGGACTCTGCAGTGACCCTGGGCAGATTTGCATAGGCATGACATCCAAGCAAGGCGAGCGTAGGATTTTATGTGCTTTTGTTCCTCTGATTTGAATTACTGGGTTAAATAAAACGATTAAAACCCATGTGTCTAACAATGCAAATTTATGACAAAGAATGAAAAGCCACAAGTCAGTATTTGTCCCTCACCTTTTCATAACCCACAACAGAAAAGAGAGGCATGGATAATGAAAGTACTAACACAATCTTAATGACAGCATCATTAGAATGGGCTAATTGCCAGATTTACCGGGTTCTGCCTCCTTTTGGGTTCATGTGCATGAAAGCCTTTGGAATTAGAACAGTGTGGGGAGACCAATAAAAATTCCACAATAAACCACTTTTCCCCCTTTTAATTCCAGAGGAAGTCCTGCAGGTCAACATGTTGCTGTAGTCATGTCCAGAATTCTGTGCCCTGAACACACGGCCTTCCTCCAGTCCTGGGCTCCAGCTGATGTTACCATTCAGACAGCTATTCCTTCCAAGCAATGCTGGATCTTCCATAATGTTGGAGGACAGAAGCATATATGGCTATAATGCCTGGAAGCTCCTTCATCTACCTTGCTGGACTCTGGCGTATTCAGTCTGAAGGACATGGAATGAAGAACTTCATAGAGACCAACTGCTTATGAGTTTGAACGTTGGGGAAAAAAAGTCATAACTTTGGTTTAGTCCTACAAAACTATTTTTAAACACCCTTTGGCATGTACCCATCTGCTCCCTGCTTGGAGAAAGAAAAATAAGTGCATTATTGTTTTAAGTGCATCTGATATTTTACGAAAAGGTAACAGATAGAAAACATACTTTGCTTGCAAGCCTTCCTCGCAGTAGTTGGGCTGTCACTTTGGCACAGATTTATGATGATAATTCTCACAACACATGGAATATATATATATATATATATATATATATATATATATATATATATATATATATATATATAGCCAGCCATTTATTTTTCTGTCTAAATAATAAGGCAATTTGTTACAGCTAATTACTCAAATGCTTCCTTAATCACAATTAGAAGAGAGAGGGGGGGCTGCCTCCCCATGTCTACCCACCCCAACAGGCCCCATTCCCAAAGCTCTGTGCAACCCCCCAAATCTTTTTTTTAATGTTGTCCCCATTACATATTCATTAAGAAATGTGCAGCCCATGGAAAAAAAACCAGAACTGCTCGACTCCATCGCTGCAATCTTAAACAATGATTTATTGTGACACGGAATGTGGGACATTTCCCCAGCTTTTGTGATTGCCTTGATGAAGCTGTAAAGCAAATAGCATGAAATGAAGCAAAGCCTCACAATTTAATCAGCTCGTAAACAGATCTATCGCATCAAGCAAATGACATTATTATCCATCTGAAGTAAATCTTGCTAATCTCAGGAGATAAAATCAACATCATTAATGGTCACATGTCATATTCATCAACGCTAAACTATCCCTTTTGACAGATTAATCTTAACGGCGGCTCCCGAGATGTATGCTAATCGGGCCCAAAGCCTGCAATTCATTCCGCCGCCAGCCTGTCCGGTACTCTTAGCAGGGCGATTACAAATAATTTTTTTTATTGATTTACATATTTTAAAATGCATTTAAGGTGAGGTGCCATTAAAAATCCTGTCACTGTTGTATATTTCTCCCACTTTGTCTCAGCCCACATGCGCAAAGCGGGTGGGAAGTGAAAACATTGTTGGACCCAACCCAAAGGGAAGTTGCCATGCGGAAGACACACTGGGAGGACTGGAAGCTGGGCAAATGCAATCATCTCCAACCATGGAGCCATACTTATGTTCAGAAGGGCTCGTGAGGAACCCTGAAAGCTACTTGCAAGTTACGTGTGGAGGTCAAAAAAAATAAGCTCTACCAAGAGTAATGCTGTGGATTAAAGCAATATTCTAAGCAAGAGCTTCTACTTCTCCCTTTCCTGCTTTGCAAGTAACGTTCTAGGACTTGGGGATTTCCATCTGGATCCTGAATTAGGGATTCTAAAGGTGGAGTGGTTTCAGACATATCCCTGAGGTGTTTGTTTTTTTGTTGCAGAAGTTTCATTACTCAACTAGGTAGTGGTTGAGGGAGCTAGGTATACCTAGCCCATCAAAGAGAAGGATCAGAGGGACATGATAACTGTCTTCTAGACCTTGAATGGCTGTCACAGAGAAGAGGGGATTGATTTATTCTCCAAAGCACCAGAGGGCAGGACAAGAAGCAATGGATGGAAGCTTGTTAAAGACAGATACAGCCTACAACTAAGGATAAACTTTCTGACAGTGAAAACAATTAATCAGTGGAATAGCTTGCCTCTTGAGTTCTTCAAAAATAGACTGGACAATTATTCATAAGGTCTCCTGCCTTGAGCAGGGGATTGGTGTAGAAGACCTCTGAGATATTTTGCAATTCTGGGAGTCTATGTTCTAACATCATCAGTATTAGAAGCTCAATCCTGCATTGCAAATTTTGTCTTCTATTGGTTCTTCTAGCTTTGATGATGTTACCTAGTTGGCTAATGAAACATCTGCAAGAAAACAACCACAGTGTTCACCGCTGTTTCTTAGCCAAAGGAACCGGCATTGTCTGAAAACACTTCCACAGTCCTGTGGCCAGCATGGCTATACACCAAAGTGCATGGAATCCCGTTACCTTCCCACCAAAGGGATACCTATTTATCTACTCATGCTTTCATGCTTTCGAATTGCAAGGTGGGCAGGAGCTGGGGCAAGTAACAGGAGCCCCCCCCGCTTGTGGGGCACTCCAGTCTGGAACCTGGGCTGTCAGCTTTTCACCTGACAAACTCAGCTGAGCCGCCGTGCCTCTTTCTACTAGAGTAACCTTACAATAAAGTAGGGTTAGATCCTCTGGATGTGCTTTGCAAAGCTGGCGGCAAGATCTGAATGTTACTGGATCACCCTACTCGAGGCAATTTTGAAGGCGTAACAGTATAAATCAGGGATGTGCCAGGCTTTTGCACCGAGGGACATTCATTGAGGATCTTTGTGGTCACGACAATGTGCAAGAGTACAGTTGGAATCTTGCCCTCCCCTCTTTCAACATTTTCTTTGGTTATTTTTTTTAAAAAAGTATATTTTTTGTATCATGCCTATCAGAACTTTGAAGTATCTATCAGGCAAAAAATAAGTAATATGTTGTTATAAAATGGGTGCCTTGTTTGTGAATTTCAACGGCAGTATCTTGTGGCAAATTTGTGAGTTTCAAAAAAACAAAACCTACCCCAATATATCTAGGGAACCAAACTACTTTTAGCTAAGCACGGTGAGCTGCTTAGGTATCTAATACAGCATCATTTCTTTTATGGATATGACCATCAACAAAGAGTCATCCGTCCAGCTATCCGTTTGCTCTTTTATACTATTACTTTTCTAGCAATTCACTGAAAATTCCCTCTTGGGGGAAGATCCAGAATCTGCCTGGGGAATCTGTTACCTGAATATTGAAAAGAACCACGCATTTTTGCAACTTTCCTCCTGTTCAGATATGGTTGGCACCGAGCCTTTTAGATGTCACTGAAGCAGTACCCGTTCAACAGGTTTTAGTAAAGCTGGTTTGATATTATGATCCTGTCTTAAAATAGTAAAATAAACACATAACATTATAAAACAAATAGATGAAGAAAGAAAAAAATCAGCGAGCTAAGTAAATGAGGAAGATCGAGATAGGTTTTTTTTTCTGAACAGGGTTAAGAGTCTCAAAATGGAGAGGTGAGAACAAAAGAACAGTGTCAAGTTCCAGCTGAGAAGCCCAACAAAGCAAAACACCAGAGGCGTTGCGTTCTCTAATGTTAACTTTATTGGGCATTAGCAAACCGGTAGGATAGAATTAAAGCTATCTCTGAGAAAATGGCAGGAAGCAGTTAATTAAAAGAATGAAACTTTCCCTCCCCTCTTTGGCAATTCAGGTCATATTGTCCAATATATCTTCCAGTAATTATTATGAGAAGAAACTTTAGCTTGCCAAAACAACTCTTCAAAGGTTTTGGCTCTCACGTTGATAAGGAAGACCTGGGGACTCAAAACTCTCCCTTATTTCCCTCCCGCGCTCGGTTGGCAAGCTAGAAGCATGCAGCGGTCCTAAAGATAGTAGCTTTCATAGCTTCACTGACAATACATGACTAAACGTGTGGAAGCCAGAACATTTTGTAAGAATGGAAAGGGGTGGAGAGGAATAAGTTCATTGTGTGGGAAAACTTGATTTAGTAAAATCCCCTTTTCTCTTATCTCGTGTTTTTTAACTTGCTCTGCTTAAGACTTCTTAGTTTTCCAGGTGTGGCCTTAGTAAGACCACACCTGGAATGCTGCATCCAGTTTTGGTCACAATATAAAAACGATGTTGAGACTCTGGAAAGAGTGCAGAGAAGAGCAACAAAGATGATCAGGGAGACTGGAGGCTAAAACATATGAAGAATGGTTGCTGGAATTGGGTAGGTCTAGTTTAATAAAGAGAAGGACTAGGGGTGATATGATAGCAGTATTACAGTATTTCAAGGGCTGCCCCAAAGGTGAGGGGGTCAACTTATTCTCCAAAGTACCAGAGGGTAGGACAAAAAACAATGGATGGAAACGAATCAAGGAGAAAAGCAACCTGGAATTAAGGAGAAAATTCCTAACAGTGAGGACAATTAACCAGTGGAACAGCGTGCCACCAGAGGTTGTGGGGACTCCATCACTGGAGGTTTTTAAGAAAAGACTGGGACAGCCACTTGTCTAGAATGATATAGACACTCCTGCTTGAGCAGGGGGCTGGAGTAGATGACCTCCAAGGTCCCTTACAACTTTGTTATTCTATGTTCTGCATTTTCCTGCTCTTTGTTTATCCTGAAAAAAGAACAGTGCAATGTGTATGTGTGTGTGTATGTATCCTTTAGAAATCTTAAAGTTATTTCTGAATTGGAACATAATTTTAGACTTATATTGTATTTTTATTTATATTTTTTAAAAAATGTGTTAACTGCTTTTTAACAAATTGGGGTTGATTTTAAGAAATAGCACAATATAAATAAAAATAGTAAAAAATTATAACTAAAGTTAGAACATGGATTTTAACTTCTATCACAATTAAAAATATTACCAGTAAATTGAATATAAGGCTTGAATAAAACTAAACCAAGGATTTGAACATAAAAATAAATGAACAAGATTAGACGTGATTTTTTTTAAAAGTGCCAGCTAATCTTTTAAATGCAAGCTTTAAAAAACTTCTTTAAAACCATGTTTTTAAATACTGTACAAACTTAGTAACATATATTCCATTAATCAGGATTACTACTAGAGATATCAAACACCTAAACAGATTTTCTTCATATTTTCAAGGCATATGCACCCATTAAAGTGTTTTGGAATAATGACTTACATTCAGCAGACTGCCAATTACGAGTAAATCCTAAAATTGTTCTCATCGCTACTTGATTGAAATGTTATGGAAGCTGTAGATTAAAAACATTTATTAATTTTTCTTGTAATGCCTGTAATAACATTGCACAACACTCGATAACAGAGGGATCGTTGAATTTAAAGGTTCAAAGGTATCTTGTAGATCAGTGGTTCTCAACCTTTTTAATGCCGCGACCCCCAACCGGTCGTAAGTCGAGGACTACTCAACCGGTTGTAAGTCGAGGGCTACTCAACGGGTGCAGCACCGTTTGCAGAATGGGGCTTTTGGCGGGCTCAGCAGGGCAGAGACAGCCTGGACAATTCCTATTGGCTTTTGAAAGCCAATAGAATTAGACTCTATTCAAGAGAGTCTATTCTATTGGCTTTCAAAAGCCAATAGGATAAAAGGGAGTAGCATGGCTAAGGAAAAGGGGGAAAAAATGGCGGACTGCGTTGTTTGGCAACCCCCGTGAAATGGTCGTTCGACCCCAAATGGGGTCCCAACCCACAGGTTGAGAACCACTGTTGTAGATCTTCCAGCTTTACCTCATTATCCAGGACAGTCTTCATATCATCCCAAAACGAACCATTTCCTTTGGGATTGATTGGATCTCCTCCCAGTCCAAGGGACTTTCAAGAATCTTCTCTAACATCACGCTAGAAAGTAGTTCGAAACTTATCTTCATTTATTAGCAGTGACTCTGAAAGACAGAGAGTCTTCTGCTTTCTCCTTTCCACTGGGACCATTTTTATGTAAAACTATGAGGTGGGCCCGTGTTTATTTCCATCTGGAGAGCTGGACCTGTCACCTGCAAGCCAAAATCTCTGGATTAGCTGAAGCAAATAACCAAAATGATCAGCATGGTGAGGAAGCCATGTTTTAGCAATCTGTAGCTTGGCACCGAGTGAGGCATCAGCTCTCACTTCCATTGACAATAATGACAAGGTTGCTAAGAAACAGAAATAATTTCATCTGCTATGTGACAGACATCTACAACACTGACTCTCCCTTCATGAGATGAGTGAGGTGAATTGGATTTGGCTGAAACAAATGGATGAGAATTTCACATGGGTCAATCTTTTTACTAGAATCCTTCAAAATTCGCCAATTTCTTCATAAAAGAAATTTATGAAAAATAATTTCTATGGGGGGGGGGGGAGAAAGCATATCTCTACTGAGTAGTCTAAAATAGCAACGTAATCTAGCAGATCACTGGCTGAATTCACTCCAGCCTTTTAAGAGCTAAGCCATTTTATTAACCACACTTTTGTAGTCAATAGCAATAGCAACAGCACTTAGATTTATATACTGCTTCATACTGCTTCACAGCCCTCTCTAAGCGGTTTACAGAGTCAGCCTATGGCCCTCAACAATCTGGGTCATTTTACTGACCTTGGAAGGACGGAAGACTGAGTCAACCTTGATCTGATCAGGATTGAACGGCTGGCAGTCGGTAGAGTTAGCCTGTAATACTCATTCTAACACTACACCACCACAGCTCCTTTTTGCCACAGTTAAGCAAATCACTGTGGTCTTAGTGATTTACATGGTCACTGAGTGAGTCCAGTTTGCCCCATTGCCCTTGCTTACTGGAAAATTATAAATGGTGATTATGTGATCCCAGGACTCTGAATCTGTATTAAGTCTATGCAGGTTGCCAAATGCTTGGCTAATTATTATTATTATTATTATGGATCATCGCACAGTCAGCCAGATGTTCAGACTGGATTTGGCATTTTGTCTACCTATCGAGTCCTTACCCAGGACCTGGGATAGGCAGATGTGGATGTTTGATGGTATTACAGATATCGTCGCAGGATGGAAGCAGTTCCTAATAAGGCCGCCTTTTGCAATTGACTAATAGCGAATTTGTCAATGCCAATGGTGTTCAAGTGGTGCTCCAGTTGTTTTGGGATTGCACCCAAGGAGCCTATGACTATTGGTACTACCCTTGCTTGCTTTTGCCACAGTCTTTCTATTTCTATTTGTAGGTCTTTGTATTTTGTTATCTTCTCCAGTTCTTTCTCTTCTATTCTGCTATCTCCAGGCACTGCCACGTCCACTATCCAGACTTTTTTGTCTTTCTTATCGACAATTGTTAAGTCTGGGGTGTTATGTTGCAGGTGCTTGTCTGTTTGAATTCTGAAGTCCCAGAGCAGTTTAATTTTATCATTTTCTATGACTTTCTCTATTTTATGATCCCACCAGTTTTTGCTTATAGGCAAATGATATTTTTTGCAGATCTTCCAATGCACCATTGTTGCTACTTTGTCATGCCGCTGCTTGTAATCAGTCTGTGCAATCTTCTTGCAACAGCTTACCAAGTGGTCCACTGTTTCTTCAGCTTCTTTGCATAGGCGGCACTTACTGTCTGTTGCTGTCTTCTCAATTTTGACTTTGTATGCATTTGTCCTTAAGGCTTGGTCTTGTGCAGCCAGAATTAGTCCCTCGGTCTCTTTCTTCAATTTTCCTGCTCTTAGCCATTGCCAGGTTTTATTATTATCTGCTTTCCCAGCTATTTTTTTCATGTATTGGCCATGTAGTGCTTTGTCTTCCCATGCCTCTATTCTGTTCTTCATTTGGTCTTTCTTGTAGGCCAGTTTGGTCTCTCCAGTAGTTAGTAAGCCTTCCTGATATACTAATTTCAGTGCATCTTCATCATTGTTCTTCAGATATTCTTCCAAAGCCATTTTTTCTTCTTCAACCATCTGATGTACTTGTAGCATTCCACGCCCACCTATTTGCCTTGGTAGATAAAGTCTATCAATGTCACTGCGTGGATGAAGGGCATGATTCATTGTCATTATTTTTCTGGTCTGCCTATCCATTGCTTTTAGTTCTGCTTGAGTCCAGTCCACTATTCCAGCTGTGTACCTAATGACTGGGATTGCCCAGGTGTTGATTGCCTTTATGGTATTTCCTCCATTGAGTTTGGATTTTAAGATCTTCTTCACTCTCTTGATGTATTCACCTCTAATCTTTTTCTTGACTTCAGTGTGCTTGATGTTGTCAGCTTGAAGGATACCCAAGTATTTGTAGTATTCTTCCTCATCCAGACTCTTAATGTTATTTTCGTGGGGCATCTTGATTCCTTCAGTTTTCACTATTTTTCCTTGTTTGATAGTAAGTGTGGCACATTTGTCCAAGCCAAACTCCATTACAATATCTTGGCTATATATACGGACAGTGTTGAGCAGCGATTCTATTTCAGATGATGTTTTTCCATACAGCTTCAGATCATCCATGTAAAGGAGGTGGGATAGTCTGGCAGATGTTTTTGATGTTTGATAGCCATGTCCTGAGTTATTCAGTATTGTTGACAGAGGAAACAGTGCAATAACAAATAGTAATGGTGATAATGAATCTCCTTGAAATATCCTCTCTTGATATTAACCTCTCCCAGCTTCTCACCATTGATCTGCAACTGTGTCTTCCATTGTGCCATCGATCTTTGCACAAATTTTCTGATGTTTCTACTGACTCCTGTTATTTCTAGGCACTTTATTATCCAATCATGTGGCAGAGAGTCAAATGCCTTTTTGTAGTCAATCCATGCCACATTCAGGTTGGTCTTCCTTCTCTTGCAGTTTTCCAAGATCATTTTGTCTATTAGGAGTTGATCTTTTGTTCCTCTGCTATTGGGGCGGTTTCCTTTCTGCTCAGGTGGAAAGAGATTGTTTTCAACTAGATGCTGTTGTACTGCATCAGCTACCACACCAGTTAGTAATTTGAAAGTTGTTGGTAAGCAGGTAATTGGCCTGTAGTTACCTGGTGTTGCCCCTTTTGCTGGATTTTTCATTATTAGGTAGGTTTTCCCAGTTGTTAGCCACTTTTCAATTTCTCCTCCTTGTAGTATATTGTTGAACTGCTTGGCAATGAGTGGGTGTATAACAGTTAGATGTTTCAACCAAAACCCATGCAGTTCATCTTCACCTGGTGCTGACCAATTTTTGATTTTCTTTGCTCTTTTTTCTACCATTTTTGTTGTTATTACTAGTTCTTTCATTTCAACTTCTGTTTTATTTGCATCCACCTCTTTTAACCAAGCCGCATCCTTGTTGTATTTCTTTGGGTTATCCCATATCTGCTTCCAGAACTGCACTGTTTCTTCCTTGTCAGGTACTGACTGATTCCTTGCAGTTTCTCCATTGATGGATTGGTAGAAACGTTTCTGATTGGATTGAAATTGGAGGTTCTGCCTATAGTTTGCAATTCGAGCTTCATATCTACTGATTTTCCTGGCTATAGCTGTTATTTGTTGCTTTATTATTTCCAGTGCTTCCTTGATCTTCCTTGTTTCTAAGTGGTATTTCTTGATTAGGTATTCTTTGGTCTTCTTGTTCTTCAGCTTCTTTTCTTTCATCTGTTCTAGCTTGCTTGCATGTGATCTTAACTTGCTGATCTTATTTTCTAGTCTAACCTTCCATTTTTGTGGTGCACTGTTTGTTTGTTTTTCTTCTTTGTTGATTTTGCATCCCAGGTATTCAGTTATAACTGCAGCTGTGCTGTACATTAGTTGGTTTGTTTCTTGCAGTGAATTGGTGCTTATACTTGCTATTGCAGTATTTGCATCTTTTAATGCTTGTGCTAGCTGTTTCTTTGGAACAAGCTTCAATGCAGGCAGCCTTATTCTGTTGTTTTTGTGCTGTTCTAGATGCTCAGTTATTCTTTGTTTCAATTCTTTTATTTCTTTAGTTAGAGGGTTTTGTTCTTCCTGAGGAAGAGGTGCCTGGTTTCCAAATGAGAACAGTTGTATATCTCTGCTGGATTCCTTCACTGCCAACTCCCCCTGGTTTGCCTCTACATT
This sequence comes from Crotalus tigris, assembly GCF_016545835.1. Lineage (NCBI taxonomy): Eukaryota > Metazoa > Chordata > Lepidosauria > Squamata > Viperidae > Crotalus > Crotalus tigris. The sequence goes on from NW_024096602.1 coordinate 264,521, forward strand.
CTGAATTACTTCTGGTAAGGCTTTGATTTCTTTGCCCTGGGTAAACCTTTGCAGTTCGTCCAATTCTGTTTCTGTGAATACTTTATTTCGTGTTATAAATCGGCGTTGATCTGCTAGTCTCTGTTCTGTTATTTCTGATTCTGGATGTTGTTCTTTCCAGAACTGGTGCATTCGTTTTAGATATCCTCTTCTTGTTGGACTTGATCTGTAGTAACAGATCATTATTTCTTTGTTTTCCATCACTGTGTATCTGCGACGGGTAAACACCTTTTCTTCCAGTAGTTCTGCAGCTGCTGGCCCTGGTTGCTCAGCCAACAGTCCTGAGTCCTGTAACCCATTTTTCACCAGATATCCAGGAACTCCAATATCTAGCGCGGACCTTGTTAACCCGGGCGACATCCGAGCCGGTATGGCATTCTGAAATTTACGTCTCACCATATTTTTTATGGGAGAGACACTCTTTGTCTGACTCCTCTGATGAGACCTGTCCAGTATGGTTGAACCTCTGGCATAGCTCTCATCTTCCTCAGAGTACACAAGCCCCACAACCACGTCAAGGTAGTGCCTCACTGGGGGTTATTATTATTATTATTATTATTATTATTATTATTATTATTATTATTATTATTAATTATTATTATTATTATGCTGGGATAGCTATAAAATCAAGTCGTTTGTCACTGTTTCTTTTAGCACTGTTGTAACTTTGATCAATCACTAAATGAATTATAGTTAAGGACTATCTGTAAGTCAATAGGAATAAATGCCCAACAGTCTTCTTGCATCTGCTTTTATTTTTTATCATCATCATCATCATCATCATCATCATCATTATTATCATTATCATTATTATCATTATTTTTATTATTATTGTGCTTTTATTGTTATTACTATTCACTCATTCATAGACACTCAACAAAATATATTGATGCAGAGACAACAGGAGTGTGTTATGTACGGGTACTTGAGGACCTGGGGTTAAAACGAAATATAAATCTAATTAATGCAACCATTAAAAGGTCATAATTTTTGATGGGTTGATGGATTCCAACTTCTGGCTATATCTTTCAGGAAAAAATATGCAACTTATATTTAGACCAGTCTCAAATTACGTTAATAACCTTCTAGATTTCAACCCAAAATATGATAATAGGAGAAGCCCAGACTATATGAGTAAATGTTCTGATTGCTTAACTACACCTCAAACCACAAGGTGCTAATATCTCACCTTCATCATGGAAGTTCATTAGACATGAAGTAATATTTTTGGTCACGATGACCTTATTGTAAGACCACAGGAACTTCCAGTAGTTTATGAGAATTCATTTCTGTTTTGGCAGGTGGCCCATGAGATAGCAAATTAAATGGAGCAGCAGACATCTTGACCATGTCCAGGTTCTTCACCTAGCCAAAATAAAAACATCTTTTTTATTAAATATCTTCTGTTCTTTCTGCTCTTTATAGCAGAGGAGATTTTGGTTGAATAATTTAAAAAGTAGAATGACTTACCCCCATAAGTTGTGGGTGCTTCATCACTAGAGGCTTTCAAGAACAGATTGGACAACCTTTGTCTGAAATGGAATAGGGTCTCCTGCTTGAGCAGGGGGGTGGACTAGAAGACCTCCAAGGACCCTTCCAGTCCCATTATTCTATGAGGAAGGAAGGAAGGAAGGAAGGAAGGAAGGAAGGAAGGAAGGAAGGAAGGAAGGAAGGAAGGAAGGAAGGAAGGAATTTTTGGAAGTTGTGGGTGCTCCATAAGTAGAGGTTTTCAAGAAGAGATTGGACAACCACTGACTGAAATGATATAGGACCTTCTACTTGAGCAGGGGGTTGGACTAGAAGACCTCTAAGGTCCCTTTCAACCACATTATTCTATGTTCTATGTTCCAACTCATGAGAGAAAAGGGTTGACCTGGTCATCTTTTACTGCTACTGTCAGAAGAAAGACTCTAGTTCGCTTTTAACGCACAAAGCATCCTTCACATTCTCTCCTAATTGGGGCTGCATAAAAACTTCTCCATTCCCACTAAAGTTGTTCCACATTTTCAAAACAAAGTCTGCGACGGAAACGGGCAGCCAGGAACAAGCTGACGCGGCAGCACATTTTATTTCACTTATTATGTGAATATTAAGATGTAATAATGAGCACTCCTGTTATTCTGCCTGGAAGTGATTAGCTGATCAAAGGAGAAAACACAACCTCAGGGTTAGGAAATAAACGAGAGAAGCCTTGGCAGGATATCAGGGTGAATTTTGTGAGTGGCATGTCTGGAAAAGGAAGGGCCCAGCTGGGCAGAAGAGAAGTAAGTTAGAAAGTCTGCTTGCTCGAAGTGGAACAATCTTGTACAATCTACACAATCTGAGGATGGCGAAAGTGAGGCAAGATGACAGCTACAACAGTGCCAACAAATGGGTGCCTGAGTGCTAAGTGTGTCGCATAATTTTTTTTAATGTGTATCAGAGTCGCAAGTTTCTGTTATTATAGCCAAGCTCAACAAAAGTAGCACAGCTAGTCCTACATCGTTTAGTTGACTTTCAAAGTCACAACAGCATGGGAAAAAAGTGTTACACAAGTTATACAAGACATGACCTTGTGGAGGAAAAAAATATCCAGCTATCATGTTCAGCCACAGTGGCCTGTTCTTTCACTTATTTAGTTGTGCAGTCGTGTGATGTACTTACCTTTAGCTCAAAAGAAGCAGTGGTGTGCCATAGAGCGGGATCCACAACCTGTGGGCCGCAGCCCACTACAGGCTGTGGCCTACTGGCCACTAGTCTGTGGGACAGGCTGGCCAGACTCTCCATCTGTGCCCCAGGGAAGCTGCAATGCAGGCAGCGGTTTGGTTTCCTGAATGCACCAGCCTTCAATAAGATACAAGGTTCACGCTGGCAAAGCAAGAAAAAATTTGCAGACATTCCGACCTACTTTGAAGAAAGATTCTCCCCCCCCCCAAATAAATCTGCCCCAAAGCAACCAAAATGCTCAGCCTTTTACGACAACATTATACATTGCATGCAAATAATGGCACACGTTTAATGCCATTATTCAGACCGAACAATTCCTTTGGATCTGCACTTTATGGGTTTTGTTTGTTTGTTTGTTTGTTTGTTTGTTTTCCCCCCTTAAAGATCCTGAACGGTAGCATTTTTCCTTTTTAAAGTGAAGTTGCTCATGTTTCACTGGAGACTTTTAAATTGCTGTTTGCTGAGAAATAACAATGTAAAATGACATTGGGCTGGATAGGCTCTTCCTATGGGTTTGAACCAATGCAAGGACCACCTGCTGGTGCCTTTGGGAATAAAGCAGTCTCCAGGGCACCATTGTCCAATTGTCCTTCTAATTGTACCCTGTTTAATTAGCTGCAATTAATTTTAAGCATCAGTCCCCTGAATATCACATCAGGAAACAGAGAAGGGATGGCGGAAATTGTAGCCAAAATTAGAACTAGAACCCCACAGTGGTAATTTAATAGGCTGCAAATATTTTTGTTCAGCCAATGTGAAAGAGAACTTCGTAATGAAACATGGGAAAGGCAGCATGTAGATACTTTAGACCAGTGGTTCTTAACCTGGGCGATATTGCCCCCCAGGGGGCGATTTCATTTTTCAGGGGGGTGATGGAACCAAAAGGGGCAACGTGGGGGCGAAGGAATGAAAAGGGGGTGATATGGGGGCGATGGAGCGAGAAATTTTGGGGATACTTTTGAGACTTTTTCGTACAGCGAATCGCTGCATATCTGTCGTACAAAAACATCAGATCGTTCGCTATTAGTGGATTGAATTGTGTTTTCAAATGTTCCTCCAGCTAGCTTCAGTACAGAACGCCGTACATATGTGAAGACGCATCGCTTATCTTCATGCGCGTTGTGCAGCAGCCTCTACCCATACAGTGGTGCGCCATTGGCCAGAATATGGGAGATATGGGGAAAAGACTGGAAATAAATTATTTGCATCGATATGTCCTGATGACAATTTTAAAGAAAATTTAAAAAAAATGTTTGCATAAATTGAAGAATTATTTCCTATGTTGTGATTGAGAGGTTATGTTGGGGGAGGGGGGGCGATGACAACTTCCTCATTGGCTCAAGGGAGCGATTCGTTCAAAAAGGTTAAGAACCGCTGCTTTAGACCCGCACAAGCAGGGCTCAAGGCACACAACTCCTAGCACCCTCAAATTAAGCTGTTGAAAAGTTATATCAAAAATGGCTTGTGTCTGGTAGCAGAGATTTGTTTTAATTTCCCCCCCTTAAATTACAGGTAAAATGGGAGTGAGGGGTCTCTAGGAGGCAAATCCTTCCAACCGTCAGGGTTAAAAACTGCGCAGAGATCACTTCTCTGAAATGTGGGTTTTAGCAGCACAATTGGAGACAGTTTGCGAAGAGCTTTCAAAAGTAGGAACGACAGTATGGTGTCTCACGGTAGATTCTGGCCTCCATTCCAATCTTTAAAGTTCTCCAGACAACCTAATGGGTGAAAAACTACCCACCGCTGAACAGTCTGGAATCATTACTTCATGGGGAAGTGGGTGACCAGGGGCCATAAGACAGCCGTCTTCCAGAACGTGAGGGGCTTTCAGAGAGAAGAGGGAATGTTGACCTATTCTCCAAAGCTCCTGAGGGCAGGACAAGAAGTAACAGGTGCAACATCATTCAAGAGAGATTGAACCTAGAATTCAGAAGAAAATGTCCTGGATGTGCGAACAATTAGTGGAATGGATTGCCTCCATTCATCCAGGCTGTGGGTGCTCCATCCATGGAGGCTTTTAAGAAAAGTCTGGACAACCATTTAGCTGAAGTGATATAGGGCACCCTGCTTGAGCTGGACTAGAAGACTTTCCAGTCCTGTCATTCCATGTTCTACGTCCTCTGAGCAAATTGTGCTCTTTGACTCTCACAAAATTGAGCTGGACTTGAAGACTTTCCAGTCTTCTCATTCCATGTTCTATGTCCTCTGAGCAAATTGTGCTCTTTGACTCTCACAAAATTGTCTATCCTTGCCTCTGTAAGCCAAGTCTTAAGGGACTTCTAGAGCACCTGAGATTGGGAACTATACATATCTCTTGGAACACTGTCCACAGGGGAGGGGCCATGACAGAGAAGGTATACCTAGATCAGGGGTAGGCAACCTCGGCTCTTTTATGATTCATGGACTTCAGCTCTCAGAATTCCTGAGTCAGCTATGCTGACTCAGGAATTCTGAGAGCTGAAGTCCATGAATCATAAAAGAGCCGAGGTTGCCTACCCTGACCTAGGTGATGTTTCCTGCATGTCTCCCACAAGGTCACCTTCCTCATTCTCTACACCACCAATGCAGCTCAAGCAGAGACTTTAAGCCATTCCAGACAAATGGTTGTCCAATCTCTTCTTAAAAGCTTCCAGTGATGGAGCACCCATAACTTCTGGAGGCAGATTGTTCCACTGGTTAATTGTTCTCATCATTGGGAAATTTCTCCTTAGTTCTAGGTAGCTTCTCTCCTTGGTTTGTTTCCATCCATAGTTTCTTGTCTTGCCTTGATCAACATGAGAATTTCTTGGGGTGCACTAACTGGTCCCTGCTTTAAGTCTCAAATATTTATAGAAGCTTTTGGTTTGCATCTGAACAGACGCTGAGATGTTAACTGATCATAGGGACCAGCTTGGTGACTTAGAAACAGGCTGAATGAGCTTGGACCATTTAATATAGTCCCTCATTCAAAACAAGGACTTCACCTAAAGTAATATTTGGAAACGTGAAACCTTTTGTGCCGCACTGAAACTCATGGAAAAACCACAATTGCTTCTAATATTTTTAATTTTAATGGAATTGGAGGAAATAGTCAGCCATAAAAGGTTTCCTTTTATGGCTAAGATGATGAAGTCTGCAAAACTTTGGACAAATAGATGAAGGCAAGTCTCTTTTAATTATTTATGTGCATGTATTGTAGAATTACACAAGAATTCTTTTGGTTTATAAGGAAATGTGGTTATATTAATGATTTCCAGATCACTAGCTCATCTGTTTCTCAGCCCTTTATTGTACATGTTTAAATAAAAATGGAATAGAGTATTTACTCCTGCGAGCCTTCTCTGTTTATCCTAACATTTTTATTGTGAGAACGTCTGTATTTTGGCTCATAATTTTGATACCTTTTATTGGCAGAGGTCATCAGCCTCATCCTAGGATTGTCATCCATTTCTGCTCCTGCATCTGAATAAACACTGGACATTCTTTCATCTTCTGGCTCAAAATTAGCTTGACCAGATCTGGATTGTATCCAGTTTTAGTTGCCAGGATATTAAAAGAAGAAGAAGACCAGAAAGAGTGCAGCGAAGAGCAATAAAGATGATTAGGGGGCTGGAGGCTAAAACATATTAAAAATGGTTGCAGGCAAGAGAAGAAACAATAGATGGAAACTGATCAAGGAGAGAAGCAATCTGGAACTAAGGAGAAACTTCCCGACAGGGAAAACAATTAACTAGTGGAATGGCTTCCCTCCAGAAGTTGTGGGTACTTCATCCCTAGAGGCTTTTAAGAAGAGATTGGGTCTCCTGCTTGAGCAGGGGGATCAACTAGAAGACCTCCAAGGTCCCTTCCAGCTGTGTTATTCTGGCTTGCAAAAAGTGAGATGTCCATTGGATGGAAGCAATGAGTTCAGGCTTTCGGTGTCTCTTTGTTGCCATCTAGTGGTTTTTAAAATAAAATAAAGAAAAATAAAGAAAATAGAAATAATTACAATGCAATGAAATGCATACACTCAATTACATACTCACATTAGAATATATATATATATATAATATCTGGAATAGTTTTGTTCCCTTTTTCCTAATTAAGCTGTAATTTTGGGAAAGAAAACTTAGGAATGTTTTCCTTGAGAAGAATTTCCTTAAAACCGTACTGATCTGTTGAAGATACAATGCCTTAATGCCTAAGTAAAAGAGGCATTAATTTGGACATCCTTCTGAGAAAATAAGTTCCTTCTAGAATTATAAAATGATAAGGGTGGAAGGGACCTCAGAGATCTTCTAGTCCAACCCCCTGCTCAAACAGGAGACCCTATAACAGTGGTTCTCAACCTTTTTAATGCCGCGACCCCCAACCGGTCGTAAGTCGAGGACTACTCAACCGATTGTAAGTCGAGGATTACTCAACTGGTGCAGCACCGTTTGCAGAATGGGACTTTTGGCGGGCTCAGCAGGGCAGAGACAGCCTGGACAATTCCTATTGGCTTTTGAAAGCCAATAGAATTAGACTCTATTCAGAGAGTCTATTCTATTGGCTTTCAAAAGCCAATAGAATAAAAGGGAGTAGCACAGCTAAGGAAAAGGGGGAAAAAATGGCAGACTGCGTTGTTTGGCGATCCCCATGAAATGGTCGTTCGACCCCAAATGGGGTCCCGACCCACAGGTTGAGAACCACTGCCCTAGACCATTCTGGATGAATGGCTATCCAATGTCTTCTTGAAAACCTTCAACAAAATGTCCCAATAAGGCTTGAATAGATACTGTAGATGCCATCAGATGTCATTAACAACCCATCTCCGTCACTAACGTATCAGCAAAAAAGCCAAGATTGGATTTCTGGTGTCTTTCAGTGCAAAGTTGTCAGGATTAATCACCGGATCTTTTTTTTTTTTAAAACTCTGCAGTATCGGTCCCTAAGCAAGTGGTTTTATTTCTCCCCGACCTTGTTTCTCCGTGATGCTTAGTGCTTCTGATGGAACCTAATAGAGTTCCGTGTTCATTCATTCCTGGGCTTTTTCCGAGAGAAATGCAGTCACCAAGAGAATAAATTCTATTACAGGACAGCATCCAAGTTGATGCTGGGCAAGGATAAGTGAGTTCTAAAGCAGCACAGACAAAGTTAATAAAGAGGAATGGAGGAGTTTCTCTGTCTTTCTGCCCGGCGCTGCTCTGCGCATCGTGAATTCCAGGGAGTGGTGGTCTCACAAAACTCCTTAGACGCTCCCGGGGTGCTAATTCACATGGCTTTGCTTCGCAAAAGGCAAAGGGCCAGAGCTTCAGGCCCTTAAGAGTTTGGTAGACTCCTGGGAAAATTACACAGTACAGGGAGTCCTCAACAAACAGCAGTTTATTTAATGGAGAACTAGCTGCATTCAAGAACTCTGCATCTTTTTTCCTCCTAAAGCCATCACAGGCAGTCCCCGTGGCCCGGATCTTGGGGAGGCCACGTGGGGGACAGCGGTAGGTGGAAGAGGGTGGCTTGGCAAAGAGGCCTGGTGGATGAGGCTGAGGGAGGTAAATCGCCACCCGGAGCCCTTCTCTTTTTAAAAAGAGACTGGACAACCATTTGTCTGAAATGGTCTGGGATTTCCTGCCTGAGCAGAGGTTGGACTAGATGACCTCCAAGGTCCCTTCCAACTCTATTATTCTATTCTATTCTATTCTATTCATGAAGAGAAGGACTGTAAAAATTACTGTTGCCCTGGTTTCTCTCTCTTTGATCAGCAGCAAAGATAATCAGGGGACTGGAGGATAAAATATATAAGGAATAGTTGCTGGAATTGGGTATCTCCAGTTTATTGAAGAGAAGGACGAGGGGGGACATGATAGCAGTCTTCCAATATCTTAGGGGCTGCCCCAAAGAAGAGGGAGTCAAGCTGTTCTCCAAAGCGCCTGAAACAGGACAAGAAGCAACGGATGGAAACTCATCAAGGAGAGAAGCAACCTAGAACTAAGGAGAAACTTCCTGACAGTTAAAACAATTAACCAGTGGAACAGAAGTTGCCTTCAGAAGTTGTGAATGCTCCAACACTGGAAGTTTTTAAGAACAAACTGGACAGCCATTTGTCTGAAATGGTATAGGACTTCCTGCCTGAACAGGGGGTTGGACTAGACTAGATGACCTCCAAGGTCCCTTCCAACTCTGTTATTCTATGTTCTATATTCTAGAGACCATTCAAAGTTACAGTGGCACTGGAAAAAAGGGATTTGTGACTGTTTTTCACACTTGTGGCCATTGCAGCATCCCCAGGGTCACGTGATCAAAAATCAGATGTTTGGCAATTGACTCACATCTATGACGGTCGCAGTGTCCCAGGGTCACGTAATCCCCTTTTACAAGCATTTGGTCAATGGGGAAGCTGGATTAGCAACTATGTTACCATCTGAACATCTGCATACTGAACAGCTGTGGGAAGCAAGGTCATAAAATGGGGCAAAACTCATTTAATGGCAATTTTGGGCCCAGTGACAGTCATAAGTCAAGGTTTTTAGTTAAGGTTGTGAATTTTCTTTAATGTACGTAATTGTAACCAGTGGATCCAAAGAAAATAGCTTGTTCCCAAACCAAGGGTGGAGAGTTGACATAATTAAAAGCAAGTGTTTTCTCATTATTAGAAAAATGTTGGAAGTTATGAGCTTGTTAGTATACAAGCTAATATATCAATGGCCATTTATTGTGACATTTAAAGGTCCGAGGCTAGATTTTCTTCCTTTATGTTTATTGTCATCTCTGCATATTAATGCTTTCAATGTTTGGCCAAAATTTTATTACTTACAGTGATCAAATCTATCTCTCTATATAAAAAACTTCAATTAACAGTCGGTATTTTATTTCAAAATCGAACAGCTAAAACAAATGTGGGCATGATGTAATTGTTCACTGTCTCTGTAGGGGATTTATCAAATGTCTGATACGGGGTGGGGGCCTTTGAAGGCAACTGTTAAAAAGCACTTATGTTTACTGCTCACTTTAAAATACATTTTAAGACATGATGCTAATTTGGCAGTGATAAAATAAAAACGCAGAGCGACTGAAATATTCCTGCATCAAAAGAGAAAGGATTTAATACCACTGCATAAAGCTGGCCCAGGTCAAAGCATTTTTCTTTAGGTATATTTTATCAACCACGGGACCGACAGAAGTCTGAAATCAGTACTGTTGTATATACTTCATACTGGATGAATTAAAATCAACTCACCTTCATTCTAAGCAAAAGAGAAATAAAGTAAAATTGCTTGCTGTTCTGTACATCCATCTATATTCTATTCTATTCTATTCTGTTCTGTTCTGTTCTGTTCTGTTCTGTTCTATTCTACTCTAATCTATTCTATATACTCCACTCTATATACTCCTATTCTACTCTACTCCACTCCACTCCGTTCCGTTCCATTCCATTCCATTCCATTCTATTCTATTTTATATTCTACTCTAGTCTAATCTATTCTATATACTTTACTCTATATACTCCTATTCTACTCCACTCCACTCCATTCCATTCCATTCTATTCTATTCTATTCCATGCATCCACAAATTTCAAATTATTCATTAAATTAAAAAAAAAGAATCTTTGTTTGTTTTCCCTGTGTTATTTTTAAAATTCTCAAGCATCCTTCAAGGAGGCAGGTGGTTCTCAGGTGAGTGGCAGAGGTGAAAGTTGCAGACTTCCAGCTTTGTATTTAGGCTGTGTGTGTTATGGAAGACAACTTATGCCACAAACTCCTAATTAGCAACTGCAGAAAAGGACATTTTTCATTTGCTTCTTCAGCTATAAAATGTAAGTGTAATCACCTTGAAAACTCCCTTTATTCCTGTTTTCTGCAAAGAGCGAGCCTTGCAAACCCTGAGTATATTAATCATTACTTCATCAGCTCATTCCGGTGAAAGCCAACATTAACCTTTGCTAAATGAACAGCTGAAAGGGTTTTGCTTTCCTGGGTGTCAAAGCTATAATCAAGCTGAGTTTGAGCATCTTTTCTGCAGCTCAGTGAGGAAAAAATCTCTTCTTCTTCTAGACTTGTGAGCAGGATGACGTTGTCACTTGAGGCGACCAGCAAGAAACAGGAAAGCAAAGATCTGCAGATTTAGACTAAGGGATCAGTTCTGGGTCTGAGATAAATTGCACTGGGAGGCTCTTCGGGATTACTCAGAGAAGGAAAAAAAGAAAGAACATCTGCATTACATCATGGCTTAGTGCTTTATTTCATCAAAGCAGCCCGTTGATTTATGTTGATTTGGCCTGGCTGTCCCTGATCTTTGTCCATTAACTGGGCCACCCGATGTCCTTATCGCTGATGATCTTATAGTACAGCCCTTGAGGGCCACCAGGATCAGGTTTTGGGGGTTCAGGATAATATATTTATGGCCACCATTATAATTATTCTCAGTGGGCCAGAATAATATAGGGTGTCTTCAGCACACTATTCTGCATTAGCGTTCAGTCATCCCTTCTTTCCTTCCTTCCTTCCTTCCTTCCTTCCTTCCTTCCTTCCTTCCTTCCTTCCTTCCTTCCTTCCTTCCTTCCTTCCTTCCTCCCTCCCTCCCTCCCTCCCTCCCTCCCTCCTTCCCTCCCTTGCCAGTCTTCCTTCCTTCCTTCCTCCCTCCCTCCCTCCTTCCTTCCATTCATTCATACCATTTGAAATGTTACCCCCATGCCAAGTTGTGGTTGTCCACAAGGCCTGATCTCCCATTGTTATACTATTCTCTTGGCCTGGTCCAAGAATTAATGTTATCCAGTGTCAGCCCTGGTTAGTGTTTGGGCAGGAGACCACCTTAGAAGTCTAGAAGATTAGATTGGGAATTGAAAAATATAGAACATAGAACAATATGGTTAGAAGGGACCTTGGAGGTCTTCTAGTCCAACCGCCTGCTCAAGCAGGAGACCCTACACCATTCCAGACAAATAGCTGTCCTGTCTCTTCTTAAAAACCTCCAGTGGTGGATCTCCCTCAACTTCCAGAGGTAAGCCATTCCACTGATTTAATTGTCCTGTCAGGAAATGTATCCTCCGTTCTAGTTCTTCCTTTCATGAGCTTCCATCCATTGTTTCTTGTCCTACCTTCAGATGCTTTGGACAACAAATTGCCCTCCTCGTGACATTCCCTCAAATATTGGAAAACTGCTATCTTATCACCCCTATATTCCTTCTTTTTGTTAGAGTCCCCTCAATCATTCATTGTATGCTTTAGCCTCCAAATCCCTTAACATCTTTGTTGCTCTTCTTTGCAACACCAAACCATCTCTGTGTCTTGCTAAGAAAACTGCCTGGATGGGTCTGTGAGATCAATACAGCCCGAGCAGGATACACAGAGGGTTGAACTCTGCCTTTGTTTCTGCATTTTAGATCAACCCAAGCCCATATGGGTAGCATGTTCCTTTTGCTATGTACTTTGAGAGCGGGCAACTAAATTTCATTTTTGATGTGTGCCGTTGTGCCCACAGTAAAAAAATGACAATAAAGGTTATCTTATCTTATGCCATTAACTCAGCCAAAGGTCAGAAGAACAGCCTTTAATAGGGGATTAAAAATTCCTTTGCATTTCTGCAAAATCCTGACACAGGCATGTTAGCCGAGCTTGACAAACAAGGTTGCTTATATTTATGATCCACTTGCAATATAATATTAGTTCTGATTAGACACGACGCCCCTATGGGCATGCATTAGTGGATTGATTCTTTTTTCTAGCTATCGGCATATTGCAGACTGCTACATCAGTCAATGCAAGGATGCTAATCTATGCGCTTCTACTTCCTTCTCCAGCTGGGTCTGCTTTCAGACACACCAGTGAGAATGCACAACGTTAGGGCTAGATTTCTGCATCGCCGCAGTCAGGAAATGTACATGCCTGTCCATTCAGAGATGGTTACACAGCTGTTGCAGTGATACTGTGTTTATATCTCCTCACTTCATCAGTAAATCTCTCCTCTAGCGCTCCACTTTGTTGTTTGAATGGGCCTTGCCTTCCTCCCACCTCCCAACAGGAAGTGGGATCTACTAATCAGCATGCAGGACGAGCATCTCCACACAATGTGTGGTTGAGATTTGGGAGGTGTGCGTGTCAGTCCATCTACAACGAACTGCAACCTACGCTTACCCAACAACCCGTTCACAACGTAGGTATGCATTAATGCCTATGTGCAGTTGTGGACAAGTTTAAGAGAATGGGCATCTGCTTCCCTGCACATAGAACCAGGTTTAAAAATCCCTGTCCTTCATGCGTCTTCATCAAGTCTTCATCTCCAAGTTCATCAACCTCTCTTTGACTTTTTGACCTGTTTGAGATTCAGCTTGAACACAATTTGCAATTACTTCAGTCCCTGTTTCACCCCTAGTCCTTCTCTTCATTAGACTGTCACTAGACATACCTAGCTCCCTCAATCATTCATCACATGGTTTAGCCTCCAGACCCCTGATTGTCTTTTTTCAGATCTAGAATATGTCACATGACTTGTCCCCACACTCAGCCAAGACAAAACTAAAACTCTTATTGAAATTAACCTGCACTGAAAAATACCTAGGCATAGGTTATGTCAATCACTCAGAATAGAACCTTGGAAATCTTCTAATCCAGCCCCCTGCCCAAGCAGGAGACCCTCGACCATTTCAGACAAGTGGCTGTCCAGCTTCTTCTTAAAAGCCTCCAGTGATGGAGCGTCCACAACTTCTGAAGGCAACTTCTGTTCTATTGATTAAATTGTTCTCACTGACAGGAAATTTCTCCTTAATTCCTGGTTGCTTCTCTCCTTCGTTAGTTTCCAACCATTGTATCTTGTCCTTTGGAGAATAGGTTGACTCCCTCCTCTTCTTTGTGGTAGCCCCTCAGATAATGGAATATTGCTATTAGGCCCCCCTTGTTTTTCTTTTCTCTAGACTGGCCATACCCAAATCCTGCAACTTCACATGTTTTAGTCTCCAAGCCCCCTCTAGTCCTTCTTTTCACTAGCCTAGGGATAGGCAACCTGGCTCTTTTATGACTCGTGGACTTCAACTCCCAGAATTCCTGAGCCAGCCATGCTGAGGGGAAAGGGGGAGGTTTCCAAGCTGAGCCAGGCTGGCTCAGGAATTCTGGGAGTTGAAGTCCACGAGTCATAAAAGAGCCAAGGTTGCCTACCCCTGCCCTAGACATACCCAATTCCTATCCCATAGATATGGTGATGAGATTTTCAGCGCTCACCAAGTGCACTTTTGACTTGCTAAACATCTCTGATTCCTGCAACCTGTATAGTGGTCCACTTTTCACACTGATACACCTTTAATATTAATTTGTTCTTATTTATTTACCCAGAAAGATACGGAGCATCTTCAGATCCGTGAAAAAGCTTTCATTCAAAATAAAGTATGGTTATATCTCACCAGGGTTAAAAAGATTTTATGTTTATGGCTCGAAAGATGAATGGGTCACTCAGGCATTTACATTCTCATGCATTTTTATGACGATACCACCAAATAAATTTCATGCATGTTCGGTGGGGGATGAAGGGCTTAAATGTTTAACAGCTGCTCTTTCGAAATTCAGGTAGGTTTTAAGTATTGTTTCCATTTAGCACTTCCAACCCTTGCCGCAATTTACAGTTCATTGGTATGAGTTTCTGGATTTGTGCAAGAGAAAATGTCACCTTTGCACAATTCTCTGGGAGGTGTTAAGGAAAGAGAAATACAATCACAGAAGGAGGCACGCTATTGTCTTAAAGCATTCAGATCAGCACAGATTTACTCCAAGGTCACCTTCAGACCAGCAATCAAGTAAGCAATCAAGAAACTGCCAAAAAGTCAACAGCAAACAGCCCAACCAAAAAATTCCCAAGACACCCCACCCACCCAGACAGGCAAGACACCAGGATATAAACCGACAGTACTCCTTACTAGCACTGATGATGTTACTTAATTGGGCAATGAAACGTCTGCAGGAAAACAAGCAAGCTCAGAGAGCACCAAGGACCCCATAATCAATCATCTCCTCCTCCTCCTCCTCCTCCTCCTCCTCCTCCTCCTCCTCCTCCTCCTCCTCCTCCTCTTCCTCCTCCTCCTCCTTCTCGCCACAACCCCAACTCCCTTCCAGCACTGATGATGTTTCCTAGTTGGGTAATGAAACGTCTGCATGAAAGCAAGCAAGCTCAGAGACCACCAAGGACCCCTCTTTCTTAAGTCTCTCTTGTAAATAACCCTGCAATACCCTTTTAATTGTTGCAAGCTTCTTAAAGTAGCCCCCAGGGTGAGATAGGCGGCAAATAAATTTAACCAATAGGATTGGCTGATTTCTGACTCGGCTATGGTGGGAACCCAGCCATTGACTTAGCTTGTGTAAACCAACCCACCACATTAGGCTATTTTGGGGGGATAATTATAATTATCCAAAAGGTTGAGGGTTTTCTTCATCGTGTGAAATCAGCTTCAGTGTTGTCTGGAGTAGATGCTTTTTATGTGCCACCACATGGGGAAGGTATCCTTGTGGGGAAATGATGGACTAATTTAACAAGAAATGATCTAAATAAGTTTAGTTTTCCATCTGCACATGGGTAGAGGGCATTAGAGCAAAGAAATGTGGATTTAAATAAATAATAATGATGTTCTAGAGTAGACTAGGCTAAGGTCCCATCTTTTTTTTTTTTTTTTTTTTTTGGATCCAGGTTCTTATGTAATCTATTTGTCTTCTGTCAAATGGGTGCATTCTGCAAGGCAAGAGTTTGTGATCTTCTCCAGCCCTAAAAGTCCAGAGGCCATAACAATGACAGTCAACTGGTATCTGATGTTCTGTTGTCATTGTTTTGACAGGGGAGAAAAAAAAAACAAAATTACTTGGCTTATCCTCTGAATTTTAAATAGAGTTAGTTTTATTATGCTACAAGATTATTTTCAGTTCAGGTTTCGGAAGAAACATTTCAAAAGTAAGGAAGAGACCTGTGTCAAACAAAGATTTATATTTAAGCTACGTCAACCATCAGTCAATCAACAGACATGCACTTGGAGGAAAAAGTATGTATTCATATTTTCTGATATCAAATGTGAATTTCTCCAACATTCTTATATTATGCAAAGAGATTTTCCAAACATTTGCATAACCTCATTGTATGAAAAAAAAAATCTCGGCCATAGTATATATGCCATTTAATAAATCAGAAATAATTCTCTTTGTTTATACTCCTTTGTAAAGGGGTTGGCATTATAATTAGTTGGCATTATTTCACTCCACAAATAGATTAGTTGCCAGACTACAAAAACCTACTTCAATATGGCTAATAAAAAGCAGATAAATAAGTGTGGTACACAATTTAGGACAAATACAATCTTATTAATGGTAGTTTAATTTATAGTCTGGAGGAAAGTTCTAGTGAGGTATAAATTTACTCACTGGAAAAAAATAAATGAAAATATAATTATGCTCTAATTAAAGCTCTACTTTGATGTACGGCATACTCAAGGTAGCAGTACTATTAACTCAGCACACATAGTATTAACCCCTACGTCTTTTTCCTCAGGAATGGAAGTTATGATTGCCCTATAAAAACTCAATTGAACAAACGGTGAAGGCATTTTGATCTTTGTGCTGTGTGAAATGGGATACACACTCAGCACCCCCAACTATGGAGGAAAAGTCGGATGTGTAAATTGGAATTCTTTATGCATTGCCATTTTCAACCACTCAGCCGTAAAATTCAACATGTTATTCATATTCAACATTCAAAATGTTCTTTTCCATGTGGTACTAAATTTTGCTACTTGAAGCACCCCCCCCCTTTTTTTTTTTATGTTCCATTACCAGCTCACTACCAGCCACTCCTCCTTGGTTCATGTTTTCTTGGGTTTCTCCATAAGAAAATGTGAAAATCACTTGTAACATAGATAGATAGATAGATAGATAGATAGATAGATAGATAGATAGATAGATAGATAGATAGATAGATAGATAGACAGACAGACAGATAGCACTTAGACTTATACACCGCTTCATACTGCTTTACAGCCCTCTCTAAGAGTTTACAGAGTCAGCCTGTTGCCCCCAACAATCTGGGTCCTCATTTTACCCACCTCAGAAAGAAGGACGGAAGGCTGAGTCAATAGCCATACCAATAGCACTAAGACTTACATACTGCTTCACAGTGCTTTACAGCCCTCTCTAAATGGTTTACAGAGTCAGCCTGTGACCCCCAACAGTCTGGGTCCTCATTTTACTGACCTCGGAAGGACGGAAGGTTGAGTCAACCTTGAGCCGGTCAGGATCGAACTCCTGGCAGTGGGCAGAGTTAGCTCGCAATACTCATTCTAACCATTGCCGCCACCATGGTTAACAACTACATTAAGGGGAATTTCCTTCTCAGTAAAGGTTTTGTCCTTCGTAAAATCTCTTCTGATTCCCAGAAGTCCTCTGGAAAGGAGACAAAGATCTGAAGTAGGAATATGGAATCGGGAAGCATCCAAGAGAGACATAGAACATAGATTTACAGAGCTGGAAGAGGTCTTCTTGTCCACCCCCTGCTCGAGGCAGGAGACCTTATTCCATCCTGGTCTAATGGTTGTCCAATTCCTTCTGGAAAACCTTCAGTGATGGAGCACCACAACTTTGGCAGGCAAGTCATTCCATTGATTGATTGTTCTCCCTGTCAGAACATTGTTCTAGGTTGGGTCTCTCTTTAGCAAGCATTAGATAGGACCATATCGTGTGTGTGTGTGTGTGTGTGTGTGTGTGTGTGTGTGTGTGTGTGTGTGAAAAAGAAATTGCGATCTGTGGGCCAATCAGGACATGGTGTTCCTGGTGCGAGTATAAATAGCAGCACATTTAACTTGGTCCCAAGGCGTATCTGCACATGTTCTGCTGCTCTTTATTTTATACAAAAGCATGCATTATTCTTTTAAGCATACATCATGTTCTTTGATAGATGGTTTCAGATTAATGAGATTTATTTGTTTGTGTCCAAGATTGCAAGTTCTGAAGACTCATTTTCTTTGAGAGATTTGGTCCCATATTTTCATTAATGTCATTAATGCATCACCTTAAAATCCACCTGTTTTACAATATGACTTATCTGTCAAGGCATTACTTTGAGTACAGCTGAGAAAAATCTGTAGTAATGGGCAGCTTCTAGAACAGGGGTCTTCAAACTTGGCCCTTTGATGACTTGTGGACTTCAACACCCAGAATTCCTCAGCCAGGCACGCGTGCCTGGCTGAGGAATTCTGGGAGTTGAAGTCCACAAGTCATCAAAGGGCCAAGTTTGAAGACCCCTGAATGAAACTGATTTATTGCTAATCGTGCGTATGCACAGAAATCTTCTCAATTAATAATTGGCACCGGGCAATCAAAGGGAGTTGGACTTAATCTGCTTGTGATTACGTAGAGATTCTAAGTTGATCCCTCTTTTCATGCCATCTGCTCTTCGACAGGATTGAATTATTTGCACTCTTCTGAGCCATATCAACGTTGTTTTGAACTTATCATTTCCCTTCAATGTCCAATTTTATTTGTCTGTAGCCACCAGCACTGAATGGCAGGCTGTGCTGGGCACCAGAAACACACTTTGCTTTGCTCCTAATTACCTGTACATAGAAAAAGAAATCTTTTTGGCATGATTTAGGACCCGGTTTAGCCATCTTTTGAAGAACTTTTAAAAAGTAATCTTGCTTCAGTTTTTAGAACACCCAAGTCAGTCAGGCTTTAACTCAAGAAGAAAATATTGGGGAAAACATCTGTTCATCCTCATCTTTTGGGGAATAGTGTGTGGGGGGGGGGGAAGCAAATCTGGTTCTATAAACAGAGCTCCATTGTCTTTTTCATCAAGGCACGGCTTCTGCTTCACAGGCTGTTGCCCATGAAAAGCAGGATCTCATGACTTTCGAAAGCTACACAACCCAAGTGGTGAAAAGCAACAGGAACAAGAGAAAATAATTCCCAGCAACTGTGCCTCAGAGAAGCCCGGGGTGGCTACCACTCCTCCGTGATTTAATGGTGTGTGGCTGTTTTGTCTGGACATTGCTAATTAGCTTCAGCATTAAAAAAAATGTAGACTTCCTCTTTCTGAATCCAAAGAGGCTTGGCGTGGACTTAGAGCTTTCTTCAAGAATGTGGAAGGGAAAAAAAGTCCTCCATCCTGGGCTGCTGGAGAATTGCTTCGGATGGTTGGATTTTTAGGGATACGTTCCCAAGCGAGGTCTCAAAAGTGCTTTTCAACAGGCAACTGGAATTTCTTGGTTTTTTTCCTTGAAAACGTTTCACTTCTCAACCCAAAAAACCTTCTTTAGTTGCTGAAGAAGCTTCTTGGATGAGAAATGAAAATTTTCAAGAAAAAGAAAACCTTATATAGCAATTCACGGTGCTTTACAGCGCTCTCTAAGAGGTTTATGTGAAAGGCTGAGCGCAAAAGAATGGAGGCCTTTGAACTCTGGTGCTGGAGAAGACTCCTGCGAGTCCCCTGGATTGCAAGGCATTCAAACCGGTCAGTCCTAGAAGAGATCAACCCCGACTGCTCTTTAGAAGGCCAGATCCTGAAGTTGAAACTCAAATACTTTGGCCACCAAATGAGAAGGAAGGACTCACTGGAGAAGGGCCTAATGCTGGGAAAGATTGAGGGCAATAGAAGAAGGGGACGACAGAGAATGAGATGTCTGGATGGAGTCACTGAAGCAGTAGGTGTGAATTTAAATGGACTCCAGAAGATGGTAGAGGACAGGAAGACCTGGAGGAACGTTGTCCATGGGGTCGCGATGGGTCGGACACGACTTCGCAATTAACAACAACAACAAGAGGTTTATGTAGTCAGTCTTTTGCCCCCAACAATCTGGATCCTCATTTTACTGACCTCAGAAGGATGGAAGGCTGAGTCAACCTTGAGCTGGTCAGGATTGAACTGCTGGCAGTGGGGAGCGTTAAGCTGCAATGCTGCATTCTAACCACTGCGTCACCACTGCTCTTCTAAATAATAATACTACAGTCATACTACATGGGAAAATAGACATTAGGCAGCACTATGAGAATTAGGTGCTCAGCAGAGTGATGTCGCGAGGGGAAAAATTGTCCCTGTGTCTTAATTCCAGAGTATGAGAAGCTTAGAATAAGAATAGAATGGAATAGAGCTGGAAGGGACCTTGGAGGTCTTCTAGTCCAGCCCCCTGCTTGAGCAGGAGAACCTATACCATCTCAGACAAGCGATTGTTTCATTTTAAAGATTTGAGCTGAACCAGCAATTGGATGCATCAACTTGTATGTGTGTCTTCAAAGGAGTGAATTTTTTGTGCACACACCTTGACATTTTATTGAGCTGATTCAATCACTTAAATCAAATCCAATTGGTTTGATTCAATGATTTGAATACATTGTTTGAACAGAGTCAATGATCTGAGCTGATTTTCATACCCCTGTTAAAAGCTGTGGCTATGAAGGGCTGACTTTGAAGAATTGGGGCATTACTTCACTGTGAAGAAAAGAGACCTGATAACCACGTGGCAGTTCACAAGAGTTACTCCTTTCTATTGATTTTTAAATCCTATTTCCCATGCTTAAGCATAAATATTATTTTAAAAGCTTGAGAAAATTGAACAGAGAGAAAAATGGATTATTTATATTTAAAAAAACACATTAAAGTAGCATTCCAACCAATTTTAATAAAAAAAAAACCAGGATTGTTTTATTCCATAAGGGTGGAGAAGCAGCTAACTGATTTCATGCAAAAGGCACAATTAGTGTTTAATAAAAGCCATATTTTAATTCAAACATTTCACTTAATTACCGCAAAGAGTGGCAATCAATCCCATCTCATACAAAGCTTGCTGTGGGGAAAATTTGACATGTATCAAGATTAGATAAATAGGCAGTTTGATATAATTATCCGATTCTACAGAAGCATTTGCTATTTCCTCTATTAAGAAGCCAGGACTTTGCTCTGTTTAAGAAGTGCCCCCTGTCTGTGTTTGGGGCGGGCTGGAAGGACACAGTTTGACACTGTGCAATACAGTTGTGCATGCAGTTCTGGCCCCACAATTGCAAAAAGAAAACCTATCTTTGCTCCCTTATAAAAATGTGAGGTCACTGGGTGTAGGGGGTACGTTGGGTCCCCAATTACATCATTATTGTCAGAACAATTTGTTTGGGTGGCCTATAGCAGAGGTGAAGAGATAAAGGAATCATTCAACCCTTTTCAACCCAGCCACATAACATCAATCAAAATGAAAACGCATCATAGCACTTAGACTTATAAACCGCTTTGCAGTGCTTTACAGCCCCCTCTAAGCAGTTTACAGAGTCAGCCTACTGTCCCCCAACAATCTGGGTCCTCGTTTTACCGACCTCGGAAGGATGGAACGCTGAGTCAGCCTTGAGCTGGTCAGGATCGAACTCCTGGCAGTGGGCAGAATCAGCCTGCAATACTGCATTCTAACCACTGCACCACCACGGCTCTTACGTAATGAACAATCAGTGACTAAATCCATATTAAGGTCACACCCAAAACTCAACCACAGCAAAAGTGCCGAAATAGAACAGAGCCAGTCAACTGGGATTGCGAATATGTTGGAATAAAAGATTTTAGCCTTTTCTGATGAGCCTGGTATGCAATTGGGGTGGGGGGATACATTCCCTGAGGTGGGGGACTTACTACAGAAAAGGCCTTCAACCCTGGCAGTCTTGAAGGGAACCAGGACACCACAACAAAGATTTGTACTGTTTGTGTCATTGAAATAAGCCATTACAGAACTATTGTTTCAGGATGATTTAATGTTTTTCCTGCTTTAGCTGTAATTTATAAAATTCTAGGGAAGGGTGGATTAGTCAGTAAAAATGTGCTAACTTTCCCAGGGGTCTATTATAAATAACTAAGGGAGATCCAAAGCCTACTTTTCAACCATGCAACTGAGGATATAAACAGGAGAAAATAAAATTGATTTATATTTTAGTTATTCTCAAAACAAAATGACTTAAAACTAATTTCAAATATCACAATAGAATAGAATAACAGAGTTGGAAGGGACCTTGGAGGTCTTCTAGTCCAACCCCCCATTTAGGCAGGAAACCCTATATTATTTCAGGCAAGTCCAATCTCTTCTTAAAAACCTCCAGTAAATAAAGCACCCACAACTTCTGGAGGAAAGCAGTTCCACTGGTTGATTGTTCTCACTGTCAGAACATTGTTCTAGGTTGGGTCTCTCTTTAGCAAGCATTAGATAGGATGGCTTTGTAGAACCATATTGTGTTTGTGTGTGTGTGTGTGTGTGTGTGTGTGTGTGCTTGTTCTCCTTAGATCCAGGTTGCTTCTCTCCTGGATTAATTTCCATCCATTGTTTCTTGTCCTGCCTTCAGGTGCTTTGGAGGATAGCTTGACCCCCTCTTCTTTGGCGCAGCCCCCTGAGATATTGGAAGACTGCTATCATATCCTCCTCATCCTTCTCTTCATTAAACTAGACATACCCAATTCCAGCAGCCTTTCCTTATATGCTTTAGCTTCCAGTCCCCTGATCATCTTTGTTGCTCTTCTCTGCACTCTTTCTTGAGTCTTGAATCTTCTCCTTTGTTCCAGGTTGTTTCTCTCCTTGATTAGCTTCCATTCGTTGCTGCTTCTTCTGTCTTCAGGTGCTTTGGAGAATAGCTTGACTCCCTCTTCTTTGGGGCAGCCCCTCAGATATTGGAAGACGGCTATCATGTCCCCCCTCATCCTTCTCTTCATTAAAGATTATCATAGATTACAGACAATCCGGGAAAATTAGGACCCAGGAGGTTGGAGGAGCGAAAGTACAATTAGATAAGGTTAGTAATTGAAAATATTAATGGTGGAGAAAAATATATCCATTTTTTGAGCAATTTGTAGCAATGTTAAATAATTGATAGCAGTTTCTTGTAATTAAGCACTAATGAATGCATTTACTGGGTAATATACTTTTTGGCTATTCTCTTTATTTAGAAACACTTGTATTAATCTTGCATGAGTAATTTTGAAATATCAAATGGTTTTCAAAAACATTAATTTCAAACATTCCTTCTTTTTAGGCAACATCTAATTGTTTAACTTTTTGTATGCAGCTAAAACTTTTAACTAGCTGATGACGGGACAAAGGCAATACAGTAATTGGTTAATTAGTATGCAAACAATTACACAGAAATGAACTGGAGTTTCCCAGTAAATTCAGTGACATCAGAAAAACCACAGATAATGGAATTGTTACATGATTAAATCCTTTAAACAGACCATAGAAGATTTATAATCAGATCGTAACTTTATTGTTTATTTCTAAATAGATAAATGAATTGTGGTAATATTAATAATGCTGTTAGTATGCATATTTGTGTATCTGCCATGCTAGTTCTGTTCTTAAATCTGCTTAAAACCTATAACTGTTATCTCACTTTCTGTCAGTGTTTTCCAGACATGGTTGAATACATTTTCCCTAGTCACTTGTCTTTAACCCAGATGGCTCGGTCAACTGGGAATTGCTGAGGAATACCAAGCTGTCCCTTTTATTCCATGTTGCCGAACCTTGAATTTATGTTCTTAGAATTCACCATGACGTCCTCTAGCTCAGGAATGCCCAATGCTGGCAAAATTTAATACGCATGGACTTCAACTCCCAGAATTCCTCAGCCAGCCATGCTTCCCTTGGGAAGTTTGGGAGTTGAAGTCCACGTGTCTTAAAGTTGCCAAGATTGGGAACCCTCATTCTAGATCAACGTTTCTCAACCTTGGCAACTTTAAGAGAAATGACTTCAACTCCCAGAATTCCTCAGCCAACAGACTATATTTTGAAATAAGATAGATCTGGAATGGAATAGGAAAGCTATTTATGAAATGTAGAGCATAGAGATAGAATAAAAAGTGGAGATGGCCAATGACATTCATTGTAAATACATAACGCCGTATTTCTCAACTTTGGCCACTTTATGATATATATAAACTTCAACTCACAAAATTCTCCAGCCAGCTTTTTTTTTCTTTTTACCCCAGCTTTTCTGGCTGATGAATTCTGGGAGTTGAAGTCTACACAGTTTAAAGTTGCAGGGTTGAGAAACACTGACATCACAGAATGCATAATTATCCTCAGAAAAGAATTCTGGTCTAAGATGAGCTTGCAATCTAAGTCATAAGCTTAAGCAAAATCTAAGGCAAGGGTCTTCAAACTTGGCCCTTTTATGACTTATGGACTTCAACTTCAGCACGCGTGACTGGCTGAGGAATTCTGGGAGTTGAAATCCATAAGTCATAAAAGGGCCAAGTCTGAAGACTCCTGATGAGGGCTTACTTTTTTTTAGAAATTATTATCCAGCTGAATAGATTAAACTTACTTTGTGGTTTATAAACACAATATTGTTTTGACTGATTGATTGATTGTGTTGACTCAGCCACCATTTAAACAGATTGTCTTCGTGGACTTCCCATGGTGTACTCTTCACCACTTTAATTGAATCAGTCTACCTTACTGCTGGTCACCCACTTCTTCATCTGGGTAGCAAACTTATTTTGATTGTTTAAAAGTGGGACATAGATTAATTAGGTAGCCAATTTTATTTATATATCCATCCATCCATCCATGTTCAGTATCTATTAGAGCGCCTATGCACAACACTGTAGAAAACAGAGAGAGGATGCTTTCCCCTCTCTTTCAGAATGACTTTCTTTCATTCCCATGCAAGATTTTTGCAGATTCAATTGAGTGAATTGAAATTTATGCCAACCGTTTCCTAAAATTTATTTAATCCGATGACAGCCCTAATTTTTGGAGAGTGTAATGCATGACTGAAGCTTTGTCTTCTGAAAATATGGAAATTTATGTAGCCTCTGCTGCTGACATCATATTTGACTGACAAAGAGCAATCTGAGCGATAACTATTCCATTGTTAATGTCAACTGGAAAACCTCTTGATGGATCTTTAGCGGAAGATGAAGAGCTTCTAAGCTGGATTTGATCATTTAGAATCACCCCCCTAACAGCAAGGCTATAAGTGCCAGTTTTGAACACAGATGAGTTCAACTGGTTAACATTTTCAAAAAAGCATTACATCTCAAAAATAAAGACATCTGAAATGCCAGACACTCATAGTTTGCTTACTACAGGACGCTTTGGTCTGCTACATTTCTGCTACACAATTAAAACTGCCAATATCTCATTTAAAAAAAAAAAAAAAAATTCTTCTGCAAGACAATTTGGCTGAATTCATGATGCATAGCAAAGTGTCAGAAGGAGCTGCAGAGAACATGTTCCCACCTCGCAAAAGAATGGATGGTCATCTTTTGGCATAGACAAACAAACACCCACATTTTCATGTTTTGGATTCTTTTACACTTTGAAGCGCTACTTTTTCAAGCTGAGAAAGTATCTACAGTCACTCAAATAGGCACCAGATACATAAACTGAAAAGTGAGAAAGAGAAAAAAAGAGAAAGAGCGAAATGGAGGGAGGGAGGGAGGGAGGGAGGGAGGAAGGAAGGAAGGAAGGAAGGAAGGAAGGAAGGAAGGAAGGAAGGAAGGAAAGAAGGAAGGAAGGAGGGAGGGAGGGAGGGAGGGAGGGAAGGAAGGAAGGAAGGAAGGAAGGAAGGAAGGAAGGAAGGAAGGAAGGAAGGAAGGAAGGAAGGAAGGAAGGAAGGAAGGAAGGAAGGAACAATGCAACTATGACCCAGTGGGACACAGGTTGTGTAGTAAGTTTATGAAAACATGCTCAGAGGCATCAGTTTACTCTCATTTAAATATCTGCCAGGGCTTCTGCTAGTTTGAAGTGTCACATGCGTTCATCTGAATGCATACTCATTCTGACTACACAGCCCAGTTGGGGTTTGGGAGTCCAGGACCACTTTGGATGATGTCTCAAAGGTGCTTTTCCAAAGGCAACTGGACTGTTGTTTTTTTTCTTGAGGAAGAAGACATTTTGCTTCTCATCCAAGAAGCTGATGAAGCTTCTTGGATGAGAAGCGAAATCCCTTCTTCTTTCTCAAGGAAGAAAACAAGAGGAGGGATGCCTTTGCAAAAGCCCCTTGGAGACAACTATGACCTGGATGACTGAGAATCTCCTTGGAAGATGGGTGGCAGGGAAAGAATAGCCCTAAATTTTCCCTGCAGTGAGGACTGCTGTGGTTAGCTGGAATTCTTTGTACATCATCATGATTCTTTTGATGTGTGGCACAGCCAGATGTTTAGTTTGGATCTGGCATTTTTTGTCCACCTATCCAATCCTTCCCAAGGGCCTGGGATGAGCAGATGCTATTGTTTGATGGTATTAAAGGGATCCTGTAGGATGTAAACTGTTCCAAGTGAAGCTCCATGGGGCATTTTGATTCCTTCAGTTTTTACTCTTTTTTCCCTATAGATGGTGAACGTGGCACATCTGTCCAATTCAACTCGATTGCCATATCCTAACTGTAAATACAGACATTGTTGAGCAGTGATTTGATGACAGGTGATGTTTTTCCGTACATTGCCAGGTTAATGGAGGTGGTATATCTGGGCAAAGGTTTGATAGCCCTGGCCTGAATTATTATTATTAATAATAATAATAATACATACATCAAATGGTTGAAGAATATCTGAAGGACAATGATGAAGATGCACCGAAAACTGTAAATACAGACATTGTTGAGCAGTGATTCTATTACAACTTTCAACCTGGGTCACTTCAGGCTGGCAGTATTTAGCTACTCGGTTGTTCTTGAAAAACACCAAGCAAGGCCAGGTTTGATCAGGAAGTAGGAAATCTCAGGACTTCAAAACAGTTGTGAAAGTAATCATAGAGAGACCTTCCAAATTGTCACATCTCTAAGTTACATCAATGTCAAGAGACAGTGGGGTGTAGTGGTTAGGGTGCTGGCAGACTACAAATTTTAGTCCTGGGTGACTTGAGCCCAGCCCCTCTTGCTCATCCCGACCCATCTCATGGTGATGTTTCGGTGGAGAAAATAGAAGGAGGCAGTATTTGGGATGTCGCTTTGAGTCACACAAAACACAGGTGATATATAGATCTTTCTATCAATCAATCAATCAATCAATCAATCAGAATAGAGCTAGAAGGAGGTCTTCTAGACCAGCCCCATGCTCAAGCAGGAGACCCTCTATCATTTCAGACAGGTGGCTGACCAGTTTCTTCTTAAAAACCTCCAGTGATGGAGCACCCACGTATGAAGGCAACTTCTGTTCCACTGGTTAACTGTCCTCTCTCTGTTTGGAAGTTTCTCCTTAATTCCAGGTTGCTTCTCTCTCTGGTTAGTTTCCATCCATTGTTTCTTGTCTTACTTTGGAAAATAAGTTGACCCCCTCAAATACTGGAAGGCTGCTATCATGGTCACCCCTAGTCCTTCTTTTCTCTAGATTGGCCATTCCCAAATCCTAGATCTAGATCAGATCTGGGCATTTTATGGTCTCTGGGCCACATCAGTCTCTTTGCCTGTCCCTGTCCAGCCTGCCCTCCCTCCCCACCACAGCTCATCTTCTCACCTGGCCCCTTAATTTCCCACCCCGATTTAAATAATAGTCACAATAAGAACAATCAGGATCCCGCAGAGCTTGAAGGAATCTTTTTTGTTGTTGTTGGTTTGTTCTGAATTATCCTTTTTTTCCCCCCTAGTCTCCTTGGCCTGGTGGCTTCCCTCCTCTTGTGGGTCACTGAAGTGCCCCCGATGCTCATCGCAGCCCCCCTTTTAATCTCCCTCCTCCTTTCCCCTCCTTGAATCTGAATTGCTCCTCGAACGCTTGATATTTAATAGTCAATAAACCTCCGGTATAAAACAATTTTAGAGACAAAGAGCTTTCTGAAGCAGGATGGACGGTGGGGCAATTTCAGAGCGCCTTTGTAATCCGTTTGCCTTCAGGCATGTTCTAAACCAAAAGGAATGTGGATAGAAGGCTGTTTGTAGTTCACACTAACTAATGTTAGCAACTAAAGTCTCAGGCGTCCTTATTGCTTTCAAATCTTCTGTCAGTTTCTTTAAAGAGTTTTGCTGGGGCTGCATCGCTTCACAGGAGAGGCTTTTGCTGCGGGGGGGGGGCCTCTCAGAAATGCTTCCTTGAGAAGTGAGATTTTCTTTTATCGGAAGCCAGAATAGTTCTGCGTGGCCCAGGCAATAATAAGGATGATAATAATGAGAAGAAGACCGACTTAAATGTAGCTTGGATTGATTACAAGAAGGCATTCAGCTCGCTGCCAATGATTGGCTCACAAAGTGCCTAGAAATAACAGGAGTCAGTAGAAACATCGGAAGCTTTGTGCAAAGATCGATGGCACAATGGAAGACACAGTTGCCGGTCAATGGTGAGAGACTGGGAGAGGTTAACATCAAGAGAGGAATCTT
The DNA here is from genome assembly GCF_016545835.1 of Crotalus tigris. Taxonomy (NCBI): domain Eukaryota; kingdom Metazoa; phylum Chordata; class Lepidosauria; order Squamata; family Viperidae; genus Crotalus; species Crotalus tigris. The sequence goes on from NW_024096602.1 coordinate 292,487, forward strand.
CCAAGGAGACTCACTGCCACTACTGCTCTTTGTCATTGCACTGATTCCTCTGTCAACAATTCTGAACAAATCAGGCCAGGGCTAACAAACATAAATTCACTAAAGAAAGAAAAAAAAATGTATCTGGAGAACCACTACATATACCTTGGCCAACGGATCTCAGTGAAAGGGGATACAGTAAAGGAAATTAAATGGCGTATTAAATGTGGTTGGCAAGCATTCAGTAAGCTACGCGTAATTTTCAAAAACAAACTCCCTCTATGCCTGAAGGGAAAACTTTTTGATCAGGGTGGGCTACCTGCTCTAACGTGTACCAGTGAAACATGGACACTAACCTCACAATCGATACAAAAGTTATGAGTGCTACAAAGAGTCACGGAGAGAGACATGCTCAACATCACAAGACAAGATAGAAAGACCCACACATGGATGAGAGAGCAAAAGACAGTATACAATGCCCTCAAGAGAGTCAAAGAATGGAAATGGAAATGGGCTGGTCACAAAGCAAGAAGAAGTGAGGGCAAGTGGGACCAAGGCAGTCATAGAATGGATCTCACGTCATCAAAAGCATCCACGAAAGAAACCTAAAACAAGATGGAACCATGACATCAGCAAGTATGCCACCAACTGGCAAAAGAAAGCTGAGGCAATGGAATTTGGGCTGGTTAGGTATGTCACCTTCAATATCAATAGAGAAAAAATAGTAAAACCTGAAGGAATCAAGATTCCCCAAGATTCCAGAACCTAAATGAAGATAATTATTACAAATATTTGGGCACCCTTCAAGCTGAAGTCAAGAGGAAAGTTAGAAGAGTGAAGAGGATCTTAAATTCCAAGGTCAGTGGAGGAAACACCATCAATGTCTAGTTTAATGAAGAGAAGGACCAGGGGGGACCAATATCTCAGGGGCTGCCCCAAAGAAGAGGAGGTCAAGCTATTCTCCAAAGCACCTGAAGGCAGGACAAGAAGCAACCAATGGAAACTAATCAAGGAGAGAAGCAACTTAGAACTAAGGAGAAACTTCCTGACAGAACAATTAACCAGTGGAACAACCTGTCTCCAGAAGCGGTAAATGCTCCAACACTGGAAGTTTTTAAGAAGAAACTGGACAGCCATTTGTCCAAAATGGTATAGGGTTATCTGCCTGAGCAGGGGGTTGGTCTTGATGATCTCCAAGGTGCCTTCCAACACCTGGGTGATTCCAGTCATTAGATACACAGTTGGAATAGTGGATTGGATTCAAGCTGAACCAAATGCCCTGGATAGGAAGACCAGAAAAATAATGACAAGAAACCATGTCTTTCATCCATGCAATGGTTTTGACAGACTCTATTTTCCAAGGAAAATAGATGGTCATGGAAGGATGCAAAGGGTTGAAGAAGAGAAAAAGGGAATTGGATGAATATCTGAAAAATGAAAAAGATGTATCAAAGCTAGTATAACATGAAGGGTTGCTGAGTACTGTAGAAACCAAAGTTGCCTAAAAGAAAGACCAAATGAATAATAGAAAAGAGAACTAGCAAGTCAAAGTATAACATACTACAGCCAGTACATTAAAAAAAAAAAGACAAAACAGATAATGTGGCTTTTCTTTTTGGTAAAAGAAAAATAAGAAAGTCCAGTTGCCTCCTGAAAAAAAGCACCTTTGGGACAGCCATGACCTGGATGATGGAGAATCTCCATAGGCATTCAACATCAGTCAATTGCAAAAGGCAGCTTTACTCAGAATAGCTTACATCCTGCGACGAGAACTGCAAACAATATCAAACAACATCTGCCTATCCCAGGTCCTTGGGAAGGACTTGATAGTTGGATATAAAAATACAACATCCATTCTAAAGATCTGGCTGACTGTGTGACAAACCACGATCATGCCGGAAACAGTAATGGCAAAAGTCCAATTGCTTTGCTCCTTCTTGTTATTGTATAACTTCAAGGATTTCCAACTAGGATTAGAAATGGGAGTCTGCAAATCTTTCAGTTTTTCATTGTTATCACTTGCTTCAAGCACTATTTTGGGATCAAAGCGGGTAAAACAAGAACCGTTTTGTCAAGAGAAGCAGTGGCAGACTACATTAAGGGCAATTCTGCTTGCATATCCTTAAAAGAGTTTGAAAAATGCACTTTTGGAAAAAAAAAAAAAAAAAGGCCAGCCTGATTCTGGAGTTGAAAGGCAAGTTCTTATTTAATTTCCAAATTTTGAAAGCCTTAGTGGTACAGTTCCTATTAGCATATGCTATGGATGTCTGGAACCATTTTTTTTTTAATCATCAAGGTCTCACGTGATTTTTCTAATCATAGTTCCTATTTTTATTTTGAAAAATGGCAGGAGCCCAGTCCTAAAATAAGACGATAGATTTTCATGCGGGCTTTGATGATTAGAGCATTAATGCCAGAATGGGATCCACAACTCCCATAATTAAGATTTAGAAATTAATAGTCCTGCTGCGGCTTTCATTGGGTTATCTTGTTCTGCCATACAGTCCACATGATGGAGGGAGATGTGGTGGCCTAGTGGTTAAGACACTGCTCTTCTCAACTGGAAGATCGGGTATTTGAGACCCAACTATTGCGTGATGGGGTGAGCTCCCGTTACTTGGACCAGCTCCTGTCCTGTTGAGTTACAGATTCAACTTGGACATGTTCTTCTATCAAACGGCATCTTTTGTGCATTTTCGGTCTTGCCCGGCTCCTTCTTTCCATTTCCTCCTCAGGAGCTGTGCGACAAAATGCAGCGTCAGAGACATGCCAGTCTTTTGAATTCATTGTGTGCAGTTTTCCTCTGCTAGTGTCAGCTCGCAGGAAATTGTTGAGCTCAGATGTTGCAGCAATCCTGCTCTTGTAAAACCCTGATGATCATGCCAGCTCGAAAAGGTGCTAAGTCAGGCTGGCTTTTCCAGCCAAAATTCTCCCAAGATAAAATGCTTCGTGGATGCCAGTAAAGGCCAATCTTCTTAAATTGCTGTTCTAGATAACTTTGCAATCCAAATTTAGTGCTCAGCGTGCCCACAATCCTTGTCTGTTATTAGCTTGCATGCAGACAGAGTGCACTTTTAAATACATTTAAGCTCAACATGGTCTCTTAAAATCCAAATAAGAGGGGCAGCAGACCCTATATCTTTCATAATATTTGCTTGGTTGGGAGCAATTTTTTTTGCCCCTTAAAACTGTAGAACCTCAACATCTTTCTGGTAGTACCTTTCCAATTAGCAGCTAACAACCTTGTGAGACTTTTAATGAAGTTTCTAATTAGAAAAGATGTTACTAGAATCTCTGATTTCAAATGTACTTTAGTCTTTAAAATCTATCTGACATTTTTAAAGCTTTTTTACACATCTACCTAACATGATAAAATGTCCCTTCGTGTTGTCCACAATTTCTCTGGTGACAAATACCAATGACACAACAAATAGAACAGAACAGAACAAAACAGAATAGAATAACAGAGTTGGAGGTCTTCTAGTCCAACCCCCTGCTCAGGCAGGAAACCCTATACCATTTCAGACAAATGGTTGTCCAGTCTCTTCTTGAAAACTTTCAGTGTTGGAGCAGTCACAACTTCTGGAGGCAGGTTGTTCCACTGGTTAATTGTTCTCACTGTCAGGAAGTTTCTCCTTAGTTCTAGGTTGCTTCTCTCCTTGATTAGTTTCCATCCGTTGCTTCTTGTCCTGCCTTCAGGTGCTTTGGAGAACAGGTTGACCCCCTCTTCTTTGCGGCAGCCCCTCAAATACTGGAATACAGCTATCATGTCACTCCTGGTCCTTCTTGTTATTAAACTAAACTAAACTAATTGTTTCTGAAACTTTCCTTATAGGTCCAGTGATAATTTGTTTTGTTTTTCTGTAATACTCAAAAGATTTTGTTTTTTAAGATACTCATCTATTTGCCAACATAATATCATATCCTTTATACAAATTAGAATAATATTGATAAAAATATTTTGTGGGCCATATTGGCAGTTAATACAGTATCTTCCTCTTGTAATTTCAATATCATTTGCTTTTCTTTATCTTTCCTCAATTTATAAGACAGCCATTTCCCTGGTCTATTCACAAATTCAAATTTTCAATTTTATTTCCATTTCTCTTATTATTAACAGAGATAACTGTGGCTGCAAAATCTTAATTTGTTGGCAGATGCTTGTATTCCCTGGAAAATTCCTTAATTCTTCATCTCTTTTTACAACATCCAAAATATTTTCTGTTTTTCCTTGCCACTTCTTCTCAAGCTCAGATTGTTGTATCAGATTACCTCGATAAAGGCTTTACTTACATGCCAAACTAGTCTCATATCAGTATCTTTATTTAAATCATTAAAAAATATTTTAATTTTTTTTACAATCCTCCACAATTTCATCTTTCTATAACAGGGGTCTTCAAACTTGGCCCTTTGATGACTTGTGGACTTTAACTCCCAGAATTTCTCAGCCAGCCGTGCTGGCTGAGGAATTCTGGGAGTTGAAGTCCACAAGTCATCAAAGGGCCAAGTTTGAAGACCCCTGTTCTATAACAACAGCTTCATTTCTTCTCCACCTAAAAGAACTAAATTTTCTTTTATAAATTGCGCTCACAGGATTATGGTCTGCAAAGGTCTTCAGTAAAATCTCCACCTAGGAAATTTTAGTAGCCATGTCTCTGGAAATCCAAGCCATACTTAACCTTGAAACATCTCTGTGTCTTTTTGAAAAATAGGTGTCAACATTCAGCTTGAGAATCCAAATAAAACTCCCAGGTTCATTCTGTCTCTGAAAATCTGACTGTTTATTGAATACACTGCATGGGTATGTTGAAGCAAAACTAACTCTGAGGTTCCCACCACCAATTCATAGAATTAAACAATAATTTTCCCAACCAAATCCCCAACGTCTTACGTAGTCCTTATAAACAAGTTCACTTTGTTACGGTTCCCATAACAAAGTGAACTTGTTTATAAGGACTACGTAAGATGTTGGGGAACCGTCTGCTTCAAATCCACACCTGTTCTGGTATCCTTGAAAAGGTTTCAGGCTCTCACAATCTTCTGCTGAATCGTAGAAGTTTCATTTTTCCATTTAACCCACTTGAAAGTAACACATCCCCCCACCTTAATCTAAAAGCAAGTTGAATTTCTCTGTCTAAACTACAGCTTTGATATTTCCTGGTGGTATCTCCTTCAAGCACTAATCTGATCTATCCAAGTTTAATTTTTTTTTTCTAGATAAGCCAGATGTTGTCATCTGCTGCAACAGATGATTACTGCTTACAGTATGTTGTACCCTGTCTGGCTTTTTCTTTTAAGCTCTGAACATGCAATGCTGCGTAAGAAAATCCCATCAGCCAGTGTCTTCCTGTAGCACTTGAAGTGGAAAAAAGCCAGAATGCAGCAGATGCTGACAAATTTGCAAATTTGGGGCAGGGAAATTTGTGGCTGAAAGTCATAGCTTCATGATGGAGAAACCAATGGAAGGAGAGCAAATGTGTGAAGAGCAAAATGTTCACATAATGGATAATTTACAGACACAACATCTGTTTTCTTGATCACTGAAAGCCAACCAAATCTTGAAGAGAGATTGAAAAGAACCAGGAAAAGGTGGAATCTGATTTTGCTATCCTATTTTTACTCTTCAATCAATCAATCAATCAGAATAGAGCTGGAAGTTATCTTGGAGGTCTTCTAGCCCAACCCCATGCTCAAGCAGGAGACCCTATACCATTTTAGACAAATGGTTGTCCTCTCTCTTACACAGCTTCCCTTGTGGGAAGTTTAAGTTGTTGCTTTGGCAGTAGAGCACCTGATTAGTATGGATGGTTTTTCGGTAGACCTGCATTTCTAGTTTGCCGTTGTGGTGTCTGCGGTTCAGGATGTCCAGGATGTCCAGGAAGGATAGAAAGTTGTTGTGTTCTTCTTCTCTAGTATACTGGATTCCTTTAAATATGTTGTTGATGGTTCTGAGGGTCTTCTCTAGTTGGTCCTTTTTTATTATGGTATGATTTTTAGTATAGTATGGTAAAATATATGATTCTGGAAGAATTAAAGTAGTATTACTAAAATGCAATAGAACATAAATCAATTGACTTGGAGATATGTAATACAGAATGGCAGTATCTTGTTTTTCACCCATTCAGATAAACATACATGTTTTTTTCACATCCAGATACACAAATAATAACAGATGATTAATCTGAAAGGTTGGAGGAGGGAATACTGTGGATATTGCCTTGGTCTCCCAGAGGAAAAGGAGAAATACAAATATAACATAAACACATATGCAAATAAGGGTATCTTTGTGGTCACTTCCTTATATGATACAATGCTACAAATTGTCCTTACTCTTGCAGGTCTTTGCAACCAAGGAATGTGTACATCTCCCTGTTTTTTCCCACTGTTCATTTCTGCCCTTAATCCAACTGGTATTAAATACCAAGTGGAAGATCAAACAGGTTCCTGGCAAATCTAGCAGACAACTTTCTCTCCCAAAAAGTAGAGAAGGGAACTAGGGGATTAGCCATTTTGGATCTAATTCTCACTAACAGAGATGAAATGATAGACGGTGTTGAAGCCATAGGAACCCTGGGAGGAAGTGATCATGCAATATTAGAATTCAACATTATAGAAGCACAACCAATAGAACACAGTCAAACTAGAGTCTTGGACTTCAAGAGAGCTAATTTCAATAAACTTAGAGAGGGCTTGGGAAGGATTCCATGGATGAGAATCCTCAAGGGGAAAACAACTCAAGAAGCTTGGGAAATTTTGAAAAATGAGATAATAAAAGCACAGTCTAGCACAATACCAACAAAGAGGAAAAACAACAGCTCTCAAAAGAAATCAGCATGGCTGCATAAAGAACTCTCTGACAAATTGAAAGATAAAAAGGACAAGTATAGAAAGTGGAAAGAGGGGAACATAACTAAGTCAGAATATCAGCAAATAGCCCGAGCCTGCAAAGATGAAGTGAAGAAAGCCAAGGCTCAAAATGAACTAAGGCTTGCGACCAAAGTCAAAAATAACAAAAAAAGCTTCTTTCAACATGTAAAAAACAAGAAAAAAGTGAAGGAAATGATTGGTCCATTAGTGGGTGGAAGTGGCAAGAAGGTGACAAGCAACAGGGAGAAAGCAGAACTATTTAACTCATTTTTTGCATCTGTCTTTACACAAAGGGAAAAAACAGACCAACCTATCAAAAATAGTGCCATAAAAAACAAAACAGAAACACAAGTTAAGATAGGCAAGAAAATGGTTAGTGAGCACCTGTCCAGCCTAGATGAGTTCAAATCGCCAGGACCAGATGGATTACACCCCAGAGTTCTCAAGGAACTGGCAGATGTGATATCGGAGCCACTGAACTATATTTTTCAAAGATCCTGGAACACAGGGGAACTACCAGAGGACTGGAAAAGAGCTGATGTAGTTCCCATCCTCAAAAAAGGAAAAAAAATGGATCCAGGAAATTACAGACCTATCAGCCTGACCTCAATACCTGGGAAGATCCTGGAAAAGATAATCAAACAACGAATCAACGAACACCTAGAGGCAAACAAAGTCATTACTAAAAGCCAACATGGGTTTGTCAAAAATAGATCATGCCAGACAAATCTTATTGCATTCTTTGACCAAGTGACAAAATTAGTGGATCAGAGGAATGCTGTGGACATAATTTACTTGGACTTCAGTAAGGCATTTGATAAAGTAGATCACAACCTACTACTTGACAAGATAGAAAAATGTGGGGTAGACAGAACCACCACCAGATGGATCCGTAGCTGGCTGACCGGCCGTACTCAGCGAGTGGTCCTCAATGGAACTGCATCTATATGGAGGGAAGTGTGTAGTGGGGTGCCCCAGGGCTCTGTTCTGGGCCCAGTACTCTTCAACATCTTCATCAACGATTTGGATGAAGGGATAGATGGGGAACTCATCAAATTTGCAGACGACACCAAGCTGGCAGGAATAGCCAACACTCCAGAAGACAGGCTTAAGATACAGAAGGATCTGGACAGACTTGAACACTGGGCACTAACTAACAAAATGAAATTCAATGGTGAAAAAAGCAAGGTTCTACATTTAGGCAAGAAAAACCAAATGCACAAGTACAGCATAGGTGGCACCATGCTCAATAGTAGTAACTGTGAGAGGGACCTCGGAGTCCTAGTAGACAATCACCTAAATATGAGCCAGCAGTGTGCTGCAGCTGCCAAAAAGGCCAACACAGTGCTAGGCTGCATTAACAGAGGGATAGAATCAAGATCACGTGAAGTATTAATACCACTCTTCAATGCCTTGGTAAGGCCACACTTGGAATACTGCATCCAGTTTTGGTCACCACGATGTAAAAAAGATGTTGAGACTCTAGAAAGAGTACAGAGAAGAGCAACAAAGATGATTAGGGGACTGGAGGCTAAAACATATAAGGAACGGTTGCTAGAATTGGGTATGTCTAGTTTAACGAAGAGAAGGACAAGGGGGGACATGATAGCAGTATTCCAATATCTCAGGGGCTGCCATAAAGAAGAGGGAATTAAGCTATTTTCCAAAGCACCTGAAGGCAGGACAAGAAGCAACGGGTGGAAACTAATCAAGGAGAGAAGCAACCTAGAACTAAGGAGAAACTTCCTGACAGTGAGAACAATTAATCAGTGGAACAGCTTGCCTCCAGAAGCAGTAAATGCTCCAACACTGGAAGTTTTTAAGAAGAGACTGGACAGCCATTTGTCCGAAATGGTGTAGGGTTTCCTGCCCGAGCAGGGGGTTGGACTAGATGACCTCCAAGGTCCCTTCCAACTTTATTACTACTATGATTATTACTACTATTTCCCTCCTAAATTATTCAAGTCTGGGGTGGAGTATTGTTCCCACTACCCAAAACAAACCAACACAATCAATATTTCTTTTGGCCCCAGTCTATCAATCAATCAGAATAGAGCTGGAAGGGACCTTGGAGGTCTTCTAGTCCAGCCCCCCGCTCAAGCAGGAGAACCTATATCATCTCAGACAAGTGACTGTCCTGTCTCTTCTTAAAAATCTCCAGTGATGGAGTGCCCACCATGTCTGGAGGCAACTTCTGTTCCACTGATTAATTGTCCTCACTGTTAGGAAGTTTCTCCTTAATTCCAGATTGCTTCTCTCCTTGATCAGTTTCCATCTGTTATTTCTTGTCTTGTCTTCTGGTGCTTTGGAGAATAAGTCTATAGAAGAAAATTTCTGGTGACTCCCTCTGCCCCTTCTAAGAGCTGAGTAACACATCACACCATCCTTGAGCTTTAAAATTGCCAAACTGAGTCAAATAAGACAGCTTTAAATAATCATGGACCCCTCCAATTCTGCCCTTTCTGTTCAGCAGCTGCATGCAACTCCCAGCTGGGGATTCTCTGGGTACCTCACAACTGAAAACCAATCATTTGTGTTTGCGTTTTGGCACTTCATCTGCAATTTTTCAAAAAATCTGGACCAACAGGGCAAAAGGATTGGAAAGGGAGAGAAAGGATCCAGAAGGTTAAAACTGCCAAGAAACCAGTCTTTCTTTTGATTGTACCCATTTCTGCTCTTTCGTAATCTGGATTCCTCCATTGATCTTTCCAGAAGCATCCAGGAGACAGGTGTTTGTCAATGCCTATTAGAGGACTCCAAAGGAAGGTGCATCCTTTTGACAGTAGCACCTTCTCCTTGTCCCCGCTGGGAGCGAAACTTGTTTTCCAAGACATGACCTCAGAGATGTGCTGTGTGCGTCTTGCACAATTTATCACTGTGTTGCCTATAATTAGGTTTGTTAACGTACAGCCCAGTGTAGTCTTGTTGACTGGGAACTTAATCAAGTTACTATCGAGTTTTTGTCTGCATGGCTCCGGGTGACTGTTTTACTTGCAGAATTATAGCCTTCGCAAACCGATGTGGGGAAATTAAGCTCTGGACACCACTTTCTTTCTTTCTTTCTTTCTTTCTTTCTTTCTTTCTTTCTTTCTTTCTTTCTTTCTTTCTTTCTTTCCAAGCCCTCTCTTCTTCCCCCCACAATATGAAAATATTTAGCAAACAGTGACAATGATGGAAAACAGTAGGAAACAAAAATGTTCTACATTACTATAAAACATGAGGAATGAAGCAAGGACCCTCAGTGGTACAACATGTGTTATGTTGGTTGGCAGTCCATTAGAGCTGATAGACATTTCACTTACCTAAGTCAAATATAACAGTCCAGAATTCATTAATATAAGATGGGGGGAGGGGAGGGCTCGAGGAATCCAGCCTACCATCTGGTTAGAATGACAGAATAATCTAAAACTCATGATTAGTCTAAGGAGTGGAATTTCACTTTAATCTTTTTCATTGCTCGAAATTTCCATCTGCGCACTGCAGCACATCATTTTTCTTCAAGACAAATGTGCTGTTTTTCATGTTCCAAAATTAGATCAGAAGAAAACGATTAATCATGTCATGGCCTGGGAAAGGAAACAAAAGCCCTGATATTCAACACTTCCATCCTCTCTCCCCCCCCCCCAATCACCCACCCCTTCCTTCTCTCATTGGTGTTTGCAAGTTATTTCCTTTCTTCCCCATCTCCATTTTCACTGCAACTTTTAAGATCCCAGCACATCCCTGATGCGTTAGAGCCGGGCCTTCTGTCCATGCAGCCATTTCCAACCCTTGTGGGAAGCTGGGGTCCCTCCATTTCCAGCTAAAGTCCTTGCCCTGCCGGCTGTCCCCTCTGGCCACGTCCCCCCAGCCGAGGACGCCAGATGGTGAGTTGCTTAGATGCAACCCCACAACGGAGCTGGGGGGGGGGCAAAGTCACGGAAAACAAGTCACCGGGGCTGCAAATGAGCGAAACCACATGGTGGTCAGGTGACTGTCCCCTCTGACAGTTGTAGGCCATTAGAGGAACATAGATGTTTTCGCCTTGTGACAAAGAGGAGCCTTTTTAGAGCAGCAGGCCTGCCTGTCAGCTGCCTCTCAAGTCATAACAAATTTCTGGCGCTCGGCTAACGCTGAACATTTGCAGCGTCAGGAAGATGATAAATGACCTGTAGAGCTTTGAAGTGCCTTGGCAGTTCAGATGGGTCCACCGTGCTGACAGAGAAATATACACAACAGCGTAACCAATAATGAGAACATTAAACATTCCTGCCTTGTGACAGGCTGACAGAAAAACCCAGCCTTACATCAATCAACTGGACAGATATAACCTTGACAATTAGCCCTTTCTCTGATACTTGCAATAACCTTTCCACCAGCCAAACTCCTGCACACACACTCACTTTCCTGCTCCCTAATTTACCCTTAATTTATTTATTTGATTTCTTGGGAGCTGTGTGTGTGATCTTCTTCTTCTTCTTCTTCTTCTTCTTCTTCTTCTTCTTCTTCTTCTTCTTCTTCTTCTTCTTCTTCTTCTTCTTCTTCTTCTTCTTCTTCTTCTTCTTCTGCTTCTGCTTCTTCTTCTGCTTCTTCTCCTTCTCCTCCTTCTCCTTCTCCTTCTTCTTCTTCTTCTTCTTCTCCTTCTGCTTCTTCTTCTTCTTCTTCGTATTTCTGGTTTGCAATGGCAGAAAAAAGGTTGCATACTAAGAGCATCCCTCCCCCCCAAAAAAATATTTTTTTCTCTTTCATTTAAAAAATTAAACATGTCAAGAGAAGTTTATTTGGTATGCTTCCTCTGGTTTCCTCTTAGGACAACGGAGTATATATTTGGATATAATCAGCTCAAAGCATCTGTTAGTTCAGTTCCTTGAGATGCCTATTCTGTTTATGCTTTGGGCTTACTTTATGATTACTTATCTTTGGATTATTGGGATCCTGATAAAGTAGTCTGCATGGATTGATGAATTGATTCATAGATTGAATTAGATCAGAGTACACATCCATCCTTTGATCTGGAAGGACACAACTGAGAAAACGGTGGGCTTAAAATCAAATCCCACCAGATTTTCCCCAGGGTGTTTTGAAATGGGGACCATTAAGTGGAAAGAGGAATATTTAAAATGCTGCATTTGGGCACATGGTAGAAGTGGATAAAAGAAATGGTACAGCTCATTCCTTAAAACTAAAAGACTGGACAAGGTTATCCCATTCTTAATCATTGTTTGCAAAGGAAAAACTGAGGCAAAGATTCCCAGAAACCAAATTTGACACAGGATAGACATTGCATTGTTTTAAGTTATTTTGAAGTCATACATTTTCAAGGAGTTAAGGATTTGAGCCAGTGCAACAATTATAGCTTGCTATAGTTGGAAAATGCGTACTTAGCTGTAATGAGACTATTTTTTAAAAAAAAATCCTTTCTAAAGCCAGATAAGTTCTGGTGAGGTAAAATAAATAAATAAATAAATAAATAAATAAATAAATAAAGACAATAGCAACTGCATAACTAAGACCCTTTTGCTTACATCATAAAAGAGCCATAGAAAGGGGTGGGGCTTCCGTCACCTTGCTTTTTTTTTTTTTTAACCCATAGCATGTTCTGAGATTTTTCTCAAAAGCAACCTATCTAAGAAAGAAGAAACGGTAGAGCAGGGGTTCTCAACCTTGGCAACTTTAAGACTTGTGGACTTCAACTCCCAGAATTCCTCAGCCAGCAAAGCTTGGTTGAGAACCCCTGTGGTAGAGGGTCTCGTGCTTGAGCAGGGGGTTGGACTAGAATTGCTCCAAGGCCTCTTCCCACTCTGTTGTCATTCATGAATTCATAATGTAATATTTCTAACCTGAGGCTGTCCGAAGGGTGGACATTGGCTTTTATGGAGAAGACTCTAATACTAACAGAAGCCGCAATATGAAGCCGCCTGTCACTTAGTATGAATCTCCTTTGAAAGAATGAAGAACGGGCATGTGGAATGATTTTTGAGAATGCACAGGGCACATGCTGGATGGAGGAAATGCTGAACAAAAGTTGATTGAAGGTACATGGAGGAGGAAAGTGTCCTTATTTCTCAATTTTACCGCAGGTGTCCTTTACTTGGCGTATCTGAAAGATGGATGGTGCTGTGGGGAGTCAATTGCTTTTAAAAGAATAAATTGTGTGAATGAATATCTAAGAAGGCGCATAAGTTTGGGTAGTAGATGATAAACCAAATGTGAGGACTATTGACGGAGGGGGGATGAGGGGAGAAGCAGGCAGAAATTCAACTGGCAGTCTGCAGGATGTTTTCCAGTTGAATGTCTGAACATCTGGATCAAGTCGGAAGGACATCATGAGGATTTATGGAGAGCCACGCATGACAGCAAACGTTGGTTTGGGGGCTAGAAGACCTGCAGCTGAAGCTGAAAAGAAAGTAATAAACTAAGACAGTAATTAAAAGGTGATTGTATAGTTTGACAGCTGTAGGATAGCCCGGCAGAAGCTTGACTGGGTAAAATGAGGCCAAAATCTTTCTGAGTTGCAGAAATTGGCAAAGCCAAAGGAACAGCTGAGTTCTTCCCAAATGCAGTTGTTCTACCAACAGTTCCTACTAACTATGGTTGATATTCCAGGCCAAATGCAGCAGCCTTATTATTGCCATTTTTAAACATGAGTATGAGAGTTTGAGCTTGCGAATCCAGGGCCTCTCATTCAAAAAAAAAAAAAAAAAACAGGCCATAATTGATATGGCACATGTTTTCATTTATCCACATGCCAACACATAATGATTTTTTATAGTTGCAGAAGTATTCTGCCGAAACTTGGAGAGGAATCACAGACTTGCTTCATGTTCCTTGTTGAACTTGGCCGCTCCTGGACAACTTCAGATGAAACAAGTCGGTTTAGCGGGACGAGTTTGCCTTTGAATGCCGGTAGAGTTTTGGTCAAAGAGATTCATAGATTTCTGCTTTAACGGATTGATGCCAGCTTCTGCAAAGAGAGGTTGACATTTCTCTTACAGAGACTGCCAATAACATCAGGATTCATTACAAAGAAATCCACCGGGTTTATCTCTGGATGACTCTTTTGGATAGATTGTCAATTGTTCAGTTTTGGTCGCCATGATATAAAAATGATGTTACAACTCTAGAAAGTGCAGAGAAGAGCAACAAAGATGATCAGGGGTCTGGAGGCTAAAACATATGAAGAATAGTTGCTGGAATTGGGTAGGTCTAGTTTAATGAAGAGAAGGACAAGGGGGGGCATGATGGTAGTGTTCCAATATCTAGGGGCTGTCACAAAGAAGAGGGAGTCAAGCTATTCTCCAAAGCACCTGAAGGCAGGACAAAAAGCAACGGACGGAAACTAATCAAGGAGAGAAGCAACTTAGAAATAAGGAGAAATTTCCTAAAATTAGAATAATTAATCAGTGGAACAGCTTCTCTTCAGAAGTTGTGGGTGCCTCCATCAGTGGAGTCTTTTAAGAAGAGACTGGACAGTCACTTGTCTGGAATGGTGTAGAGCCCCTGGCTTGAGCAAGGGGTTGGACTGGAAGACCTCTAAGGTCCCTTCCAACTCTGTCATTCTGTTAAATCCTGTCAATCTGGGTGATCTAGCCTACTCTGGAATCTTTGATCCGAACAGTCCATCTGCCTGACAATGGAGTGATTCCAGCTAACAAGGGCATATATAGGGCGTGATCAAAGGAAGGGTTGGATAAAAGACAGGTAGAGATTCAATTGTATTGTTGTGGCTACTAACTTGTCTTTTTGGACCACACACTGTGGATGCCCCCGCTACTACAGGTAGTCCTTGACTGACAGCCATTTGTTTAGTGACCATTTGAAATTACAACAGTATTGAAAAAAGTGATTTATGGCTGTTTTTCACGCAAATCAAACTTCATACGCTTGGCAACTGCCATGTACTTACGACGGTTGCAGCGTCCCGGGTCTTTGGTGACTTTCTGACAAGCAAAGTCAATGGGGAAGCCAGATTCACTTAACAACCAGGTTACTAACTTCATAGCTTACAGTGACTGACTTAACAATTGTGAAAAAGAAAGGTCGTAAAATGGAGCAAAACTTACCTAACCGTCTCGTATAGCGACAGACATTTTGCACCCAGTTGTGGTCAGCTGTATTGAATGCTTCTAGGTGTCTTTGGGTTTTAGATTCCTTCCCGAGTCCAGGAAGATTTCAGCCTACAATCTGGGAATAATGGCTTAGATTTTATTTCTTCCCTTCCCGTTAGTGAGTTGCTGCTTTTAGACTTTCCATTTAAAAAAAAAAAAAAAAAGCTTCCAGCAATTTGTTCTTTATTATTTAATCCTCAATGGGAGTTGAATTGTATTTGCACCCTAACCCTCATCCAATTGGCTGTAATAGGTTTGCTTTACTAGCAATGGAAGGAATTATCCTATTGGTCAGTTGCAGGCATCTTTTTACCCTAAGAAAGAAAGATCTCCAGAATTTGCATTTTCAGAAGTGCTTATTACTATTAGGAGTAATTTAATTTGACTTTCTACACAGAGAAGTAGCCTTTTCCGTCACTGATTCTATGACTCTATGATTTTGTAAAGTGGCTGTCTCACACTCCCACATGTCAATCAAATGTAATATTTTTTTATTTTCTGAGCCCAAGCCTGGTGTATTACTTTCTCCTGAAAGGAAGCTTCAAACTATGATTGCCAGCGAGCAAATAGAACAAGAATCATGATGTCCAATTCTCCAAACTGCCATTTACGCAACTTGGTTGCACTGTATATGCTGAAATAATAAAATTTGTTCCTCTATAACCTCAGTGATTTCATGCACTTGTACAGGTCTGTTACCTCTCTTTGCATCTATTTAGCCAACACAAACTGCTGTTGACTTAAGTATATTATAATCAAACTAAATATCTATAATGAACCTGCATTATTGCAGCTAATTAGGTCCTGTTAAGTTGGGCTTAATTCCTGGTCACTGAATGGACCTCTATCCATCTCTAGTACCATAATAGCCTGGATTTCAAACACTTTCTGTACTTCCGTTTATCTCAGTTCATCCACCTTTTCCTTCCCCTTCTCCTTCCCCCAAACTTCCTGAGTACCACGTGATTGTTTTTGCTCAACCGTCAAATATCATATACCCAAAGCATGTGACTTTCACCCAGATCATCATGATTTCAAGGGGAAATCGATTTTTACTTCATCCAAGATGGACTGATAGATTCTTCTTGTTGTCCACGATTATAAGAGGTTGTAACCGCCTCTTAACCCATAATATGCAGGTGAGTATCTATCTCCCTTGTCCCACTCTCTCTCAATATCTGCAATTTTCACCACTGTGCATTACAATTGGAGACTGCGTTGGTTTAACTCTTCTGGTCTTTGATGTCTGCTGATGCCTATCTTCTTCTCTAAATTTATCACTGCTTCCTTCTCGAGGTCCATCTCTTCTTTACTTCTCTTTCTTCATTCCTCAGCCCAAGAAAACAAAAGTATCTACCTTCTTCACCTTTTTTCTGTGAACTATTAGGTTCACTAAGAATAGAATAGAATAGAATAGAATAGAATAGAATAGAATAGAATAGAATAGAATAGAATAGAATAGAATAGAATATCTTTATTGTCATTGTGTATCCCACAGCAAAATTAAGTGCTGTCCACAGTGCACACTACACACAAGTAAAAACCACAAATAAGAACATACATTAAATGCACACATCTTTCACATTCTATTCAACACTGAGCTGCCCCTAATATTGCACTTCAATGTTGCACTATACTGTGGTATTTAATATGGTTACGGCTCTGGGATAAATACTATTTTTCAGCCTATTTGTCTTTGTTTTTATTATCCTGTACCATCTGCCAGGTGGTAATAGTTCAAAAAAAGAATGTCCGGGATGAGCTGAGTCTTTAATAATTTTTTGAGCTTTCCTAAGGCAGCAGGAACTCTACAGTTCATCCGGGAGAGTGGGGAGGAGAGGGCAGCCAATAAGCACAGTTGCTGAATTGATGTTGTCTTCTTCAGATGAAATTTTCACGTTTACCTTCACAAGATACTGCCTGTGGAGCTTCTCAAACGTCCAGATCATGGACGTTGCTTTTCAAAGGCAAGTGGACTGTCTTGTGTTTTTTTTTTCCCTGAAAACATTTCACTTCTCATCCAGGAAGAACTGAAGAAGCTTCTTGGATGAGAACTGAAATGCTTTCCAAGGAAAAAAACCCAAGAAAGCCCACTTGCCTTTGAAAACATCTTTGAGACTCACAAGATACTCTTCTAAGCTTACTTTCAGTCAACACAGTCTTGATACCTTCACATCTCAAGCTGTTCGTGTCTCAGGCTGTCATTTCAATTCCAGCTGCCATCTCATCCATCCCTGCCATTTTTATAATGAATCTGCTACATAAGTGAAACAGATATGGAAATAATATGCATCCTTGTCTCACTTCCTTTCCTATTCTGAAACGCTTTTGTTTTTCCAAATGCAGTCCTTGAAGTAGCTTCCTGTTCATTGCAGTCAGATGGGCGGCAAACCAATATAATAAATTTTTTAAAAAATGGCAAAGATTTCTCAGATTGAACGCAATTGCTGTAAAGAATCCATGGTTACCACTGATGCGATTTGTATCATTCTGGAAAGCTAGCTAGCTAGATTGATAGATAGAAACGTTATTGATTAAATCAACTGAACATATGAAATATATAAAACTGATACAAAAATACAAAGAAAACAATGGGACTTGTTCATAATAAATCATCGATTTATTATGATGATTTGTCTTAATAAATCACCCCCAATCTGATCAGTGTGATCCTCTTCCTAATGGCCTTCAAAACGAAGAGTGCAATTCTTACTAAGTGATTCATAGGTTCATTCTTTGCAAAAAGTAAGAGAGTTTCTCTCTGGCACCCCAATGTTTTTCAGTTTTTAAACAAGAGTCTAAACAAGCAGCCCTCAGTAAGAAAACTAAAAATGAGAGGGTGAAATGTGGCATCTCTTATAGAAATAGCACAGAACTGGGACCGACCACTTATGTGAAAATTAAGTTAAAATTAAACCAATTCCACATTGATGCAATTGTAATGTAATGGGAGATCTCCTTTTTTCTTAATGCTTTTTTTCTCTCCTATGTTGAATATGATTATATAGAGTCTCTTCTTAAAATATCCAAAATATTGAACTGAATTATGTTTTTGGACCTCTCATTTTTAAAAATTTGTGTCCCTACTTTTCTCTAAAGAAAAACTATTTTTGATGGTTTGCGAGATCAGTTTTTACCACTTTGGTGAGGCATTAATGCCATTTTCCAAAGTTTACCCAGCTAGAATTTAATTGTTTCAGATCCTTTCTGCTGCCATCACATTAATTGCAATGCCATCTAGTGGACTTATTTTGAGTAATCCCTACCTGTGAGTGGGATCTTAAACGTTACGATGGCCAGCATATATATTTTTGTGTATATGTCTGTATGTCTGTGTTTTAAGCAGTTAAGATGATCCTACTTGGCTAATACAGATATTAGATATTTCCTTTGCTCCCTCTGAGTCCTTTAATTGGGAAACTGACAATCTTCTTTTTATTAGTTTATCATAAAAAAAATCCCACCACTGAGTGGAGTGGAATAGAATATCTTTATTGTCATTGTGTAACTCACAACAAAATTAAGTTCTTCTAACCAGCTGTTAAGAGATAGTGAGCCTTAAATGTTCTCGGAATGTGTAGATTCATTCATATTAATGTCCCCCCACACACACACACACACTAATTGTCTGGACAGCCAGTTTGGTGTAATGGTTAAGACATCAGGCTAAAAACTCTCACTTTGGATACAAAGCCAGCTGGATGACCTTGTGCCAGTCACTTTAACTCAGCCCTGGAAAGGAAGCAATGGCAAACCATTTGCTAAAAAACTGCAGGTGCTTGTCTGGGCAGTCTCTGAGACTCAGATAAACAGATTTAAAAAAAAAAGATTGCTTTAGTCAGAGATCAGCAATGTTTATAAAACTAGGTGACCTTCTGGAAAAAAAAGCAAACAAATTGATTAAAAATTTTTAACAGGTTTGTTGTTGCCTTCCTGTGGAGTGCACAACATTTGATTTTCTTGGCCACAAATGATTCTTTAATTGCACGGCCTGCATTCAGATAGAAATCTCTCATTGAATAACATTATACTTGGGTGTATAAAACTGCCCTAGGAGTAAATCGGTTTTATAGCTTCTTGGTCTGTGGGAATCATGCAAACCTTATTTCCATTTGGAAAATCAGTCCATTTTTATTCAGACTTTGGAAAGGAATCACTGAACTGAGTCAATTCCATTTAGATTTCTGAACCAATCTGGGGAAGGACAAAAACACGGACAAAGGGATCTAATTTAACCTTCTTAACTGGTTTCTCAATTGTGCCTGGGAAGGCAACTGACTCTGGAGACAAATCCTTAGTAAGGCCACACCTGGAATATTGCATCCAGTTTTAGTCACCACATTACATAAAAGATGTTGAGACTTTGGGAAAAGTGCAAAGAAGAAGCACCAGAAGGCAGGGCAAGAAATAACGGATGGAAACTAATCAAGGAGAGAAGCAACCTGGAATTAAGGAGAAACTTCCTAGCAGTGAGGACAATTAACCAGTGGAACAGCTGGCCTCCAGAAGTCGTGGGTGATTCATCACTGGAGGTTTTCAAGAAGAGACTGGACAGCCACTGAAATGGTATACGGTCTCTTGCTTCAGCAGGGGGGTGGACTAGAAGACCTCCAAGGTCTTTTCCAGCTCTATTCTGATTGATTGATCCAGTCTGGAACCCTCTTCATGTTGAATTTCTGAGCTGAGTCTTGTCTAGTGAGTTTTGAGCAAGCCTGCAAACGAAAGAGGTGGGAAGGCAAGTGATGAATGCGGCAAGGACTCCAAAATTAGTTTGCAAGCTTCCAAGCAGAAGAGAAGGCCCTTGGTTCCATTTCTGGTGCCTTGCCTGCCATCTCCTGCCCCCCCCCCCCCCCCCGTTGCTCTGGCAGTTCAAAGCCTTGTTGGCTCAAATCGCTGACCTTTCCTCTCCCCTCCTGCTGGCTCTCTCAGATTTCAAGTCTTCGCTCTTCGCCTCTGCTGGACGTAGCCGTTCCATCGTGAAAAATGGAGGCGAGGAATGGAGAAGCTTCCTCTTTGTCCCGCACATTTGCTGAAGATCTGTCAAGGCTGGGAGTCAGAGGGGGCGCAGGCAGAAAAGCTTTTCTGGCGTCCACCCTCTCCTCCTCCTGGGCTCACTGGCTTATTGGAAGAGCCATATATATCAAGCCGACAAGCCTTTCTCAGAGTTACACAGCCTACCTGTAACCGAGCTGGATAATTAGCAGCCTTGAAGATGATATATGGCTTTCATTACCCTTTGGGACTAGAGACTAAATGAGGACACAGCTAATTGCCGTGCAAAGCAGTTTGGCATGAATAAGAAAAATGTGGGCACTGTCTCCTGCCAAAAAAAGAAAAAGAAGAAGGAGAAATATATATATATATATATATATATATATATATATATATATATATATATATATATATATATATATATAGAAAGTTCCTATTGCTTCTCTGATCTCATGGCTGTGTTTTTTTGCCACAGGAGTTAACTCCGTGTCCATAAATCATGGGCTGCTTATGGCAGAGACGGGACTGAGTCATCAACATGTAATAAGCTAGTGACAGATTCCAGCCTGACTACATTAGAACTTCAGTCTTCACCCCCCACCCAGGCCCAGTGCTCTCCCAGCCCCTGAAACCACTCCAAATTTAACAGAAAATTAAATCCAGAGTCTGCAGAAAGGGGTGGCTGCAGGAAAAAGGCTCCTTGTTTACTTCTCCATCCATTGCTCTCCCCCAGGGTGGCTCTCCCCGCCAGACCGGGGTGGGGGGAGAGGAGAAAAAACAAATAAATAAACAAACAAAAGTGTTGCAGAGGGGAAGAGCTTCCCTCCCTCCCCAGTTGCAGACCTCATGACATTTATAGTTGATGGTTTGTCCTTTTTTCTTCCATTCCGGCTGATTAAAATGCATTACCTTTTGCAAACCAGCTAAATTGGCACTCTTGTTGCCCCAGATTCCTGGGAGAGAAGAATGCAGCTCGCAATCTTGGACAATTCTCATCTCCTGTGTCGACTTGCATGGAAACCATGGTGCACAGCCAGGTTTTTCAAAGTCTTCAAAGAACACGATGTACGTTGACGTCCCTTGTCTGTCATGAATCCCTTCACTTCATAACAGTGCTGGTAAATTATGAGTCTCACACTCTTTTAAACTTTCTAGTTTAATGAAGAGAAGGACCAGGGGTGGCATGATAGCAGTCTTCCAGTATTTAAGGGGCTGCCCCAAAAAAAAGGGAGTCAAGCTATTCTCCAAAGCCCCTGAAGGCAGGACAAGAAGCAACGGATGGAAACTGACCAAAGAGAGAAGCAACCTAGAACTAAGGAGAAACTTCCTGATAGTTGGAACGATTAACCAGCGGAACCACCTGCCTCCAGAAGTTCTGAATGCTCCAACACTGGAAGTGTTTAAGAAGAGACTGGACAGCCATTTGTCTGAAATGGTATAGGGTTTCCTGCCTGAACAGGGGGTTGGACTAGATGACCTCCAAGGTCCCTCCTGTTATTCTAAGTTCCTTTGGACCTTTCTACACATGATGATCTGCGTCTCTTCCATAGTAGGTAGTATGGAAGCTCACTGGCTCACCCAACCATGTGCAGGTTAGTCCTTGACTTACAATTTACAACCTGACTTTGTTTAGTGACTGTTTGAAGTTATAATAGCGCTGGAAAAAATGACTTATTTTTCACACTGATGACTGTTCCAGCATCCTGTGGCCACCTGATCAAAATTCAGATGCTCAGCAACAGACTCACATTTATGATGGTCGCAGTGTGTCCCGGGGGGGGGTCACGTGGTCCCATTTTGCAACCTTCTGACAAGCAAAGTCGACGGGGGGAGCCGGGTTTGCTTAACCACCGTCTTACTAAGTTAACAAACGCAACGACTCAGTTAGCAGCCGCGGAGAGAAAGGTTGTAAAATGGTGCAAAAGCTCCCTTAACAACTGTCTTGCTTAGTGACGTAAATGTTGGGCTCCATTGTGGCCGTAAGTCAAGGACCACCGGTACTAACAACTTTGGAACGGAAAATCAGCCTCCTTTCTCTCTAATTTTTACTTTTTTGCAGAGTGGATTTGCTAGATTGTGTAAGAAGAGAGGAATCTTTTGCATCCCCACCGATTAGCCTCATTGGCCACAATTTAAAGTTCGATTCTATTTCAGTGGTGGCGAACCTATGGCACGGGTGCGGACAGCCTTGCTTGGCGACCCCCGTGAAATGGTCGATCGACCCCAAATGGGGTCGCGACCCATAGGCTGAGAACCACTGTTTTAAGGACTGGCTTTCCAGAAGCCATTCACCCCTTTCTAAAGAAAAGCCAACTCAAAGCTTCTTATTCAAGATGTATGCATTTCCTAAAATTTAAAATGTCAATTTTCCCCAGCTGTTCACTTTTATACGGAGGCTGGGAACACTAATTTTCACTGAGGACATCACAATATAAGATAAATTGCTTAGCTTCCATATAAACAATGGAAGAAGAAAGTAATTTCAGAGGGCCATTGTTTCCCTGGGTGTCCTCCAGCCTCCCTCCCTCCCTCCCATCCATTTTAACCCACCGCTAAGCAAACTTTGTACATATCTGAAGCACAACGCTGGATGAGAGATAACAATGGGAAGAATGTTCAGAGTGGGAGTGATGCTATCTCTGCATGCCACCTTCAAATTTCCATCCTTTTTTCATCCTCGCTTTCCTGGACACC
This sequence comes from Crotalus tigris, assembly GCF_016545835.1. Lineage (NCBI taxonomy): Eukaryota > Metazoa > Chordata > Lepidosauria > Squamata > Viperidae > Crotalus > Crotalus tigris. The sequence continues at coordinate 315,106 of NW_024096602.1, forward strand.
TGTCCTGAACGTGAGAAACCAGGTTTGCATGACACATTTTTGGGGGGGTGGGGGGATCTGTTAATAAGGGGTGAAGCCGAAAGAGCCCTGAAGCACTTAGAAAGTTTCCTTCTGGCCATTTCTGCAGAGGATGCAATTAGGATTGGAACCCAAGTGCAGAAAGTTGTCACAACGGGTCCAGATAACACCCCAGGCTTGCCTATGGCGGTGCAGTGGCTTTGCGGTTAAGATGCTGGGCTCGTTGGCTGGAAAGCCAGCAGCCCAGGTTTGAGATCCCAGCACCACGCGACGAGGTGAGCTCCCGTCCTCGCTCCAGCTCCCACCAACCCAGCCGTTCAAAAGCGTGCCTGGCTGAGGAATTCTGGGAGTTGAAGTCCACAAGTCATAAAAGGCCAAGTGTGAAGACCCCCTGATATAAACCTATTTCGTGGATTCCTCCTTGATAGATCACGTTTTGCATTTGTTACTGAAGCCACGTATACCGCAGGCTAATAAACGGTTTGATAAACATTAAGTATTTTTATCAGGGCTAATCCTAGAAAAGGAGAGACAGCAGACAAATGACGTGCTATCTTGGGCTTGATTTGTTCTTGGTTGAGAGAAAAATGCAAGGGCTGACTTGATGAGGGACACATTTTACTTAATTAAAGCACTTTCACCTCACACGGTAGCCAAAAAGCCTTCCAGATAGACTCATGGTGTAAATTGCAGACTTACAATATAAATGATGTGTCACAGATTTAGAGGTCGAGGGAGAGAGACAGAGAGACAGAGAGAGAGAAAGAGAGAGAGAGACAGAGAGAGAGGGAGAGAGAGACAGACAGACAGAGGGAGAGAGAGACACAAAGAGAGAGAGAAAAAAACAGAAAGAGAGAGAGAAAAAAACAGAAAGAGAGAGAAAGAGTTGAGAAAACAAACTGGTCCCAATTCCCAACAAAACTGGTTCCAATTCCTCCCAACACCTTGGTAAAGCAACGAAAAAGAATACAAGGATCAGCAAAGATGTCTTTCAAGAATAGACATGATTTGGATCATAATCTGTGAGTCAGAGTTTATAAAATAAAGGGTTTTTTTTAGATGGAAACTAAGTGAAACTATAGAAAGAAGGAATACAAGTAGACCTCATTGTACAACTGTAACTGCACATAGAATAGCAATTGTAAGTCTTTGCGGTCGTAAATTGAGATATCATGTGACTGGATTCAAAGTTATGACAATCCATTTTCCCCAATGGGCTTTTTGTGTGTGTGTGAGAAACTGGAAGCAAACACCAGAAACCAGCAACAAAATGTCCATAAATTTAAGCTGGTTACTAAGGGACCAAATATGATTGTGTACAATTGTCATAACTCTGAAAACAGGTAGAAAGAATCTGTGGGAAGGTCTGTCCTAACTTTAAATGGTTAAATTAAAATCTTCCTTTAATTCAAAGGAAATTGGAATAATTTTTGGAAAATAATTTAGGTGAAGTCCCTGATTTAAGAACATTTTGAGACTCAAGTAAAGCTTTTATCAGAGGTTAATTTATTCAGCCAAACAGTGAACTGAAAAAGAAGAGGCAGGACAAAATACAATGTATGAAATCAAAAGAAGAAGAAGAAAAAGAATTAAATTTCCAGAGGAGATACATATTCCTCAACAAATTAAGCTTTTACAGTGACAATTATCTGTGTTAACGGCAAGGCAAGTGGAAAGGAATATGAATTACGTGAAACAAACAATTTGGAGTTTGCAAATAAAGCAGGGAAGTGGCTGTCATACAAATTACAAAAAGAAAAGGAAAAAGAAATGATATTGAAATTATAAAAAGGAGATTATTAATGATCGAAATGCTGCATCTGGAGCAGCACTCACATTTCTGATTTTTTTTTTCATTACCACACGTACATGCAGGATTTCTTAAATTTCAGCACCTCTAGACCTCCAGGCTGTATAACCATAATATTTTTCATTCCACTTGAAAACAAACCCTGATTTAATCCTGTCTGGGGCTTTGTCCCTGCAAAGAGTCCAACAAACAATCATTCCCTGTCTCTCTTGCCAAAGACCTGAGTATTGGAGAACTGGCAACCAATGATGGCTTAGCAATTTAGCCAGTAACTGAAGTCTCCAGCTTCATGGATAAATCTACATACCCTCTGATTTAAAGAAAAAATTCTTTTCTAGGTACGATTATGCCTCGTGGTATAGCTCTTGGTATACTGGGAGATCAGATTTGGCCAGGGACATTTGCATCAGGAAACAGGACCTCCATTTTCCAATAATTCTGACCACCAAAAAATAATCAGAAAATATTAGAATATTCCAATATGGAGTGTTCCAATATTGGAGGAGCTGCCACAAAGAAGAGGGGGTTAACTTATTTTCCAAAGCACTAGGAGGCAAGACAAGGAACAATAGATGGAAACTAATCAAATGAGAGAAGCAACCTAGAACTAAGGAGAAATTTCCTGACAGTGAGGACAATTAATCAATGGAGCAACCTGCCTCCAGAAGTTATGAATGCCCCAACACTGGAAGTTTTTAAGAAGAGATTGGACAACCATTTGTCTGAAATGGTATAAGGTTTCCTGCCTGAACAGGGGGTTGGACTAGAAGACCTCCAAGGTCACTTACAACTCTATAATTTTGTTGTCTTCCAAGCAGGAATGCAATGCAATGCAATTCTAAGTCAAGACTGAGATGTTTTTCTGCTGATCACATGATCCTTGACCAGGTATCCATCTGGATCTGAAAATCTCGTGGCATTTTATCTTATTCTCCATGACCATGTATATATACCTATGTGTGTAGTGTGTGTATACGTGGAAAATAAGATAGTTAAGGTCCCGTGGGACTTCCAGATCCAGATGGACAGGTAGGTGCTGGCTAATCAACCAGACATCATGGCAGTACACAAAGACAGGAGAAAGCAATTTATATATATATAAACTCGCATTATGCGTCATGGGGGATTATATGCAAGAGAAGCCTAAGTGCTGCCATCAATGCACTATCGCACATCCACGCAACCAATTTTCAGGGTGCCGTTTAGTATTTTATTCTGGGATGTTTTAAAAAGCAACAATTGACTGTTGCTGCTCTGGCAATTCTTAAACAAATTGGCTAAGCAAAAAAAAAAAGCCTTGCAAAACAATAGAAAGGGGAATATATTGAATAAAGGCGAAAAATAAGCTTGTCTTCCTCTGAAGGGAATCAAATTGAAGCTTTTTAACCTTCCCGATGCGTTCCACGCCGTTGCCTTTTAAAATCAGTTGAAAATCATTTAAAATCAAATTGATTTTGGCTTTTACATTCAGAGGCCCTTCAGCTTTTCCGCTTTCCGGGTTTTATCGGAGAAAGAACTTCAGCCAAGCTGGGTCTCAAATTGGCTGAAAATCAGCTCTGCATCTTCTGCTGCTTAGCGGAATTGTCTTATTGTTATTTCATTGCCAGGCAATCACCCTCAGATTAGCTGGCTGTAGCAGGGGGCAGATTTCATGGGTCTTTTAACAGAGAAATGGGTTGTAATACAATGAAACATTTGTGTATAACAAGTGGCAAAACTGATCTCTACAAATCTCAAAAGACAGGTGACTGGGGAAGGTCATAAAGGACCTTCCTGTCGCCGGAGGGGAAAACAAGTCAAAACACCAAATATATTTCATGTCCTCTGTCCTGTTCAATATCAAGTAGCATGTGCCCAAATTGGGCATCCTCTCAGATCACCTGTTCCCATCTTTTTATGAAGGGCCCATTTGGATCCAAAAACTTGACCATCTAGCGCCAGCTAGTCCACCTCAAAGCCATCAGGTGGAATGGTTCTGCATTAGAAGCTACACTATTAAGCTCTAATGTCACTCAAACCCACCTGCACTTCTTTTCAAGAGAAACAGATTAAAACCTGTAAACAGCTTTGTTTTTAACAAGTTGCTTCTTCTTTCTTGGCATGCTATTTAATAAATACAGACCTTGAGAAAGACCCTGTTGTGGAGCAGAAGTAAGAGTTGCACAAAGCAACAGGCCACCAGCAACTTTTGACTCATTGTAAAAATAAATAAATACACTTGTGTTGGTTTTTGAGAATGAACTGGCCTAAAGGGATGGGATTTTGTAAGTTTTATTGTTTTGTAAGTTTTATTGAAGAGGTGTTTTTTTTTAAAAAAAAAGTTCAAAGATAAACATGAAACAATATCAAGAGTTAGAAAGATAAAAGAGAAAGACAAAAAGGGATAAATCAGAAGAGGGCAAAAAGAAAAAAGAAAACACAGAAAGATAGTTAATAAAGCAGTTTCCGATCTTCTTCACAGATATTATGAATATGATATAACGTGGATCCCTTCTCCACCTATTCTGCCATTATTAATCAGTAAAATCAGAAATCATTCATTCATTTTTCAGCAAAAAAAAATCCGTAAAGGGTGGCTTTGCCCCTCTGATCAGAATAGAAAATACGGAATGAGCGTCATTCGTTCTGATAACATTAGCAAACAGCTACAATTTATTAAGCAAAGTGCCGGGAGTCATCTTGTTTCTAGCATGTGATCCCTGACTGATTCAGAACACTCAAGAAAACAGGAGAGGAGAGAAAATTAGTGTGAAGAACAACAAAGAGGAAAGAGCATGAACACAGGGCCCAGGAAAAAAATTGCAAAGAAGCTATGAAGAGAGGATGATCAAATGGTTTGCGGGAGGCCATTTTTTCCTAAACTCTCTACTTTAGAGAGGAGAGAGAGAGAAAAAAGACATCAAATATTTGTCTCAATCCTAGAAGTGCTTTGACTTGCTTTGGAAAACTGCCAAACCTCAAACAAGGGATCGTGCGAGGGGATCCAGATGAGGTCACCTCTTTGTAGCTACATTTCTAGCAGATGAGATGACGTACAATATGTTTTTATTGGTAATTCTGTACCACTGTGCACGCTGTTCGTGTAAAGGTACACGGTGTGCATTTTTCTGCAAATAACATAGTAACAGTCAGAAGGGACAGTGGTGGGATTCAAATATGTGAACAACTGGTTCTCTGTGTGGATGCCACTTCCGGAAGTCCATTTTGGGCCTGGGCAACAAAAAATTAGCTACCTGTTCTGCTGAAGTGGTGCAAACTGGCTGAATCCCACCACTGGGAAGGGACCTTGGAGGTCTTCTAGTCCAACCCCATACTCAAGGCAGGAGATCCTATACCATTCTGGACAAATGTCTGTCCAATCTTTCTTAAAGACCTCCAGTAATGGAGCATCCACATCCATAGCTTTGCTATCACTCCTAGTCCTTCTCTTCATTAGACTAGACATACCTAGCTCCCTCAATCCTTCATCATCTTTTTTCAGGTCTAGAATTTCTCACATGACTTGTCCCCACACTCGCTCAAGACAAAATGAAGTCTTCTAAAACCCTTATTGAAATGAACCTGTATTGAAAAATACCTAGACATAGGTTATGTCAATCAATCAGAATAGAACTGGAAGGTTTTCTAGTCGCCCTGCTCAAGCAGGAGAACCTATACCATTCCAGCCTCTTCTTAAAAGCCTTCAGTGATGGAGCACCCACAATGTCTGGAGGCAACTTCTGTTCCACTAGTTAATTGTCCTCAGTGTTAGGAAATTTCTCATTAATTCCAGGTTGCTTCTCTCCTCAATTCATTTCCATCCGTTGTATCTTGTCTTCCCTTCTGGTGCTTTGGAGAATAGGTGGATCCCCTCTTCTTTGTGGCAGCCCTTTAGATATTGGAACACTGTTATTATGGCCACTTGGGTTTCATCCAGAATATTAGGGACATTTGTTCCAGGCATCAAAGCTAGAAGCTTATTGCTTTTAAACAGAGTTGACGTGTTTTGGGAGCAGGATTATTCGCCTGGCCAATGCCACTGTCCAGGTTTCAGCCGACAAATGCAACCAAGCAAACACCTTCGAGACATTCTGATCTCTTAATGTAAAACTTTATTGAGTACATCACTTTGGCGCTAATGAAAGCAAAACCAGCTCTGGCCAGACCCCTCCCAAACCCATATAGTAAAAGCATTGAATCCTCCCTCCTCCTTCTGGATCAGCTCACGTTGCCCAATCAAGCAGGAAACATACTGTTATGAGAAAGCATCTCTAGGTCTGGCCAGACACCTGGTGTCACATCCTTGAGTCTCATGGTCTGGCTTCTTGATCTTTGAAGGCTGCATTCCAAATCTCTTCCCTCCCCCCCCCCCAGGTTTGTCAGCAAGCTGAGAAACAATATTTGTTGCACCAGCAAAACCGCGCTTCGAAACTTGACAGCCACACAACTTTCTTAAACAATCCCATGGAATCACAGTATTAAAAAAAGTGTGCAGTTGTTCTTTGGACTGAATGATAGGACAAACTGACGATTGCCCCCTCTCCCCTCCCCAAGATTAATCCCTCCAGCTCCTCTTTCATGTGACAGCCATCATTATTTACAATGTTTTATAGCCTTTTATCAAGACGGGCAAATGCAGAACAGAGCAGGCGCAATGCGAATCTCCCCATTCAGGGAAATCAGAAAAGGAGAAACAGCAGAGTACTGATAAATATTATGAAGGGAAAGCTGCATGTGGAAATGCTGGAGAGTGTCTTTTCATCATTCTGTTTTGCATCTGACGGCTTGATGTTGTTTTAATGAGTTTCAGTTCTTCCACCCCGCCTGGCCTGCCTTCAATTCTACAGAAAGAAGACACTAGAGAAGTGGCTGGAAACAACGACCAGGAAGTAGCCATTAACTGAATCCTTCTGGCACCGGCATTCCACCAGTTGGGTCTCTCAGCTGTTCGTTCCTGACAGCCTGGTTTCAACTGGGTGACAACTCCTTTTTCATTCAGATAGAAGCAAAATTAGAGCTACCATCACACCTGCCCCCACCCCCACCCCTCTTTCCAAGTAAAGAACGTCACTGCTGGGAATTTAAAAGGGCTGCGTGCAACTTCGTCTCTTCCCATCATGGCGAAATGCGATATTAATGTCATTCTGTTTGTATTGAGATTTTGCTTTCAACCCCAGGCTTCCTGTTCACAGTCATGGTGCCAACTTCAAAGGGCAGAAGCAACGGCCCATCTTTGTGTTAACGTCGCTGTTGCCAGAGATCCTTACCTGAGGAACGTCGAGAGGATCAAGTCACACTGTCTCTTGGCTGACAGTTGTGTGCCTTTGACTCAACATCACCTGGGCAGGGCCAAACCATCTGCATGCCAAATCAGGCATTGGGGACCCTGCGTTCACCCTTGCACGCCAAGAGTTTAGCACCCCACGCAGTTGAGGGTCACACTGTCAAAGCAATCAAAAAACGGTTTTGAATGGATTGAAGGAGACGGCCAAGTGATGGGGGAAATGTTCAGAGAGCTTTTTTCCTCTCTGAATTTTTGTAACAGCTGCTACACCGACATCACCTTGAAAAAAATGAGAGGAGACAAATGAAGGGGTCCTATTTAAGAAAAAACTGTCCCTCCCTCTGCGTTTCTGATGGATTGTTAGTCAGAAGCACAATATCACTGCTTACAAAGAGGCATTAACTAGCAATCGCAACACATTCTTGCTGCGGTGTCTCTAAGGACTACAAGCCTGCGTGAATAGTTCCTTTCTTTCATCCTCTGCAACAAGCCTACAATGTAGTTCAGCCCGGAAATAGGTGCTTGCCATCAGCCAATCAGAACCTTCCATTCTTGGCCAATCTTTGAGCCCTGAGGTGTCTCATCCTGATGCTCACAAACCGAACGGAAGGCTTCAACCCACCCGTAAAGTCTGGGAGACAAGATGAGCCAGGGAGGTGACAGTACAATGCAGTGTTCACAAATTATACTAGCTGCTTGTAAATTGCATTTATTGGTTGACCAAAACCTCTAGAGAAGCCTCCAAGTGGCCTCAATGGCTCTCTAAAAGAATGCAAATGACCAGCTGTCTGCAAGGAGTATAAATCCTTCCATTCCCCCCCATCCAGTCAGAGCAAAAGAAGCTTCTTGGATGAGAAGCGAAACGCCTTCAAAGAAAAACAAGAAAGTCCAGATGCCTCCTGAAAAAAGCACCTTTGGGACCCCCTCTTCTGTGTGGCAGCCCTTCAAGTATTGGAAGACAGCTATCATATCTCCCCTAATCCTGCTCTTTCTTAGGCTAATTCCCTTAGCCGTTCATCATACGATTTAGCCTCCTGACTCCTTATTATCGTTGTTGTTCTTCTCTGCACTCTTTCTAGGACCTCACCATCTTTTTTCATGGTACCAGCTCCAGTAATCAACTGATTTCAGCTTAATCTTTAATATAACCCATAATACACAGAGGAATTTTCATCACGCATTTTGTCTCACCTGAAATTTTTTGCCTTCCCTACTGAAACCTCAGCTGCATTTCCTACCTTGGATATCAAGGACATCCTACCTGTAACTCCTGAGGGCCCGTTGTTGTTGTTGTTGTTAATTGCGAAATCGTGTCCGACCCATCGTGACCCCATGGACAACGTTCCTCCAGGTCTTCCTGTCCTCTACCATCTTCTGGAGTCCATTTAAGACTCCATCCAGCCACCTCATTCTCTGTCGTCCCCTCCTTCTCTTGCCCTCAATCTTTCCCAGCATCAGGCCCTTCTCCAGGGAGTCCTTCCTTCTCATTAGGTGGCCAAAGTATTTGAGTTCTCAGGGCCCATACTTCACTCAAATCTAATTTTTAAAGGTTAAGAATCAACCACAGGATTGATTTCTACCCTTCTGGAATTAACTTCCATCAGAAATTTGCCATACAAAAGCCCTAATTCTAAACTCAGTTGAAATTAGATTTTTGTCTGGCATGCCCTTATGCCTACATGTAGTAGAAGCAAAACTATAAACATCATATAGTTAAGATAAGCCAGTATCAACAGACATAATATAATGATCCATATAAAACTTCATCTAATCAAGGCACTGCCATAATTTAAGTCAGTATCAAGTATTGCTGAGGAAAAGAAAGTTATCCCAACTTGATCCTGACAAGGTCCTGAAACACGGATCAAATCCCAGGGTCAAATTCCAAATGTAACTCAAGGGAGACTCAATTCTAAAAAAAAAAAAAATGGAATTCCATAGATGAACCATGAGATGGCTGTTCTGCTATGAAGGAAAATTAAATAAACTTAATTACATGGAAGAGTCAAGAACACACAAAGATTGCAATCAAATTCTTCAGCTCAAAAAAATCAGCGTCCTCAATTTAAACTGGTCATGCTCCCAAAACCTGGTCAGTGGAAGGATTGATGGAAGGAGGCTATAGGGAGCACAAAGATCATGCTAATGTGGACCTAAACCTTAACCCCTGGATGGAGAGCAGAGTCAGGAAAGCTTGCCCACAAACTGCCAATATCCAATGAAGAGAGTTTAATGAAGAGAAAAGGACTAGGGGAAACAGGATAGTCGTCTTCCAGTATCTCAGGGGCTGCCCCAAAGAAGGGGGAGTCAAGCTATTCTCCAAAGCACCTGAAGGCAGGACAAGAAGCAACAGATGGAAACTCATCAAGGAGAGAAGCAACCTGGAACTAAGGAGAAATTTATTGACAGTTAGAACAATAATCCAGTGGAACAACTTGCCTCCAGAAGTTGTGAATGCTCCAACACTTGAAGATTTTAAGAAAAGACTGGACAATTTTTCTGAAATGGTGTACTGTAGGGTTTCCTGCCTGAGCAGGGGGTTGGATTAGACGACCTCCAAGGTCCCTTCCAACTCTGTTCTTCTGTTATCTGTTTAGATCAGGGGTCTCCAAACATGGCAACTTTAAGACTCGTGGACTTCAATTCCCAGAATTCCCCAGCCAGCCATGTCTAGGACTCCACAAGTCTTAAAGTTGTCACGGTTGGAGACGCCTGGTTTAGATAACAATATTTGCAATGGGAAATGTGGCATACAGACCATAATTCAAATCTAAGTCTTGGCCTATTGAGTGGGAAGTGGTTTTTTTTCCTAGATAAGTGAGGAATAAGACCGCAGCCTGAATCATTTTTAGACTGTACATCAGAATAACTTATTAATTTACCATACATATAACTCATTCCCAAGACAGAAAGATTTACAATAACGAATGATTCAGTCATTTATATTACTCTACTTTGTTGGGTTGATATCTTATGACATCCTTCATTACATATTAGGCTTCCAGATACCATTTCTTGTAATAAATCTATCTCTGCACTCAGTTATTGACTGTATCTTGTTTGAAATTAATTAATATCAAATTGCTTGGAAATTTACTTGCTGGAACACCCGTGACACTTATTAGGCAGTGTTTATTTAACCGGTCACCTTCTATTTTTTCTTTTAAAAAAAATTGCAGAACTAAGAAGCAGCTTTAGACTTTTACAGTGAACAGTGTGCATCTTCCCTTCAAAATGAGAAATATCTTCCTTGCCAAACATCTTTCAAACTTAGGCTAATAATAATGATAACAACAAAAATAATAAATGATCTGAATCACCTTTTGTAAGCAGGCCAAAATTATGCATAACATTTTTTATATAACTTTAATCTGACATTAAGCCCCACTGGACTTAAAAAAAACTTCACTGCAAATTATAGCCAGACTTGGAAAAGGTTGGAGGCAATTTCAAAGATAGGAACCGAAATGGTATCAACTGTTTGCCATGACATAGTTCACAATTAAACATCCAGCAGTTCTAATACATTTAAAATCTGAACCGCCACTCAATTCAATGGGAGTGGAGGAACGACTTCAATGGGGTTGTGTCACGTGCCTCTATCTTCCAAAGCTGGTCCCACTAAATTAAGTGAGGGTTGCTTCCAAGTTCATGTGTGTAGCACTACAGCTGTGAAATTACATTAATAATTGTGAAAGAAAACAGACGGCAAACGTATCCAAAAAGGGTCGGCGGGAGAGAGATAGAGCTTTCCCAGATCGTCTTCAAAGCACAATCTTTGGCCCAGTTCCACTCGCACCTGGCAAATACCTGACATGAAAGCCCCACAAAATTTGCAAACGTTTAATATTTCCCTTCCCATGTCAATAAAACCAGCTAAGCTCCTGTACTGATTAGCATCAGGAGAGATTTCAAAGATGCATCAGCCCAGCATGAAACAGCTGTAGAAGGCTACCTTCTAGTCGAAAGGTAGCCCCAAAATTTTATTTTTGTATTTGATGATATGTGTGCAGGAGTTGTAAAACTCCTTTTATACCACCATCAGGCTAATGAAGGGGTGTACAAATGACACTGGCGTAAAGACACTGTGCTTAGGACGGGTGTGTTTGTGTGTAGGCTGTTGGTGTGAAGATGGTGATAGTGTTGATAAGGACATAAACAGTGCTGTGCTGGATTGGACCCTGACCAGCCTAGTCTGTAAGTCTCCTGGCTTTCAGAGGCCATCATATCACGATCGGGGCTAATCAGATATTAGTATCACTCACACAATGATGTAACATAATAAGAAAATGTATTATATTTGGGTGACAAATGGGGCTATTAAGATGTTGAGACTCTAGAAAAAGTGCAGAGAAGAGCAACAAAGATGATCAGGGGATTGGTTGCTGGAATTGGGTGTGCCTAGTTTAATGAAAAGTAGGACCGGGGGTGACATGACAGCAACATTCCAATATTTGAGGGGCTGCCCCAAAGAAGAGGAAGTCAAGCTATTCTCCAAAACACCTGAAGGCAGGACAAGAAACAATGGATGGAAATTCATCAAGAAGAGAAGCAACCTGGAACTAAGGAGAAACTTCCTGACAGTGAGAACAATTAACCAGTGGAACAACCTGCCTCCAGAAACTGAATGCTCCAACACTGGAAGTGTTTAAGAAGAGAATGGACAGCCCCTTGTCTGAAATGGTATAGGGTTTCCTGCCTGAGCAGGGAGTTGGACTAGATGATCTCCAAGGTCCCTTCCAACTTTATTATTATTATTATTATTATTATGATGGACCAGAAGGGGTAGAGAATTCAGGATTTATTGTATTAGTACATTCCTACATTCCCAAATCCCAACATTCTTCTTAGTTTTTTAAAACTTCAGCCTTACAGACGTTTATCCGGAATCAGGCGTGGTTGAACTCAATGGAGCTGAGACCAGTGCAAAAATGCCTTGGATGGATTTAGCTACCAGAAGTTCCTCTGAGCCTCCCCCCCCCCCAAATTCCCTGCTTTGAGGTTTCAAAAAGTTGATTGTGGCAGTCATCTGGAATAATCTTCTTTTTATGTCAATGAAATATAATGTTACTTACTAGCCAACATAAATTAAACCTTCTTTATAGTTGTTAGAACAGGATAAAAAAAAAAAAAACACCTCAGACTACTGAGTCATGTGTGCTTCCTTCATTTAATTCATATGTTGCCCGGACCTGCGAAAACCATCAACCTTGGAGCTTCGATTAGCTTTATGGAGCCCAGGCTTAGTCGGGTTTTCATTCTTCTTCTTTTTTAATTATTTAAATTATTATCAAATCCGATTCTCTGTACCACTGTGAAGTTTAAGCAAAATCATTTGGGGCTTGGATAATTTATTAAGACTTCGCACATTTTGCTTCTGGACAGTAATATCCAGTATTTTTCTTCTTCTTCTCCCCCGATAAATTTTACCTAGTACTTATTTGCAGAATTGTATAAAGGTCTCTATCTTCCCCTTTTCTCCTCTCAAATTGCAACTGCAAACCTGTAGCCACAATTCTATCTGGGGGAAAGAATGCCTGGTTAAGAGGGGTTTTATTGTTGTTCCAGGAACTGTCAAATTCAGGGAATGGAATATTATTTTTCTATCGGTTGGTTGAAAGTTAGTTCTGATGGGCCCCATGTATTCTCGGTGTTTTAAGATTGGCAGATGATTGTTGCAAATTATCTCCAGTCTTAGGGAGGGATCGGAGGCTGTGAAAGCATCCCAAGTGATTTTTTTTTTCTTCCTGAGGTAGTATCAGGTGCCTGACAAACTCAAGCAACAAAGAAGGAGATACCAGCCAGGCATACTCATCCCCACCACAAACGTACAACTGCATGTTCTCAAACACCCTTCTCGATCTGGTGCTAACCAGATGGGTTACAAATTACAACTTCTAGAATTTCTAGTCATGCTGGCTGAGTTAGAGTTCCAGTAGGGCATCACCTCAGGGAAAACCATTGTCTTGTATAGCAAAATACTGACTCCAAGTATTCCAACTTCTGGAAATCAGATGATCCCAGGAGCCAGGCTGCATAGCTTCAAGCTCTCTTCCATGCCTTCAGCCTGGACGATGTTTATTCTGATATAAAAACAGTGTCCAGCCTTTAAGATTCCTTCTCTCCCACCCCACCTCTTTGGCTTGTCCTTCTTTCTTTGTTCTTTCTGCCAGGTGGAAAGTCACTATTAGGGTTGAAAGAACGACCCATCGTGAGAACACGGGAAATGTTTTAATAAGGAGGAGAAGGTGGAACAGTTTCAATTCTCCATTAGAATTTTCACTTTCTTTGAAGAATCGGATCCTTTTCTCTCCCACCATAACTTGAGGAAACCACCCCCCTTCCTTTTGAAATATTATTAAGGCAAACATATTATGATTTATGTAGAAATAAAGTGCTACCCTAAAGCAGGGGAAAGCTGGAAAGGGATGGTCTGTCTAAAGCAGAAAGTGGTACATCTAGATTAACTATCTCTGGCCAAATAAAGCCAGACAGAGTGAAAAACCACATGTGTCTTTTAAAGTGAATGGTTTACATTCCCCTATCAAGTGTCTTTCAATTATTTCTCTCTGCTAATTCACAGCTTTGCCCTTTACTTTACGACTGCTGGTGAGAAAAAGTCCACCTGCCTGGCTGGAGAACGGCCCTCGGATGAGAGGCATCACCAGGCCTGGCCTTAGCAGAAGAAAAGCTTTCTGGAAAGCATATTTTAATTGGAGCCAAACAAAGCCGGATCGCCTACGTCCATCTCTGCTTCCAGGATAAAAGTGGAGGATTAGAATGTTCAGAGGAAGAAGGAACCCATAAATCCAACTTTCATGTTTTATGTCCTTCAATCTAAATGCAGCCGGCCGTTTTGCTTTTAAGGGGGTGGAATTTTCTTGAAGCTTTTATCGTTTTCACAGAGACTTTGGGGTGATCATAACTGCAGGAAACAGATGCTCCCCGAAATTGCATTTACCCAGGGTGGGGGTGGTGGAACTGCTAAGGGAAGAATTTGCCCTGCTCTTTCTCTCTCCATATTTCCTGATTCCTCTTGCAAATTATCCCTGGTGATTCCTGGAAGAGAGCAAAAGTTTTGGGGGGTGGGAACTGGATTTTTTAAAACAAATTCTTAATCATGCCTGCAAGATGTCTCTCCAGTCACCACATTTCTGTCCAAGAAGTGTCTAATTCTGAATAAATCTTGCCATTCTTCATATGTTTTAGCCTCCAGCCACTAATCATCTTTGTTGCTCTTCTCTGCATTCTTTCCAGAGTCTCAACATCTTTTTTAGAATGTGGTGACCAGAACTGGATGCCGTGTTCCAAGTGTGGCCTTACGAAGGCTTTGTAAAGCGGTATTGGATCTTCACGTAATCTTGATTCTATCCCTCTGTTAATGCAGCCTAGGATTGTGTTGCCTTTTTTGGCTTCACACTTCTTACCACCACAGTGTAGGTCCACATGTGGGTTCTGGCCCGTGACCAGCTGTTGATGGCTATTTATTCTTTTCCACCGTGGTTCTCATCAGCCCCTCTCTGAATTCACTTCCGAAAGGACCATCTCTGGATCTGCAATTACTAAGAAGCTACTGTGTCAATTAGTTTTGGGCTGCTCACTCCATCTCTACGTGCAACCTTTGAGTCATTTCTCCCTAGGGAAGCAGCACCTGGTGAATTTCTGCTTGTTACACATTAAGGCAGGGGAGAAACCAACAAAAAAAATGCCAGTCTGAGCAAAGTGCTACCAGCTCCACAAATTCCTTCACCCATTGCCCCGCGGTGGGCTTCATGTGAAAAACTGCTTATTTGGACTTCTGACAAATGTTGAAAGGCGCGTAAAATATCATTGTCACTTTGCTTTGTTCCAGAAATCATAAAGCTCTGTCACATTTAAGCACTGAGTCTGGAAAGAGAAATCATTCATCAGTTGTTCCATCTTTAAACATCTAACTCAAGAACACAGCCTGTTTTAAATGTGTCATTCTTCTAACACCAACACCTTCCATTCCACTGCAACTTTGGCCAGACCCAGAGA
Source organism: Crotalus tigris (assembly GCF_016545835.1). Classification (NCBI taxonomy): domain Eukaryota; kingdom Metazoa; phylum Chordata; class Lepidosauria; order Squamata; family Viperidae; genus Crotalus; species Crotalus tigris. The sequence goes on from NW_024096602.1 coordinate 330,216, forward strand.
CAACAGGAACTGATGCACGATGTAGAACTTTTGGTCTGCTCTGCAACTTTCATTCAGTCCCCCTTGCATTGGAACTGTGGTCCAGTTGGAGGCATCTGCAGGACGACAACAGTAGCATTGTGGCCCAAAGGTGCTTTTTCAGGAGGCAACTGGACTTCCTTGTTGTTCTTTAAAGACACTTCACTTCTCATCTAAGAGGCTTCTTCAGTGAACTACATCCAACCTCCCCAGAACTCAGGTTACCCTTATCTAAGAAGATTCTTGTGCATAGCCATAAATAGCAATAATTCAGTTTAATTGGACCTTTACATGTGGACCTGATCTTTCACGCCTGACATTAACCTTCTCAACTTACAGTTAGCACCTGCTTGGGGTTGGATAAGGGTCAATGTAATTCAAGGGAGTTGAGCGTAATTTGCTTATGTCTACGTAAGGATTCTAGGCTGATCCCTCTTTTAACTCCACCCCCCACTTCTCCTACTGAAAAACATTTTAGAGTGAAATGCTAACAGCAGGTCTCTTGAGAAGATGCTCTCTGGATTACTTGGTTGCTTGACTGGAGATTTTTTTGCCAAGCAGATTAGCATTATTTATAACACTGTCATAGGTACCGATGAGGCAACGTACCATATGAACAATTTCTTATGACACTTGGAAATTGGTGGAAAGTGGTAGAATACAATATTTCCAATATTGCAGTATTTTGGAGCAGTAAAAATTATATTCTGCTGTGTAACCTCGAACTTAAATGCCAGGTTCTACTGAGCTCTATAATAACTCCACTTGGCTTCACCCCCTCTTGGCCCTACCAGCACCCCAACTAACCACAGTCTAGTCTGCCTCTGCCTCCCCCACCCCCATTTCTCCAGGCCCTAATGACTCCCATCAACGGGGGGGGGGGACTTTGAGGCATCTGCCACATTCACCAAAGGCTGCCTGAAGTTGCTCGGGCCATCTGTCAACGTGAGACTGGAAAGTAGGCTTCAAGGCCAGGGTGGCATGGAAACGCACCCTGAGCCAACCTGGAAGGGCCGGGGGGATGCGCTTGTGGTCCACAGGCGGCTGTCAAGCCAGAGCACTGCCCCCTCTGATGCTGTGACACCTGCTTCCACCCCACCCACCTCTGGGATGATGAGATTTGGCTCCTCCAAAGTGTCCATGTGTGATAACAGCAAGCTCTGCTGGAAGCCGGGCATCGCCATCCCTTCGCAGTAGGTCCTGATGGTTTCAACCATTAGACACCTGTCCTTCTGGCAAGTCTCTTCTGATTACCAAGGAGAAGCAGGGAGGAAACTTCTTTGTCCTCTCCAATTTGCATCAGAATTGCATCATTCACATTCAAGGTAGTTTTCCTACAGTTAGTGAAAAGTTGTTCCAGAATAGAATAGAATAGAATAGAATAGAATAGAATAGAATAGAATAGAATAGAATAAACAGAGTTAGAAGGGACCTTGGAGGTCTTCTAGTCCAGCCCCTAGTCCAGAACCTAGACCATTTCACACAAGTGACTGTCTAGTCTCTTCTTAAAAAAAAACTCCAGTAATGGAGGGCCCACCATTTCTGGAGGCAACTTCTGTTCCACTGGTTGATTGTCCTCACTGTTAGGAAGTTTCTCCTTAATTCCGGGTTGCTTCTCTCTTTGGTCAGTTTCCAACCGTTGTTTCTTGGAGGGAAACAGGTTCCAGGTGGCACAAGCCTAAGAACGTTGGGGAGGTCTTTTGCTTTTCTGGGGATGTCTCTTTACTCCCTTCTCTATGAAGAATAGGGGTGCATGACTGGGTCCATGAAAGAGATCTTGCCTTCTTGGCAGTCTCTCCTGGAGATCCTGTTTCCCAAATACATGTTCTTTAAAACAAAGAACTAGGTTTCTCTAGAACAGAGAAACTTTTGAGACATGTGGACTTCAACTCCCAGAATTCCCCAGCTGTATTGTATAAACAGAGGCACAGAATCAAAATCACATGAAGTATTAATACCGCTTTATAAAACCTTAGTAAAGCTACGCCTGGAATACTGCACCCAGTTTTGGTTACCACATTACAAAAAAGTTTTTGAAACTTTGGAAAAAATGCAGAGAAGAGCAACTAAGATGATCCAAGGCCTGGAGACTAAAACATATGAAGAATGGCTGCAGGATTTGGGAATGGCCAGTCTAGAGAAAAGAAGGACTAGGGGGGACATGATAGCAGTGTTTCAATATTTGAGGGGCTGCCATAAAGAAGAAAATGGGGTCAACCTATTCTCCAAAGCACCAGAAGGCAGGACAAGATACGATGGATGGAAGCTAATCAAGGAGAGAAGTAACCTGGAATTAAGGAGAAACTTCCTAAGAGGGAGGACAATTAATCAGCGGAATAGCTTTTGCCTTCAGAAGTTGTAGGTGATTCATCACTGGAGTTTTGCAAGAAAAGACTAGACAGCCACTTGTCTGAAATAGCATAGGGACTCCTGCTTGAGCAGAGGGTTGGACTAGAAGACCTCCAAGGTCCCTTCCAGCTCTATTCTGATTGGCTGAACTTCTCTCTGTTGCAGTCTCCTCTTGCTTAGCATCTTTCAGTGGGTTGGAACTAGGACACCTTGAAGACTCACCCAGGATAGCAGAAGGCCAGGAATTCTGGGGAATGAATTCCCACACACGTATCAGGAATACACCAGTTTTATAGGAAACCTAACGACTGGCTGAAACCGAAATGAACTGGACCGAGAAAACCAGTTTGAGTGGCAGCCCTGCTTGAACCCTTTATGTCCCCCTTCGCCCTTCAAATGCAAGAAAAAAGGCAGCCCAAGAAAACAGCTGCAGAAAGGAACAGAAAGAGAAAAGTAGTTTTTCAATGTTGACTAGTTTCTAGGGAACAGAGTTCCTCCGGCCAAGGCACATGCATTTCATCTTTCCTGCACAAATCTTCTTGACAGACTAGCTAGCTAAGTAACTGATTGATCTTTTACTGCTACCCACCACAGGATGAGGGCATTTGTCCATTCCTGACCATCCCAGCTAGTCAGGAACATATGGCCTAAAAGCCTCCTGGGACCCATCCTTCAACCTCACCAGGACAGGCCAACATCTACTTAGACACAGGAAAGAGTAGGCAATACCCTTATGCTAGGGAGTAAGTGAAGGAACAGCATCTACCACCAACCCAAAGAAAGCAAAATCTCTCTACTCAAAGGCAAGAGGCATCATCCCATCCAAAGAAGATGCTGAAGTGGGAAGCATTCGGCCTTATCAAGGATCCATTTCTTCCTAACATCCTCACATCGGATACCAAGGTGCATTTCTTACAGATCTTCTCTCCTCCGAAATGAAAGGAGACAGTTTGACCCCAATGGAAAGCTAGAAAACCAACTTTTTTTTCCAAACAATAATATTGCCCCAGTCTGTGTGGTGTTTCTACTCCCAGGGCTGGGACTGAGTTCAAAACCCAGTTCAGTTTTAGAATCACTAAATGGACGCAAGGTCATCATTGGTTGAACACAATAGCTCGTGATCTGTACAATGGGAAAACTGCCGGCCATTTGCACTTCATCCTTGAAACAAGCTATTTCTAACAAGAAACCAACGGACATGTTCCTCCATCATGATTTCACAACCACATTTGTTCAGGTTTTCCATGCTCCATCTGCAAAGAGCTACTCTGCCCTTACTCTGACCCTGTGCCTTGGCCATGTCTCCTTGCACTAGACTAATGAAAACAAGAGAAACATCCTCTACCTCTCACTGATGACTTTGCAAGGAGGTTTTGATTCGGGCCTTTCTTCTCTTCCTCTCTCCCCTTTCTCCTCGTCTTGCTGTTTTCTGTTTTCATCAGTCGATCCATCACGGGGTGGACATCACACTTTCCCTCCAAGCCTGTGGAAGTGCCATCTGGCTGTACCCTGTGGTATAAACATTTGTAAACTGCAGCCCTCCCATGCAGGAACAAGCTGTTTGAATCATCGTGAACTCGGGGACCAAGCAGCTGAGATTTTGATGAAACAGCCTTGAGGAGGGGAAAAAAAACAACCCACAACTTTGGCTGGTCAGAAACACATAACGTTAGATTCCCTAGCTAAATGAATCCATCATTATCTTTAGGTAATGTAGAAGAGGCGCTACAATGGCTTTCTTCCTCCCGTTTTCATTTGTTCCGCCTGAGCCATCATTTGCAGGAGTTCCTGAGTCTTCACCAGTCCAACCTGCCAGTTGGCCTCTTTTGGGGGTGTCATGTTGCTCTGCAGTGACACCTGGCCGTTCAAGTTTAATGTACTCCTGTTCAGACAGCCCTAGACTGCCTCCATCCATCCTTCTGGGCTCTGGCCCTCTAGTTGGTGCCAAGAATCTGTCATGTCACGTATTTGAAAACTTACATCCCACTCAGTTCAGTCCAAAAGCTTAGCAGAAAGAAAGTCTTTTAACCTTTCAAAACGTGGAACAGATTCCATTTGGCTGACTGAGGGACTTCATAAATAAAGGACTTCTACAAGCAAAGTGTCAGCATTGGCAACACCATGTTGGGTGGGTGCAGCATTCTGAACTTAGATTGTTCATCTACCCTGCCTTTCTTCACCATGGCTTCTCTGCCTTCTTCCGCCCCCGTAGACCAGAAGGAACGAAAACAGGCTGCATCACAAAGAGAAAGAGAGTTGTAAGAACATCTTGCTCCTTCCCAAGCTAAATCTGCCAATGGTCGCACAATGGAGATCCTTAAACACAATAATACAATTTTATTTGTGTGACCAGGTCAAACCTTGGTTGTCTTTGCACTGAGTGAGAACTGATGGATTACACACTGCACTGTGACTTTTGCAAGCTACCACGGGATCTCTAGTTGTCTTCATCATGTCAAGTCTGCTAACATCGGATGTCCTTGCTTTGACAACAGATGAAAATGCAGCCATTTTCTCTATTGCTTTTAGAATTAGTCGATGCTGGGAGGGGGAATGTGGATGAGAGCCCAGCTAGTCATAACAATAATAACTCAGCCGTGGGAACCCAAGGACAAACTGGGCCCAGAGCTGATAGTGTTTTGGCGGACTGGAGAGCTGGGGAGAAAGCCCACGCTTTAAGCTAATTGGGGAATGTGATTTATGACTGTTTATTGGAGGAGGGAATTGTACTTTGTTACTTTGTATCCAGGGGAGGGGGGGTTAGTTTTTGGTTTTAACTATGTAGTGCCGATGCTTTGTTTCTCGAATAAAAGATTCTTTAAGGTAAACAATACCTCGAAGATCTTTTGTAGAGTTTCATCTGTCGGAAGCATGACACATCACTTTGGAAAGAAGAAAATGGACGGGGAAATAATCACTGCCATGTTTAGGGGTGGGGTGAAGTGGGAAGCTTGGATCACATAGTTGTGGACACCATTTGTCCTCCACCCCATCCCTGTGTAGATACCCCAACTACTTCTGATTGAATGCTCCTGCCCTTTGACCCCCACTCCAAATTGGTGGGGAAGTTCTTCCAAATTCTGAGAAGAACTTCCAAAAAATGTAGCTTAGCCCTGATCATTAGGAAGTCAAATTCTCAGTTAGGCATTTGTTTACCTTACCATTGCCAAGCCTTGGAAGAAAACCCATGCTTTCTAATAGGGAGATTTTTTCCTGCAACTTTTCCATTTCCATTGGGTTCTTTGTGAGGTGCAATAATCCTAAACTGCCTTAGCATTCCAGATGTGGTGTCTGGCATTATGACACCACAAAAGCAATGTTTTCTTGCAGATGTTTCATTACCCAAACTAGGTAACATCATTAGTGCTAGGAAACATCTGCAAGGAAGTGGTAATATGTCTGCTCTGAGAGTCTCTTCCATCACCTGTCCAAGCTGGTGTGGAGTCCAGCTGGGGTCGCAGACGGGCAAAGAAAGAGTCTTCAGCCTCAGATGGGGACCAAGAAAGGATAAAGATCTGTTAGGAATGAAGTTGTTGAGACAGGATCCTGTGATTTCCAGACTTGAGAGAATATTGCAGCCAGATCCCGCAGCCTTAAAGAGAGCGGCATACTATCCGTTGAGCCAGAAAAGCAGGAGAGAAAATCTTGGGATTTAGACTCTAGAGAGAAAGTGGAATTGTGCAGGGATCCTGTTGGACAGCTGCAAATTACTGTGTAGGAAGTCAACTCCCTCCCCCGCAGAGAATGAAATATTTTGGGGGATGTTAAAAGGGGCAGTATAGAATATTTCCCCTTGAAGGAGAAATGGAGAAAAAATCTTAGGCAGAAACAGCCCCAATCTCTCTTTCCCCAGGCAGAAGCCTGAGGAGGCCACTCTTTAGAAATGCAGATTTGTAATCCATTCAGAAAGACTGGGGCACAGTATTCATAAGCAAAACACCTTCAGTCCCTACAACTGATGGGATTAAGAATTTACATTCCCACACTGAGCTCCAGGGACAGGGCAGGACTTTAGGACATTATAGGATTAACCCACCACCAAAAGGTCACACTGAAGCTCAGGTAAAGTACATTTCACAACAGGCATCTCAGATACAAAGCCTGTAGAAAACTCACCCACTCTCCACTCCATTTGGTGCATGCTGTTGCTGGTTCTGCTCATCAATAAACAAATCTTCTTTCCTAAGCAGCCTCCATTTTTATTTCCAGCATCTTAGCCTCCATTTTATTTACTCCCAGCTTGGAACTGGACCTGATTTTTCTTTCAACAACTGTAAACAGCAATTGTAAACAACTGTAAACTGTAAACAACCTTGCCAAGTCTTGTTTGCAAATCTTCATTTGAGAAGCCATTTCCTGAGAGAAGTCTGCACCTTTGGAAACCAAGATTTTCGGCATAGCCGGGGAAGCCCATCAGCCCCAAAACTTCCCCCACCCCAGAGAATTGCAGAGAGTTGTGTCAGCCTCTAAACACAATTGCCCAGGAGGGAAACTAATTCTAGGGACAACTAATCCTCTTCTGTCAACAAATGTTCAAGTTCTGAAGGTCAACATGAGGGGATGTCAATGTGATGGCGGCGATATCAAAAGAAGCAGAACTTTTTGTCTTACTTACTTACACCCCATTCCTCCTGCAACAGACAGGGTCCTGACCATACATTTGCCAAGATACTATCTGGATTGGTCCTCAGGCAGGTTGAAGACCCGTGGTTAATTGCAGGGACCTCTCTGGCTTGATGGCATGATAAAAGAAGAAGTTAGGTTGAAATCCACAAGTGACATTCTCCTGAGATCTTCAGCCCTCACCTCAGCCTGGTGATTCTGCAAGCTTGACTTGTATCCAAGGTTTTCCTTCTCTGTTTCCAAATTATAAGCAAAAATCCCTAAAACAATGTACTGTATAAACAATTTGGCTGAAGAAGCTGCATCAACCTTCCTTGCTGTTCTCGGAACTCAAGTACTCTTTCATAATCTGTCATTTGTACTTTCATAGAGTAAAGGTGACAGTCTAATTCACATATGACCAATGCCGATAAATCACACTGGGGTGGGGTGATGGGGGAGGAAAGAGAGAGGAAACATTCATAAATCCATATCAAATGGCACCCAAATTATGACAAATGACACAGCAGTCATAAAACTGCACAAGCACAACTCACCAAGTCATTAATTTCATGGCCGTGGAAAATAAACAGACCCTTTTTTTTTCCAGGGCCCTAATAAATTTTAGGGGAAAAAAACAACCCTCAAAGAATAGTCCATCTGTTTCAAATAATTTTTAATTTCCTATTCTGTCTCATTCCCATTAGCTATTCCATGGAGATGCTTGCAACATTCTTTCATTTGCTTCCACCCATCTGTATTCAATTACCTTTTTTCCTCAAACAGGACCCGGCTCCCTCCCTGCCTCTCCTGCAGCAGAGCTATCCCCACCTGTATCTTAAAGGGAGTGTTATGCGTGTTTTATTATCTGTTAGACTCTATGAGTCATTCCACCTCAATTGCCTGTGCTGGAATACTTGGAGGGCAATCTGATTTTGATGTTTTCTGGCTTTAGCGAAAAACACCTGCCTAATTTTCGTACCTAATCTATTAACTTGGTAAATGCCTCGGCAGATGTTCACGAACCGGCTAGGGACGCAAGCCCATTCTTGTGACAGGCCCCGCTTGTAAGCCTGAAATATTTAAATGTTCCGAGTTCAGAGGCCAATGATGCATTTGGGGTACGAGCTTTCACTAAATCATATTTATTCTGCACTCCCCCTGCCTCAGCCTGTTTCATCTCTGGGGGGCAATCTAGATATAATAAGTGGTTGAAGCATTTTGGCAAAGCAGCCTAGCTGGAACTTTGAAGGGTGTGGATTTCAAGGCAGGATGGAGCTGACGCTGTTCCCGTTCAGTGTTTCCTGCGTCCTTTTCTTGTCATCTTAATACCGTCTGTTCGAGAAGGCAAAAATGGAAGGTCTTCTCTCCCTCCACTCATCTCCCTCTGCTTAATCCTCTCTCTGCTGGAAAATGGATTTCCTATGTTTTAATATCCCCAAATTTCACAGCGACCACGATGTTAACTTCTAAATTTCTCCAGCATAGGGACCTTCTAAGGCCCATGCAATAGAATGAATGCTAACCATAAAAACACAAAAAACATAGTATGAGGATGAGGATATGGGATGTTTCCTCCCTCCATTTAGTAACCATAGAAGAGCTGCTGAAGGAGAGGAGGTCCTAATGGCTACAGACATCACTCTGGAAAAATGTGGATGTCCTTGAAGATTAGCCTGAAGACCCCTTGTTTGGAAAGGGAGGGTGGTCTATTTCATTGAAGGCCTTCTGCATGGCTTTTTTCTTTCTCTTATCGATGTTCCTTGATGAAGGAGCTAGAGAATGAGTCAGTATTTGTCAGGTGTGAGGAATCAGGACCCGCACAGTTTAGCTGATTTATTGCTCATGCCTATACACGAGCATCTAGTTAACTAATGGTCAGCATTAAACTGATGCTAGATAAGAGTCAACAGAATTCAAGAGAGGTTGAATTTAGATCTCTTGTGGGAACATAACAATTCCAGGCTGATTCCTCTCTTGACTCTACCCCCAGACTCCACCTCTCCTTCTCCAACCGTACCCTCGTATGTGTGTCGATGTCAGTGTGCATGTGAAACCAAGAGTGGGAAAATGATGGGAATATGCTAGTGGAAGATCTGGCAATGTTATAAATGGGTTACTTTATTTTACAAGCAATCAATTTTAATTAGTAACTATTAATTGATTTAGTGTGCTTTTTTAAAAAAAACATTCTGCTTGGAAAGTGAATGTGGATTCTCTTAAGAATGCATATGCTTACTTCTACACAGATTTATTGGGATGGAAGATTGCTTTTGGATGGAAATCTCCCCTATATTTTTGTCAGATTATCATAAATTTATCATAGTCTTCCTTTTGGGTGAATACATAAAGACAAATTTTTAAAAAATTAATGGCTTACCAAGTGTTTATCTCCTTTACATCTCTTTTTTCTTCTTCTTCCATTTAATTGTGTCTGATTCTTGGAGGTTGCCTGGACAAATCTCTGAAGTCCTTTTGGCAAGGTTTTTCAGAAGTGGTCTGCCATTGCCTTCTTCCTAGGGCTGAGACAGAGTGACCGGCCCAAGGTCCCCCAGTTGGCTCCCAGTCTCCCAGTTTCTAGCCTGGCAGGTCATTTCTGAAATCTTTCCAGGAAAATTGATGGGACTAGCCGAGGCAGACACCAGGATCAAGACTGACCCAAAGGTCCATGCACATGGACAGAGTAACACACAGAGAGGTTGTTGTTATTGTTTTAATCAAGAAGGAAGTGGACATGGATGGGCTTTTCAGTTATTGATGGATGTTCATCAGTGGTACACCCAGTTTTACTTCCAACAGAATTAAGAGGGAGATTCTTTTTCTCAACCTTTCAGTACTTCTGTATGGTTCTTTTAAAAAAAATATGGATTTGTTTCTAAATAAGAGATAAGATATAGAAAGAAAACACATTCATTGTGTTTTAGAGGAAAGTGATGTATTAAAATTGATTATATTTCTTGTGATGAGGGTGAGAAGTCACTTTTTATATATTTCTTTTTTTTCTACTTTTTTTCTTTCTTTTTTTCCTTTCTCCTATTTTCCCTTTTTCTTTTTTGCATCTTTTATTCTTTCTTTTCATTCTTCTGTTTTTGTCAGCCTGCACTGGTTTTATTTATTGTTTACAACAATTTATTTATTGGAATTAAAAAGTAGGTGAAACTCACTTAACAACCGCAGCAGAAACTGTGGTTGCAAATTAAGGATTACCTGTAATGCTAAAAGACAGAGTCAACTTAACAGAAAAGGGTCACTGTGAAAACTATTACAAAAAAGCAAATCTGCAGTGGAAAGTTGGCCAATGGGTTTCCACATTTATTATTCATTAATGGGGTTGAACTGAAGGCTTCAGAAACCTATATCTATTTTTATCATTGAAAAATGAGATTTCTTTTCAGGCTGCTTTGAAGTATTCTGCCAATAATAAATCTCTCCCTCTGTGAACTAACCACAATGTAGAGCATAACAGCATTAATGGATCAAATCCAGAGTCCATAGAGTTGCTGACAGCAGCCATTTTCACATGCTAGAGTGAAGTTGTGGTAATATAGGACCTGGGAAGAAAACAGACAACTTTTCAAACTTTTACCCAAACTTGCTGAGGCCTGAACAGGGTTAAGTCAGATACTTATAAAAAATCTCCATACATCCGGATATTCATTGGGCCTTCTCTATTGTAGGCTAGTAGTCCAGAGGGGATCTTGTAAAGTGTGAGAAAAACACGCTAGACACAGGACACCACAAGTGGACAACAAAGAGAAAATCACAAATAACCAAAAGGTAGTTGCAAGAAGTTAGTTAATTATATTTGTTGGGGATCTAAACACCGGAGGGCAGAACAAGAAGTAATGACTGGAATAGAATGATGGAGAAATTTTCTGACAGTGAGAACAATAAATCATTGGAAGGGTTTTTCTTCAAAACTTGAGGGTGCTCCATCAATGGAGGGTTTCAAGAAGAGATTGAACAGCAATTTGTCTGGAATGGTATAGGGTCTCCTGGTTGAGCAGGGGGTTGATTTAGAAGACCCTCAAGGTCCCTTCCAACCCAATTATTCTAGGTTCTAGGCTCTAACACCAATCAAAATCCAAGTGAGCACTTACATCTTCAAGGAGAACATAAGAGAATCTTGTCAGTATAATTTATTTCATTTGTATTTATTACATATTTCAGGAAGAAAAAAAATATCCTGTTTAAGAAAAACTCACTTTAAACCAGGGGGTTTTATGTATCTATGAAAATAATGTAGACAAATGGAATTCTCTTTGAAATATGGATTTAATTGCTGAATACGTCAGTAACTCTAAACTAGAGAGTACAACTAATTGAACAGAAATATTCCCACATTTATTTAATGGATCACTATTTATTATACTAATTATTTTTATCTTTAAAATATCAAATTTATCATTTTTCCGTAAACAAAGACCTCAAGAAGAATTTTCTAAACTCATCTGAGTGACAAAAAACACATGGCTTCATTCATCAGCTTTTATTTTCTTTTTCTCAACAATGTTGTGAGGCTAAACAAAAGTCTTATGGGAAATGAAACAATACTCAGCTGGTTCATTAAAAGGAAAATTAAAAGTTATCTAGAGAGACCTGGATATTTTAAAAAAATTACAGAGAGAGAGAGAGAAAAAAAAATGCATGTTGTTCAATTAAGACAAAACATCTGCCAAACTTAAAGTATGAACTAGTCCAGGGGTGGGGAACCTTGGGTCTTTTATGACTTGTGGACTTCAACTCCCAGAATTCCTGAGCCAGCAATTCTGGGAGTTGAAGTCCACAAGTCATAAAAGGGCCAAGTTGGAAGACCCCTGATATAGGTAGTCCTACAATTAAGCCGAAAACATCCATTGCTAAACAAGGCAGTTATTAAATGAGCTTTGCCCCATTTCATGACCTTTTTGGCCACATTTGTTAAGGAAATCACTGCTGTTGTTAAGTGAATCCAGGCTGCCATTAAGCGAATCTGGCTTGCAGAAGAAGTCAGAATTGTTGGATATAGTTGACTGCTTCTGTGAGTACTTCAACAAGCAACAAGTGGGGAATGAACCAAAACTGGTTTTTCCCAAGTTGCTGGCCTCCATTGTGTTGAGTTTTAGCACCAATAATCTCTACTATAAATTGATTTAACAAGCTGAGTTAATTTGACCCATACAAAGGAATTTCTGAGTCTGTCATTTGCACCTCTGTAACTTTCTGGTTTGGCACAGCCACCAAACAAGACACACACAGATTTCAACGGATAGTTAGGCCTACAGAAAAAACAATTGCTACCAGCCTGCCTTCCATTGAGGAACTGTACACTACACAAGTCAGAAAGAGGGCTGAGAAAATATCTACATGCACCCTAAGATCCTGGATGTAAACTATTTCAACTTCTTCCCTCTGGACGACGCTACAGGGAACAGCACACTAAAACAACTAGATACAAGGACAGTTTCCCCGCCCCCCATAACCATCACAACTAATTCCCAGAACACCTTTTTATGACCTGGGATGTCAAACCACCTAGTATCCCTTTTCATCTTTCCTATTACCTATTTCCTTAGCTTCTCACAACTATAACTTTGTTGTTTGTATCTTACAATTTATGTTGATTGCTTTTATTTAGTATCCTGTGCCTATCACTGAGTGTTGTATCTTATGATTTATGATGAATATTTTATGATTATGATCGTGATTTATCACTTGTTGCTTGTATGTACACTGACAGCTTCTGTACTGGAGATAAATTCCTTGTGTGTCCAACCACACTTGGCCAATAAAGAATTCTGCAACTTAAATTATGGACCACGTCCAATACATGCAAAGGACACTAAGAAAGAAATGGCTGCTTTGCTAGCATCCATTTTTTCAGTCCGAAGAGTAAACAGTACACAAACTCAGCACACAAATTGTAGAGCCTGCTTAAAGTGCCTCCCCTAGAAATCAGGAGACCATGAGTTCAAGTCCCGACTTAGCCATGAAAGTGAGCTGTATGATCGTGGGCCAGTCATTCTGTCTCAGCCCAGCCTACCTCACAGGGTTGTTATTTTGGGAGAAATAGGAGGAAGAAGGCGTGTTGAATATGTTACTCAAATAATTTACAATTACAAGTTATAATTATAAATTAACTTACCAATACCTCAAGGATATGCCCTGGGTTATTTGTAAAAATAATAAAGGCAGGATACAAATAAATAAACTCATAAAAGCATGGGAGAATACTAGGCAAGAAATCTTTGAATGGCAGATGAAAAAGAACAGAGTGATGCTTTTCTACTTGACCATCCATCTCATTCACCTTGGGCCTGTACAGAGAATCCTGATGAACAGTTTTGGAAGAGACCAGGTTGTTCTTCATCCAGTGAGATCTCTGAATTCATATTCATTTTTCCTGATGAATATGTAGAAGAAGAAGGAGAAGGAGAAGGAGAAGGAGAAGGAGAAGGAGAAGGAGAAGGAGGAGAAGAAGAAGAAGAAGAAGAAGAAGAAGAAGAAGAAGAAGAAGAAGAAGAAGAAGAAGAAGAAGAAGAAGAAGAAGAAGAAGAAGAAGAAGAAGAAGAAGAAGAAGAAGAAGAAGACGACGACAAAAATGGTTTATCTGACCAGGGTTAAAATGGGACATGTTTGTTTGGCTTGTTCTTTCAGAATGCTGATATCTGGACTGAAAAAAAGTATGTTGTATTTGCTTACATTGAATATAGTCTTTCAGCTTTTCCCTTTACAGTTACTTTATACATTGTAATTTGATAGCATTTAAATGGGTTCTGTATCTAACTGTAGTTTTACTTAAATATGGAAATTTTGTGGATTTGGGTTTTTTAATGAGAAATTATCTCTCTTTGCTATATTAAATTTCAGTCTTCTAGAATTACTTTACATCTGCTATTTTTATACTGTTTAATATAGTTTAGAGATGAGATATGGGATGTCTATTTATGTCGTTATTTGGGATAGTTTTCTTTGGAACTGTTGCCATTTGGGTTTGAAAAATGTTGTGTCTTTGAGCTTGTCTTCCTTTAAAGGAAAGGTGGTCCCTCTTTGCCAGGTTAAAGAGAGGTTTTCTTGTTTGTTTATGCCAGGATATCAGGACCGTCTTATCCTTTTAAATAGCTTTTTGCTTACAGCTGAGATGTGGAATGACGAGTTTTATATGTGTTAATTAATGTTATTATTAATATAACATAATAATATTATTATTTTAGAAATCTGGAATGTTTGCTGATAACTGGAGTGGAGGAGATGATACATATTTGATTTGTTTATTAGTAAGAGATGAGTTGTGGGATGAAGAGCTGTATGTTTGTTAAGAGGTAAAGAGATTATGACATTGTTTATACTTGCGATGAGTGTGAAAATGCTTTCATGAGCGGGCTTGCACTTTTTTGCACTGGTTTTTCTTTTTTTTGGTTGTTTGTTTGTACTATCTTTTATTGTTGCAATTAAAAAGTTTCAATTTAATTTTAAAACTTTTAATATAGTGGTGGCAGGAAAAAAGAAAACCCGGGGGACCTCAGACCACTGTTGAGAAGATTGTGCAATGAGAAAGAAACCAGGATTCTCATAAACTTACTTTATGTGTCTTGTTCCTAAATAAGGGCAGGCTTACAATTCTCCTCTCCTTTGAAAGCAACCTCTTTTCCATAAAATGGATGAACTGGGGGAGGAAAAACAGCAAAATGATTTACCTACATGGCACTAAGTAAACCCACACAGTAGATGGGGGAGAAAAGGCATGTGCTTGGTCCCCACAGCCAATTAAGGTATAGGGTCTTCTGCTTGAGCAGGGGGTTAGACTAGAAGACCTTCAAGGATCCCTTCCAACTCTCTTATTCTGTTATTCCACTAACTCGAAACTTGACTTCCCCATTTAGCTTAAAACTGAGATGCATCCGTAGCTCAGCTTCGAGTCTGAAGGGACTTGTCATAATCCCAGCCCAGTATTGTTCATTGCTACTCCTGGGTAAAAGTTCGGCCTTTTTACTACGAAGCCCAGGTGTGAGGTGGGTCCTTGAAAAGAGTCTATTTCTGTGTCTGAAAGAGTAACCCCCCCCCTTTGATTTCTCTGGGGGGGGGAGGGAGGGAGACAGACTTATCCAATATAAAACGAATGTGATCCACCATGTGGCAGAAGGATTCCAGCACATCCTTTATGGTGATAAATGATTTTCTGTGACAGCCAAAATATGACAACGAAAGGAAGACAAATGCATTTCCCGAACTGCTCAGCAATGCTGATTAAGGCCGCCTTTCCCCGTAAAGGATTAGTTAGGACAAGCTGACATGATCACCTGGAATTACCTAATCCAACAGGCATTATGTGTGACAGATAAAACATCTGTTTAAAGAAAATAAAGTGCACTTAGCCACGGGGCTTAAGAGTCGGACGGACAGCAGATCAAATTTAAAAAAAACAACACAAAGTTTTCTCTGCAAAGAAACCGTTGAGAGCTTGCAAACAATTTATAGTTGAACGTGGCCTTTTCAGCCCTATTGATTATCTACTGGACCTGCAGCTCACTTGACCAAGCTAATTGCACAATCCACAAAGAAAAAGACCCCGGGATGAGATTTAAGGCAGGGATGCTTTACAGACGGAGGGGCTGTCATCAAAAACATGGCCTGGAATAAAGGCTGGAAAGAAAGATGCTCAGTTTGTTTAAAGGCAGCCTAAGGACAGGTTAAACCAGAGTCCTAAGCCTTTCCTTTCTGCTGTTTGCTGAAATCCTAAACACAGGTCCTAAAATGCTACATTTTCCCTTCCCTTTTCATCAGATGCAATAAAAGAAACCCTTTTCAACAAAGCGTGATTTTCAGGAATAATTTAGAGCATCTTTGAGGCTCACCCGTCCATCCGTGGGCCAAAGTAACAGTAGCAAGATGGCGATTGATGCTGCCTCCATTTTGGATATTAAGCCACGGAGATGCTTTAAGTTGCTGGCAAGGAAACAGTTTGTGTTTGAACCCTGGAGACTGCGTTATGTACCCTGAAAAGGGCATACAAAAGGAGGCACGGGCAACTATGCATTTTAAAAATAAAATTCAGATTCAGCTTTTGAATAGTTCAGACTGGCAGGCGATTAGTGGACATTAGATAGGAACCCTTGGCCGAAAAAAATCTAAATAGAAACAGGAAAGCATGCAAATTGTCACATGTTGTTAATTAGATTAAAAAATACCACCAGATAAAACAGATCAGCTAAAATGAAGCACTCCTAATCAGGTATAGTCTAGAACTGAATAGTGCTTCAGGTCAGGTATTAAATGCTGCAGCCACCATCCAGTCTGTACTTTCATGTTAAAATTAAATACCAAAGAGAGTTCGATACATAGAGTGTTTCACTTGTTCTCTCCATTTTTGCCCACAAGTAAGTATCGAAACGTTCATCAACCTGAGAATTAGAAGGAAGCTCCGAGGTGCATTTTGCCCCAATGTACAAGGAAAGTGCACACCCAGTGAAGAAGGTATCGACAAACACAAATGCAGTGTCCTCTGGCAGTTTTGTGTTATGTTGCCTCAACTCAGACGAAGCGCTTGTCAATGGAGTCAGTTTACACTCGGTTGCTAACCATTCACGCAGAGAAATCAAGGCACACTCATGTCTGTGTGAAATCGTTTCTTGAGTTCAGAAGTTGTTCTTTCGCCGGGTAATTGATCAGCACAATGACTCCTCATTGACCCTGTCTTTTATCCAAATTGCTGATAGAAGATGGAAAAGGTTTTCCAACTGATTGCACCATAAGGCCAGGACAAGAGAAGACGGGGGGGGGGGGGGGAGAGATGTGTCTGCCCAAGAGACACGGAGTGAAAGCAACTGAACAGCAGAAGATGGAAACCGAGAGTGGAAGGATAAATGAAGGCCAAGATGGGTAAAATGGATGCATTTGTAAGAAAGGAGAGACAGTCTTCAATTCAGCCACTTCAAGTAGGGAGGAGGAGGAAACAAAATATAAAATCCAGCTAGGTGACCACATTTTCAAAGCTAATGCATTTTATAGAGCTTTGGAACCACATATGTGCAGAATACTAACTCAGATTCAAATTTCTGGAGATGAAACACAGATCTATTGACATCACTAGTGCCTCAAGGTCCACACCATAAGAAGGTCACCTAAGAGGAGGCCATTTATGTCTTTGCTTAGCCCGTTTGGTCTAATGGTTAAGGTATCAGGCTAGAAAAGAGGAGACAAAGAGATCTAGTCCTGCCTTAGCCATGAAAGCCAGCTGGGTGGATTTGGGCCAGTCACTCCCTCTCGACCCAACTTACCTCAGAGAGTTATTGTTGGGGGGGGGAATAAGAGGAAGAAGAAGTTATGTTCTCCACCCTAAGTTATCTGTTAAAACAATAAAAGCAGCATCCAGATAGATAGATAGATAGATGGATGGATGGATGGATGGATGGATGGATGGATAACTAGAAAGATAGATAGATGATAGATAGATAGATAGATAGATAGATAGATAGATAGATAGATAGATAGGCAGGCAGGCAGCAATGGATGGATGGATGGATGGATAGATGGATGGATAACTAGATAGATAGATAGATAGATAGATAGATAGATAGATAGATAGATAGATAGACAGATAGGCAGGCAGCAATGGGTGGATGGATGGATGGATGGATGGATGGATGGATGGATGGATGGATGGATGGATGGAAAGACAGGCAGATAGATAGCGATGGATGGATGGATGGATGGATGGATGGATGGATGGATAGAGATAGATAGATAGATAGATAGATAGATAGATAGATAGATAGATAGATAGATGATAGACAGATATAGAGACAGACAGACAGACAGACAGAGGCAGACATTTAGAAAGCTATCCAGCTGGATCTTTGGCAACCGTTTCCCTCTCGCATCCCCCTTGATAGATGCCCAATTCCTTTCTTTTCAGGGATTTTCATGTGCCTAAAGTAGTTCCTGCATGGCGTCACTATGAATCTTCCGGGAGATCCCAGTTTACGGGTAGCTTTTCTTCCGAACTGCAGGAAGACAATTCGGGGCAGGCGGGATGGAAACCAACCCAGTGCCCCCCCCTCTGCCCATCGTCTCCAGGCCCCTTGACCCATTGGCCGAACCGACTAATCGAGAGCAAATGAGAAAGCTAACATTCTCCAAACTAAGAGTCAGTCTTTGTAAGAACATTACCCATTAATTAACTATAGAATTTCTCCGGAAATTTACTGTGTACAGCTTTGCTCAATTAATTTATGTTTTTTTTCCTGCTAAGTTCTATTTAATTTTGATTCATTTGTGCAAAGATATGGAAAAAGATACAAGGGGCTTCTCTTTTGCTAGAGTCCTTTGAGTTGTAATCATTTACTGTTTTTATTGTAATCATTTTATTAACACAGCTCTTGTTGTGCTCTAAAATTAAACAAATACATTTGCATCTGATACTGTACACATCTAATAGCTTTTCTGAAGACTACGCTGCCTAGCTTTTCAGTGGGGAAAAAAAATCTGTGCATATAAAGTACTTCACCCTCCAATAATGACTAATATGAAGAGCTGGCAAGTTCGGGGTCCAATTTTCATTCTGTTTCTCCCACTCCCTTCAAAAGCCACAATATCACAGGAATCCCCCATGTTAAAAGATTATTATGTAGTATGTTTAGTTACATCCGTTACAGCCTTTTCTGGATAGGGAGGCTCTCTGCTCAGTCACTCATGTCCTGGTCATCTCCCGTATTTATTTATTTATTTATTTATTTATTTATTTATTTATTTATTTATTTATGAGACTTATATACCGCTTTAAGTGCAAGCACTCTCTAAGCGGTGTACACCAGTAAGCAATGTATATATATATTTACATTGCCCCCAACAATCTGGGTCCTCATTTTACCTACCCCGGAAGGATGGAAGGCTGAGTCAACCTTGAGCCGGTGAGATTTGAACCGCTGACCTGCTGAACACAGTCAGCTAAAGTGGCCTGCAGTACTGCACTCTAACTGCTGCGCCACCTCAGCTCTTATGGACTACGGCAACATGCTCTACGTGGGGCTACCCATAAAAACTATCCAGAAGCTTCAGCTGGACAGAATGTGGTCAGGTGGGCAATTTTGGGCACAAGTAAAACCTTTGCTCCACAAACTGCACTGGCTTCCAGCTTGGTGCTACAAGCACCAAAGGATGTATTCACCTATTTAGAAAGCATCATGTTTTATCTTCTGTTTTGACATAAAAAGTGGGTTTCTATGTGGTTGGTTGGTTTTGTCTTTGGTCCACAGGACCATTAAGAATGTGTTTAATAAAATGTATTGATCCTCTGGAGTAGCATCATTGAGAACAAAGGTCGAGAACAATTGAAGCCAACGATGGAAAAGGTAGAGGCATCCAGGATTACAGATCTAAGTCAGGAGAAACTGAAAGCATGTGACTAGATGAAGTCAAATCACTAGTTCATTGACATGAACCAGATGTCAAGTTGTTTTTCTTTCATGGTTCTTGTTTTCAAATCTGAGAATAGAACCCAATAGCCCACTTTGCTTCTCTACAACCAAAGCAGAGTGACAATTTAGTAATAGTAATAGTAGTAAAGTTGGAAGGGACCTTGGAGGTCATCTAGTCCAACCCCCTGCTCGGGCAGGAAACCCTACACCATTTCGGACAAATGGCTGTCCAGTCTCTTCTTAAAAACTTCCAGTGTTGGAGCATTTACTGCTTCTGGAGGCAAGCTGTTCCACTGATTAATTGTTCTCACTGTCAGGAAGTTTCTCCTTAGTTCTAGGTTGCTTCTCTCCTTGATTAGTTTCCACCCGTTGCTTCTTGTCCTGCCTTCAGGTGCTTTGGAAAATAGCTTAATTCCCTCTTCTTTATGGCAGCCCCTGAGATATTGGAATACTGCTATCATGTCCCCCCTTGTCCTTCTCTTCGTTAAACTAGACATACCCAATTCTAGCAACCGTTCCTTATATGTTTTAGCCTCCAGTCCCCTAATCATCTTTGTTGCTCTTCTCTGTACTCTTTCTAGAGTCTCAACATCTTTTTTACATCGTGGTGACCAAAACTGGATGCAGTATTCCAAGTGTGGCCTTACCAAGGCATTGAAGAGTGGTATTAATACTTCACGTGATCTTGATTCTATCCCTCTGTTAATGCAGCCTAGCACTGTGTTGGCGATTATCCTGTGTTGAGTTCCATTCCAACAGTCGCAGAGGAACATCTCAAGAAGATGGGGCATCTTCAGAAGGAGCAGAAACCCAGGTATCTGGAACGCACATCACCGTAGATCATGTCTGTTCCGTAGCAGTAGAAACACCTTCTGTACTTGAATGGGGACCACTCATGGTGTCACTGATCCATTTTGGACCACTGGAGTGGATGGACTTCTTCAGAATGCAGAACAGGAGGGGGGGATTTTAAGGAGTCCCTTCCACATTGTTTCTTCCTTGTTGATCAAAGAGGACAGTAAGCAAACACTATCATTCAATGGATTTATATGAACCACAGGAGGGAAACTGGATTAAATTATTAGGAATATTTTAAAAGCTCTTTTTTAAAAAAGAAAATGCCTGAAAGCAAGCGTAGACCGTTTTACACTTTGGAAGTTCTGCTTCTCATCACCGGCGGGATCTCTACGTCTTGCTCTGCCATATTTTAAAATGTTGGTAACATAATAGCCTTGTGAATATCTCCGTGTCCAAAGACCGGCCGGCGGTGAGGAGGAAGCCAGGCCTCCTTCAGCCCGGCAAGGCTGGTCCAGCCTCATTGACCTCAGGAAAGCCAAAGCACTGGCTTGCCTCAGGCCAAATAGGCTTCAACGCTAATCGTCCTTCTGTTTCATCTTTTTCCTGGGACACATCATTTTGTTGTACTTGAGGATTCACACACTCCCGTGGCTGTTTTATTTCACTCCTCGCCCCCATGCGAAGCTGAAGGAAAGCCAGAAAAGAGGACTTGAGGTCTGCACACTGTCAGCGGTGCATATGCCTGGCTGTTGTTTCCGTTTGATGCCTTCGGTTTTATCCAAGGATTAGGCAGGATGGGAATAAAGGAAGATTTACATGCCTAAACACGGGTCAAATGAGAGAAAACACATGTCTTCCAGCTTCTTCACCTGCATGCTATTGCTGGGAAACTTTCCTTCAGGAACCTTCTAAGCAACTCTGGCAAAAACTGCTGAAGGGAGCTTTCTTCTAAAGATTAACTGAAACGGAGTACATTTCAAAGCTCTTTGTTTTATTTGGCATGTCTTCATCTGAAACTGGATGCAATCATTTGTTAAGAGGGCCGTCACATTCTGGTGTCTCCTCCTATAATGATACAAACAGAACGAAGGGGGGGGGGCATAGAGACATCTGCTCTGAGGTTTTGAAGTAACTGAACGAGCTTCCAGGGCCTTTTCCTCCCTAAAACTCCATAATTTGCTATCAGTCTGCACCAACATTTGGTGGGTGAATTAATTTACAATAGAGAGAGAACGTTAGGGGTGACCATTGTTAGGGCTGCAGTAGTGGTCCTGCCAGTTCAAAATGTGTCTCTATGAGATGTCAAGCTGCTACAATTGTCCCTCTCACGTGTGTTAGGCCCCTCTATATACTCGGTTTGTGTGTGTGTGTTTTTGTGTGTAGGGCAGGTGGGTGCACTTCCTGCCAAAGCAGTGGACTATAACCAGGGGTGTTTGGGGTGGGGGCTATACATCAGAAAGGGTCAAGATGGAGGCCAGAATCATGCAACTGAATCTCCCTTCCCTTTTAATTTTTTATTCAGTGACTAATGCAGTCCACATAAAGCATCCATTGATACTTCTGTGAATATTGTTGTTGTTGTTGTTGTTTGTTGTTATTCAGCGGTATAAAAGGCGATGTTTTTCTAAGAAAAAGCGCACCATCGCTGAGACAGCTTACGATGCCCAGCCATCTCACCATTCCTAAATGCCAAACACATACAACGTGCTGAAATTCACGCTATATATATTATTTCCTCCAGATGGATTTTGTCTTGGGGGGGAATAGATTTTCTCCTGGAAAAAAAAAAGGAGACAAATGCCTTTCCCACAGTGACAAAAACTTGGGCTAATTTAACTTGCTTTAGTTGCATGATAAATACAGGATTACCTCCTCAGCTTTGCCAGCAGCAAATTATTCACACTTCAAATTTCTGTAAAAAGCGAGCTGATCTCCTGCTGCGGTGCTTGGTGCACACTTAGGCTGAAAAATGAATTGGAGCTTAGCATTTGATCATTACAAAACCGAAACAAGAGTTTCTGACTGGGGCCAAACAGCCATTACTTAGCAACGAACTGATTCCGGAACTTTAGGATCGCTCTACATGTTCAACAGTGCTAAACTGGACTTTATTCATTCCAAATAAGAACTGTGTGTACATGATCCAGGTATGTTCAGTGTGGCTACTTTCAATCTTCTATATAGGGGAGGGGAGGGCAAGGCAAGATAAGATAACCTTTATTGTCATTTTTTTTTTTTTACCGTGGGCACACTGGCACACATTAAAAATGAAATTCTGTTGCCTGCTCTCAAAAGTGTACAATACACAACACACGTATAGACATGCTATATAGATACATATGTATGTAGGTCTTTGGTTGTTCGGGTTTTCTCCCGCGTAAAATTGGAAGTATCTTGGCGACGTTTCGACGAAGTCCCATTCGTCATCTTCAGGCTGGTGTTTTCAGCTTCGTGCTTCTAGGAGCACGAAGCTGAAAACACCAGCCTGAAGATGACGAATGGGACTTCGTCGAAACGTCGCCAAGACACTTCCAATTTTACGCAGGAGAAAACCCGAACAACCAAAGACCTACATACAAACACCTGCGAAAACCTCAGAAAACATACATATGTATATACCTACACCATTAATATAAATACATATAAATATTAATCACTGTCCATCTTGAATACATAGTAGAAAGAGGAAGCTGGAAAGAGGAAGCTTCTGCAGGATCCTTGATGCTTCCTGAGCTTGACTGTTTTCTTGCAGACCTTTCATTACCAAGCTAGGTAATATCATCAGTGCTAGAAGGGGGTGGGATTTCCAAGGAGGAGGAGGAGGAGGAAGAGGAGGAGGAGGAGGAGGAGGAGGAGTGGTGGAGCTTGTTTGTCTGAGTTGGTAGCTTCTTGATTGGAGTATTGTTTATGTCTTGATTGTTGATCTGGTGTCAATTTTGGTGTTAATCTCTGCTCATCTGGATGCTGATTGCTGATAAGGAGCTGCTTTAGTCTTTTGTTTTTGGCTTCTGGCTTGTCTGTTTGGAAGGCTATGTAGATGTTGTTTATCTCTATGTGCCTGTGGATGGCCGATTTGTCTGAATGAAAGGCTTCCAAGAATTCTCCAGTATTTTGGACTTAGCTTCGTCTAGAATGCTCACAGGTCCCAGTTGAAACTAAGGTTAAGTGGGTCCTTGAAATTAAGGATATGCAGCTTCTGCTACACTAATTGTGGGAGGGTGGGTTTAAATGTCTGATTTGTTATTTTAGAGCAGGGGTCTTCAAACCTGGCCCTTATGACCTGTGGACTTCAACTCCCAGAATTCCTCAGCCAGCGGTCCACAGGTCATAAAAGGGTCAAGTTTGAAGAGCCCTGTTTTAGAGCATCAGAGATTAACATTCCTGAAAAAAACAATAAGGCTAAAAATTCCCACCCACAAAGATGCTCATTGATTACGCTAGACCTGAAATGTTGGCTTTCATAGATTCTAAAGAGGCTGTGACAAATGCTTATTGAATTCAGCCATGCTTTTGAAGGACCTCTCCGTTTTCAAGTCAGCTCTTATTGAAACAGACAAGGGCGTTGTACAAAATGTTGTTGTCCGTCTGGGGCAGTGATGACGAACCTTTAGAGACCAAGTGCCCAAACTGCAACCCAAAACCCACTTATGCATCGTCGGGTGCCGGGTGGGTGTGGCCCATTGGGTGGGTGTGGCCCATTGAGTGGGCGTGGCTGTGGTGGTAACGGTAGACTGGTGGGACTAAAAAGTTCAATCAATCCCAACTTTGCAAGATCTTTTTTTTTCCGCGAGAAGTAGAAATTGACTGATTGATTGAAACTTTTTTTTTTTGCACATGGCTGCGGAGGCCTAAAGCGAAAAGGTTTTATAAAACCCAACTGAAGGCCTAGGACTAGAGCGACGACACGCGTGCCCACAGAGAGGACTCTGAGTGCCGCCTCTGGCACCCGTGCCATAGGTTCGCCACCACTGGTCTGGGGAATCTGTGTTACTCCACTAAAACTTTACTCACAGAAGTCTACCTACCCCTAAATAAATCTGTGGACTATCAATTTTAAAAGCTCTTTAATTGAATCGAGCTGATTATTTCTTCCTGGGAAGATAAGTGAGTGTGAGATTTCCTTCTTCCCTAGAAGGTTGAAGTCCTGTGCACCACTCACAAATCTTCCTAGATAATTTTTTTCTTGGACCAGAAAAGGAGAAGGTGCTTTTGTTCCCACCTGCCAAGTGGGCAGTGATTGATGAAGTGAGGATCTCTGCCACATAACCACTTCATCAACCTCATCCCTGGGAAACCGATTCGAAGGTAGACAGTAATCTGTGCTAAAGAAACTTGTCTACTTCAATTATAATATTTAATTTGCAAGGCTCTATAAGAGGGTATGAAAGGGTGGGGGGGAGAAGAACTCTAAGCATTATGTCAATGCTATGCACAACGGCCACATGTCTTTTGTCAAAAAGCAGAGGCAGATCGAGAACATTTTGAAGGCTGGACAATTTGTATGTTGATAAAAGGGATTTAGACCCTCTTTTTGGGGGAGGCTCACATCAGCCTGCCGAGAAAGTTGTTCACTGCATGTGGGGGGGGGGGTGGCCATTGAATGGCTTGACTTGAAACCTAGAAGTAGCGAAGGGGGAAAGGGATGTTTTTCTCATTCTAAAACTCTTTCAGAAGAAGAAATGATTGAATATTTGGATCATCTCAAAAATGGAAATGGATATTCTTCCTTCCAACAGGAAAGTCCAAAGTCGAAAACAATCGTAGCTCAAAAAAGGAAATAAACAATAAACACGTTTCCCCCCCCCAAAAAAAAAACAACCCCAAACCAGTTCTGACTGAATTGTGATGTAATAGTTTGGGCTGATGATGGAATCTCTTGCAGTAAGTTCAAGACTTTTACAGGCCCTCCAGTGGTGAGAATTGTCCCTGCAGAGTTACAAAACCAAGCATATTAAAAATGTCCCACTTTTAGCTAAAGTTGTAGATTATGATTGTTAATCTGGGCTGGGTGGCCAGAAAAATCTGGTTTTCATTCCTTTTCCAGCAAATAAGGGCGATGGGAAGATTTTCTTTTCAAAAAGAATATTAAAATATGGGGCACTGAAAATGACTGACTGTTTTCTTTCTCTCCTTTCTTTCTTTCTTTCTTTCTTTCTTTCTTTCTTTCTTTTTTCCTTCTTTCTTTTTTCTTGCTTGCTTGGAGAATATTGCACCACAACATTAAAAAAGGGGTAAGGACCATCACTGTTTTCATTGTTATTGCTATTTGCAAGCTATTAATAAAAAGGAAGGAAGCGTCTTAATGAATAGGGGGGAATATCAGAAACGTCAGCAAGGAGAGAGAAAGGACAGGCCTCTAGATAACAAGGTGTTGCATCTGTTGGGTCAAAAGAAGCTCCATCTTCCGCCAGCAGTTCAAGACAGACCTTTCTGTCCCACTTCCTCAAGTAAATAAATAAATCTCCTGGTTATTTCATGGTAGTTTTCTGGTGCTTATAAGACCAATTTGAGGAAGATTAGACCAACTATTGTGGCTCTCTCACGGCCCTTCAGAAAGGCAAATTCTCCCAACCAAGTTATCCAAGAAACAAAGTTGGCTAAAATGCTTCCTTTGGAAACTTCAGTTTAATTCATAAGTTTTTTTGTTTGTCTACTTCCCCCCCTTCTTCTCTTGTAAGTCCTTGACTTACAACAATCCGTTGAGTGATTGTTCATAGTTAAAAATGGCACTGAAAAAAGTGACGGATGATCGTTCTTCACGCTTACGACCGTTGCAGCATCCCCAGGGTCACATGATCAAAAGTCATTTAACAAGGGTCTCACTTAGCAATAGCAGTTTTGGGCTCAATTGTGGTTGTAAATTGAGGATCACCTGTACGGGGATGGTATGTGGGGAATGACCTTGGGAAATAGGAGGAAGAGCCGTGGGACAATTATCAATCAAGATTGAGTTCAACCTTTGGACGTAGTCCAGACAAGAAACACAAACCAGGATTATTAATGCTAATTTTAATGTCAGGTTATAGTTGTAGAATCTGGTGAGTCTGAAAGTACTCCCCCCTTTCTTAATTTTACTTTCCAGAAAACTAGGGAGGGTCTCCTCTGAGACCCTTTCCACGACATGCTTCCCACATCCCCTCTCCTTCTATGGGCTGGGATTCCCTTTGCAGCCTGGTCGTTCTTTCTCCCGCCTCGCCAAGTCATTCCCACATACCATGAAATCTGGTTACGTACATGTGGTCACCATTTCGTACATGTGGAGAGGAGACCACTAGGCGATTCCAAAATAGATGTGGATACTCCTCGCCTTGGCTAAATGGAGAGCTAAAACTAAGTTCAAATTCTCTAGACATCACCAGTAGGAAAGCAGACTTGAGGTCCATAGTCCTGAAATATGTTTTCAATGGGGTGATTAAATCTAGGACCCCACTTTCAATCATTCCTGAGCTACCCAGTTTAAGCTACAGTTATCTTTCCAGACTTGCAACAGATTCCGTTAATGTAACTTTACAATGAAGATAATGTTAGTGCTGGTAGTTTGTGCTGCTTGTTTAAACTATCTTGAAGAACTAACATCAGGTCTGACCCTGCTTGGAGCAGATGACAGCTTGAAGGCAAGCCTGGCTGATCAAGAGAGCCCCAAGCAAGGTCAGGCCTGATGTTAGTTCTTCAAAGTAGTTTAAAAAAGCAACACAAGCTGTGAGTACTAACATTATCTTCATTGTAAAGTTATGTTAGCAGAACCTGTTGCAAGTCTGGAAATATTTCTCCCTTCTTCTATTTTTCCAAGGTCATTCCATATCAGAATAACTTCCTGTTCATCGCTCTGGGAATCAGAGGCACCCGTGAATGGTGTCAAATGGTGTCCTGGTGGCGTCACAGAGGTGTTCCAGTATTTGAGGGGCTGCCACGAAGAAGTAGAAGAAGGGATCAACCGATTCTCCAAAGCACCTGAAGGCAGGACAAGAAGCAACGGATGGAAACTAGTCAAGGAGAGAAGCAACCTGGAACCAAGGACAGTGAGACCTATTAACCAGTGGAATTCTTTGCCTCCAGAAGTTGTGGCTGCTCCAACACTGGAAGTTTTTAAGAGGAGTCTAGACTGCCATTTGTCCAGAATGAGCAGGGAGTTAGATTAGAAGACCCTTCCAACTCTGTCTGCCCTTTTCCTTGCGTATATCTTAATTCCCAATTCAGGTAGAAAAAGGGCAGGGTTTGAATCACATGGTCCTGGCTGCCATCTTGACTTTTTTGACCCATATCTTACAGATGCCTCTGCTGGAAGTGTCCTGCCATTTCACTTATCTTGAAGGATTCTGCCACAGTGTGAATTGCTCAGCTCAATTTCTTCTCAGCCTAAGATTTTTGCAAGGCCTCTGGAAGATAAAAATGGGTCGTGCAGGTAAAATGCATTGCTCTAATTCACTCTTGCCTTGTTTAAAATTTCAAGCAGTTTTACCTTGGATTTAGGCATCCGTCATTTTGTTTTCGGTAATGATTGATGAGGTTCCCAGATCAAAACCTTCAAGTGACTCACCAGAGCAGAACGCTCAAGTCTGCAGAAAATACATTAAAAGCCAAGTCATTGGAAACAGGACTGAGATTCTCTATTAACTGTCTTTTTTTTTCCCCAGGCCTGGGAGGGAAACAATCTAAACACCAGGACTTTTCTAGAAAATAAACATATTTCAGAGGTGGGGGCTGTTGAGGACAACAAAGACCAACAAGAACACCAGTGCGACAAAAGTTAAACCCAGTCAAGAACAAAATAGAAGTAAATAAATCTGAAGTCATTTTTTGAGGGGAGCGAGTGGCATTTGATGGGGAAACAAATACAATGCACCAAGCACCACAGACTGGGGTCGTAAATAACAGAATAACAGTTGGAAGAGACCTTGGAGGTCTTCTAGTCCAACCCCCTGCTTGAGCAGGAGACCCTATACCATTCCAGCTAAGTGGCTGCCCAGTCTTTTTTTAAGAGCCTCCAGTGATGGGGCACCCACAACTTTGGAAGGCAAGCCATTCCACTGGTTGATTGTCCTCACTGTTAGGAAGTTTTTCCTTAATTCCAGGTTGCTTCTCTCCTTGGTTAGTTTCCATCCATTGCTTGTTGTCCTTCCTTCAGGCGCTTTGGAGAATAGCTGGACCCCCTTTTCTTTATGACAGCCTCTCAAACATTGGAAGACTGCTATCATGTCTCCCCGGTCCTTCTCTTCATTAAACTAGACTTATCCAATTCCAGCAACCATTCTTCATATATCCTCTCTGTAGCTCTTCTCTGCACTCTTTCCAGAGTCTCAACCTGTTTTTTGATGCCGTTGTGACCAAATGCAGTATTCCAAGTGTGGTTTTACCAGGGCATCATAAGGTGACACTAACACTTCACGTGATCTTGATTCTATCCCTGTGTTAACGTTACAGCTGTTAAGCCAATCATTGCGGTTGTTACATCAGCGGTTCCCAACCTTTTCTGTATCCCGCATCCCTAGAACACTTCTGGTATATTCTCACGCCTCTTACAAAAGTTCAAAATAATGGCAATGAATTATGCATATAACTATAATTTTGAAAACCCAAGTTTTCGCACCCCCTGGAATATTGTCTCGCACCCCCAGGGGGTTGGGAACCCCTGTGTTACATGAACCATGCCGTCATTAAGCGAATCTGGCTTGCCCCATTGGTGCTGCTCGTCAGAAGCTAGCTGGGAAGATCAGAAATGTGATCCCAGGATGCTGCAACCATCATGCCAGTTGCTAAGCTTATCACATGAGCAGGGAGATGCTACGATGATCCTAGGTGCAAAGACTGATTGTAGGTCAATTTTTTTCAGACTCAAAGAGTCACTAAACAAACATTTGTAAGTCAAGGACTCCCCATATAATTCCTCACCCTTAATCTATCCAACTAGGATAATTACACATCTTAGTCATACTTCTGAGTTTGACTTAAGCACTACTTGCATATCCACAATATATTGAGGAACAAAAGGAGAAAGATACTGCATTTTAAATGAATCAGGAGTATTTTGGAGTCCACGCAGGCTCCATGGGTTTTAAGCAAGGTGATCTCTCGTAATGCCTGCTCAGATTCCCAGCTGTCTCACCAAAACTGAAACTCAAAAATTTTGTTTTCATTGCATTTCCTAAAATACTGTTGACCGCCAGTCACTACGTTGTGTCAAATGGCTTGCCATCTATAGCTATCGCCCTGCCAATTTTTTTTTTTTAAAGAAATGTCTTGAGGCTACTTTGCAAGTAAAGAAAATTACAGCAAGAGAGGAAGATGATGGAAACCACGTTTAGGCATGTAGCCATTCAAAAGGGGGAAACAGGTATGAGCAGTACAAGCAAGTAAGCTTGGAACACATATTAAAACATTTGGGCTAACAGTGTTTCCTTGACCTGTAAAGGTTGGAAGTTCTGTTGGTGTTTGATCTGTAGTCACCACCATAACTCAATCATGCTCTGATGAATTTATTAGGGGTGTTTTTAATACACTCCTTTCTTCCCAAGTGGGTTTGGTGAAGGGAAGGCAGAATTTCCTGGATTATTGCTTGTGAATGCCAGGTGCTTCCTGTTTCTTCCTCACAGAAAACTCCTGGTTGGCTTTCGTCTGTTTTTCCTTCCTCCCTCCCATTCACAAGTCGCTTATTCAAAGCTGGGCTTTATTCTGCCACGTTGAAACTGCTGGGCAGAATGGAAGGGATGTATACCTTTCAGCCATCTGTGCTGCTGACAACAATACCCTGGTGTCTCTCTTCTGGATTGATAGTATCCTGAGGGCAGAAGAACATCATGTTTATGATATAAGTGGGCCAAGAGCCTTTGAAGTGGCTGCTTTGACGGGTTTGCCGGTTGGAGATAAAAGAATTGAGGAAGTCCTTGGAGAATGTGGATAGCAAGGAGGAAGACGCAGGCCGTGTGATGTGTTTGGGTATCCACTACCAGAAACCATAAAGATTTGATGTTCTTCAGTCACCAAGCCACGTTCGACTCTTCGTAACTCCATGGACCACAGCACACCAGGACAGCCTCCCTGTCCTTCACTGCCTCCCAGAGTTTGCCCAAATTCATGTTCCTTGCGTTGATGACACTACCGTGTTTCCCCCAAAATAAGACCCAGGGAAAATATGCTCATAATATAAGCCTCACCCAAAAATAAGCCCCAGTTAAGACTGTCAGCCTGGCGGATGCATTTCTCCCTTCTCCAACTTAATTTTGATATCATTTTATTGAGATCAGCCCAGATCCAACCAGGAAATTTAATTACCTGGACTGGTTGAGGAGACCACACCTCTGCCATATGTCATTCCCAGGAAATGAGAAGCTGGAGGAAAGCTAGCCCAGCCTTCGGCTCAGGTGTTTGAAAACATCTCCAGGACCAGCAGGCGAGGCAGGGGAACGAAAACACGATGCCCAAAATAGCAGGTTGCACCAGCTGCTCTTCCCCGACAGGAGGGTCATTTTAATCGGGTTCTACTTCCTGTGTAGGAAGATCTTTGCTCTTTTTATAGCTTCATTAACCTCCTCCAAACAGTTGCTCTTAGCTCCACTTCCCTGCTTGCCAAACTCCTGGGGAAAAAATTACCTTCACCCACTAGTTGATTTATTTACGTATGTAAGAGACCATTTTCCTTTTTCCAGAAGTTGAATCCTTCTTTGATTTTTAATTTGTTAGTCATCGGGAAATTGGGCCACTGTAGAAATGTGGGTTATAACTAAAGACAGGCCAATATACGCTAGGTAGTCCTCAAGTTATGGCTATCGTTTGAAGTTACAAGTGACTTATGACCATTTTTACACTTACAACCCTCAACCTTGGCAACTTTAAGACTTGTGGACTTCCCATTTTTAATTGCTAATGGGATTTGATATCTATTGAAACAGGGGGGACACGATAGCAGTCTTCCAGTATTTGAAGGGCTGCCACAAAGAGGCCATCAAACTATTCTCCAAAGCACCAGAGGGCAGGACAGAAACAATGGTTGAAAATTGAACAAAGAGAGAAGCAACCTGGAATTAAGGAGAAACTTCCTGACAGTGAGGACAATCAACCAGTGGAACAACTTTGTCTTCAGACATTGTGGGTGCTTCATCACTGGAGGTTTTTAAGAAGAGACTGGACAGTCACTTGTCTGAGATGGTATAGGTTCTCCTGCTTGAGCAGGTAGCTGGACTAGAAGACCTCCAAGGCCCCTTCCATTGTTCTACTCTATTCTATTTTCTATTCTATTCTATTCTACTCTACTCTACTCTACTCTACTCTGGTCTGGTCTGGTCTAAATGTCCATACTGCTCAGCATTGCTACTATCCAGCTGTTCTTCCTAAGTCTTATTCAGACATATTCAGAACATCTTGTCCAGTGCATCTTTTACTTCAGCAACTTAATTTTGATTTCATTTTATTGAGATCAGCCCAGATCCACCCAATTTGTTTCTTCTAATCAATTGCGATTATTTTTTGAAAGGGAAAGCTTTCAAGAATGTACAAAGCAGCACCCTGCACGTGATCTTTTTAATCCCAACTAATTTTCCAACAACTTTTTTAAAAAGTACCTAGAATTAGCAACCGAAAGAGTTCAACCCACCCTTCCACATTGTGTCTCATCCAGCAAGCAGTGTTAAGAATATGAAATAATGTGTTTCCGACTGAGGAATTGTTTTTAAAGACACCTACAGATTTTACACGGGAAAGGAAAATTTATTCTTTTGTTCTGTACGGCTTGATGGGAAAGAACCAGTTTTACAACTTTGCCTTTCAGGAAAAATGATCTAGACTATAAAATTCTTTGTGTATTCCCCCCCCCCCAAAAGGAGAAGGTATGCTGGATCCAATATATTTGGAGGCATCAGTCCTATTGTGTGTTGCCCTGATAATTTGTATAGATGTGTGTCTCTGTGTTTGTGTTTGTAAAGTCCATGTTTCTTTATGGTTTGTGAGACTATATATAACTGGGATTAGCACACTGAGAAGAGAATAGCTAATGCAGTGTTTCTCAACGCTGGCCCTTTAAGATGTGTGGACTTCAGCTCCCAGAATTCCCCAGCCAGCATAGGAGGATTCTGGGAGTTGAAATTCACACATCTTAAAGGGCCAAGATTGAGAAATAGTGGGCTAAAGTATAGATCAGGAGTCCACAAACGTGGTCACTTTAAGACTTGTGGACTTCAACTCCCAGAATTCTGGGAGTTGAAGTGCACAAATCTTAAAGTGGCCACGTTTGAGTACCTCTGGTATAGATTATATAAAGTTTGGTATTATATGAAGAGATTTCAAACAAATATATTCTATTCTATTCTATTCTATTCCGTTCTCTGTTCTATTCTATTCTATTCTGTTCTTTCTGTTCTGTATTCTGTTCTGTTCTATTGTGTATTCCGTTCTGTTCTGTTCTGTTCTTCTCCATTCTATTCTATTAACACTGCTCAGCAAAATACCAATGAAAAGGGAAAGTTTTTAATCAGGAGGTGATGCTACGTGTAAAAACAAGACCTACATTGGTTGATCCTTCTTTTAAAATGCTGAATGTTGTCATGATGGTACTTTACATGCATTTTACATTCTTATGGCTGGAATCGGAGTACCCAAAACATCACTTCTTTTACCAAAGTGAACTAGCATGAAGCCATCAGTGGAGGTCCGCAGGAATGATTTAAAATAGAGAGGACACCTATTTTAACAGATACCAAAAATTGCACCTTTCTGTTTTGTCTCTTCCTGGCCACATGCGATCAAGATGCGATTAAGGAACTTTCTGGGCAGCAGTTTCCAAAGCAAATTATAGCTTGAGGTTTTGAGGTTCCTGTTCATTGCTGACTCCATCAATCTCTTCATTTTTTTCTTTTTTGGCCCAAATTGTTGGAGTACCCAGAGACTTTTTTTTTTTTTTGGCTCACTGTCTTTTACAAATGCCCTTGAAGGCCGCTTCTTAAATTTCGGTGGCCAAATTGTAGGCCCCAAAGTGTTTAATCGATGTGGATCTGAAGCACGTCAAAAGTCAAATGAAGTTTTCCATCAGAGGGAGGTTGTGTTCTGTAATTATTTCTGATAATAGCTTTTGCGGTGCTGATTCTGTGGGCAGCCTTGCTTTCTGAGTCTCCATGAGAGACTTGCCTTGGCATAAATGAGCAAGAATTTCAGAGCTTCCCAGCTCATTCCATTGACTTTCTCCTTTCTCTTGTCCCTTTCCTTTTCTCTGAAAGGCTGTTATTAAAGCTTCGGTTTTGTGGCGCATTTGATGTAAGAGGATTAAAGGTACAAGAGGAATGTTGAGAATGACAATTGGGGCATGCAAGCTGGGATTTAACCTGGTACTTTAGTGGCATCGGTTCCCTTGCTCACCCGCCAGCTAATGCTGGCCACTTGGTTGATGTTACCACTATCCACTTGGAGAGGCAGGAAAGACTAGGAAGTGAGCAGATGCGGAAATATATCCTGGCACACTTCCTAAGTTGATTGGGAGAATTCAGAAGGGCTTCTGTTGGATGATGGGATATCCAGAGAAGGTGGAGAATCGTTGGTCCTTAAAAAAACAACAACAGTGTCTTAAGAAGGGAGCATAAAGATAGCTCAAAGAAGAAAGACAAAGCTTGCATCAGGATAAGGAATGTTGAAAGGAAGAATATTAGGATGCAAAGGAAAGAAAGAAAGTGGGGGAAAAATAAAGGAAGCTTTGCAAAAGACATATTGCATTACAATGCTATGCAGGTAGTCCTCAGCGTACGATTGGTTGCTTAGCAACCATTTGAAATTGTAACAAACCCACCGAAAGGCACCCATGACCCACTTCCAAAGTTCCCATGGCTGCCCCCCCATCATGTGACCCCTTTGGGCGCTTGGCAACCGGCTTGCATTTATGGGCGTTGCAACATCCTGCAGTCACGTGACCACAATTTACAACATTTTTGCCAAAGAACAATGTTACTTAAGGTTAGGGGTTAAAATGCCCCAAATAGCAAACAATGGGTTCCCTCAACAACCATGCATTCGCTTAATGAGCGCCACAAAAAAGGTCATAAAGTCGGGCCCAGTCACATGACAACCTGCTCACCGGCCATCTTGACTGACGGCCGTAATAGCTAGGCTCCATGCCAGTTGTCATTGGAGAACCACTGTGCATGTGAAGAAGAATGAGAGCAAAAAGTCATTTACTTAAACCAAAGCAGGTTTAATCTCCAGGAACTGACGAAGCATCCATTGCTCATCCAAGCTGGTTTCTTTCATTGGTCTCAGGTGGGTTTGTAAAGGAAGATTCAGAATCTGAATACCTGCTTTCTGATGGTCTGGCTTTGCCTATCCCTATCATGTATTTCCTATAACTAAATCTCTTTCCTATAGTCAAAGAATGCTAGGGCTGGAAGGCACCTTGGAGGTCTTCTGGTCCATCCTTCAGTCCAAGTCAGAAGACCAGACAAATGGCTGTCCGATCTTTTCTTGAAAGCCTCCAGTGATGGAGCACCCACAACTCCAGGAAACAGGCTGTTCCACTGATTAATTGTTGTTACTCTCAGGAAATTTCTCCTTAGTTCTAGTCTGGTTTCCTCCTTAATGATCTTCTACCCATTATCTCTTGTCCTGCCCTCAGATGCTTTGGAGAACAGGTAGACGCTCTCATCTTTGTGACAGCCCTTCAAGTGTTGAAAGACAGCTATCACGTCTTATCATATAGTTGTCATAAACCCAACTTCACTAAAGCTTTCTTAAACACCGAATCATAGGAACACTTCACAATCCAGCAGGTGACAGAGGAGGAGGAGGAGGAGCCTTTGGTATGAAGGTCCACCTTTCACACAGCCTGTCCCAGGTCAAAGCAAGTAGAAGTTCAGGAGTCCAAGCCAGCATGGAAAGTTCACCAGATTAGGAAAGTAGTAGGGAAGAATTAATAAGGAGGCGCTGTGAGCAGAAGAAATCCAATAAGAGCAACTGTGTAAACGCTTAGTGGGTACAGAAGATCTATGTCTGTGGCAAATGTTGCAAATCAATCTTTACTCCATGCCAGACCTCTGACATCTGTCTTCACAGAGGAGCCTTGCGGTGTCTCCAAACTGAATTCAATACACCATGTACAACTTTAGACCTCTGCCACAACACACATGCTTTCCTCATCCTCGGGGACATTTGCCAAGAACCTGGGGGGGGGGGAGAGAGAAATGAAATGAAATATCCAACACCTTGGAAGATGTGTCTTCCACTTAAATGTAGGGCTACTATTTGGAAACGGGCTACAAGTTGAATACAGAAATTCAAAATACTTTCAGTGAGGATATTATGAAAGGAAGCTGGGAAAGGAAGGTGAGAAGGAGGGAAGGGAAGGAAATGGAAGGGAAGGGATGTAACCTTGTTTAGCTCTTGCATCTCAGCCACTGATCCTGCTCTTTTCTCTTTCCCTTCTTCTTCCCATTGCAAATATCAAAACAAGCTTTTCTGGAAGTGGAATTGAAGTCTGATGAGTCAAAAACTTGCCAATGAAATTAGCTGTAGACCTGCTACAGGCACTGTCAAGGTTTCCTTCTTTATAACAACTTCCAGGAGGTTGGGGGGTGGGGGGTTCTTTGTGTGTTTGGGCCTTTGTTAGGTAGCTTTCTACATTTGGGATTTGCAGAGCTGAAGCAGCTCCCTTGAATCCAGAGCAAAGTTAGCTTTCTTCTTAGCAACACTGCAGCTCCACCAACATTACAAGTGAGTTGCTTCCCCACTTGCAATCACCTCCAATCCCACCCCCAGTTGAGCTTCTGTGTCCCTTTCCAGCTCTCTGGCTGCAAAAAGCACCTCGTCCCCTCCCCCCCAGTCCAGAGGATGTAGCCGCATGCAACCATGGTGACCAGCATTGAGAGAAAGGCATCCCAACATAATGACTTGCGAGAGGCTTTTCAAGGCAACGGGGGAAATGGGGTCTTTCTTTTCCCAACAACCAATCATGGCGTAAGGTCTCAGTTAGAGTCTTTCTCCTCTCCCAGTTCTCCTTTTCCTTAAGCTACAAAGATCTACCCATTCCAACAAGTGCTCCGATGAGTTGACGGAGCCCATACAAAATGAGAATTTTAGCCCAATGAGCACCTGTTCATGGAAAAGAAGAGTGGACACACATGGAACGGTTGACTACAAAAGTAAAACTTTCTGAACCCTCAGAAGGTGGTTTCCTTCCTTCCTTCCTTCTCATGCAACAGTCAGAAAAGATGCCTACAGAAAGGTCAGAAGGAGGCTGTGTTGACAAGAAACAAAAAAACAACACAACTCAGAATGAGTTAAAGTGAGTCAACAATGCTAAAAATAACAAGCTGGTGGAAGGGAGATACGGCACTGCTTTTGAAGTCCCCGATAGCCTTTCTGGGTCTCAACATGAGACGCTCAACACGTCTAGCAGGCCAGGTGGCAGGACGTAGCGTGAGAGTTGTTAAAACACGAGAAGGCAGATGAAGCCACCTGAAAGATCAAGAAAAGGTCCTAAGAGGAGGAGCAATTCTGCAGCAGAAGCCATAATCCAGATTGTCCATGACTGAATGAGTTCAAGCAAAGCTGGAGAGCCATTTATTTGGAAGCTTTAATTTTGAATCCTGCCAGGATCAGAAGGTCAGGCAGGATTTTCATATATATCCTTTGCTATCAAGAAATACTGGAAGAAGATTCTGGAAAAAATGGTGATTATGAAATGTGGAAATGCCTGAATTTTAATATTAGTTCTTTTCAGAGAGGCCAAGGCTGGAGAACTTTTGGCCTAGCACCCATCCAACCCAAACCAAGACTTCTCTGATCCTCCCAGATAAAGCTTCAGTGACTGAGCCCCCAGGACTCCAGGAGGGAGGCTGTTCACGTGGCTGGATATTCTCACTCTCAAGAGCAACAAAGGTGATCAGGGGACTGGAGGTTAAAACATGTAAAGAACGGTTGCAGGAATTGGGTATGACTAGTCTAACTAAGAGAAGGACTAGGGGGGAAGACGAAATACGTCTTCCAGTATCTCAGGGGTTGCCCCAAAGAAGAGGGGCTCAAGCTATTCTCCTAAGCGCCTGAAGGCAGGAGAAGAAGCAACGGATGGAAACTAATCAAGGAGAGAAGCAACCTAGAACTAAGGAGAAACTTCCTGATAGTTAGAACAATTAACCAGTGGAACAACCTGCCTCCAGAAGTTGTGGATGCTCCAACACTGTAAATTTTTAAGAAGAGATTGGGCTACCATTTGTCTGAA
Organism: Crotalus tigris; assembly: GCF_016545835.1. Classification (NCBI taxonomy): domain Eukaryota; kingdom Metazoa; phylum Chordata; class Lepidosauria; order Squamata; family Viperidae; genus Crotalus; species Crotalus tigris. The sequence continues at coordinate 367,563 of NW_024096602.1, forward strand.
ATGGTATTGGGTCTCCTGCCTGAGCAGGGGGTTGGACTAGAAGACCTCCAAGGTCCCTTCCAACTCTCTTATTCTGTGTTCTATATTCTATCTCGAATTTGAATCTCCCTTCGTAAAGCTTCCACCCACTGATTATTGTCTTACCCCTATGCAATTTATGGAGAATAAATCCACACACCCTCTTCTGCTTAACAGCCCTTAAATGTTGGAAGGCTGCTATCCTGTCTCCCCTTAGCCTTCTCCTTTTTTAGGCTAAACATACCCGGTTCTTTTCACCATTCTCCCAAACTCCCTCACTATATTTGTTGCTGACTTTCTGAAGCAAGGATTTCAAATTTTAGATGTGTATCTATTCTTATTTCTAAAAATAATAAAGTTGGGGTTTTAAAAAATGGCCAAGCCTGAATCTGATCAGTTTTATAGCAACTGAGAAGGCCCTGTGGTATCCAGGCAAACAAACAAAGGTAAGGTGAAACTGAATGTAAAACTACTCTCATTTAATAGTTTATGGAACCAACGGGATAGTTTTAATGTTCAGTCTTGATTCTGTTTCCATTATTCAAATAGATTTATCCTTTGGCTTTGTTTTCACTTTTGCCCAGCAGTGGCTTTTCAATTTCTTATTTACGTCATACAATTAACATTTTACAACTCTAAGTAAGTAAGATTTAGAGTCGCTTGATACAATTTGGGATCGTTTTGAATTATCTGTATCTTCTTACCAGCAATATCTGCTGGATGTATTCACCGTATGCTTAAGTGTATGTTTATGTTAATGATTTTCTATCAAAAAAAGATTTGAGTAGGCTTAAATCCATTGGTTTTAATGGGCTTAAATGGAAGAAACTCTATTTGACGGCAACCACTAAGTATGTAATTCTATTAAACAGGAATCTAAAGGGTGATATATCTATTTATTCTGTTTGGATTCTGTAATTTTGTTTAAAGGGAGAAAACATTGCATTATTCTTCAAAGATTTTCAATCACACTGTAAAATGTCACCCTCTGCTGGATATGAGGAAGAATACTGTACACCTAATATCTCAATATTTCCCCAAATATTCCAGGAATAAAGTGTGCCTGATCCAAACAAAAGAATGAGGACCAGTATTTAAACTTCACAAATTTGCTCAAGAGGATATTTATAGAAGCTCTGTGTTTATAGCATAAAGACTGGACTGGTTTCTGTAAAATGTTAGGACTTAGCACCTTCTTACATCTTCATTATATTTACATCTACCAATTTTTTGAAAAACAAAAACTTTAAAACAAAGACTGCCTCAAGAGAACAACTTCAGAGAGACTTCAATTCATTAACAGTGCTTTTCACCTAGTGCTACTTTTATAACACAATTTCAGACGTATTTATATAGAAACAACTTTCCAGAGTTTATTGAAACTTATGTGCTCATATAATTAGGAGAGCAATGGTAACCCTGTGTGATGTTTAAGAGACCACAAATTAGTAATAATAATAATAATAATAATAATAATAATAATAATAATAATAATAATAATAATAAAGTTGGAAGGGACCTTGTCCATACAAGAGGCATAATATGTCTTTCACACTGAGAAAATCCCAAAACATTTCTTGAGTGGGAACATGCTGTTTCTCAGAAAGGAGATACAGTCTCATGTAAGTTTCTTTTTTTTTTTTTTAAACATTAACTTAGAATATTTAAAGTGTAGCTTCTTATAGCCATCAACAGTCTTGCAGTCCTGATCTTGGATTTTGGAAGAATATTCTACACAAGCCTATAAATTAATAAGAACTTGTGTAACAGAGTTTAAAAAAATGTACATACTAGAAATACAGTTTCACGCGTTTCAACACTGGCACCGTAGTGGATAAAACGAGGCCTTTGATACTACTCTCCCTTTGCAACACAGCAGAAATTCCTGTGGCTTTTCAGGTATTTCAACTATATTTCTATCTTTGCAATTGCAAATGAAAAAAAAAAGAATAAACTACAATTATAAGAGGACCAGGTAGTCTGTCAGGAGCAAAGAATCAGTTCAACATGTGAAGGTCCAATTAAACTGATTTATTGCTAAAAGGCTCATGTATAGGAATCTTCTCAACTAATGGTTAGCACTTGCTTGGCATTAGGTAAGAGTCCATGGAATTCAAGGTGGATCAGATTTAATCTGCTTGTGGCTACGTAGGGATTCTAGGCTGATCCCTCTTTTGACTCCACCCCCAAGTTCTGCCACTCCCTCTGCAACATAGTCTTCGTTAAAGTTCTAAAACTATGTATAGATTGGGTTAGACTTAAGCCTGACCCTAAGTCTAATTCTAACCTTAACCCTCAACCCTTATAAATCAGAATCTCATGTGACTGAATTGCATAAAAAAAAAAACCTCACCAGTTAAGGTTGTGGTTCCAAGAAAAAGAATAACAATGAAGATGAGTATCCATAACCATGACTATAGGGTTTTTTAAATGTGTAAGTCTCATTTTTATTAATTTTGGTATTAAGAAACAATTAGTTGGTGAAGCATCCATGTCTAACTCGGACTGAAGCAAGCAGGGTAGAAGTTTGCATGTTCCACAAAAAACAGACCTAAAATGGTATAAAAGGAAGCATTTTTATAAATACTGGGTTTGCAACTTATTTTAAAGTTTAAAAAATAATTATAGCATAGTAAATGGAGAAAAATAGAAGGTAGAAGATAGAAAATAGAAGACATCTAGTATATGGCCATATTTTGAGTCAAATGATGTGTAATCCTCAGTTAGGCTAACATACATGTGTATCCCTAAATTGCTTGGCGTTTCTTTTTACCTGAAAGCGTGAACGATCATAATAGAAAAATACAGCCTTGGAAAGGATATCAAAAATATATGTTTTCTGTGATTTAATTCTACATTTATATGTGATTTAATTCTACATTTACTGATGAACAAATAAGAACTGGCGTTCTCATTGAAGAGCCTTAAAGAGAGATCCAATCTGCAACTAAGGAGAAAACTCCTGACAGTGAGAACAACTAATCAGTGGAACAACTTGTCTCCTGGAGTTGTGGCTGCTCCCTCATTGGAGGCTTTCAAGAAGAGACTGGACCACCTTTTAATTGGGATAGTACAAGGTCTCCTGCTTGAGCAGGGGGTTGGACTAGAAGACCTCCAAGGTCCCGTCCAATCCTATTATTCTGTTCTATGTTCTAATTCTGCTCCCAGGCTTCCAGTTTTGAGGATTGGCTCCAAATAAAACCTGTTTCTTTTAGAAAGGCCTTGTTTCTGGATGCAGTTGCAGAGGAAAGATTCTACCTAATAAGATTCTGTCTCTATTAAAATAGGTTCTTCTTGGTAATAGTTTTTATTAGCAACTAACAAATGTTAGCATTGCACAAACATCTTTTTTACAGCAGATGTCTGATAAGCTCTAATCTTGCTCAATTGCCAGAACAAGGTGTACTTCAGAAGCAAAACGTCGGATGCCTTATTTGTAAGCACTTGTGCATCGGAAATGTTGAAAGGGATGCATTTAATTCTGGGAAGATCATCCTCAAAAACAAATACGAACCACGCAATGAATTCTTAGCTGTTTTCCTTAACTTCTGAACAATCCTGGGGTCTCCTAGCTGAAGAGGTGGAGGGGGCTGAACTGCATATGCAAAGAGGCACGTATAATTTTGATGAACCGTGGACACTGCACCAGTGAGACATTTTCCAATTTCCTTTTTAAATGGTGGAAAACATTTATGAAAAATTTTCAGTATATCCCCATTTGGACCAGAACAAGTTTCATAAGACAAGCAAAAATTATTCCTTGCTTTCTCTCTGCAGGAATCCTCCAGGACATCTGTTGAACACTCAACCCAAGTGTTTTTCTTTCTTTCTCTTCCTAAGTTAATGGTTGACCTGCTCCCCTCTTCCGGCTTAGGCTGTTCAGCTGTAAAGCTAGCATCGTGACACCCTCATAATTCATCTGTAGACTTTTCAATTCAGCAGTTGGAGGCATAACTAATGGTTCTTTGGGGAGGCTGAGAAAACAGGTGTGGGTCTGGGCAGAAGGAGGGGGGGGGCAGGATGAACCAAGCAAGGCATAAAGGTGAGATCTGTCAAAACAAGCAGGGAAGCGATTGGCAGCCAGACTTATAGTAGGAGAAAACCGCAGCTCATCAAACTGCAGAGTTCTGCTAGAAAGAGTTTGGACTGTACCATGTACTGTACATTTACTGAGATGGAAGGAAGGAAGGAAGGAAGGAAGGAAGGAAGGAAGGAAGGAAGGAAGGAAGGAAGGAAGGAAGGAAGGAGGGAGGAGAAACTAAGAAGAAAGGAGGGAGGGAGGGAAGGAAGGAAGGAAGGAGAAACTAGAAATGATGGAGGGAAGGAAGGGAGGGAGGGAGGGAGGGAGGGAGGGAGGAAAGAGGGAAGGAAATTTTCAACAAGAGTTATACATTCAACTACAAATTTTAACTTTGTGAGAAGACACAAAATTATGGCAAGAAACATTCAAGCAATGCATCGGACATAGAATAATCTGGGGATAGAACATACACACACAGGAGAGAGAGAGAGAGAGAGAGAGAGGGAGAGAGAGAGAGAGAACGCAGATTGGTGCTATAAATAATGGCACAAGATCAATTCAAAAAACAAAGCAGTCCAAGAGTTTGCTCAGGTGTTACTTCCTCCACTGAAAAGCAAACACTTCACACACTAAAGTAGAGAGTGGGATGAAGACTCTCGGTGAAAGTTGTCGGGTGGGCAACCTGTCTCCTAATCTACTTCGCAATCCATGTTCAGATGCCAGCTGGCCCATGCTCGGGCGAAAAGGCCAAAGCCGTATCTTGTTTCCCAAGCTCAGGGCTGCAGGAGACAAAATAAGACAACTCAGCCAGCCAGGAAGGAGAAGCAACTGGTCAAGAAGATAATTTATAGCTAATGTAAACCTTCTCCCCCCCCCCCCCCCCCCCCCGGGTTGCTGGCACACTGATATGCTTGCGAGCATGCCTGAGTGGCATCTGATGCTAATGGATGTTAAAAGTGGTTCCCCGTGATGAATGAGGATAATTAATTGAGGGATTAGGCGAAGGGCAGGTGATGGGGCATCCGAAGCCTGATACCGCAACAAGGCATTCAGGGGTCCTGGGGCTCTTTGCGCTTTCCATATCAAAGGGCCTTTTTTTGCGGAGAAGAAAAATTATCGTTGGAAGGGAAACACGTTGATCTTTGGAATTCAATCCATTTAAGTACAGTGTCACCCATATGCTCTGGGTTTTTTTTTTTTAAAGGAGGGGGGTTGTTTTCCTCCCAGCACACCCGTTCAGACTGCACAAAATGTTCCTCGGAGGGGTCCTTTGGGATGTGACAGCACCACTGTGATGTGGTCAAGGGACAATTAGGGAATAATCATGCTCAATAATGAACCCTTGCATGGGCCCAACATGGGGGAAAATGAGCTGTTCTATTTATTTCTGGAAGAGAAGCAGGGGAAATTATTAGGGTATTTATCTCATTTGGCCACTTAGAGGTTTTACTCCAACTTTTGATTCAGGGAACTGAATCAAATATAACAAACCATAAAGCACTTTCCAGGGGTCTCCAGCCTTATCTAATCAAATTACTTTTAGAAGGCATTGTGAACAATGAGAAGAGAGAGAGAGAGAGAGAGAGGGAGAGAGAGAATGTGCTATGCTGTGCTACGCTACGCTACACTACAACATATACACTACACTACCTTACACTAGGCTAGACTGGACTGGACCAGACAGGACAGGACCAGACCAGATCAGACTGGATTGGACTGGACCGGACCGAATGGACTGGACTGGACAGGACAGGAGCATCAACTGCCAGTAGTATTGGGGGGGTGGGGGTGGGGGTGGAGATCACCTCATGGTCTCAGTTTCCAGGAACCTACTTTTCATTGTATTTGTCCATGTTGCAATTTTTTATCCACTGCTTGTCTGACAATCTCATGTATGAAAAGGCAAGCAAGATATATGCAAGAAGGTTAATATGAAAACACCTTTTTTAATGTGGAACTTTATCAAGGATAGGATTTCTCTCATTCCCAGAACTGGGTAACTGGAGCAGTCCCGATTAGCTTCTGTTCTACTATGGTTTATTCAGCCCTTTGTGGCAGGCAAGATAGCCGGGCTTTGGAGAAACCTTCCACTGGATAATACCCAGAGGTCTTTTGCAAGGGAGGAGGGACTATGTAGGGCAGTGTTTCCCAAACTTGACAATTTTAAGGCATGTGGACTTCAACTCCCAGAATTCTAGGAGTTGAAGTCCTCATGCCTTAAAATTGTCAAGTTTGGGAAACACTGATGTAGGGCAAGCTTGCACCAAATTTCCCCCCAGTGTAGGACTGATTGGCAAACAAAGGAATAGCCAAGATTGTAGAAAACTCGCAATCTCTAAGAGGTGGTTTCGGGGGGCATCGGTGTCTCTCTCTAAACAGCCTGAAATGTTTTTTGAGGGAGGGTAGGCAGGAGATGTCATTCGACAGACAGAAGGGCTGTCTGTCACCAGCAAAACCCGGTACCTGCCAGTTTGCACCATCTGAGCAAGCAGAGGGCAGGATCCCCCTAGACCCATTTCTGTAATTCACTGAAGTGGAAACGTTCAGGAGCAAATGGAAAGCGGAGATCAATGGCTCCCTGTGGCCGTGTCACCAATTACGCCTTTTTATGGCATTAGGATGAATTTGCTGTTTCGCCTCGGTCGTGGTGGGTCTATCGTGTAAGGCGATATCAGACATAAGATGTACGGGAAATAAATTAATCACCCGGGCTTTGGAAATTGAGCATGGCAGGGAGGTGGGTTCCAAAAATGCCTCCCAAGCTGGGCATTTAAGGAGAGGGCGGACAGCTGCCAGTTGCAAAAAGAAGAAAGAAAACTTCTTTGGTGCAACACGTTGGGCACTCTATTGTGGGATGGCATTCGGCAGCACCAAGGTCACAACCACGCTATTTTCTGGAGAAAGTCTGGAAACAGATGTTAAGAGCGGTATGAAGGGATCGTGGTTCCTCTAAGTACACGGATGCATAAAACAAAATAGAACAGAATAGAAGGAGAAGATGGAGGAGGAGGAGATAGAGGAGGAGGAGGTGGAGGAGGTGGAGGAGAGAAGGAGAAGGAGGAGGAGGAGAAGATAGAGAAGGAGGAGGAGGAAGTTTCTACTTAATGTCCGAATCTTGACAAGCTCATCTAGGTGCTACCACTCTGTATGAGACAAACATGGGATCAACCATCACCCTTGGCAATCGGGATCTCCTCCACTGCCCAGCATGACAGTTCAGTGCCCAATGAACAGCGTGGGTGATCACCCGAGACAGATGGTCCCAGCTGGTTTCTGTACAAGCAGGATTCTGGGCTCCTGTCCCGTGATGGACCGGTGAGCGCAAGGGCAACAAAATCCCTGAAAGCCGCTGCACAACAGGAGCTACAAATGCACGTATGGAAGGGCCCTGTGAAAGGGGAGGGGGCTCGCTCAGTGTGTGTGCATGCACACAGAGAAGGGATGGGGAAATTACAAAAACCAATTTCCTAATAAACATTTTCTGTCTTGAGTGCCAAGCCGGAGACTAAGTATTTCTAGAAACACAACTACTAAGACTGCACTTTTCAGTGTCAGTAAATTCATTATTGCATTAACTAGGCCTAAATTATTAAACCTTAATGATGTGGTTCTTTGAATGTGCTGGGCTTCATTTTCGCACACAGAATCAATGTTAAACATTACAGTATAAATTAAGCCATACTTTACCAGGCCTTGTGGCTGCTTTGAATTGAGTTAGACCAGGAAGATGTATATTTGCGACTTCAGGGTCTCTCCCGCCTTCTAGCGAAGATTGTATAGTTTATTGTAACAAATGAGGCGCAGAGCTGCAACGGTTTAAGTAAGGCATCCATTTTTGTCAGAGGAAAACGTACGAGCGAGGACACCGCACTGCTTACAGCAACCAAGAGCAGACGGAGATCTCGCATTATAAACATAATTTCCACAGAAGCCCCAGGGTCCGACACCCTTCCCAGACCGCAGAAGCGTGACATGTATCTCAAAATGTTGGAGGGCAGGGAAATAAATAGAGCTTCCATTCAGACTCAGAATGGAAAAGGGGTCGTTTTAACAAGATTTTGGTTTAATCCCCTTTGCATTTGAAAGAGAATTCCAAAGGGTGAAAAGATGAGCTGAGACACATCACCCGTGTATGAATTGTGGACCTGTGGACTTCAGCTCTCAGAATTCCTCCCTGGCTGGCTCAGGAGTTCTGGGAGTTGAAGTCCATAGGTCACAAAGGGGCCATAGTTGCCATAGTTGCCTAACCCTCAACCTTGGCAACTTTAAGGCTTGTGGACTTCAACTCCCAGAATTCTAGGAGTTGAAGTCCAGAAGTCTTAAAGTTGCCAAGGTTGAGGACCCCTGCTCTAGAGAGTAGCTTCTTCCCTTCATCATCTGTGTTTATGGTACCAAGCACAACCACCGGTGGTCAAGGTGCACGGTTCTCCATCAAGAAGTGACACATCAAAATAAACCTGGGAATGGGGGTAGGAAGGATGGTTAGGGGATCCTTGATTGAACATACATGGGAATGGATTTATTTTTAGTAAAACCTAGCCTTGGCCACTTGAAGATGTCTGGACTTCCAACTCCTAGAATTCCCCAGCCAGCAGGGATGGCTAGGGAATTCTGGGAGTTGAGAAACGCTGCTTAAGGTCATTTCCGGTGCTGCTCCTGAAGCTTCTTCCTACTGTTGATGGCAAGGCTCTTCTCGCTTGTGTTATCGATGAATTCTTGGCTTCTGGTGTCCGAAATAAGAAGCTGGCTTCCCCCAAGACTTCAACATGACTTCTTTATTTATTTAGTCTTTAGAGAATATTTGCTCATACAGCTTTCCCGTATGGACCTCAAGTGCCTCCTTTTGTTTCAACATTTCTGCAATTCGCATGTTGTTTATACCTATTATGTTCCTGGAAATGATTAGATATAATTATATTTTTGCTAGGAAAGAAGTGTGTCTCCTAAACCATCAACATTTTGACAAACTGATTAATTACAACGCACCGGAATCTACGACTTCACCTGAAAAAAGGTGAAAGAGATATGCCATGTCACATATAAGGTAATTTAGTACTCTTGTTTGAGGTAGGAAAGGAAAAAAATATTGAGAATAAAGGAGAGAATACAGAATAACAGAGTCAAAAGGGACCTTGGAGGTCTTCTAGTCCAACCTCCTGTTCAAGCAGGAGACCTAGACCATTCCAGGCCAGTGGCTGTCCAGTCTTTTCTTAAAAACCTCCAGTGATGATGAAGCACCTATAATTTCCAGAGGCAAGCCACTCCACCGATTAATTGTTCTCACCGTTTGGAATTTACCCAGTTCCAGACTCAAAGGGGGCAAATGACTGAGAAATTCAGAGAGGAATGAACATTTCAGATTAGCACCTCCCACCTCATTTCTTAGCAGTTGAAAGGAATTTTGCTGAAGGAATTCAGCCAGTGGTGGGATTCAGCCAGTTCGCACCACTTCGGCAAAACCGGTAGCTAATTTTTTGTTGCCCAGGCCCAGAATGGACTTCCGGAAGTGCTGTCCACACAGAGAACCGGTTGTTCACCTCTTTGAATCCCACCACTGATTACAGCCTCGCATTTCCAGTCCAAGGCGTTCATTCTAACCGAGTGGGCCTGCCAGCTTAATAAGCTCATAAGCCAATGTCGGTAGAACGCACGCAGATTCCTAAGGCCCCTGAATGGCGAAGCACCAGTGAAGCCAACTCTAGTGAATGATGGTGCTATCGTTAGAAAAGCAAACCAGAAGCACACAACCGGATTTCCATTTAAATATTGTACTTGTCCTGGAATTACTAGTATTTACCCATTTCCTCCTGGGTTTCATTCCTGACCGGAGAGGTCTTAAATCTATGGAACCCTTGTGCAACATTATTTTAATATAGCAATTCAGGTGCATGGTTTAGCTGAAAGTTCAGAGCGAGCTGTTTCCCCAAAGGAATATGATTTCTATTCACACAGCTTTAAGTACACAGAATGCTATTCCCAGTGAGATAATCACCAGTCCCCTGTTTTTGACCTGCTTGCCCGAGTCTTCTGCTGGCTGGGAGAAGGGGGTCTTCTCATTCCCACAATTCTCAGATAAAGCAATGGATCAAACCAGCCGATGGTCTTCCTTTCATAAATCTGTTCAAAGAAACCTGGCCTGTGGCAAATCCAACGAAACGTTTGAAAGATTCGTCGCCTCAGGACAAGAATGCAATGAAGCAGGAATGGAGGGATCCAAGATTATGTTTGGAGAAATAACTTGGTGCTTTTACAAAAGGGCAGAACTATTTAAATATGGAGAAGTGATCCAATCTCAGGCCTTTCTTTTTTTCTGAGTTATACAGGCCTGCTTCAAGAAGATGCCTCTCATTATCATTTATCATTTGATTGACTTGTCAGAGGTTTATGGAAATAAGAACGGAATGGAGAATAGAATAGAATAGAATAGAATAGGAGGAGTGGAGTGGAATTTTGTTCCTGCTGCCATGTTATCCATTTGTATTAACTTTTCTTGATAAGTGATTCTATCCTCACATGCTGAAGTCAGGATGCAGTCATGTGGACTAATCTTACCTACGCTAATTCACCAAACCTAATCTTGCAAAGTTATTTTGGTTGTTGATGTTCTACTTCTATAAGAACATAAAGAATTTATACCTGTGGTTCTCTAAGCATATGCTTAGCAGTGACATTGTCTTCTGTCCACATGTTCATTGCCTCTAAGGACTGCAACGCTACCTAGTCTACATTTTTTCTTTCCTCAGCAGAAGATATACTGTTCTTCATAGACTTCCTCCATGTCCATTCCATGACATCATAGCAGCTCAGCCAATTGATGTGAGGCTTTTAGTGCCACAGAAATGATAAAATATAGATGCAACATTTTAAGCTGCCTACCAAAAGCCATTGAAATAAATTATTAATGCCTAAGTACATTTTTGAGGTGAATTTGCTACTGGGGCAGAATCATTTTTCCATCTTCTCTGCCTTCTGGTGTCTTTCTACGAAAGGACCTTTCAGCTGGTTGACATGCACCATTTATCATGGAGATTAAATTATACACAGTAAGTTAAATTGTGTGTTTATATTGAACTCACTAATCATTTAATACATTGCAAGTTTGCCAACATACATTAACTCTCCAGATGTGGGTATTCAAAGAGCATAACACCCATGTAAAATTGAGCTGAATATTCACTTCTTTTAAAAAGGGTTGAAAGATTCATTTTCACTCAAGAGTTCCATGGAAAATAGTGCTCAATTTGAGAGGCCCTCGTGATATCTTTTCCTATAGGTTGCCTTCCATTCTCCATGGCTGGCTTGGTCAATTAACCATTTGTTGGTTACAGGGTGTCAATACACATGAGTGGATCAGGGTTCTAGGTGTATCAAGGCTTGGCAGTTTATTGCAACTGTATTTTAGAGGCTGGGAGAGCTGTTATTTGCCTAACAGAATCAGAGAGTTGGAAGGGACCTTGGAAGTCTTCTAGTCCAATCTCCTGCTCAAGCAGGAGACACTATATCCTACCAGACTGGATGGCTCTTCAATCTCGTCTTGATCAGATCACTGAGTCTTAGGCTGGAAAGTCGGTGAAGCCTCATTCCCGCTGACTTTAAAACCCCTGGGCTTCTTTTAGCCATTTGTTGGGCAGCTGGGAAAGTGTGAACCAAAGCTTTCAATAATGGGAGCTATTTCTCAAAGTTGGGGAAGTGCAAACAAAACTGATGACATCTCCTGAATTCTGAGATATTACACAAATAAAGTAAAATCCCATTGAAGTACTCTGCTAATAGAATAGAGCAGTGTTTGTCAACTTTGGCAACTTTAAGGTGGGTGCACTTCAACTCCCAGAATTCCCCAGCCAGCATGAGAAAGGCTGACACAGAGTCTGGGATAGCTTCTCTTATGTAATCCGCTTCGTATCTTTTTCACTACAGCTCCTCTAGTCAGTATGTCAAAACTGAACACTGCATCTTATGATTATGATGATTATTATTTTTATGATTATGATCATGATTTATCACTTGTTACTTGCATGTACACTGAGAGCTTCTTCACCAGAGACAAATTCCTTCTGTGTCCAATTACGCTTGGCCAATAAAGAATTCTAAAAAAATTTTTTTAAAGTCATAAAATATGGAATTATAATCCAAAATATCCCCAAAAGGAATAAAGTCAACATTAACCAGAGTAGCAGTTACGGAATAAGGACATTCAGAGTCAAGTTTTTGTTACAAACGTTGATAATGGCCTATATCTGACTCAATGTATAGACCAACGTAGATCAAAATATTGTGATTCAAGATAGTAGCACTCTTATTATAGCTGATGGGCCTCTTAAAGGCAGTGCAAATCATCTGAAAATCTTTGCAAAGATGCAGAAACATTTCCCGAAGAAGAAATGTTTAGGTTCTCCGTTGCACCAGTATCTTCATGGCTTTTATTCTTCTGATCAGAAGTAACTCTTAAGCCTTACATGTTTTTTTTCTCTTCTGCATCAGAATATTTAGTCTGAAACTTAGCAAGTAACATTAGCAAAATTGCAGGGATTTCTTTGTATTTGCTCTCCAGCAAATACCAAACCATCAGCAAGCCTAATTCAAAGTCCTCGTTTTTGCAGAAATGTAAAGCGGGTTTTTCCATGCGAATTAGCTTTGCTCTGCTAAAATTACATTAAATACTTCGTTAATAATTTATCTGATATAGAAAAAAAATTAGGACACGATTCTCCATAACTTTGATTTTTAGAAATGTACTTGATATATGAAATTATTTGATGTATTTGAACACATTTTTGCCTGTGGTTTATTCATGCATTATTCACTGCAACAACTAAAGAATTTGGTTTATAATTTCCTCCTTTTCCTTCACACTCATTCCTCATCTAAGTCATGCAGTATAATTTGCATACTGCATGAATCCCCACTTCATATCAAACTGCTTTTCAGATAGAGAGTTTCTTCTATCTGTAACATAAATCCTGCCCAGAAATGGATGGAGGCTGAAGGGACAACAACATGGTCTCTCCAGACTATTAACAGAGTCTTTCTTTCTTTCTTTCTTTCTTTCTTTCTTTCTTTCTTTCTTTCTTTCTTTCTTTCTTTCTTTCTTTCTCTTTCTTTCTTTCTTTCCTTCCTTCCTTCCTTCTTTCTTTCTTTTAATTCATTCATTCTCTTTTTTTACATGGCATCCAACAGATCACTAAAATTTAGGAATGGGAAAAAAGTCAGACTCTCGGCACCGTCTTCCTGTTTGAAGCAGGGATGCTTCCAAACCAGACCAGTAGCACCATTGTGAAGCGAATCCGGTCTCCCCATTGACTTTGCTTGTCAGGAGATTGCAAAGGGTGGTCACGCGATCCCGGGACACCACAACCCTCATAAACGTGGGTCAGTTGCCAAGTGTCTGAATTTTAATCACGTGACCACAGGGATGCTGCAATGGTCGTAAATGGGAAAAACTTTTATTTAAAAAATGGTTATATAAAACCCTAGTGAGACTGCACCTACAATAGTGCAGCCAATTTTGGCCACCATATCACAAAAAAGATGTTGAGAGTTTGGAAAAAGTTCAGAGAAGAGCAACTAAGATGATCCAAGGCCTGCAGACTAAAACATGCAAAGAACGGCTGCAGGACTTGGGTTTGGCCAGTCTAAAGAAAAGAAGAAATAGGGGAGACATGATAGCAGTCTTCCAGTATTTGAGGGGCTGCCACAAAGAGGAGGGGGTCATGTTATTCACCAAAGCACCAGAGGGCAGGACAAGAAACAACGGCTGGAAACTGATCAAAGAGAGAAGCAACCTGGAAATAAGGAGAAACTTCCTGACAGTGAGGACAATTAACCAGTGGAACAGCTGGCCTCCAGAAAAAGTAGGCGCTCCATCACCGGAGATTTTTAAGAAGAGGCTAGACAGTCACTTGTCTGAGATGGTATAGGTTCTCCTGCTTGAGCAGGGGGCTGGACTAGAAGACCTCCAAGGTCCCTTCCAGCTCTATTCTATTCTAGTCACTTTTTCCAGTGTCGTTGTAACTTTGAACAGTCCTGCATCCTTTCTTTCCAACTATTTCCAATAATACAGAGTAGCTCTACTTTCTGGCAACAATACTTTCCATTCGTCGAGTGATCCGTCAGGAGGGAGGCTCTTATAGGTGGATTCATACAGGGGTTTGTTCACTGCCAATTAGATAAAATGGACTGGATTTTAAGGGACCAAAATGCACACGTAGCCACAGTAATGTACTGCGAGAGAGCGGCCCTCCGTCACATCCGTTTGTTAGTCAAGGCAGCCGAGATGCAATTTAATGGGCGAGGAATAAGTACAGCAGAGGACGGAGAGGATTAAATTCTGCCTGATCAGCAAGGTTTCGAAGACCGGCTCGCCAGCTGAAGTGGGTGCCATATCTATAAGTCATTTTGTTTTATAGGCCATTACGATCTCTGGAGAGAGGCTGCATAGAGACCGCTGCTTTTTGTTGAAATTAAAATGTCAGAGAAAAAGAAATAGAACAAAACAGGGAATCTGCAATTAATTACAAGGCCATAAAAATTCAATAATCAGGAGGCTGTGCTGCTATAGGCACAGCGGTATCTGATTCGGGCTAACAGGAATAGAATACATTAATCTTTTCAAATTAGTTTTTTAATCTGACAGGGATATATGGTGACGTGTTCTTTTACTGTTCAAGCAGAGCTGCTGTCTAATATATAATGCTGAGTGTCTGGAAATAGGACATCTATAGCCATTTGGTGACTGCAACATTTTCACAGCATTTATTCAGCCCACTCTGTACACCTGTCCTATAGCAATCAGGCACAACGGATTGCAGGTTCATGTCCTGGTCCCAACACTGGAAGGAAGGAAGAAAGGAAGGAAGGAAGGAAGGAAGGAAGGAAGGAAGGAAGGAAGGAAGGAAGGAAGGGAGGGAGGGAGGGAGGGAGGGAGGGAGGGAGGGGAGGAGGGGGGAGGGAGGGAGGGAGGGAGGGAGAGAAAGACGGAGGGAGGAAGAAAGGAAGGAAATGCCAAGAACAAAGGCAAACTGTGGTTTGTATTAAATGGTGGTTTATCTTACACTATCTACAATATCATACACCAGGAACAATATACATACACATGCTAATACAGCAGGATCCAACAAACCACAATTACAGCAGGATGCAGAAGACAAAGAACACATCAGCAGAGCCTTCCCTTTATACAAATGCTCTTAAAGAGACACAAACCCTGCTGAATCATTCTCATCATTACATCTTACATTTTATGTTACATAAGCTGGTTAGTTGTCACAGTCCTGTACAGCACTCAATCTGAAATTACCCCTGTCCCCCCTCCAAAGATGTTTCCTCTACATCTTGAGGATCAATAATTGTGCTACAGATCAACCGAGTGTTGGCCTGTTGACTGGGTGATTTAATTGTTGTTTCCCTTTGTATCTGATTCCATGTCAAAAATGCCACCGAAACGGGCAAAAACATCTGGATGCAGCACTTTTTAAATTTGCTAATTCAGTGCTTACCCTGGATGCCGGTCATCCTCTCTAATTATCCTGGGTTTGCAGAAGGCTGTGGGTCGCATGGCATCGCTTCTGAAAAGCCTTTTATTTTAAAACTTGTGACAAGCTTTGACAGAGCTATGACAATGATGACAGAGAATTGGAAATAGAGAGAAAGAGGTGTGAATGCTTTTGTGCACAAAGAAGAAAAGAAAGCGAATATTACAAAGCTTCTTGTCTTGTATATTTGTATGGGTTCCCCCCCCCCTTTTCTTCACAGCCTGCACAACACAACAATGCTACAATACATAAACCACAGCTAACTTCAGATAGCCTCAGACCAATCCACGTTCACACTGACCATGTAGTTTTCCTCCAAGCACCAAAAGATGAAGTAATTTTTGCAAACAGGCCATACTCTATACATCCGTAGGTCCTCAAAAGCTAGAAAGGAAGTTTTGCTCATTTCTTTTCTTTTATCCCACACAGCACTCAGTCATGGAAGGTGTGGAAGAGGGAAACTTCACCAATCTAGAATGATCCCAGTTCTGAAGTCTCTAGACCTATTCAAAGACATAGCAATTACTTAAAGACTGCAATGGATTGTTTCTGATCTAATTCTGAGATAGCTGCTTGCTGCTCAGAACCTGTGTTGCTTGGACACTACATAACTATTTTTAATAAATGGATGAATTTTGGAAAACCTTTGGTTTTTCTGTGGAATATGGGAGGCCTGAGACCATTCTGGCAGAGGACAATTTCTTAACCTTCAACAATCATAATATTAATATTAATGTTATTGGTGTAGGCCAGGGGTCTCCAAACTTGGCCCTTTTATGCTTGTGGACTTCAACTCCCAGAATTCTTCTGCCAGCATGGTTGATGTAGACCAGGAGTCTTCAAACTTGGCCCTTTGATGACTTGTGGGCTTCAACTCCCATAATTCTTCTGCCAGCATGGTTGGTGTAGGCCACGGGTCTTCAAACTTGGCCTTTTGGTGACTTGTGGACTTCAACTCCCAGAATTCTTCTGCCAGCATGGTTGATGTAGGCAGGAGTCTTCAAACTTGGCCTTCTTATGACTTGTGGACTTCAATTCCCAGAATTCTTCTGCCAGCATGGTTGTTGTAGGCCAGGGGTCTTCAAACTTGGCCCTTTTATGACTTGTGGACTTCAACTCCCAGAATTCTTCTGCCAGCATGGTTGATGTAGGCCAGGGGTCTTCAAACTTGGCCCTTTGATGACTTGTGGACTTCAACTCCCAGAATTCCTCAGCCAGGCACATGTCCACAAGTCATCAAAGGGCCAGGTTTGAAGACCCCTGATGTAGGCTTTCATGGCTAATATTTGTTGGACAATGTTGAGCTTCATGGTCAATAAAACCTGAAGCCCAACACTGCCAAATTAATGTTATTATTGTTTATTCTTGATATACTAAATTATTGGCTTTTATCTTACTTTTAAGACTTTTTAAGATTAACCATCCGGAGTTTATGGTGAACAGGATAGAAACTTTGCAAGTAAATTTAAAATAAGAAACAGTAATCTCTAATTAATTTTATTCAGATTACAACTACCTGATTTCAGGTTTTGGAACTACTATAAGAAAATGCAAAACTGATTTAATTGAAGAATATAAAAGGACAAGGAAATTAATTTATAATAGCCAATATTAGCTGTTCAGTTCTGTTCAATGTCCCACAAAAAAACACCAAAATATTCTTGTGAATGTTGATAGGCAGATAAAATGTAACAGTTAAGATTCACACATGCTGTATATCTCTGGAAACTTGGAAAGAATATTTCACTCACAAAATGCATCCGAGACTGTCAACCATCATATATGGCAGCCAATATTCACTATATTTCAGATGTTAGCTCCAAGAAGTTGACTGAAAACCAAAATTCAGAAGAAATGCTAATTTACAGTGAATAAATAAATCTCCCTGTAGGTTTATAATGATCTCTTCTCCCACTAAAATACAATCTCTTCTGCAATTTACAGAGACAGATGTGAAGAGTGGAAAGTAGCTAATCAGTGAAGGGAATAATCAATTTTGGGAAATTACAGGAAACAGCTGTAAGAAATTTATAGAGGAATACAGAAACACATACAACATCCTTATGATCCTGAGAATCTAGGTGTCATCCATGTACAAATAAAGATAAATATAACCCCAGATAGTTAACATTTTGTTGCAGTTCAGGCTTATTCAGTCACCTCACCTCCGGTTTCCTAGAAATGATTTATCAATTCAGGACTCTGATTGAAGGTTCACATTTAGGAAGCCTTAATAGAACCCCATTTTGACAGTTCCTCTTTCCTTTTTAAAGAAACAGGAGGGGGGAAAAATACATTAAGTTTGTTATTATTTTTAGCATTTTAAAAGTAGATTCCTCCCATAGATATCCTGACAGTATTACCTTCGTTAACATCCACAAAGCAGGAATCAGAATGGACAAGATGGTGGGTATTATACTGATGCAAGCCCAGTTCCTCTTCTGCGTGGGTAGGATGCTGTTTCCGCAGACACGTATCTAGAAACACAAAGGAACAGAAGAAACGTCTCTACCTCTGAAGGACAAAATGATGGAGAATAATCTCTGGGGATCTCCCTTAAGGAAATCCAGGCATAAAGTGGATGGAATTCCTAGAAGCAATGAATTAAACAAGGTTGGCCTCTGGGTAAAATTCTGTCTCATTATTAGAGGGGGGGGGAGGAGAACCCAGCGTAAAGGAGGGGAAGCATTGATTCGGAATATCCCAGAGAAACCTTGACCTGGGTTGCCGCTATCTATGGCACATCTAAAGCTGCTCAGGTCTACCCTTGCTTTATGACTCATCTGAGCTCAGTCCTGCACCCAGGCAGGAAAAACTGAATGTGCAGGTACAGAATAGGCAGGACCTGGCTCAACAGTAGCAACGGTGAGAGGGATCTGGGTGTCCTGGTGGGACACTACTTAAGGGTGAGCCGGCGTAGTGCTGCAGCTGCCAAGAAAGCCAATGCAGTCCAGGGGTGCATCAACAGAAGGTCAGCATCTCAAAATTTGGGTGGTGTTTTCCCAAAAAGCAACTGGACTGTTTTTTCAGAAGAAAGAAGAAGAGAAAAAGAGGAAGAGGAAGAGGAAGAAGAAGAGGAGGAAGGAGGTGGAGGTGGAGGAGTTGTTTTGCTTCTCATCCAGGAAGCTTCATCAGTTGTGACTGGAAAAAAAAACAGTCCAGTTGCCTTTGAGACAACTACGATCTGGTCTGTGATGCCATTGATAGACAGAAGGACCGCATCAAGATCGTGAGAAGTGATCGTACCGCTTTATGCTGAACTGGTGGGGCCACCCTTGGACTGCAGCATACAGTTCTGGTCACCACGATTCAAGAAAGATGCTGAGACCCTAGAAAGGGTGCAGAGAAGAGCAACAAAGAGGATTAGGGGACTAGAAGCTAAAGAGGACGATGAAAGGTTATGGGAACTGAGAATGTCTATTCTAATGAAGGAAAGGAGTAGGGGTGACATGGATTTTCTAATATTTGAGGGGCTGCCACGGAGAGGAGGGAGTTGACCTATTCTGCCTGTGAATGGTTAAAGGAGCTAGGTATGTCTGTTTCAACGGCCAGAGAAGCAGGAGGAAAGAAACGCCAATTTAAGACTGTGACGGGGCTTCCTATCGTGTGTCATGGCCGCAAGTCAAGACCTTTATCTTCTGTAGAAAAGAAAGGTGCAAGAGAAAGATTAGTATCTTTGGTTCAAAGAACTCTTATTTTTTGCTGGAAGCCTCACTTGTAAACAGGTCTGGCATTCGGTATTTCTCAATCCTGGAGTCCACCCATCTTCAAGGGGAAAAAGAGGAGAGATACTATGTTGGGCGAAGCATCACTTCCTGCTTTGCTCCTATTTGAATTAACCATACATGTTCATTCAGTAAAAAGTCAACATCTGCATAAGGAACAAGCCATTCAAGTATTAAAATCACAGAAAGAAACACAACTGAGTTCGTTCGGGGTACAACTCCATTCGGGAACAGACACAGTTGTGTTTCTTTCTGTGATCTTAATACTCCTTTTCTGTGGATAAATTATTTAGTATCTGCTGGATGTATGGGCTTCTGCAGGAGAACAAATGATGGCCCATGCGTGACAAAGTCGTCATGGAAATGCCAGAATTTATTTCACCCATGTCATCCTTTTGGCAAAATCTGTCACTCTCTGGAATGCATTCAGTTCGCAATCAATTAAGGCAGTCAATTCCTTTCCTTCCTTTGGCTGTTCCAAAATGCAAAATCTCACAGGGCTGAATTTGGGGGATTTTGGATACCAGCGTTGCAGCCTGTCAAGATTTTGATCGATCTTGATTCTTCCTGCTACAGTGTTAACTCTCCCTTCCAGCTTCATGTCATGTGCAAGCGTGACAGATTTAACTGTATAATTTCATCCTAGCAACTTACGAAAATGTCAAACAGCATAAAGCCTAGTAAGATAGAAGGAACTTTTTGCACTTCTCCTCGTGTTGACATCTACTGGACCATTTTCAACCAGAGGTGGATCTACAGACTGGAAATATTATAAATTTATCAACTTGCAGATAGGAATATCAAGGGAGACTTTGGTAAATGCATTAGTGAGATCAAATTATTGTCAATGGCCTCCCCCAATCAATATCTCAACCAAAGAAAGAGATGGAATCACTTCAAGGAAAACATGTTAGCTCTGAATTATTAATCATCCTTTTTCAACTACTCATGAACAGATAATTTAATAATCTGCCCTAGAATTTTGCTGTTATCAGTTTGGGACGGCCAATTTCTCAGATCTTTTTTTCCACAAATAGCCTCATCCCCCATCTTCTGATTTTCACATTTACTCCAAGAATTCTCAAGGAATAAATGTGCAGAATCCAATAATAATGTCAAGAATTTCAGTTTATATCAATGTCATGGGATTATATTCACTTAATCCTGGATATTTCAAGTTGAAGGGTATGTTCTGTATAACCATATCTTCATTGGTCGTAGGTGCAAGCCTTTTTTTTTAAATGAAATTTTTGGTACTTTTGCTGGTTTAACGTGCTTTCCATTATGGGAGAAGGCCAAACAAATAACAGTTCAGTAATTCTGTCTTTTCCAGATCATGTCTGGCAGCCAATCCCCTTCCTTAACCATCTCACTCTGAACAGAAACAGTTTTATACCTCTTTCATAAAGACCTCTTTATCTGGACCTTTACCATTTCTGGAAGGAAGGAAGGAAGGAAGGAAGGAAGGAAGGAAGGAAGGAAGGAAGGAAGGAAGGAAGGAAGGAAGGAAGGAAGGAAGGAAGGAAGGAATTAGTAATAGCACTTAGACTTATATACCACTTTACTGTGCTTTACAGCCCCTCTCTGAGCAGTTTACAGTCAGCCTGTTGCCCCCACAATCTGGGTCCTCATTTTACTGACCTCGGAAGGATGGAAGGCTGAGTCAACCTTGAGCTGGTCAGGATCAAACTCCTGGCAGTGGGCAGTGAATTAGCTTGCAATACTGCATTCTAACACCTGCGCCACCACGACTTCTTATAAGCTATATAATACAAAAGCCTACATAATATAAAAGCGGAAAGGCTGGACCAGATGCAAGCGGAATGCAGACACAAGTCTTTGGATACTTGCAGTGGTCAACTGGAATGGCAGAAGCCTCTGAAGAAGATTTTGGAAGGGGAAGGTATGAAGTGGGAGGAGATCCAGCCAATGGACAGGGTAACCCTCCTTTTTGGGACGTTTCCTTTGAAAACAGCTGGAAATTAGCAAACAGAAGAGAATATTTTTACCTTGGGGTTGAACTGTGGGGTCCTTTATGCTCTCTGAGCTTGGTTGTTTCCTTGCCGACGTTTCCTTGCCAACCAGGTGACATCATCAGTGCTAGGTAATCAGTGCTAACACGGATGATGTTACCTAGTGGGGTAATGAAACGTCTGCAAGGAAACAACCCAGCTCAGAGAGCTCCAAGGACTCCCAAAACAGATGCATCTGCTCTAAACTTTTGAGGGTTTTTTCTTTATTTAGCAGTCCTGATCAGACCAACTGCTTGCCAGTTAGAAGGCTTTCTCTTCACCCTCTGTCCTTTTTGGTAGCTAAAGAAAGTTCTGGGCCTGTCCTAACCCAGTCAAAGTTCATCAAAGCAGCCCCAAATTCCTGACATTTATTGGGCTCATTCTAGGCCAGCTCTTAAAATTGGAGACAAGAAAATGCAGGGAAGAAATATTTTCTAGCACCGTCGTTTTTACTTCTTCTTTTTTCCCCCTAATCAGGTAACAGCAGTTTTTCTACACTTATTTTTCACTTAGTGTAGTTTTTACAGCAGCTAAATTATTCTGACATACTTTCGGAATGCCAGGTGATTTACGCATCCAGAATCCCTTCCAAAAAGCATGAAAGAAGGCCTCACTTAATTCTAAATAAAAGTCCTTTTGGTGATGATGCTCTTAAGGGAAGTAAGTTTTAAGCGCAGCTGCGCTTTGACAGCAAACTTACATTCATTTTACAAGAACAGAAGTTATGAGATCAGTTACCCGATGAGTGGCAGGGATATAAAAACAGCTCGGGGTGACTGTTGAACTAAAAGATGTCTTGAATTATTGCAAAATGTATATATTAAGAATTTCAACAAACCAGGAGGAATTTTGGAATGTCACAGAAAAGCTGCTTCGCAGTTTCAAAATACAATCCTCTCATAATGATTCTTTCCAAATTCAAAGAAGAATATAATGGGGAAAGCACACATGTGTATTTACATACTTCTGTCAATTCTATTTATATGATATGTAAGTGATTATTGCTTATTGGCTAAAAAGAATCATATGCACTTAGAGTAATCCTGACTTGTTCATGAAAATAATCTGTTCAAAGAGGAGAAATATGGGGGCATGATGGAGAATTTAAGACTTCAATTCTACCAAATGACTGCACTTATTTTAATTTTTTTTGGGGGGGGGGAACTGTGTAGGAGCAGATGGGCGAATCTGGCTTTGTATAATTTAGGACATGCTGGCTGGGGAATTCTGGGAGTTGAAGTCCGCACCTCTTAAGGTGGCCAAGATGGAGAAACATTGATTTAGGAAACACTTCGGTTCTGTTATTCTTACAGCCCACAAAGTATTGAAGAGAGTTGTGTCGAATATTCCTTGGGTACATCTGCAAATACCCTTGAAAGTAAAACTTATAAAAGATGCAACGCCTGTTTGAAACGTGGAGTGAAGAGGTGTCCAAAGAGGAAATTAACCCTGGAACTGGAAAGGATCCAAATGGATCGTTTGAGCAGCAAAAGGAGCAGCGTGGATTCCAAGCCATGAGATTGCTTCCATGTGACGGGGCATCTTCCATTTCTCGTTCATTTTTCCATCTATGCCTATAAATAATGATGTGATGATAGCCACAGACACTCCTCGGTTATCCTTGGGAATCCAGAATTTGTCTTTCATTCAACAGCCGTGGATATAAGTAAAATAACATTAGGCCTGGCCTAGCGGCACACAGGAAAATTATCCAAATAAAGTTTGTTCAGTCTGCCAGGCATCCATGTTTTTATTCACAAAGCTGACCTAACAGAATGTCAATTTCAGTGAAAATCAATGTTAGGGCATGACTTTCTTGAATCGGTTCCAGTCACAATATTTGTGTTGGACAGCACCAACAAAAAACCTGTCATTTAGATGGATGGGTTTTAGGAAACAGGCATAAAAAAACAACATTCCGTTCAGTTGTGGGCCCTATCGCAATGCTGAAAGCTTAAAAGAGGGAAAATGCTATTTAGAGAACATAGAATCACAGACTTGGAAGGAACCTTGGAGATCGTCTGCTCAAACAGGAAGGGCTGATACCATTTCAGACAAATGGCTGTCCAGTCTCTTTTTGAAAGTCTCCAGTGATAGAGCACATAACAGAACAGAACAGAACACATAATAGGATAGAATAGAACAGTGTGCAGGAATAGAACAGAACGCAGAACAGAAGAGAAGAGGAGTAGAGTAGAGTGCAATGGAATGGAATGGAATGGAACAGAATGGAACAGAACAGAACAGAACACAGTGTTTCTCAACCTTGACAATTTTAAGGCATGTGGACTTCAACTCCCAGAATTCCACAGCCAGCAATGCTGGCTGTGGAATTCTGGAAGTTGAAGTCCACATGCCTTAAAATTGTCAAGGTTGAGAAAAACTGGAATAGAATATAGGATAAAACAGAACAGAATGTAGAACAGAACAGAATGTGGAATGGAATGGTACAGACAGAACAGAACACAGAATAGAATATAATTTTTTTGGGTCAAGTATGATTGGACTCACAAGGAATTCGTCTCCTGTGCACAAGCTCTCAGTGTACGTACAAACTTCAAAGTGATAGGTCATAGATCATAAATCATAATTACAATCATTAGTCATACGATACAAACAGGTGATAAATCATAAGATGCCCATAGAAGAAGACAGTAGGAAGGATGAGAAAATGAGAAAAAATGAGAAGATGGGAAGGATAATAGCAATGCAACCTCCTACGTGGGTGAACATCTTTAGGCCTAAGACAGAGAAGGATGGGGCAAGCGAGTTCATCGCCTCAAAAAAACCCATGCTTTATCCCTTCTAGGATTTTTATTTTTAAAACTGGCTTGTTTATGTGTGATCTAGCATCAAGCAGCCTCCACTTAAAGATCAGTGGCTTGTTTTCAAAGCAGAAACAATGGCAATTTATTAAAAACGGTAGGAAGCACCATTGCAACAGTCTTAGGATAAATTGTTCACTATTGCAAGTCATTAATGGCAAGTATCCAGTTCATGAGCTTTTTACAGTTCCTCGAAATTGCCCTTCCTTCTGTGAATTTCCAAGCATGGAGCTGAGCATAATTTGAGGCATAATAGAAACGTTCTCTCTCCCATCAATCTCGGTAACGATCTAAACTGCTTCTGATTTACATAACTATAGCTTTGTATTTGGAAACTTAATCTAGATTATGAAATGCGACAGTGTGACATAGAAAGTTTCACAATGTTCATATCTCAGGATTTTTTCTCTTTGCATTGGACTATTCAAGAACGCAATGCCTGAGTATTTATTTGAAGTCCACAAGTCTTAAAAGTTGCCAAGTTTGAAGACCCCTGTCCCAGCCCATCTAAAAGGCTTCTTAGGATCCCGATATAATAGAAGGGATTATCATCAGCATCCTGCATATACCATATTTTTTTCTCTGCACTAGCCCAACTCAGTTCAAACCACAGTAATTTACACATACCAAGTCATATGCACATAGCTTAAATGAAAGGAAAGCATATTTGCAATTTAATAAATAAAAGCTATCCTATTTGGCTCTAATTAATGTTTGCCTTTTCATTATTTGCTATAATGACACCCCAGAGCCAAAACAAGCTTTTAAAAATTAATATGCCTGCCTTTAATTGCATTGTTTCAAATTTGCTTTTGTCAATGAATCAGCTAAAACCTCAACAGATTGATCTGCCATTAAAAAAAAATAGTATCTAGACTCACAGTCAGATACTAATCAGTTGCCATGAACTTTTATCCTGTCCACACAACAACAACTGCCAATTAATCATCCTCAGGCTTCTGCAGCAACGGCAACTTTGTGACCCACAGTTCGGGCCTCTTTGTTTCAAATGATGCCCCCCCCCATCTTCACGGTCTTGCGTGGCCACTGTTTCAGGTAGAAGCAAAAAAATGCCGTCTTGCAACCAATTAAAATGGTCAGCCAACCTCAGAATTTATTTAGGATACCAATATCCTTGGTTCTGATTCTACGCAGAATGGATACCACAATGGAAAAGAATATTTGTAGCCCTGGACTGAACAATGGGGGGCCTTGGTGCCCTTTGAGCTTGATTGTTTTCTCGTAGACTTTGCGTTACCAAACTAGGTTTGGTAAGGAAACATCTGCAAGAAAACCACCAAGTTCAGAGAGCACCAAGGGCCTCACAGAAGGGATAGCTTATGAAAGAAAAAGTTTGTAGGAGAGTTGAAGTTCAACTCTCTGGGATCATGGAACTCATCAAGGAAGAGTATCTTGTTCAGAGACATCCCTGCTTATGGAAAGCCTGCATGGAAGCACTTCCATTCTTTCTGCTCTCTGCAGAAAGCGATTACACATCTGACCTGTTGCCACCAAGAATTTGGGTCTGTCTTTTATGCAAAACTTGTCTTTTATAAAATAATCAGTCTAACTGGGAGATATTTTCAAGCTCGTGGTGTTCATGCTGCAGGACTCAGCTGATTATTAAGTTCTGGAGAACTTCAACCAGACATCTATCTAGTGGGCCCCATGAAGTTATTTTGGAAGATTTAGGAATCTCCTGACTGGAGAAGATTCTAACTTCCATTTGCACTCATTATGTGACTCTCTTCCACTTCACCTCTTGCATATGAACCGGATTCAGTGCCTTAAAGCCAAAGGTTATGGAGAAATCCACTTTTCTCTAGCCGGTCTCAGAAGAGAATCTACCAATCTTCAAGGACAAAGTAGCTGTCACCAGATTCTCAGCAGAGAAACATCCATATGTTCTCCTGCAGGCCCTCTCTTTTTAGTTTCACTATTTTCAATAAAATTCCCATTCCTATTTTTTTGAAAAGTCAGTGTGCTTTATTAGTATAGATTTAACGAGACAGCACAGCACTAAGCTAACATTCCTTGTATAGTAATTTACACTAACTCCTCCCGCTGAGTACATATTGCTCCCATCAGCCAATAAACAGTGTAACCAAATGTCCAGATAATTTGAACAGCATGTTGTGGTTTTGGAATAATGTGACAAAGCAGAGAGACACAGATGACTGAGCAATATGCCAATAAAATGAAAAGAAATAAATTTGGATCGTGGTAGCACATGTGTATTCACAATTAATAAATTCCACTCCATCAGCCCATGATTTAATTATCTATTATGTATAGATGTAGCATTAATCATTCATGGATACGGTTAACTGGATGGGGATTTGCAAAGCATGCGATGGGTACTTTACGTTTACATTAAACTCTAAAAGTGGAGAGAAGGAAAAAAAACTTGGCCATCTTTTTCAGCTTTCTCAATATATAAATATGACAAATTGTAGCCTAGAAAACAACGTTGTCAGCTATAAAAAATTTAAACAAGATGCACACTTTGCTCCATTGCCAAGTGGCTTAGCAAATTGAACTCCTTGGCTCACTGGGGCTCAAGATTTTCAGCACATTTTACAAGAGGAGATTCTTTTGTCGCAACAGATGAACCCGTTTCTTTAAGCTCTAATTCTCACCCAGGAATCAAAGACAGGTTTGCTCTTGGGAGATTTTTCCAGATCCCAAGAAATCCTTAAGATTTTTCCATGACTTGTAATGATCTCAAAGTGCATGGTAAATCTATTTTGAAGAAAACGGCTCGTTGTTCTTGCAGAAATAATTGCTGTACAGTGGTAGGGAGTTGCGATTGGAGGATATTGGGCAGGGGTCCTCCACCTTGGCAACTTTTAAGACTTGTGGACTTCAACTCCCAGAATTCCTCAGCCAGCTTTGCGGAGTTGTCCACAAATCTTAAAGTTGCCAAGGTTGAGGACCCCTGATCTTGGGAACAAAATAGGTACGCTGGTTTTTTTTTTCTTTTTACGACCCTGTGATCCCTTGTATCCAGGTGGAATCAGGGCAACGGAAGGGAGCTGAGCATTTCCTGGCCAGATGCCCTTTCTGATGCCCAGCAGCAGATATTGTCTCTTTGTGCCCTGACAGAGAAACATCTGCTGCTGCCCAGGATTGAACTCTCAGTCTCCCAAGTGAGAGGCCAGCATCTTCACTTCTAGGCCACTGCGCCACTCTCATGGGTGCATTTGTGATTATTCCAAAATATAGAGAGGTACAAAATCCCCCCAACCTAAACCTTCCTTTGACATGAAGGATATGTTAAATGTTATACTATCCCAAATTCATGTAAAGCATTCTCTTAGGGAAGACACAGTAGTGCTGGAAGAAAAGGTGCTTACACCAAGGGGAAAAAAACTTGGCAAGGAAAATAAGGAATCTCAGATGGAGCCTATTGACAAGACTGGAACACAGAAGACAGAACAATAAGCTTGGGAAGGGACACTGGAAGTCTTCTAGCCAAACTCCCAGCTCAAGCAGGAGACCTTCTACAATTGTGGAGAAATGATTGTCCAGTCTCGTCTTGAAAACCTCCAGTGATGGGGCACCCTCAACGTCCAGAGGTAAGCCGTCCCACTGATTAATTGTTCCCATTGTCAGGAAATTCCTCCTTCGTTCTAGATTGGATCTACATTGGACAAAAACTTGGCTATTGTGTTATAAGTTACCCAAGCAATACTTGGATGTGCTACATTCTGTGTCCCTTTTAGACCTAAAATCAACTTTTCCCAACCAAGCCCTCATTTCTGGGATAGGCTTAGACAGTATGACTCAAACATGGGTGGACCTGCTGTAGTGATTTTCACCAGGTTCCCGTGATTTATATCAGAGTCTCCTCAATCATGTGTCAGATCAATCCCCAAAGCAATCAATTAAATTCACCACTTCTTTCCGTGGGTGATTTTCTTGGCATTAGTTATAACCCGATACTATTACGAGCACGCTGGTCATTGCCAGCTGAAATATTTCTCTCCCCCTTTGTCATAACTTGCATCTGTTAGAACAGGGCTCTTCCAACTTGGCCCTTTGATGACTTGTGGACTTCAACTCCCAGAATTCCTCAGCCAGGCACATGTGCCTGGCTGAGGAATTCTGGGAGTTGAAGTCCACAAGTCATCAAAGGGCCAAGTTGGAAGAGCCCTGTGTTAGAGCCTGGGGGATGCAAGAGAGGCTTGAGAAAACAGACCTGAACTGATAAGAGATCGATCAGGAGATAAAGAAAATGAAGTGAAGGAGAAAGCTTAGATGGTGTTGGGATCAGAGAAAGGGAGATGGCTTTACCAGTCAAGATTAAAAAGGAGCAAAAAAGGGGAAAATAGACATTTTTATAATGCTCATCCTTTGTTTAACGAAAGTGGGGTGGGAAAAAATCTCCTGATATAATTTCTATGTCAATGTGCTGGCAAATTAAGAAAAATCTTTCCGGACCCATAGAAAAACATTACCAAACTAACCTCTGGAGTAAGGTTCCAGCTCTGATTCCAAAGTAGGAGAGCTTTGGGGCTTAAGGGCAACTTGTTTCAACAAATTCCCACAAAGGAAACAGAAGGAAAGCCTTAGCAGTCCCTGGCTGGATCCACGTCATAAACCAGGTTTGCTCAAAAGGCGACTTGATGTTCCTGAAAGAGCTTGATTCCAGGAAATATTCAACCCAGCCAAGACTGCCTTTGAAAGATTCTTAGGGAAATGACAAGGCACTCAACCCTACACAGTTACGAGGACACATTGCGAGTTTTTTGTCTCTCTCAGCCCATCCTCTCAGCCTGAAGTAAAGAAAAAGACGCATGGGCTGGACACCAGTAACATCCATCAATGACAACAAATAGCTTGCCTGGAAAACCTGCCAACTGAGCTATCATGTTGATAAATTAAATCTTCGGGGCCCACTGTCAAAACAAACCTAATTTCTTGTAGGCATCTCCAAACCAGTAGAATTCTCTTAAAAACACCATATTTTGTGAGTGCTCATTGTAGTCCTTTCGCCCCCCATTCGGCAAGCACGACAGAACATTTTTGTCTGCCCTGAAATGAAGAATACTAAAAATGTTTCAAAAGCATCACCTCTTGCCTTCTTCTCTACACCTGTCGGTGAGAGCACTAATCTGTCAAAGCTGTTAATTCCAAATTTAGACCAGAAAGGTTACTGGGTAAAATTCACATTCTTCCTTTGTCAGAGGCCAGCATTCAGATCTAGTGCCTAGCTCTGCTTGAAATTACTGAAATTTAAGGTGACACAGAGAAGCAACTATTATTTTTAGGATTTATTTGTCTACATTTGTACCTTAGGATCCTTGAAAGGAGACAGAATGATTCTGCAGGATTTATTTTGAATTTTAGAGGCGTGTTGTTATTTACATTCCCTCTCCATCACCACCACCTCATTTTTCCCAAATATTTATTTATATTTGCATTTATATTTATATATACAATAGACACACACACACACGGATAGAGAAAGCGCATCATTTTAGCCATTGTCTATCCAGTACAGGATGAAGGCCTCTTTCACGTTTCCAATTAATACATTATACACACACACATATACAGAATGTGTCTGTGTGTAAATATATATGTATGTGTGTATGTATGAATATATGTGTGTGTTTGTTTGTGTGTGTGCATATGTATGTATGTGTGTGGTTTTCCAAGGTGGTTTTCCATTGCCTCCTTCTTAGGGTCGAGAGAAAGTGACTGGTCCAAGGCCACAGAGTTGGCTTTGTGTCAAAAGTGGGACTAGAACTCCCAGACTCCTGAGTCCTAACTTGACGCCTCCACCAGGACACCAGAAATACACAAAACGACTCTTCTGCTCCCCCTGATGGCTTTGGCCAACGCATTCCAAGCACTTTGTTTTAAGAAGATCTAGTGAGGTATAAACTGGGCGATCAACCTTAACTGAGGAGGTACCACAGGTAGCAAAGCCTAATGACAGTTCCAATCATTTCTGACACATGGTGGCGCAGTGGTTAGAATGCAGTATTGCAGGCTGATTCTGCCCACTGCCAGCAGTTCGATCCTAACCGGCTCAGGATCAGCCTTCCATCCTTCCAAGGTCAGTAAAATGAGGACCCAGATTGTTGAAGGCACGATGCCGACTCTGTAAACCACTTGGAGAGGGCTGGAAAGCACTGTGAAGTGGTCTATAAGTCTACGTGCTATTGCTATTACATTAGAAGTGCAAGGGTTCAAGTTTAACTCCAAGTAGGCTCACTCTCTTCTATGCAAACTAGGATCTGGAATCCAGAGGTTACCTTGTAAATCCAATCCAAACAAATCAATTAAATCAGATGGATCTAATGGTGATCGATGGCCAAGAAGGATTATCTTGCAAGGTATATTCCATCAACTCGGAGGAGCCCGCAGACACAGTCTCAGGATGCATTAAAGTAGCACTTTGTATAAAACCCTAACATATTATACTCCAAGGAAAACAGTGTGTTGCTGTTAACGTGTGTGCAGTAATCCACACCGAGTAAATACTTTGCTCTGAACTCTTGAAGCCCTTCACATCCTTGAAAGGGTTAATGTGGCAAAGATCACCCAGAATCCTTCTTTGTCATTATTTCTTCTATCAAAGAAGCTCTCTTGTTTTAACACGTGGAAAATGGATGCAATTTAAGAAAATTAGACATTTAGCTTGCATAATGAGCAAGCCTGATTTTTTTTTTTAACAATTTGCAGCTCTATTTTCTGCAATGTGACAAGTTTAAATGGCATTCAAGTAGCTTTTCAGGGAAGATGTCACTCTGTTTTCTTACTAATGCCTGAGCAACTGCCTTGTCTATTGTCAGGCTGTTAATTCGCTATTATTAAGTACTCAGGAGCTTCTGCCTTGAAAGGGCTGTCACTTATCCTTCCAGAATGGCTGAGCTTTAGAAACCTGGGGATGTGTCAGGTGTTCTGTCTGTTCCTTTCAACTGGCTGGAAATCCACATTTCAAAAAAGAGAGAGAGAAAGAGAGAGAAACAGGAGGCTTTCTGTTGCTTGCTCTTCCTTTGTCAACCTGTAAAAATGCACACTTGGGAAGTGGGGGGGGGGAGGCAAAAAGCAGCCGTAGCATTTGTTTCCATCCACAATGCACATTTAGGAAGACATCTTGCAGAACAGGTTGAGGGACAGGTTCCCAAATCACCGGATATTCAAAGAATATACCTGGCTTGGTATATTTTCATAGCATTATCCCCCAACTTGCAATATCGGTCCAACTTAAAAAAACAACAACTTTATATTGCTCATTTTTCTGGTAAAGATGAATATTTGTAGCTCAGGATTGCAATGAGGGGCCCTTGGCGCTCTCCGAATTTGGTTGTTTTCTTGTAGATGTTTCATTACCAAACTAGATAACGGCGTCAGTTCCAGAGAGCACCAAGGACCCCTCACTGCTCATATTCTCTTCCTTTCGTACAAATACACTAAAGAAGCAGGACATTGTGGTCCTTAAATTTCTTGAACTTCCAGGATTCAGCTATGAAATTCTTACTTATAAGAATACGCCTTGGGAAGTCACAGGCTCAGTTGTCGGACTCTGTGTGTGTGTGTGTGTGTGTGTGTGCGCGCGTGCGTGCGCACACACACACACACACCACTGGATAGCTACTGTAGTTCACTGCAACAACAGCTGAATCACTTGACCATAGTGAGCACAAGGTCACTTAACCGCACCGGTGAGACCACACTTGGGAGTGTTCTGGTCACCATAATCCCAGAAAGCATGCCGAGAAGAGCAACAGAGGGTCATGAGGCTAAATTGTATGATAAACGGCTGAGGAAACCAAATAGGTCTAGCCTAATGAAGAGAAGGAGTAGGAGGGACATTACTGTGACTGTCTTCCAGCACTTGAGGCATCGTCACAGAGGACTGACTTATTCTCCAAAGCCCCTGAGGGCAAAGCAAAAAGTAACAGATGGAAGCTTGTCAAAGACAGATCCAGCCTAGAACAAAGGAGAAATTTCCTGAGAACAATTAATCAGTGGAATGGTTTATCTCCAGAAGTTGTGAGTGCTCCATCGCTGGAGATTTTCAAGAAGGGGGTGGACAGCTATTTGACTGGGATGGTCCTGTCTTGAGTAGTGGTTTGGACTAGAAGACCTCTGAGGTTCTTCCAGCCTTACATTTCTATGTTCTGTCTGGAACACAGAAAAATGTTCTTTCTTCCTGATTCAAGATTGGGGGCCTTCTAAATTCCAGGCCCAGCTGCTACCAGTGGACCTACTTCTAGTAAGGGGTGGCCTGACCTTGGCTTGTTCCTAGTTGGGTATCAAATGTGTCCATGTGAACCCCAGAAACAATTCCTGAAGATCTCCTGTTCATCTCATGGGGACCTTTGGAAGAAAACAGATTGGTGAATTGGGCTTATCCGTGGAAAGGACACCCTTTATTTTTCTTACTCTAAGCACCAAAATGGCTTCATGGTTTATTGCTGTTCTGTAGGCTTAAACACATTCCAGCCTCAAGAGAAATAAGGAACATATCCAGAGTATTGTTTTAATGAAAGCATTATTTCCATTTTAGCTGGGGGGCGGGTTTCTGGAATTTGTATCCTTTCCATACTTACTTTTCTGGAATATCTACAAACACTATAGCTACATTTTTCTTTCCAGAAAGTATGGGTTAAGCACACTACATTTACTTTAAAATACAGTTGAAAACCGTTTCTTCTATAAGAAGAGGTCAAGTGCTATTGCTACTTTCAGCAATTCACATGCCTGTAAATGTAACATTTCTTCCTTACTGTGGTAGCCTCCACATGTCTGTCTGTCTGTCTGTCCATCCGTCCGTCCATTCATCCGTCTGTCCATCCATCCATTCCTCCAGGCCTGGTCAAAAAGAGATAATGAAACTGCTGTAGGAATTGTGGACAGTTGGTTTTGGAATAAATTCCAAAGAATAAGTTCAGGAACAAACATTTCTGATTCATTAATGCAGAGAAATAAAACCAGCTGAAGCTCATGCTGAAAACAGACAAACAATGGGGGGAAAAGGCATTCAGGAAGCTTTCCCATTATTCATTGTGACAAGAATGAAAGTTCAGATTAACAAGTTTCTTTCTCCACACAAACACAAAAGGATATGGAAGCAATTATGCACTCTAAAGGAGATAAAAAAGATTTGGGTAGCATGCTAACACTCCAGCACATGTACTGACACATGAATGCTGAATATTCTAACTATCCTAAGTGGGGGGGGGGGGAAGAAAGTAGAAAAATATGTTCTCTGTTAGTGAAAATAGAAAGCAGAAAGATGGAGGAGAAAAGATCTTAGAAAGAGCTTGGAAAGGATTCCATGGATGAGAATCCTCAAGGGGAAAAAACTCAAGAAGCTTGGGAAATTTTGAAAAATGAGATTATAAAAGCCCAGTCTAGCACAATACCAACGAAGAAGAAAAACAACAGCTCTCAAAAAAAACCCAGCATGGCTGCATAAAGAACTCTCTGATAAATTGAAAGACAAAAGGGACAAGTATAACAAGTGGAAAGAGGGGCACATAACTAAGGCAGAATATCAGCAAATAGCCTGAGCCTGCAAAGATGAAGTGAGGAAAGCTAAGGCTCAAAATGAACTAAGGCTTGTGACAAAAATAAAAACTAACAAAAAAGCTTCTTTCAACATGTAAAAAACAAGAAAAAAAGTTAAGGAAATGATTGGTCCATTAGTGGGAGAAAATGGTAAGAAGGTGACAAGCAACAGGGAGAAAACAGAACTATTTAACTCATTTTTTGCATCCGTTTTTACACAAAGGGAAAAAACCAATCCTAGTGATTGTTTACTAGGAGACTCCAAGATCCCTCTCACAGCTACTACTAATGAGCAAGGTACCATCTATACTATACCCGTGCATTTGGTTTTTCTTGCCTAAATGTAGAATCTTACTTTTCTCACCACTGAATTTCATTTTGTTAGATAGCGCCCAATATTCAAGTCTATAGAGATTCTTCTGTATCTTAACCCCATCTTCTGGAGTGTTGACTATTCCTACCAGCTTGGTGTCATTTGCAAATTAGATAAGTTCCCCATCTATCCCCTCATCTAAATCATTGATGAAAATGTTGAAGAGCACTGGGCCTAGGGCACCCCACTACACACCTCCCTCCATGTAAATGCAGTTCCATTCCAGTCAGAGCTGAAGAAGCTTCTTGGA
This sequence comes from Crotalus tigris, assembly GCF_016545835.1. Classification (NCBI taxonomy): domain Eukaryota; kingdom Metazoa; phylum Chordata; class Lepidosauria; order Squamata; family Viperidae; genus Crotalus; species Crotalus tigris. The sequence continues at coordinate 401,849 of NW_024096602.1, forward strand.
TGAGAAGCAAAACATCTTCAAAGAAAAACAAGAAAGTCCAGTTGCCTCCTGAAAAAAGCACCTTTGGGATTCCAAATTTTTCTCATCTACTGTCCAAGAACATATTTGCATCTTTTTAACAACATGACCTTTATAACCGACGTTGGAAGAGACTGAGCTTTTATTTTTTTAGATCTATCCAGGGAGGATCTGGATAAGGAAACCAGATCCCCTGGCAAGGAGACAGGCTGATGAAGACCAGGAATGTTCTCCTGCATGTTTCTCAATCAATTCATTAAGGCTTTTGCAGAAAACAAACCCACAAGATTGTGTTTCGTGATTCTAAAAGCACAGCCGTAATGCACTTAGGCGTGTAAAGGTAACATATGCAGAGCTGACTGAAAGCAAACAGTCAACCCGCAGGGAAAACAACACATCATATATTTTCTCCCTGACAAACAATGGAGAAAATAATGGAGACCCTCACAGAAACCAGTGTTGTAACCTCAGCATTATTGATTTTCATCAGATTTCTTAATCTAGCCTATGACAAAACTTTGGCCCTTGCGGTAAGATATAGCTTTCCAGGAAAAATGGTATTTGTAAAAGAAGTTTGTGATCCAAGTTATGGATTCTTTTGAAGGCAAACCCCTCCTGGAAGTGAGGAAAGGAGATGATTTTTTTCCTTTTCTTTTTTTTTTTGGGGTCTTTTGAAAAAAACCAAAGAAAGGTTTGGGGGACTTAAACAGTCCAGGTGGGAAAAAATGGTTCTCCTAAATTCTTCTGTCCTTTGCAACACAAATTGTTAAGATTTTATAAATGTATAAAGGTTAGAACCTAGAATCCTAGGCTGGAAGGGATCTTGGAGGTCTTCTAGTCCAACCTTCTGCTCAAGGCAGGAGACTTTGCATCATCCCAGCCAAATGGGTGCCCAGTTTATTTTTGAAAACCTCCAATGATGGAGCACCCACAACTTCTGTAGTCACTTTTGTTCCAAATGATTAATTGTTCTCACTGTCAGGAAATTCCTCCTTAGTTCCAGGTGGCTTCTCTCCTTGATGAGTTTCCATCCATTGCATCTTGTCCTGCTTTGGTAAATAGGTTGACCCCCCTTTTTTTGTGGCAGCCCCTCAAATATTGGAAGACTACTATCACATTCCCTCTAGTCCTTCTCTTTGCTGGGCTAGACGTGCGCCTCACTTCCCTCTGCAGGCATTTTTCCTAGCAAGGAGAACAAAAAGGATAGGACACAACTTTAGGTAGACCTTGACTTACAATCATAACTAAACCCACAATTTCAGCTGTAAGTCATGACAGTCGTAAAACGGGTCTCCAGGTGACCATGCCCGATTTGATGGCCTTTTTTGCAGTGGTCTGTATAAAGGGAACACCACCGTGTTCAGTGGACCCACTGCTCGCTGGGGGGGCGAGTGTTGCCAGAAACCTGAAGTAAATGCTGGCTTCGGGCAATGATGGGGCAAACTGCAGTCACGTGACCACAGGACACTGCAAACTGTCAATTGCTGAGTGTCCAGAACATGGTCATGTGACTGTGGGGGGAGGGGCAGTCATCCGGACTTCAAATCCAGGCCATCAGTCCATTTTTTGGGCTCCAATGTAACTTCAAACACTTGTTAATTGACCAGTCGTAAGTCCCACAGCTCCACTGCTGAGAAAGAAAGAAAGAAAGAAAGAAAGAAAGAAAGAAAGAAAGAAAGAAAGAAAGAAAGAAAGAGAAAGAAAGAAAGAAAGAAAGAAAGAAAGAAAGAAAGAAGAAAAAAAGTAGCAATATTTTGAAACAAGGTAGGTGGCAAATAAATTTAAAAAATAAAATAAAATAGAATAGAATAATACAATTTAAACATGTAAATAAATTACAATATAATATTTATAATATAAAATGATAAAATAAAATATAACATATAATATAATATAATACAGTAAAATATAAAATGAAAAAAAACAGGGAGCCAAATTGGTTCCTGTGACTTTGGCCTTTTGTCCCAGAGAAACTAAACCTTTTCGTGCTTCAAAAGCCATATTGTTTTATCCTTCCACTTACACCTAAAACAACATAAATCAACAAATGTAAAACAATCTACCACAAAAACAAAAGGGCTTTACAATGTGCAACAAGAATATACATCAAAAGAACACACACATACAAATCTAACTATAAGTAGAAAGTTCACCTGATCGTGTAGGAAAAGGAAAAATTAAGCTTTTTAACCAAGCTTTTTGGTTAAATTGGCTTTTTAACCAAACCCATTCAAAAACTTTTTCCAAAGGAAAAAATAAAATGACATTTTCTGATTAAGTAAACACATGGTTTTTTTTTCAAAAATTGGTATACATCTCTGAAATGCCATGTTTTATGTAATTCTGGAAGTATAGCACTTTTCCATTTACTAAGGATTGTTTTCCTATTGTTAAACCACAAAGAGGTAATCTTGCTTCATATATATGAATATACATACACACACACATATACACAAAGCACACACAAACTGATTTCCCTCACCTTGCAATCCGCTTTCCCTCATCCACCTAGCCAAATTCCTGATAGGGCAGCAAGGAGGAAAAACAAAAGTTGGTGACATATATATACTGATATAACAATATATGTCATTACCCTGATTTTGAGACGTTCCAAAGCACCTAACTCAAATGTGTTTTCTTTGCTGCAGTTACCCAGTCTCGCCACAGGATGGAGCCAGATAGTTGCAAATATGATTTATTGTCATTTCAATATAAATCCCTAGGCATTGTATGACTCCACTTCATGATTAAAATTATTTTACTCCTTTTTTTATCCCATATATACATAGGGGAAAAACCCACTTAGGGTTAGGGTTAGGTCCCCATGAACTTGGAGAGCAAAATGGACATCGCCAATGGATTCATAACACATCGGTATGCTTAGGAAGGTGTTGAATTTTGGAGCCTGCCCTATTTATGTTTCCTGGTAAAATACATGAGGAAATCCCATAGGGCTGTGGTGACGAACTTATGACAAGCGTGCCACAGGTGGCACACAGAGCCCTCTCTGTGGGCACGCATGCCATCGCCCCAGTCCTGGGCCTTCAGCCGGGTTTTATAAAACCTTTTCACTTTAGGCCTCCGCCATCGTGTGCAAAAAAAAAAAAAAGGTTCAATCAATCAATTTCAACTTCTCACAGGAAAAAAAAAGATCTCGCAAAGTTGGAATTGATTGAACTTTTTAGTCCCACTCAGTCTGCCGTTACCACCACAGCCACTCCCACCCAATCATCTGCAATTCCTTGAAGCAAGAACTTATCAGAACCAATTCAGAAAGCGTTGCCTTCATGCCAAGACCCAGAATTTGTGAGAATATTTTGATGTTGTGGTCTCTGCAATCGCTAGCAAAATGTTCTTTTCTTCTACCCATCCAAATAAAATGGCTTAACAAGAAGGTATTTGTCTCTTACAGTGGTTTGTTGAACAGTGCTGGAATATTTTTCTGAATAAAGGAAAACAAAGCTGGTTGATTAATTCTGCAGATCATTGTCCTACCCTGTCTGGAGGGCGTAACATGGTGGAAAATGTTGAGAGGGGTCTCATTAAAAGTTATTAAGATACTTATAATGTTGATAGAAATGTATCAGATCTCTTTTGAAAGCATTTAACTGAGGGTAGGGGGAGGAAATAATAATAGAAAAAGGAAGAAATAGTTTTGAATTTAAGTCAATTTTTTCACTGGGCAAGACACCATGTATCAGAAACTCTATTATACACTTTAGCAGAATCCCTAGAAAGCAAAGCAAAGCAAAACAAACCAGTCCTGGATTTTTTTTCCTAAAGAAAAAAAGATTGGAAAAAAATAACAAATAAAACCAAGGGTTGCCTGGCAAGATTGTAACATGGTAGAGAAGATGCAAACAAAAGAAACACAAAAAAGGGTTTGAATTTGAGGGGTGGGAGAAGGACCCACCAAGCAGAAGGGCAATCTTATTGCAAGAGAGGCAATCCCCATCAGTACCCTCCCCCCCCCCCCGAAGGCTGGCTAATGGGACCTGTAGTCCAAAGCATCTCCTAAATTCTGCATATAATCTTTATTTTATTTTGCATTTATTAAATTTTCAGATTTTTTTTAAACAGCATTTTAAGCATTTTCCTGCTCAACAAGAAAAAGTTCTCTGTTGGAAGAAGGGACGATCCCCATCACCATCCCAGAGGGGGCTGATGGGACTTGTAATCCAGTGGAAGCCCAAGTCACCCTCTGATCTCTCAATCCTAAAAAGCACAGCTGCAAAAATGATGGGGATATTTTAAAAACTGGGCCTTTGCAACGGGAGAGGAAGGGGTAGTGGGAGGCAGCCTCTCAGGCACAAGGGGAGATCCGCTGGCTGCCTGACGGATGGGGTTTGTAGTCCAAAGGGTCCCCGGGCGGGGCGAAGGCTCGAGGAGGAGGCATTACGCAGTCTAATCGCCCTCACCTGTGCGGCCGAGGCCCACCTGGCCCTGATGAGCCGTTTCCCGCGCCGCGGCCGTCTCCATGGCAACCGCTGCGCGAGCTGGGAAACCAGCCGAGCGCTCGCACCTGTGTTTGCCCGCGAAAGAGCACGCGCCTTCCCCGCCCAGCGCCCTCGGACTGCCTCGCGGGCTCCTGTCTGCACGCCCATCTCGCTCGTGATTGGCTGCTCCGAAAACGCTTCCCTCGGATTGGCTGAGCGTCCTCTCTCCTCTCCGAAAGGCGGGGGCATTTAAAAAGTCGGCGGGCTCCTCAGGCTGCGTGCAAAAAGAAAAGCGAGCGCGCTGCACGGGCAGCCGACGCCGCTACCGCGTCTCTTTTTCCTCAAAAGAGACGATGCTGCGGGGCGCCGGAGGGCAAAAATGTCTCTCTCCGGCACTCCCGCGGCCCAAGTCCTCGAGCTCGAGGCCGGGCAGGGCCTTTTGAGCTTTTGAGGTAATTGTACCTAAGACTTTTTTTTACCTTTTAGAGATGCGGAGGGGGGGGGGGCGTGAGTTCTTTAGCTAATTAATTCTCGGGGAGTCAGGATAGCACCTGTGGTAATTTTAAGCCCGGCATGTATTCTTTCGAGTAAAACGCCAGTGGTAGCTGAGGTAATAGCTCAACGGTGTTTTATTCAAAGGACTCCAATACCACAGGTCAGATACTTATCTCAGTCTGTCGCTCGGGGAATAACGCAAACCGCTGTGTCTTGAAGTAATTCTAGTGGAGTTCTTAAAATTTTGGTGGAACCTGAGATAATCTCAGCCATGTCCTTTTTAAAGGGACCAAACCACCACAGGTGAATAGGAGTTAAAATTAGCTTTAGAGGTAAAATTATCTCAGGAACTGACTTTCCTCTTAGGAATAAAGTGAATTCTTGGGGTAATTTTAGCCAAGAATTCAAGTTCTTAGAATAAAATTTTGGTGGAACTTGATAATCTCAGCCATGCCCTTTTTAAAGGGACCAAACCAGCAAAGGTGACTAGGAGTTAAAATTAGCTTTAAAGGTAAAATTATCTTCTCCAGAAGCAGTGAATGCTCCAACACTGGAAGTATTTAAGAAGAGACTGGATAGCCATTTGTCTGAAATGGTGTAGGGTTTCCTGCCTGAGCAGGGGGTTGGACTAGATGACCTCCAAGGTCCCTTCCAACTTTACTACTATTACTATTACTATCTCAGGAACTGACTTTCCTCTTAGGAATAAAGTGAGTTCTTGGGATAATTTTAGCCAAGAATTCAAGTTCTTAGAATAAAATTTTGGTGGAACCTGAGGTAATCTCAGCCATGTCCTTTTTAAAGGGACCAAACCATCACAGGTGAATAGGAGTTAAAATTAGCTTTAGAGGTAAAATTATCTCAGGAACTGACTTTACTCTCAGGAATAAAGTGATTTTTTTTTTTTTGGAACCAGAGGTAATTTTAGTCAAGGCTCAAGTTCCTAAAAGAAGCAAAATATGTAATAATAATAATAAAGTTGGAAGGGACCTTGGAGGTCATCTAGTCCAACCCCCTGCTCAGACACGAAATCCTATAGCTTTTCAGACAAATGGCTGTCCAGTCACTTCTTAAAAACTTCCAGTGTTGGAGCATTCACCACTTCTGGAGGCAGGTGGTTCTATTTCAAGTAACTAAAAGAAAAAGTTCAAATTACTTCAGGTCCAGGAATTGGACTTATTTTCTTGAAATAAAGTCAATTCTTGAGGCCTGAGGTAACGTTAGCCAAGGCTCAAGTTCTTAGAGTAAAATATTGGTGGAACCTGAGTTAATCTCAGCCATGTCCTTTTAAAAGGACCAAACCACCACAGGTAAATAGGAGTTAAAATTTGGGTAAAATCTAAGGTAATCTTAGCCATGTCCTTGCAGGCTAAAAGTACTGCAAGTAAGTAAAGGTGAAAGTTAACTAAAATTACTTGAAGCCCAGGAGTTTATTTGACTCTCAGGAATAAAGTTGAGGCAATTTTAGCCAGGTGCAGTTAAAGAGAGCTAAACTATCATAGGTGAACAAGCATTAAAATTAGCTTAAAGGCAAAATTGCTTCAGTACCTGGAGTTGCCTTTACTTTCTTCCAAGCCAATTCTTGGGACCTGAGGAAATTTTAGTCAAGGCTCAAGTCCTTAAAATAGGGGTCTTCAAACTTGGCCCTTTTATGAGTTGTGGACTCCAACTCCCAGAATTCCTCAGCCAGCGTGCTTGGCTGAGGAATTCTGGGAGTTGGTCTAGGGGTCTTCAAACGTGGCCCTTTTATGACTTGTGGACTTCCAGAATTCCTCAGCCAGCGTGCCTGGCTAAGGAATTCTGGGAGTTGAAGTCCAGGCGTCTTCAAACGTGGTCTTTTTAGGACTTGTGGACTTCAACTCCCAGAATTCCTCATGCTAGCTGAGGAATTCTGGGAGTTGAAGTCCAGGCATCTTCAAACGTGGCCCTTTTTGGACGTGGACTTCAACTCCCAGAATTCCTCAGCCAGCGTGCCAATCCACAAGTCATAAAAGGGCCAAGTTTGAAGACCTCTGCCTTAAAAGAAGCAAAACATGTAGAAAACAGGCTAGTGGCTTAAGGGAACAATGTTACAAGTTATTGTATCTTGCCTTCTTTCACAAGTAGGATAAAACACATAAAACCCTGATTGTTTTTCTAACCTCTGAACATCCATTGGTCATTTGGTGATGTTGATTTTTGTTTTATTTCAAAGGCATGAATCCATGTAGACGAAGAAGAAGACATCAACAGTAAGACAGATGGTTTAATTCACTCTTTGGTATATCATGAAAGTGAGGAAGCCTGGCAGGTACTGTTTGCAACATGTTAACTACTGCAAAACTCTTTGGGTCTTGCTAAAGTTTATCTTAAGGCTTGCTTTAGCAAAGTTTTTTTTTAAAATATTACAAAGTATCAGGGGTAAAAAGAGCAGTCATAAGTGTGACAAACGTGCCTAAAAAGTAGCAAAAAAATTTCTCACCCAAGACAATTTTAGCTATTGGCTGTGGATCTATTAATCAGACAGATACCAGCCTCCTCCAGTACCTGAGGACTCCCTCAGTGAGACTCAAGCCGGAAGGGAATCCTTTGGGATCGCCTCCCTCCCACCTTCACACCCTTGGAAATAATGCCAGTACAAGCCAGACTTCTTAGAAGCAAAAGTAAACCTGATGATGCAATTTAATACAAGGAATACCAATAAAGGAGAATATTTGTGGTTAATGGTTGAAATGTGGCGTCCTTGCTGCTCTCTGAGCTTGGCGCTTTTCTTGTAGACCAGGCATGTCCAAACTCGTGACGTCACATGACGTCGTGCAACGTATCGGGCCAGTTTTGCCCTTGCCGGCAATGGGGTGGGCGTGGCTTTCACGTGACACATCTGGCCCATGGGCTGGCAGTTTGACACCCCTGTTGTAGACGTTTCTTTACCAAACTAGGGAACATCATCAGTGCTTGAAGGGAGTGCAGTTTGCTCCCAGTTTATGTTCTAGTGGCTCCTTTCAGTGTTGGTGAAAATGGTCTTGGAGGTTCTTTGTTGCGCTATGTGTTGTTGGCTTCTTTGGCAGCTCCTTGATTAGGGTATTGTTTACTTCTTGATTGTTGGTCTGGAGATTTAGCCCTGGCAATGGTTCATAGAACCAAAAAGAAAACATCAATGGCCTTTTTTAATGTTAGGTGCGGCCATTGATCTGTAAAAGGTGTTCTAGTTTTCTAGCTTTGCAGACCGAGCAGACGAAGTGCATTCTTCTGCCGAATATTCTTCAAAAGAGACAACGTTGCTGGGCATGACTGAGGAAGAAAGAAGAGCGAAAGAAGAAAAAAGAAGAAAAAGAGAGCAAGAAAATGTCTCCAGATCAAGCCCTCTTAGTCTTCGGCTGTGATGGCGCCCTCTACGCTGACAGGTATGTTTAGTTGAGTCTTGTATTCTTCGCAGCTTTAGGACAGGGGTCTTCAAACTGGCTGAGGAATTCTGGGAGTTGAAGTCCAAAAGTCATAAAAGGGCCACGTTTGGAGACCCCTGCTTTAGGCAGTGGAGGGAGGTGGGTGGTCTTTCACAGGTAACACCTGTGTCTGGGGTAATAGTAACCACTGTGTGTATTTTGCATTCTTAGGAATAAAACCCCAATTCAAAGGCAAGAATCCAAAATGACCTGTAGACGAAGAAGAAGACATCAACAGTAAGACAGATGGTTTAATTCACTCTTTGGTATATCATGAAAGTGAGGAAGCCTGGCAGGTACTGTTTGCAAAGTACTGCAAAAATCTTTGGGCCTTGCTGAAGTTTACCCTATGGCAGTGGTGGCAAACCCATGGCACGTGTGCCAGAGGTGGCACTCTGAGCCCTCTGTATGGGCACGTGCGCCATTGCCCCAGCCCCACCTCCCCCCGCGGCCTCCTCCTCACCAGCAGACCCCCGGAGGAGAATCACCCCTGGGCATGGCCCGCACGCAGCAGCCCAGCCAAGGACATGACAGCTGGGCAGTGGGGACAAGACTCCGCCCTTGCACCCTGTCGCATGCAGATGATATTGTGGGGTGCAGGCAGAAGGCGTGGCTGCCATGGCACTGTAGAGCCGCCTGGGTGATCTGCGACGGGCCATGGAGGCGGTAGGTGGCCCTGCGGGATGGCAGAGCGGGACGGGGAGGTGGGCAGGTGGGAGTGGGGGCAGGGCAGTTTTTGGACACTCTAAAAGATCTAAAAGGTTCGCCATCACTGCCCTAAGGCTTGTTTTAGCAGTTTTAAAAAAATGGTCTGGAGGTTCTTTGTTGCGCTATTTGTTGTTAGCTTCTTTGGCAGTTCCTTGATTAGGACATTGTTTACTTCTTGATTGTTGGTCTGATGTTAATTATAGTGTTAATCTATGCATATCTCAGTGTGGATTGCTAGTGAGGAGGTGTTGTCTTTTTTGCAAAGTGGGTACATATTGTTTCTGTCTGTTGATGGCTAATTTGTCAGAGTGACAGGCTCCTAGAAATTTATTAGTGTTTTTGGACATTGCTTGGTCTAGGACAGGGGTAGGCAACCTTGGCTCTTTTAGGACTCGTGGACTTCAACTCCCAGAATTCCTGAGCCAGCATGGGAGTTGAAGTCCACGAGTCCCAAAAGAGCCAAGGTTGCCTACCCTTGGTCTAGGATAGTCAGTTTCCCAACTGGAATTATAGTTAGGTCTTTGAATTTGTTATGAAATTAAAAAGTTTTCATTATATATTCTGGCTGCTACCTGTTATTATGATTGATATTAGATTTCATTCCTTTCTTCCCTAGCATAATTTTAGCCATGGCAATGGTTCTTAAAACCAGAAAGGAAACCTCAGCGGCCCATTTAAATAACCAGCGTGGCCGGTGATTAATAATAGATTTTATAATTTTCTGCCTGGCATTATTTTAGCCATGGCGATGGTTCTTAGAACCAGAAAGAAAACCTCAGCGGCCCATTTAAATGACCAGCGTGGCCAGTGATTAATTATAGATTTTATACTTTTCTGCCTGGCATTTATTTAGCCATGGCGATGGTTCTTAAAACCAGAAAGGAAACCTCAGCGGCCCATTTAAATGACCAGCATGGCCGGTGATTAATTATAGATTTTATACTTTTCTGCCTGGCATTATTTTAGCCATGGCGATGGTTCTTAGAACCAGAAAGAAAATCTCAGCGGCTCATTTAAATGACCAGCGTGGCCGGTGATTAATTATAGATTTTATACTTTTCTGCCTGGCATTTATTTAGCCATGGCGATGGTTCTTAAAACCAGAAAGGAAACCTCAGCGGCCCATTTAAATGACCAGCATGGCCGGTGATTAATTATAGATTTTATACTTTTCTGCCTGGCATTATTTTAGCCATGGCGATGGTTCTTAGAACCAGCGGCCCATTTAAATGACCAGCATGGCCGGTGATTAATTATAGATTTTATACTTTTCTGCCTGGCATTATTTTAGCCATGGCGATGGTTCTTAGAACCAGAAAGAAAACCTCAACGGCCCATTTAAATGACCAGCGTGGCCGGTGATTAATTATAGATTTTATACTTTTCTGCCTGGCATTATTTTAGCCATGGCGATGGTTCTTAGAACCAGAAAGAAAACCTCAGCGGCCCATTTAAATGACCAGCATGGCCGGTGATTAATTATAGATTTTATACTTTTCTGCCTGGCATTATTTTAGCCATGGCGATGGTTCTTAGAACCAGAAAGAAAACCTCAACGGCCCATTTAAATGACCAGCGTGGCTGGTGATTAATTATAGATTTTATACTTTTCTGCCTGGCATTATTTTAGCCATGGCGATGGTTCTTAGAACTAGAAAGGAAACCTCAGCGGCCCATTTAAATGACCAGCGTGGCTGGTGATTAATTATAGACATTATAAATTTCTGCCTGGCATTATTTTAGCCAGGGCGATGGTTCTTAGAACCAGAAAGGAAACCTCACTGGCCCATTTAAATGACCATTGTGGCCAGTGATTAATTATAGATTTTATACTTTTCTGCCTGGCATAATTTTAGCCATGGTGATGGTTCTTAGAACCAAAAGAAAACTTCAATGGCCCCTTCCTAATGCTAGGTGTGGCTGTTGATCTATACAAGATTTTATAGTTTACTAGCTTTGCAGATTGATCGGAGGAACAAGTGCGCTCTTCTGCCAAATGTTCCTTGAAAGAGACAACGCATGCTGGGTATGGCAGAGGAAGAAACCAAAGAGAAAGAAGAAGAAAGAAAGAAGAACCAAGACAGCAAGAAAATGTCTCCAGCTCAAGCCCTATTAGCCTTTGGCTGTGATGGTGCCTCCTACATTGTGAGGTAAGTGTAGTTGAATCTTGTATTCTTCAAAGTCTTAGGGTATGGAGGGAGGTGGATGATCCGTTATGCCAGGGGCCCCTAACCCCTGGTCGGTGGACAAGCACTGGTCCACAGCATGCCAGCAAGTGGGCCACACAAACATTCAAAGCTCCATCCTCAGGATTCAGGCAGTATTCAAAACCGTACCCCCTCTGGTCCGCAGAAAACCTTTCTCCATGGCACCAGTCCTTGGTGCCCAAAAGGTTGGGAACCTCTGCATTATGCCTAGATAAGGAATGGTAACACCTGCATCTGAAGTAATAGTAACCATTGTGTATTGTGCATTCTTAGGAGTAAAACTCCAGTGGCAGCTGATGTAACATTGATTTTTTTAACTCAAAGGCTTCTACTACACCATCTTAGAAGACAGAAGACTCAGCTGTCAGCCTGCAGTGTTGATGGTGAAAATGGAGGAAGAAGGAATGGAACGCAAGAATGAATATGGTCTCCACCAAGAATGCTACTTCACCAAGTCAATCACAACTGAACTGTAGATAATAAAGTTTTAAATGTTTGTTGCCAGGCATAAATTTAGCCATGGCGATGGTTCTTAGAACTGGGGGGAAAAAACTCTCAATGGCCCCTTTTAAAGCTAGGCATGGCTGTTGATAAATTATAGACTTTATGGTTTTCTTGCCTGGCGTACTTTTAGCCATGGCAATGGTTTTCAGAAACTGAAAGAAATCCTCAATAGCCCTTTTCTAATACTAGGTATGGCCGTTGATTTTTATACTTTTTTTAGCTTTTACAGACTGGAGAAACAAGTGCACTCTTGCGACAAATGTTCTTCCAAAGAGACAACCCTTGCTGTTCACAGCAGAGGAAGAAACAAAAGCGAAGAAAGAAAAAAGAAGACCAAAACAGCAAGATGTAAATAACTGTAGATAATAAAGTTTTAAATGTTTGTTGCCAGGCGTAAATTTAGCCATGGCGATGGTTCTTAGAACTGGGGGAAAAAAAATCTCAATGGCCCCTTTTAAAGCTAGGCATGGCTGTTGATAGATTATAGATTTTATGGTTTTCTGCCTGGCATAATTCTGGCCATGGTGATGGTTCTTAGAACCAGAAAGAAAACCTCAACAGCCCTTTTAAATAATAAATTTTATAGTTTTCTGTCTGGCATAATTCTAGCCATGACCATGGTTCTTAGAACCAGAAAGAAAACCTCAACGGCAATTTTTAATGCTAGGTGTGGCCGTTGATCTATAAAATATTTTTGAGTTTTTGAGTCTCTGATATCAAGGGGATGAACATTTGCACACCTGCTGCTAAATTTTCCTCGAAAGAGACAAGAGTTGCTGGATACAGCAGAGGAAGAAACAAAAGTGAAAGAAGAAAAAGAGCAAGAAAATGTCTCCAGCTCAAGTCCTATTAACTTTGGCTGTGATGTGGCCTCCTTCGCTGTGAGGTAAGTTTTAGTTGAGTCTTGTATTCTTCAGAGCTTTAAGATATGGAGGGAGGTGGATGTCTTCCACTATTTGATGATGGTTATGCCAGGGGTCCCCAACCCTCGGTATGTGGACTGGCACTGGACCACAGTACAGCAGCAAGCGGGCCACACAAACAAGCAAAGCTCCATCCTCAGGATGCAGGTATTCAAAACCATACCCTCTCTGGTCTGAGAAAACCCTTTATCCATGGCACCATTCCCTGGTGCCCAAACGGTTGGGAACCTCTGCATTATGCCTAGATAAGGAAAGGGAACACCTGCATCTGAGGTAATAGTAAGCACAGTGTATTTTGCATTCTTAGGAGTAAAACTCAAGGGGCAGCTGAAGTAATAGTGATATTTTTTAACTCAAAGGCTTCTGCTACACCATCTTAGAAGACAGAAGACTCAGCTGTCAGCCTGCAGTGTTGATGGTGAAAATGGAGGAAGAAGGAATGGAATGCAAGAATAAATATGGTCTCCACCAAGAATGCTACTTCACCACGTAAATCAAAACTAAACTGTAGATAATAGATTTAATACCTTTCTTGCCAGCTGTAAATATAGCCATGGCGATGGTTCTTAGAACCAGAAAGGAAACCTCCCCAACAGCCCTTTTAAATGCTAGGCACGGCTGTTGATCGATTATAGATTTTATAGTTTTCTGCCTGGCATAATTCTGGCCATGGCGATGGTTCTTAGAACCAGAAAGAAAACCTCAATGGCCCTTTTAAATAATAGATTTTATAATTTTGTGCCTGGCATAATTTTAGCCATGGCCATGGTTCTTAGAACCAGAAAGGAAACCTCCCCAAAAAGCCCTTTTAAATGCTAGGCACGGCTGTTGATCGATTATAGATTTTATAGTTTTCTGCCTGGCATAATTTTGGCCATGGCGATGGTTCTTAGAACCAGAAAGAAAACCTCTTTTAAATAATAGATTTTATAGTTTTCTGCCTGGCATAATTTTAGCCATGGCCATGGTTCTTAGAACCAGAAAGAAAACCTCAACGGCCCTTTTAAATGACGAGTGTGGCTGTTGATCAATTATAGATTTTATAGTTTTCTGCCTGGCATAATTCTGGCCATGGCAATGGTTCTTAGAACCAGAAAGAAAACCTCAATGGCCCTTTTAAATAATAGATTTTATAATTTTCTGCCTGGCATAATTTTAGCCATGGCCATGGTTCTTAGAACCAGAAAGGAAACCTCCCCAACAGCCCTTTTAAATGCTAGGCACGGCTGTTGATCGATTATAGATTTTATAGTTTTCTGCCTGGCATAATTTTAGCCATGGCCATGGTTTTTAGAACCAGAAAGAAAACCTCCCCAACAGCCCTTTTAAATGCTAGGCACAGCTGTTGATCAATTATAGATTTTATAGTTTTCTGCCTGGCATAATTCTAGCTACGGCGAAGGTTCTTAGAATCAGAAAGAAAACCTCAATGGCCCTTTTTAATGTTAGGTGTGGCCGTTGATCTATGAAATATTTTTGAGTTTTTGAGTTTCTGATATAAAGGGGAGGGACATTTGCACGCCTGCTGCCAAATGTTCCTCAAAAGAGACAAGAGTTGCTGGGCACAACCAAGGAAAAAACAAAAGCAAAAGAAGAAAGAAGAAACAGAGCAAGAAAATGTCTCCAGCTCAAGCCCTATTAGCCTTTGGCTGTGATGCGGCCTCCTTCATTGTGAGGTAAGGTTAGTTGAGTCTTGTATTCTTCAAAGCTTTAGGACAGGCGTGTCAAACTCATGTCTTCATGTGACTTTTTCCCCATTGCCAGCAATTGGCTGGGCATGGTTTTGTCATGATGCATCCAGCCCGCGGGCTGGCAGTTTGACATGCCTGCTTTAGGATATGGAGGGAGGTAGATGGTTTTGTACCAATTGATGGTCCATTCTTCCGAGGAAAGGGAACACCTGCATCTGAGGTAATAGTAAGCACAGTGTATTTTGCATTCTTAGGAGTAAAACTCAAGGGGCAGCTGAAGTAATAGTGATATTTTTTTAACTCAAAGGCTTCTGCTACACCATCTTAGAAGACAGAAGACTCAGCTGTCAGCTTGCAGTGTTGATGGTGAAAATGGAGGAAGAAGGAATGGAACGCAAGAATAAATATGGTCTCCACCAAGAATGCTACTTCACCAACTCAATCACAACTGAACTGTAGATAATAGATTTAATACCTTTCTTGCCAGCTGTAAATTTAGCCATGGCGATGGTTCTTAGAACCAGAAAGGAAACCTCCCCAACAGCCCTTTTAAATGCTAGGCACGGCTGTTGATCGATTATAGATTTTATAGTTTTCTGCCTGGCATAATTTTAGCCATGGCGATGGTTCTTAGAACCAGACAGGCATGGACCCTTGGCCACGCCTCCTTCACCCCCACCCCTCACCTCAGCCCATTTACAGCCCGCTTTCCTCCTCTGCTGCCCTCCCACAGCCATTCTCCACGGCCAGTGGGCCTTGGCCCTCTGCCCGTCGCCCTTCGGCCCGGCCAATTCACACGGACACCCTTTGTCCTGGGCCTTTGACTGTACGGGACAAATAGCACCCAGCCAATCGGGTGGCAGTCAGGAGCCATGGTGCTACAGGGGCAGCATGCGATGAGCAATCCCAGGTGCTGGGGGGGGGCAGCTGTGATGCAAGATTTTTTTTAAAAGTGCTCTGCTCTGCAAGTTTTGGGGCCTTGCAGCCCTGTCACCAGAATCGGAAGGAGGGGGACTGGCAGCAGAAGTAACATCCGCCAGGGCCACTGGGGGCGGCCAGTCAAACAACAGTGTGTTGGGGGAACAAGGGAGGGAGGGAAGGGCACCTCAAGGGGACTTCACAAAGACAGCTTGACTTGCAACTCAAACGAAAGGGGGGAAGAGGAGCAAGGCCAGAGCAGCTCCTGCCATAGCCAGGGGGTGGGTTAGGGGACGCACAGGCAAACAGAGGGCTGGTGGGCTGCTGGAACTGGAGCGTCATCAGATGAAAGCGCAGGAAATGGCATGGGCTTGGGGATTGGAACGGTGAGCGTCGTCGTGGGAGGGAAGCCGGGGGCAAATGGCATGGGCTGGGGGGTTGGAACGGTGAGCGTCGTTGTGGGAGGGAAGCAGGGGCAAATGGCATGGGCTGGGGGGTTGGAACGGTGAGCGTCGTCGTGGGAGGGAAGCCGGGGGCAAATGGCATGGGCTGGGGGGGTGGAACGGTGAGCGTCGTCGTCGGAGGGAAGCGGGAGCAAATGGCATGGTCTGGGGGGTTGGAACGGGAGCGTCGTCGTGGGAGGGAAGCCGGGGGCAAATGGCATGGGCTGGGGGGTTGGAACGGTGAGCGTCGTCGTGGGAGGGAAGCGGGGGCAAATGGCATGGGTTGGGGGGTTGGAATGGTGAGCGTCGTCGTGGGAGGGAAGCGGGGGCAAATGGCATGGGTTGGGGGGTTGGAACGATGAGCGACGTCGTGGGAGGGAAGCGTGGGTGGAAGCCACGCTGGCCTTGCTGTTTGCCTGTGTGCCCCCCTAACCCACCCCCTGGCTATGGCAGAAGCTGCTCCGGTCTTGCTCCTCCTCCCCTCTTTCGTTTGAGTTGCAAGTCAAGCTGTCTTCATGAAGCCCCCTTGAGGTGCCCCTCCCTCCCTCCCTCCCTTTTTCCCCCAACACACTCTTGTTTGACTGCCCCCCCCAGTGGCCCCGGTGGCTGCTATTTCTGCTGCTAGCCCCCCTCCTTCTGATTCTGGTGACAGCTGCAAGGCCCCAAAATTGCAGAGCAGCCACAGCACTTTAAAAAATCTTGCATCACAGCTGCCCCCCCAGCCCCTGGGATTGCTCATCGCACACAGCCCCCGCAGCCCCATGGCTCCTGCCGGCCACCCGATTAGCTGAGGGCTATTTGTCCAGTAGAGCCAAAGACCCAGGACAAAGGGTGTCTGGGTGAATTGGCCAGACTGAAGGGCGACGGGCAGAGGGCCAAGGGCCCATTGGCCATGGAGAATGGCTGCGGGAGGGCAGCAGAGGAGGAAAGCTGGCTGTAAATGGGCTGAGGCCAGTGGCAGGGGGCGAAGGAGGCGTGGCCAGGGTCCACACCTAAACATCCCATTCCTTCCTGATGGGGGCCTTTCAGTCCCTGAGTTACCACTTTGTGACACTCACCCTGAATGAGAAGGTGGCCAGTCGGCCCCCAGGCTCCTTCGGTCCCTAAGCAGACACTCTGTGAGGCTCACACTGGAAGACTTTCTGGGGTCGCCCCGGGTGACCTTTTCAGTCCCTAAGAGAGCAGCAAGGGCGAATCACACTGGAGGAGACCACAGCCCCCCATTGGAAGCCTCTTCCGGTCCCTGAGGATCCCCAACTGACCCTCCTACTGGAGGGGAACCCCTGTGGCATGAGCATGGGTGAGTTGATGGGGTGCATTTCTTGGGCGAAAGGCTGCACTGCTGCTGAGGGCATCTTGACTCACAGAGGTGATGCCAAGGCACTCCTGATGGGGGTCTTCCAGCCCGAGTTACCACTCTGTGAAACTCACCCTGAATGAGAAGGCGGCCAGTCGGCTCCCAGGCTTTTTCAGTCCCTGAGTAAGCAGCGGGGGTGAATCACACTGGTGGAGTCAACAGCGCTCAACTACAAGCTTCCTCCAGTCCCTAAGGATCCCCAGCTGAATCTCAATCTGGAAGGGAGTCCTTTTGGATCGCTTCCCTCCCACCTTCATACCCTGAGAAATAATGTCAGTAGCAGCCAGATCTCTTAGAACCAAAAGTAAGCCTGGTGTCGAACTTTGTTATGAGATATTGCCATCTCAATAAATTAATAACTAGATTTGTTGCTAGGGTGAGACATTAGGTCCTCATACTGGAAGATAGATCTGTGTGGCCCTTTTTAATTCTAGATGTGGCCATTGAAATCCTGAGTAGATTTCTTGCCTGGCTTAATTTAGGCATGATGTTGGTTCTTAGAACCAGAAATAAAACCTCAACGGCCCTTTTAAATGACCAGTGTGTGGCCAGTGCTTGGTAGTAGATTTTATAGTTTTCTGCCTGGTGTAATTTTAACCCTGGCGATGGTTCTTAGAACCAGAAAGAAAACCTTAACAGTCCTTTTTAATGTTAGGTGTGGCCAGGGATTGATAAAAGATTTTATAGTTTTCTGCCTGGCATAAATTTAGCCATGGCAAAGGTTCTTAGAACCAAAAATAAAACCTCAACGGCCCTTTTAAATGACCAGTGTGGCCAGTGCTTGGTAACAGATTTTATAGTTTTCTGTCTGGCATAAATTTAGCCCTGGCGGCGGTTCATAGAACCAGAAAGAAAACCTCAACGGCTGTTCTGTCCCAGCCTACTTGAGCTCCTTGTTAAGTTCACAAGGAGAAAACCCCTTTTCCAATCAAGCAGGCAGAAACCGCAGGACAAACCCAAACCCCATTTATTTACTCATAGACTTGAGGAAAAACAAACACAGTTCATCACAACTTGATTCTTAACCCGGTGGTTGCCTTTGGCAATCAGCACCTCCCACACCTTCCTTTTATTATGCATCCAAGGTGTGGCTTCCCTAATGCCTGCTCCTTTGCCCCTGGAGCCGCCCCATTGCATCCCTTCGTCCTGCTCTCTTTGCCTGCTGTGTTTACGCGCATCTGAATGTCACCCAGCTGTGAGCCGTCACTATCCCCCTCAGCCTCCCAGCACAGCTGTGTCTCAGCCTGAGTGTGAGTAGAGGGGCCAGGCTCCTCTCACACTGTAAATCCTGTAACTCCTCAGAGCCCCCCTCTGACTCTGATGACATTCCAAGCCCCTCCTCCGAGTCCTCAGACTCTGCTGCCGGATCCACGGGCTGGCGAGGAATCACAACAACGGCCGTTTTTAATGTTAGATGTGGCTAGTGATTGATAAAAGATTTCTATTTTTCTGCCTGGGAATAATTTTATCCTTGGCTGTTGTTTAAAATATGTAAGTTAAAATGTATAAGTTATGGTAAATAATCATGACACACATAGTATGTGGCCGTCACCTCAATAATTTTGATTTCTTCCATCACACACATTTATCTTTTTGTTTCTGAAATATCTCTAAATGGGATTCAGATTTGGTAACGTTTTGTTTGACGTTTATTTTTTGTAATAAAGCTGAGTTTTAATCCTGATTTACTGTTGTTAAGTAGTTGTAATGCTTATGGTAGACAAGATATTTTATCTTTTGCCTGTTATATATCTGTTCTTATCAGCATCTCTTCACCAAGAGATACCTGTTATGATATTCATGTATTTGAACACTGAAGTTGCATTTTCTTTCTTCTGAGAGAAACCTTTTGATGACAATTGTTAAATGACCAATGTGTGGCCAGTGCTTGATAACGGATTTTATAGTTTTCTGCCTGGTGTAAATTTAGCCCTGGCGATGGTTCTTACAACCAAAAATAAAACCTCAACGACCCTTTTAAATGACCAGTGTGTGGCCAGTGATTGATAAAAGATTTTATAGTTTTCTGCCTGGTGTAAATTTAGCCCTGGCGATGGTTCTTACAACCAAAAATAAAACCTCATTGGCCCTTTTAAATGACCAGTGTGTGGCCAGTCCTTGGTAATAGATTTTATAGTTTTCTGCCTGGTGTAAATTTAGCCCTGGCGATGGTTCTTACAACCAAAAATAAAACCTCAACGGCCCTTTTAAATGACCAGTGTGTGGCCAGTCCTTGGTAATAGATTTTATAGTTTTCTGCCTGGTGTAAATTTAGCCCTGGCGATGGTTCTTACAACCAAAAATAAAACCTCAACGGCCCTTTTAAATGACCAGTGTGGCCAGTCCTTGGTAACAGATTTTATAATTTTCTGCCTGGTGTAAATTTAGCCCTGGTGATGGTTCTTACAACCAAAAATAAAACCTCAACGGCCCTTTTAAATGACCAGTGTGTGGCCAGTGATTGATAAAAGATTTTATAGTTTTCTGCCTGGTGTAAATTTAGCCCTGGCGATGGTTCTTACAACCAAAAATAAAACCTCAATGGCCCTTTTAAATGACCAGTGTGGCCAGTCCTTGGTAACAGATTTTATAATTTTCTGCCTGGTGTAAATTTAGCCCTGGTGATGGTTCTTACAACCAAAAATAAAACCTCAACGGCCCTTTTAAATGACCAGTGTGTGGCCAGTGATTGATAAAAGATTTTATAGTTTTCTGCCTGGTGTAAATTTAGCCCTGGCGATGGTTCTTACAACCAAAAATAAAACCTCAATGGCCCTTTTAAATGACCAGTGTGGCCAGTCCTTGGTAACAGATTTTATAATTTTCTGCCTGGTGTAAATTTAGCCCTGGTGATGGTTCTTACAACCAAAAATAAAATCTCAACGGCCCTTTTAAATGACCAGTGTGTGACCAGTGATTGATAAAAGATTTTATAGTTTTCTGCCTGGTGTAAATTTAGCCCTTGCAACAGTTCTTAGAATCAAAAATAAAACCTCAACGGCCCTTTTTAATGACCAGTGTGACCAGTCCTTGGTAATAGATTTTATAATTTTCTACCTGGCATAAATTTAGCCATGGCAATGGTTCTTTGAACCAGGAAGAAAACGTCAAAGGCCCTTTTTAATGCTAGCTGTGGCCAGTGATTGATAAAAGATTTCTATTTTTCCACCTGCGAATAATTTTATCCTTGGCTGTTTCTTAAAATGTATAAGTTATGTTTTGATTGGCAAATAATCATGACACACAGTATGTGGCCGTCACCTCATAATTTTGATTTCCTCTGTCACACACATTTATCTTTTTGTTTCTGAAATATCTAAATGGAATTCAGACTTGGTAACATTCTGTTTGATGTGTATTGTTTGTAATAAAGCTGAGTTTTACTTCTGATTTACTGTTGTTAAATAGTTGTGATGTTATGGTAGACAAGATATTTTCTCTTTTGCTTGTTTTTATGTATCCTTTATGTATCTGTTCTTATCACCATCTCTTCACCAAGAGATACTATTGTGATATTCATGTGTTTGAACATTGAAGTTGCATTTTCTTTCTTCTGAGAGAAATCCTTTGAAGACAACTGTTGTTTCTTTTACACCTCACCTTTTTATCAAAAATGTCATTTTAAATTAGTGAACTATTTAACCCATCATGGTATCGTATCATTGCTTTTGTAACTTTTACAATGATAAAAATGTGACTTTTTATCCTTAAAATATCGGATGATATTTTTATGTATTTTATCTTCAGAACTGTATTATGTTTTGAATTGTACAAACTGTTGCAGCTGGATTTATGCTTGGAAGATGTGGTGCTTATGTTAAACAATAAAGTATTCAAGTCTTCCTTGACTATATTTGTGAGCCTGCAGTCAGAGCTTGGACCTGTTGGGCACTTTGTGCTTCTGCTCTTCGCTGAAGTCACCAGGGATCATCTTTGGTAAGGATTTGGGGTTTTGGTGTATTCAGAAATGTCCTCTTCTACCAAAATAAACTTCCAATGAAATTATTTTTTTACTTTTACAAAATTATTTTTGATTTCTCTTTCTGTATCTATATCTCTCTATATCCAGTAATCTTTTCTGCTGTACCTTAGGAAAAAGATGCCATGGACTTATCTGGCCACAGGAGGGCAGCATTCCCCGTTTTCCCATCCTCAGGGTCCTCTTAGAAATGAAATTTTAGCTCCTGGAATTATCTTTTATATTCCTGAAGCCCCTTCTGTGGCTGCTTTCATCAAAGGAAGGAAATGAAAGAATAAAAATAAGCCACTCCAGGGCTTCTTTGCCAAATGTTAAAGCACACACTGGCCACAGGAGGGCAGACTCAGTTTTCTGGGTGTTTGCTTATTATGTATATTCCTTAATCAAAGGTGGACACTGAGTGCCCCTACAGAAAAAAGCACTGAGTTGTAGGAATCATAATAAGTCACTAGAATTCTTGATCAGGGATTGATGAAAGGTGTCCATAAGAGCAGGGGGTTGGACTAGATGATCTCCAAGGTATCTTCCAACATCATCATCATCATCATCATTATTATTATTATCGATCGTCGCACAGTCAGCCAGATGTTCAGACTGGATTTGGCATTTTGTCTACCTATCGAGTCCTTACCCAGGACCTGGGATAGGCAGATGTGGATGTTTGATGGTATTACAGATATCGTCGCAGGATGGAAGCAGTTCCTAGTAAGGCCGCCTTTTGCAATTGACTAATAGCGAATTTGTCAATGCCAATGGTGTTCAAGTGGTGCTCCAGTTGTTTTGGGATTGCACCCAAGGAGCCTATGACTATTGGTACTACCCTTGCTTGCTTTTGCCACAGTCTTTCTATTTCTATTTGTAGGTCTTTGTATTTTGTTATCTTCTCCAGTTCTTTCTCTTCTATTCTGCTATCTCCAGGCACTGCCACGTCCACTATCCAGACTTTTTTGTCTTTCTTATCGACAATTGTTAAGTCTGGGGTGTTATGTTACAGGTGCTTGTCTGTTTGAATTCTGAAGTCCCAGAGCAGTTTAATTTTATCATTTTCTATGACTTTCTCTATTTTATGATCCCACCAGTTTTTGCTTACAGGCAAATGATATTTTTTGCAGATCTTCCAATGCACCATTGTTGCTACTTTGTCATGCCGCTGCTTGTAATCAGTTTGTGCAATCTTCTTGCAACAGCTTACCAAGTGGTCCACTGTTTCTTCAGCTTCTTTGCATAGGCGGCACTTACTGTCTGTTGCTGTCTTCTCAATTTTGACTTTGTATGCATTTGTCCTTAAGGCTTGGTCTTGTGCAGCCAGAATTAGTCCCTCGGTCTCTTTCTTCAATTTTCCTGCTCTTAGCCATTGCCAGGTTTTATTATTATCTGCTTTCCCAGCTATTTTTTTCATGTATTGGCCATGTAGTGCTTTGTCTTCCCATGCCTCTATTCTGTTCTTCATTTGGTCTTTCTTGTAGGCCAGTTTGGTCTCTCCAGTAGTTAGTAAGCCTTCCTGATATACTAATTTCAGTGCATCTTCATCATTGTTCTTCAGATATTCTTCCAAAGCCATTTTTTCTTCTTCAACCATCTGATGTACTTGTAGCATTCCACGCCCACCTATTTGCCTTGGTAGATAAAGTCTATCAATGTCACTGCGTGGATGAAGGGCATGATTCATTGTCATTATTTTTCTGGTCTGCCTATCCATTGCTTTTAGTTCTGCTTGAGTCCAGTCCACTATTCCAGCTGTGTACCTAATGACTGGGATTGCCCAGGTGTTGATTGCCTTTATGGTATTTCCTCCATTGAGTTTGGATTTTAAGATCTTCTTCACTCTCTTGATGTATTCACCTCTAATCTTTTTCTTGACTTCAGTGTGCTTGATGTTGTCAGCTTGAAGGATACCCAAGTATTTGTAGTACTCTTCCTCATCCAGACTCTTAATGTTATTTTCGTGGGGCATCTTGATTCCTTCAGTTTTCATTATTTTTCCTTGTTTGATAGTAAGTGTGGCACATTTGTCCAAGCCAAACTCCATTACAATATCTTGGCTATATATACGGACAGTGTTGAGCAGCGATTCTATTTCAGATGATGTTTTTCCATACAGCTTCAGATCATCCATGTAAAGGAGGTGGGATAGTCTAGCAGATGTTTTTGATGTTTGATAGCCATGTCCTGAGTTATTCAGTATTGTTGACAGAGGAAACAGTGCAATAACAAATAGTAATGGTGATAATGAATCTCCTTGAAATATTCCTCTCTTGATATTAACCTCTCCCAGCCTCTCACCATTGATCTGCAACTGTGTCTTCCATTGTGCCATCGATCTTTGCACAAATTTTCTGATGTTTCTACTGACTCCTGTTATTTCTAGGCACTTTATTATCCAATCATGTGGCAGAGAGTCAAATGCCTTTTTGTAGTCAATCCATGCTACATTCAGGTTGGTCTTCCTTCTCTTGCAGTTTTCCAAGATCATTTTGTCTATTAGGAGTTGATCTTTTGTTCCTCTGCTATTGGGGCGGTTTCCTTTCTGCTCAGGTGGAAAGAGATTGTTTTCAACTAGATGCTGTTGCACTGCATCAGCTACTACACCAGTTAGTAATTTGAAAGTTGTTGGTAAGCAGGTAATTGGCCTGTAGTTACCTGGTGTTGCCCCTTTTGCTGGATTTTTCATTATTAGGTAGGTTTTCCCAGTTGTTAGCCACTTTTCAATTTCTCCTCCTTGTAGTATATTGTTGAACTGTTTGGCAATGAGTGGGTGTATAACAGTTAGATGTTTCAACCAAAACCCATGCAGTTCATCTTCACCTGGTGCTGACCAATTTTTGATTTTCTTTGCTCTTTTTTCTACCATTTTTGTTGTTATTGCTAGTTCTTTCATTTCAACTTGTTTTATTTGCATCCACCTCTTTTAACCAAGCCGCATCCTTATTGTATTTCTTTGGGTTATCCCATATCTGCTTCCAGAACTGTACTGTTTCTTCCTTGTCAGGTACTGACTGATTCCTTGCAGTTTCTCCATTGATGGATTGGTAGAAACGTTTCTGATTGGATTGAAATTGGAGGTTCTGCCTATAGTTTGCAATTCGAGCTTCATATCTACTGATTTTCCTGGCTATAGCTGTTATTTGTTGCTTTATTATTTCCAGTGCTTCCTTGATCTTCCTTGTTTCTAAGTGGTATTTCTTGATTAGGTATTCTTTGGTCTTCTTGTTCTTCAGCTTCTTTTCTTTCATCTGTTCTAGCTTGCTTGCATGTGATCTTAACTTGCTGATCTTATTTTCTAGTCTAACCTTCCATTTTTCTGGTGCACTGTTTGTTTGTTTTTCTTCTTTGTTGATTTTGCATCCCAGGTATTCTGTTATAACTGCAGCTGTGCTGTACATTAGTTGGTTTGTTTCTTGCAGTGAATTGGTGCTTATACTTGATATTGCAATATTTGCATCTTTTAATGCTTGTGCTAGCTGTTTCTTTGGAACAAGCTTCAATGCAGGTAGCCTTATTCTGTTGTTTTTGTGCTGTTCTAGATGCTCAGTTATTCTTTGTTTCAATTCTTTTATTTCTTTAGTTAGAGGGTTTTGTTCTTCCTGAGGTAGAGGTGCCTGGTTTCCAAATGAGAACAGTTGTATATCTCTGCTGGATTCCTTCACTGCCAACTCCCCCTGGTTTGCCTCTACATTCTGAATTACTTCTGGTAAGGCTTTGATTTCTTTGCCCTGGGTAAACCTTTGCAGTTCGTCCAATTCTGTTTCTGTGAATATTTTATTTCGTGTTATAAATCGGCGTTGATCTGCTAGTCTCTGTTCTGTTATTTCTGATTCTGGATGTTGTTCTTTCCAGAACTGGTGCATTCGTTTTAGATATCCTCTTCTTGTTGGACTTGATCTGTAGTAACAGATCATTATTTCTTTGTTTTCCATCACTGTGTATCTGCGACGGGTAAACACCTTTTCTTCCAGTAGTTCTGCAGCTGCTGGCCCTGGTTGCTCAGCCAACAGTCCTGAGTCCTGTAACCCATTTTTCACCAGATATCCAGGAACTCCAATATCTAGTGCGGACCTTGTTAACCCGGGCGACGTCCGAGCCGGTATGGCATTCTGCAATTTACGTCTCACCATATTTTTTATGGGAGAGACACTCTTTGTCTGACTCCTCTGATGAGACCTGTCCAGTATGGCTGAACCTCTGGCATAGCTCTCATCTTCCTCAGAGTACACAAGCCCCACAACCACGTCAAGGTAGTGCCTCACTGGGGGCGTCAAGGTAGTGCCTCACTGGGGGTCAAGGTAGTGCCTCACTGGGGGTCAAGGTAGTGCCTCACTGGGGGCGTAGTGCCTCACTGGGGGGGTAGTGCCTCACTGGGGGAGGTAGTGCCTCACTGGGGGTGTAGTGCCTCACTGGGTATTATTATTATTATTATTATTATTATTATTATTATTATTATTATTATTATTATTTTGGATCATCGCACAGTCAGCCAGATGTTCAGACTGGATTTGGCATTTTGTCTACCTATCGAGTCCTTACCCAGGACCTGGGATAGGCAGATGTGGATGTTTGATGGT
This sequence comes from Crotalus tigris, assembly GCF_016545835.1. Classification (NCBI taxonomy): domain Eukaryota; kingdom Metazoa; phylum Chordata; class Lepidosauria; order Squamata; family Viperidae; genus Crotalus; species Crotalus tigris. The sequence continues at coordinate 427,512 of NW_024096602.1, forward strand.
ATTACAGATATTATTACTATTATTACTATTACTATTATTATTATTACTATTATTATTGGCAGACTTTCCTGCTTTTACCAGCTGGGCTTGGGGTGAAGAGAATCAAAGTCCTGCCACAAGACCTCCCACTTGCTATCGGCACAGCCTCCACAAAACAACACAACTCCATATTTTGAGCTGGAGCACAGGCTTGAACCAGAGGAGACGGTCAAGGGGACATTTCCCCCAAATCCCGAATTAACCACAAAACAACAGGTAAAAGAATAGTTTCTCCTTTCTCTATATTTTTCCTTCTTAACAGTGGAAGAAAATACAGTGAACAATTGCTTTGGGATAATAATAATAATAGTAATAACAGTAATAGTAATATAGAGCTGGCTTAGAGGTCTTCTAGTCCAGCCCTCTCCCTGCTCAGGGCAGGAAACCCTATGCCATTTCAGAGGAATGGTGGTCCAGTCTCTTCATAAAAACTGCCATTGTTGGCGCATTCACAACTTCTGGAGGCAGGTTGAGAAGGACACATTTCCACAAGAAAATATGGCTAGGGAAGAGGCTACTATGCTCCCTGCCTGGGGAAAACCTAAAACCTATCACTAAACAAGCATAACACACAAGATTGAATTGGTTAATCATTTCTTTAGCAAGTAAAGGTTACACTAATGGCTTCAGTTTGCAAAATCTTGATTTCCGCTTCCTTGTTCAGTAGGATATTGCTCTTAATACGCAAACAAAGCAGCAATATCTGCAGAGACCCATTCCCACAGAAGCAGGCTGAAAACATTGCCCGGGGACAGGGCAAACCTCTCATATTTGGGGATGAGGATTATAACCCCCCCCCCCAAACTAAAGCCAGTCTCGGGAATTCTGCGAGTTGGAATCCACACATATGGAGCTTCTCCGTCATCCAAGGTCATGGTTTTTCAAGAGACAACTGGACTTGATTTTTCCTTGAAGATGTTTCGCCACGCCCATCCACTGGGCCATGCCCACCCAGCACCCGATGATACATAAGTGGGTTTTGGGTTGCAGGTTGGGCACTCGGTCTCTAAAAGGTTTGCCATCACTGCCATAGGGGAAAAACCCACTTAGGGTTAGGGTTTTGCCTTGGCCATATTTATATACGTATGTATGTATGTATATATGTATATGTCATATACATACACCATATATATATACCATATATATACCATACACACTCACACACACATATATGTCCTTACCCTGGTTTTGAGCCATTCCAAATCATCTAACTCAAATATTGCCTTTGCTGCAGTTACTCAGTCTAGCCATAAGATGCAGCCAGATGGTTATAAATTTGATTTATTGTCTTTTTTTTCCCCACTCCCCTCCTTCCCCCTCCTCCCGCAATTAGCTTTGGTTTGCTAGAATGTCACTAATCTCTCTCTTGGGCTACTTTGGCTGTCAGACATTTTAAATTTTTATTTCTAGTTTTCTAATTGTTGAGAATAGGTCAAGAGATATTAACATACCTTGATGATAACATCCAATTTTTATCAGTGGAATAGTTGGCTCCTCTGGAAATTGGGCTGAACATTTTTTTTTTTAAAAAAAGGAAAGCCTAATAAAACATAGTTACTAAAATATACCAATCAGTGTGCAAGGAGAATGTATAGTTAAAGAACATGATGTTTCGTTTTTTAAAAAATATTTTAATAAAGCTAATGCTGCATACACAAACACAAAAAGATTAATATTGCACAAAATGTTATCAAATTGAAGACAAAAACAAAGCAGGGAGGAGAGAAGGCTGGAGGACTGCAAGGCCTGAAAGTACAGTGGAAGAAAGAAAAGCGGAACTCAGCCACCCCCACGCTTGGCACAAGGCAGAGGTCAGCCTGGGGGATCTGTGGTCATCTTCTTTGGAAAACAAGATTTGCCTCCACTGGGGACACGGCAGACGGATTTATAGCTCTGTTCTTGGATGGTTCAAGCACAGGCCACGGTGGCCATTTCTAATGAGGATAAGGAGAAGAGGCAAGTGTTAAGGCATCCGGCTAGAAGCCGGAGACGGTGAGTTCTAATCCTGCCTCAGACGTAAAGCCAGTCACCCTCTCTCAGACCTCAGAAAGAGGCAATGGCCGACCACTCCTGAAAACCCATGCCGAGAAAACTTCAGGGACTAGAAACCGGTCCGGGGTGCCCAAAAGGTTGGGGCCACTGCCCTACGCCCTTCCAGACAAGGGGCTGTCCAGCCTCTTCTTAAAAACTGTTAAGAAAAATTTTTTAAATCCTACATGACCTGGGATCCAGACTGTCTACGGAGGTTCTCCATCCTCCAGGTCCTGGTTGTCCCCCAGGTGCTTTTTTCCACCAGGTGCCTGGACTTCCTCATTTTTCTTTGGAGACGTTTCGCTTCTGAAGAGCTGAAGAAGCTTCTTGGATGGGAAGCGAAACGTCTTCAAAGGGGAAAAAGGAAGTCCAGGTGCCTGGTGAAGAAAGCACCTTTGGGAGGGACTCCAGGGATGGAGCACCCAAACCCATAAGCCATTCTCACCGTTAGGACGCTTCTCCTTAGTTCCAGGTTGCTTCTCTCCAGTCCTGCCTTCGGGTGCTCTGGGGAACAAGCCGACCCTCTCAAATATCGGAAGAGTGCCGTCAAGTTTCCCCCCCCCCCGTCCTTCTTTTCATTGAACCAGATGTGCCCAGACGTGCCCAATTCACGCAGCCTTGTGAGTTTTAGCCTCCCGTCCCCTGATCCTCTTTGCTGCTCTTCTCTGCACTCTTTCCAGAGTCCCCGCCTCTTTTCTGAAAAGCTTGTATGCTGCAGAATGCATGAATGAATGAATGAATGAATGAATGAAATGGGGTGCAATGCCTGGATGTAAGTGTGCGGCCAGACCCACCCCCCTTCTCTGCCCCCCGCCAGCTGCTCTCCCCCATTGTGAAACCCAGGAGGAACCCATTCCCGGCCCTGCTCCATCTTCTCCTTGCAACCTGTGGATATGGCTGTGTGTGTGTGTGTGTGTGTGTGTCCGTGTCCCCCTTCTGCCACGAAGCGCCCGCTTTGCGAAGAGCCGCCGAGCGTCTCCCGCGCATCCCGAACTCGCCAGAAATACAAAGTTGCCAAACAAGCTCACAGTAGCTCTTTCCCCTTCCTGAGCCGGGAGGGAACGTTCAGATGATCTTTGGGGACCGGGACCCCCCCCTTCTGGGCTGACCCGTCTGGGGAGCGGCCAGTCCGGGGCGCCCCCGACCCGCCTCCCTCCGCCGCCTTTTGCGCTCCGCCTTTTGCGCCCAGTCGCGGGTTCCGCCGCCTGCAGGGGCCGCTCGCCACCCGGGACACGTGACGCGCCGGTCTTGCGAAAGCGCCCGCTCTGGCGGCGGATCCGGCTCCCACCTGGCGGCATGCCTTCCTCCGGGCTCTCCCGCGAAGCCCTCCTGGCGGCCACGGCGGCGGCGGGGGCGGCGCTGGCGGTGGGCTTCCTGGCCGGTAAGGCTCCACGCGCCCCACGCGGGGCAGAAAGGCGCCCCACGCGGGAATTGGGGGGGAGCGGCAACCTGGCGCCCGCCCGCCCGCCTTGCTCCGCTGGGAGAGGGAGCCCCGCGGGCCGGGAGGGGGGGGCTGAGGGGAATGCCCGCCCGAGGAGGCCTTTCCCGCCCCCCAGAGGAGCCTCTTCCCCCCCCCCCACATACACACACGCAGGTAGCTTCTCCGGGGTGCTCCGGGCACGACTTTGCTCCGCGCACCCTCCCCCACCCCCCCGGTGGCCGTCCGGGCTCAGGGGCGCCTCGGGAAGGGGCTGCGCCCGCGGCTCTCGGGGGGCTTCGCAGCCCGGAAGTGGCCGGCGCTGAAACCGGGGCTGGTTGGAAAGGGGCAAAGGGAAGGGCCGGGACCCCGACCCTAAACTGGGGAGGAGGGATTGGACTGCAGCCACCCCCTCCGGCTTTTTATTCTGCAGCCCCAGCGCAAGATCTTCTTAATCTGTCAGAAGTGGTGAAGGGTCTCCTGCTTGGGCGTGGGGGGGCCGGCGGGTGGGTTGGACTAGATGACCTATAAGGTCCCTTCCACCTCTTGTTATTCTAGCCTAGGCTAGGCTAGGAATTCTTTGGCATTAATAGCGGGAGTTGAAGTCCATCCCATGTTAAAAGTGGCCAACTTTGAAAAATTCCTGTGCAGTAGGAAATAAGAAACACACAAACTGGCTCTGGCTCAAACTCTCTCCTGGACCTTCTGAGCTACATAATCCAGACCAGCTCGGTCACCTTTTGAGGTGCCTATAGCTAAACTTTGGCCCATCTTGAAAAGCGTAAGCGGGATGGGAGACCACCGAGATACCCAAGCCTGTAGGCCAAATGGAGAAAAATTTTAAAATGCCGGAAGAGGTTTAGGGCAAACCATCCAGGGATTTTTGCTGGGAAGGTGCACGGTTGTGTTTGAGTGGTCATCAGAGCAGAATTGGACCAAAAGAAGCAGGTTTGTTTGCTTTTTTACTTAGGAGCAAACTTTTGAAGAGGTGCTTCTTCTCGGGCAAGCTGTGATCAAAGTGTCAAAGGGCTTTCAGAGCAAAGCGAAGCAGGCCTCCCCTGGGGAGGATTGGAGTAGATTGGGCTAAGCCCCAATTAGTCTACTTAGTTCCCTAAGCCACGATAGAGCAGCTCACCAATGCAGATTCACCCTGTTCAGGGTTTCTCTTCTGGGTGGGATGACCTCTCCGTGGCAGATGTGTTTAAGAGCTCCTGGGTACACCTAGCAAAAGATTCACACAACACGCCGAGCTTGGTGTTAACTTTGGTTAGATTTCAACAGCTTATTGTAATGTACGAACTCTGTACTGATACCACAGGGGAAAGTGAGTTAATTTATTCCAGGTTGCCGTTATTATTATTTTTTTCACTTGGACTAAAAGGCTTCCGAGGTCTCGTCCAGCCCTGGTATTCAATGAGTTTCAATCCCCCCCCCCTCCCCAGAAATTCAGAAACCAGGATAAGTATGTTGTGTGAAAAAGGATTGGTGTTCCAGACAGTCACCCTCCTAAGCTTCTTTCAGTGGGTTCCTGTCGAGCGTTTCGAACTATTCATTCTGTGACTGAGGAGGGATTGGTTTGCTTTCCAAAAAAGGCAGAAGATACTACAGCTCGGACTTGTTCACCTTCGGCATCTCCAGCAGTTTCTCCGGCTTCTTGCGAGGGAACGACAACCTACACAAATACGTTGTGGATCACTCCGTGCGAGAGCACCCTCTTTTAAAGAAGCTGAGGCTGGTGAGTGCCCCGGCTGCAAATGGATCCCATCGACTTCTGTGGTCAATCCAGGATCCACAAACGCCCCAGATTAACTCCCATCTCCTCTGTAACTGGGGGATCTTTCAGCCCTTCAGTCTGGAAGAAGCAGACGTCCCAAATACTGCACAGGGGGTCCTCGGCTCACAACAGTTTGTTTAGTGACTGTTCTAGGTTACCACGGCACTGAAAAAGGTGACTTATGGCCGTTTCTCACACTTAGCAAACATTACAACATCCCCAAATGGTCAAAATTTGGACACTTGGCTACTGACTGACATTTATGATGGTCACAGTGTCCTGGGGGGGCACGTGATCCCCTTTTGAGAAGCAAAGTCAGTGTTTTTGTGCTGGGGGGAAGCCAGCCCTTCTCTGGCGGCTCTTCTCCATCTGAAGCAAGCCCTCCCCGCCCCCCCTGCCCTTGCTGCAAAGACCTCATTCGTTATTTCTTAGATGCTTCTTCGGAGGAGCTCCTGGAAAAGTTTATAAAATAAAAAAAAAAACGAAGCATGAAATGCAGTTTAAAAGGAAACAATAAATTATTGGTGGGCAATTAATTTTCCCAAGAGGCCACAAGAGACACTGGGACTGTTTTGGAAGGCTGAGCCAATATTTTGAAGGCACGCACGCACACACATTTGTACATTTATTTACATGTTTATTTATTTAATTGTTAATTTTTTATGCCACCCGTCTCCCCTTTTGAGGTGACTCTGGGCTTGAAAAGAAAATAAGAGTTACCTTCAAAATAAAAGTAATGCAGTTGTATTTGTGCGCATGGCATATATATATATATATATATATATATATATATATATATATATATATATATATATATATATATATATATATATATATATATATTTATATATATATATATATATATATTTGATTTCTAACTTCCAATTGACTTCAAGGACAGGAACGGCTAAAGGGCTGGAGGTGGGCCCCGGGCCCCAGGTCTGCAATCAATAATAAATTAAATTGTGGAATGGAGAGATGGCTAATCTTGGCTTCTGGATCCGGTTCTTGTTTTTCCTTTGAAGACGTTTCGCTTCTCATCCAAGCAGCTTCTTCAGCTCTGATTGGATGGTGGGGAGTGGAAGGATTTATATTTAGACATTGAGCCATGCACTTTGGGATGGACCCCCTTTGAATGGTGAGGGAGGATAAACGGATTTCCAGAAAACATTGCAGACCACAGGAACCATTAGTGCTTCAGCTGGAGATGCAGACAACACAGACTCAGCCCCAACAGCCTGCGCCCATCTCCAACAGTGAAGGGACCCTAGACAGAAAAAACATCCTGCATCAAGAAGGCTCCACCATCCCGTTTGCACCACTCAGGTGACCCTGAGGACACAGATGAGCCTCCCAGTGGCCTCAACGCCTCCAAAAGAAGGCAAATGACCAGCGGTCTGCAAGGAGTATAAATCCTTCCATTCCCCACCGTCTGGTCAGAACTGAAGAAGTTTCTTGGATGAGAGCGAAGTGTGTTTAAAAACAAAACAAGAAAAACAGTTGCCTCTTGAAAAAGCACCTTTGGGACAGCCAGGACCTGGAGGATGGAGAATCTCCGTAGACAATCTGGATCATTCATGGAATTGCAGAAGAACTTGTCATGTAGAGACCTGTTTTGTTTTTCTAGGCTGCATCTGGTCCTCCTGGCAAAAAGCTCTGGGTCTCCCGTGATCAGGCCCAGTTGGTGGCAAACCTGATCAGACTTCTTGGAGCAAAAAAGGTAATTGAGATAGGTAAGTGAGAGTGCCTACAACCAGGAAGATTCGGGATTCGATCCCATAATAAACGGAGCCCCCTGTAGGTCACAGTCTAATCTTCTGCCAGTTGTCCTCAAATTACAACTGGTCACTTCCCCCAAACTCCCCTCTTTGGTTTTTGAGCCAGTTGAAGTGGCGATCAATTCCACACTCGGGCAAAATTAGGAGCGAAAGGACGGTTTTTAAATCATCTTTCATGGCTTCCTCTCTCCTTACTGAGAAGGAAGGAAGGAAGGAAGGAAGGAAGGAAGGAAGGAAGGAAGGAAGGAAGGAAGGAAGGAAGGAAGGAAGAGCTGTGGTGGCACAGGGGTTGCAATGCAGTACCGCAGGCTAATTCTGCCCACTGCCAGGAGTTCGATCCTGACCAGCTCAAGGTTGACTCAGGCTTCCGTCCTTCCAAGATCAGTAAAATGAGGACCCAGATTGTTGGGGGCAACAGGCTGACTCTGTAAACCGTTTAGAGGGGGGACTATAAAGCCCTGGGAAGTGGTATATAAGCCTAAGTGCTATTACTGAGAAGAGAGGAAGGGAGGGAGGAAAGAAGGAAGGGCGGAGGGAGCATGGCCGGCTTGGGAATTCTGGGAGTTGAAGTCCACGAGTCATAAAAGAGACCAGGTTCCCCACCCCTGTCCCAGCCAATGTCCGACAAGCGAAGTCAATGAGGGAAGCTGGATTTGCTTAAGGACTCCATCGATTCACTTCAACAACCGCAGCGGTTTGCTTAACAACCATGGCAATAAAGGTTGTAAAATGGAGCACATCCCACTTAACCTTCCTTAGCAATGGAAATTCCGGTCCCGACGGCAGTCGTAAGTGGAGGATCGCCTCTACGTTCCTATTTGTTCGGAAGTCAGAACCCCTCTCAACCGCCTTTTTGCTGTTTCTCCGTAGGAGTTTCTGCCGGGTACAATACTTTGAGCATGGCTCTAGTCCTTCCGGAAGACGGCAGAATTGTTGCCTGCGACATAAACGAAGACTTGGCCAGTATTGGGAAGCCAGTGTGGAAAGAGGTAGAGTGAGTCACTCGGAAATTGGGGTTTAGTCATATTTGCTGTGTTAATATTTGCCGACATTCAGTTGTGCCAAAGGTGCTTTTTTTCAGGAGGCAACTGGACTTCCTTGTTTTTCTTTGAAGGCGTTTCGCTTCTCATCCCAGAAGCTTCTTCAGTTCTCACCACACAGTGGGGAATGGAAGGATTTATGCTCCTTGCAGACAACTGGTCATTTGCCTCCTTTTAGAGCAGTGGTTCTCAAACTTTTTAATGCCGCGACCCCCAACCGGTCGTAAGTCGAGGACTACTCAACGGGTGCAGCACCGTTTGCAGAATGGGACTTTTGGCGGGCTCAGCAGGGCAGAGACAGCCTGGACAATTCGTATTGGCTTTTGAAAGCCAATAGAATTAGACTCTATTCAAGAGAGTCTATTCTATTGGCTTTCAAAAGCCAATAGAATAAAAGGGAGTAGCACAGCTAAGGAAAAGGGGAAGAAAATGGCGGACTGCGTTGTTTGGCGACCCCCGTGAAATGGTCGTTCGACCCCAAATGGGGTCCTGACCCACAGGTTGAGAACCACTGATTTAGAGAGTGGTTGGGACCAGTTGGAGGGTTACCTGTGTCCTCAGAGTCACCTGAGCGGTGCAAATGGGCGTGGAGCCTTCTTGGAGCTGCGGAAAGGACTGTGTTGTAGACTGGATCTCTCTCCACAGATGGGGGGGGGGATATGACATCATCTATCTCCAGTCAGCCCCCACCCCTTCTGGAAATGCCACCACATCCATGGGGGGTCCACACAAACACACACACAAGATGCAGAGGCTGAGCACCTGGGACCGTGGGAGACCTTTGAGCTGTTTCCTTTCCTTTCAGGCCGGAGTGCTACGCAAGATCGATCTAAGGATAAAACCAGCCATTGAAACATTAGGTAGGTGGAAGCAAAGGATTTGACTGGAAGGTTCGTAAAACGGGGCAAAACTTACTTAACATCTCACTTAGCAACAGAAGCCCGGGGCTTGATTGTGGTCATAAATTGAGGACCGCCTGTATTCAGTTTAGATTAAGGTAGTTGCGGGTGGAAACCCTCTCTGAGGTGATGCTTGACCTACCGTGATGGGCAGGGTGATTCATGACATCCCAAGAGGCCCCAAGCCAGACAGAGATTGGGAAAAAAAAACCCACCATTGTGGTTTCACAAACAGAGTTAAGGGGAAACTGGAATTCAGGATTTTCATCGTTCCCCGTCCCCTTCCCTTCGCAGATTGGACTCGTCTGAGTAGCAGTAATGCTTAGACTTATATACCGCTTCATAATTCTTTTATAGCCCTCTCTGAACGGTTTCCAGAATCCGCATATTTGCCCCCAACAATCTGGGTCCTCATTTTACCGACCTCAGAAGGACGGGAGGCTGAGTCAACCTCGAGCTGGTCAGGGTTGAACTGCTGGCTGTGGGGCAGAGTCAACCTGCATTGTAATTCCTGCTCCACCAAGGCTGAAGCTAGATAAGGGGGCAACAATAGAAGGAAGACAGACAGAAGGGAATCTTTTGCATTTTTTTAAAAAAGCTCATTCTGATTTTTGTGTGTGTGTGTGTGTAGAGGAACTTCTGGCCAATGGTGAAGCTGGAACCTTTGACCTGGCGTTCATCCACGCGGACAAAGAGAGTTACAACGATTACTACGAAAAATGTCTACGGCTCATAAAAAAGGGGAAGTTATTAGTTCTTGACAACGTAAGTATTTCAGAAAAAAATGGGAACCGAACAGATCTTGGTGGCTTTTCTGGACTAGAAAGAAGAGACCGGACAACCATTTGTTTGGAATGGCATAGAACAGGGGGTTGGACTAGAAGACCTCCAAGGTTCCTTCCAATTCTGTTATTCTGTATTTTGCCTTTGGCAAAACTTTGCTTTTGATCACTTTCACCCCAGAAAGGACGGAGATTGGAACGCCGCCTGCACTGACTTTGAAATAAACTTCCTTGGTTGTATGGAATCTTTAGCCTGGGTAGTTGTTCATAAAGCAAAGGTCCAGTTGTAAACTTAGTTGTGATGCAGGGGTGGGGCAAGGCAGCACTTGGAACAGATTGTAGAGGCCCCAACTGCCTGCAACTCACTGAACCAGCCAGCAGTTTCCAGGTTTGTGTGGTTGCAGCAGAAGGCTGACATCGTAGCTGTCTCGTCCTGAGAAAAGAGGTAGCACTGCATTTGTACTTCCAGGCATTCTCTGACAGTTGTCTCTAGTGTAACAGCGTTGTAATACATGGTGTGAGTCCTGCACACTCTTCTGTATGGTTTTCTCTCTGTTTCTAACAGGTTTTGGTATCAGGAAAAGTTCTTAAACCGGGCAACAGTGACCGCGCAGCCCAACACATTCATCAATTAAATGAGAAGATCTTCCATGATCCTCGTGTGAACATAAGCATGATCCTGATTGGAAACGGGATAACTTTAGGATTTAAGCTATAGTGAAGGAGGGGAAGGAAGGTAGGATGTGCTGAGCACTCTCAATCCTCAGGGATACTAATTTAGAGATGTGAAATTGTCTATATTTTGTCCTTGTTTCTTTAAATGTGTTTAGGGTTGCATTATGCATTACACAAATTAAAAAAAAAATTCTAAAATATCCTTTCAGTTTTGTGCATCACTTTATTTACTTGCATCCTGTCTTAATTGTTTTTACCGATAACTCAAGGTGGCAAACATATCCAAGAGACCTTCCTCCTCCTCCTCTTCCCACATCAACCCTGTGAGGTGGGTTGGGCTGAATAAGAGCGATTGGCCCAAAGTCACCCAGCTGGCTTTCATGGCTAAGGCGGGACTGGAACTCACGATCACCTGCTTTCTAGCTTGGTACCTTACGCCACCTCCACGGCTGAGTGAAGACAACAGGCCTGGATCTTTCTCAGTCCAACATCCCAGCCAGTATCCCAGGCTTTCCCCTTTGCTACATCCTGTGCACGAGGTTTTTTTTTTTTTTAAAAAAAAAAAAAAAATCATTGCAAGAATCAGAGTGAGCTCAGAGGTTTCTGTGCAAAATTAATTTTTTTTTAATTTAAACCTAAATGCAAAGAACTTCAAACTTTTTTTACTTTTAAAAATTGTATTATTTAAAACTGGTTATTTCTTCATACACGCACGCACTTGCACGTGAACACATGTGCTGGGGGGATAGATTTGCTACCCAAGCTAGGTTGAAAAGAGATGTATTTAGGGCACAATCACCTGTCAGTGCCTCACCTGTAGCTTTGCAGAGGTTGGCCATTGGCCTGAATATTCTTCCAAATCTTGACAGCCAGTTCTTGGGGGGGCATGGGGGGGGGAGATGAGGTTCCACACTACATGTTACTCTTATACATACGGGGGATTTTTTTTTTCTGAGGCTGAGCATCAATGTCACCCTCCTCTGCCGAGAAAACTAATGCATTACTTAACTTACTAACAGGAAATAACTTTCCTTGTTGTAAAAAGGCAGGAATTGCTTCCCTCTTCTTGTGATCTAAAAACAGAAAGTGCCATTACACAAGAGCAGTCAAAGGGCTGTACGTAGATTGTGTTAATCAGAATAGAGCTGGAAGGGACCTTGGAGGTCTTCTAGTCCAACCCCCTGCTCCAATAGTGATCCTGATAGGTATCAGTAAACTGATGGAACAGCAAGAAGCTTGATAACCGGATCAAGCCAGCAAATAAAATAGAGGGAAATGACAAAATACGAAATAAGTTCTATATTGCCACGGCCTGGCCCAATAACAGTGAGCAGTGTGGCTAGGGAAATCAGCCTTCCTCTTATTAAGATGAGCCAATATCAAAAGAGATAAAATCATTTTTTTAAAAAAGAAAATATAAAAATGCCATTCAAGTTGGAAGTAGTTACGTGCAAAGCAAGCAATGAGGGAAGGAAATAGAGCTGCTCATATCGAAGAAACCACTTTAAAAGAACGACTAAAAGAAAAACATTCAGGGAAAGAGAAAATTATGAACTGGTTCTCAGATTGCGATGCTCTCCTCCTATTTAGAAGCAACTTCGATGCAAAGGTGCTTAACAATTTGCACAAAGCCCACCAGGGCAAGTTTATAAAGAGACACAAATCATGATACAAAAGGCCAGATGTGCCAGCTGGTTACATAGAAAGATCCTTCAAATTCCCCCAAATTCTCCTCCCCCCCCTTTGCATTCCATCTCCTTGTCAAGGTGAGAGCCTGGGAGAAAACGCTGACCTACTGCGCCAAAGATTTGCACAGGCCCAACTCTGGAAAACCAACCCCCGAGGGGGCCTAGGACACCTCGCCACAGCCAACCCACCACGGAACAACTCGCCGTGGGACAAGAGTGCCACTAATATTGAAGAAATAGTCAAATGGAATTATTAAAGAAAGGACGCCAAAGGAGGGACAAAATAAAATATGAATGACTAAAATTAAAATGATTTTTAACATTATTTGAAATAATTAAATTGTTGAAGTGAGTTGGCTGAGGGAGTGGTCCATTTCCACTCCCGAGGAGCCCAGGAACAACTGGATCTGATGGTGCTGCTTCTTCCCCCAGCCTGGAAGCAAAAGAGTCCTAAAGCCAACCTAAGCGGGGAATTGATGTTCAAGGCCTTGTTAAGGCCTTAATCTTTCTTTCCAGAAAGGAGTACATAACTAGTTGCTGTAATATTTTAATTCTTTTTACAGGAGCAGTTAATATTGCCGTCAACTCACTGGCTTTATCCTCTGTTACATTTCCTATTTCAAAGACGGATTTAAGTCCATGAGGAAAAATACCCTTATTGTTTAAATTTCCCTCCTGAGCTGCAGGCAAATTGTACCCACTTGTATTTTATGATGTTTAGATAATTAAAAGGAATCCTCCCCAGAGTTAGCAACAAGATTGTGACTGACTAGCACACACTCCTGTACAAAAGGGGTCTTTTTAAAGGCTGGCCATTTTCCTGCCATTAACATGCCAAGTGCCGTAAATTCCTATGCACTGTTCAGGCTCCAGGGAAAAGTGGAACCTTTTGCAACCTTTACAGGATTCTGAATGCGCCAGAGGTTACTGAAAACAGCTCCTATTTATGCCCGTTTGCCAATACGGGATATAACTCCAATGTCGAATGTGGGGAATATTCCTAGTGCCATTGCATTTAATTACAGTAAAACACAACAGCAACAGCTTAAGTGAATAAAGGTCCCAAAGAGACTCCATGGCCATTTCCCCCCATATGGATTAAAGCATCCTTTCCCGCGTCTTGTTGCAGCACAAACTCAACTCCACCCTCAAACTGGACATCCGCCCCACCAATCCTTGTACTGATTTGCACTGATGTAATTCCCTGAACTGCAAGGCATACAGATAATCCTTGTTTAGCGACTACCTCAGTCAGCAACCATTTGCAATTATGAGATAATAAACCAGGAACTTTGCAATAATCATATATGTACAGCCTCTGCAGTATCTCAATCACGTGTTTACTATGACAGGGGCCTGACCAGTTCTCCCCCCCCCCCAGCAGCAGACAGTTTGCCTATACAAGCTATTTCTTGAGGCACTTTTCCCTACAGAGCAGGAAGTCCCTAAAATGTATTTACTGAAAGTTAACAAGCTTAGTTTGCTGACCTTAATTAGTTGACTTAATACCCTCCTGCCAGCTCTAAGATGCTGCTTGACATCAAGATCCTAATCAGTTCAGCTTTTTTGCTTCTTAGGTAGCATGCTAGGCAAATGGCCAGCACAAATAAGTTGCTCTATGTATCTCATTGTGTGGCATGCTTGTTCTCTTGTAATCCCTTTCTCTCCAATGAATGAAAACGCTAATATCAATTCGCCTCTTGCTAATAATCCCAGCACTGGGATGAGCACACCAAGAGTGAGGGGTGTTGGGGAAAAGAGCTATAAGATTTGCCCTTTTATACAGCTTTCTCGTGAGTCCATTTCCAAAAACCTTTCTTGCCATTTGGGTTCACCTGGCTGTTTCGGAGTGTATCCTTCTGATGCTATAAAACAAAGTAGAGATAAAGTTGTGTGTGTGTCTTAATGCGAGGGCCTCTTTATGCAGCTTGGCAATTTAGACTTAATAATCCTTTTTTTAAAAAAAAAAAATTCAGCCCATGTGCTTTCTGAAACACCCAGGAAGATAGCTAAATCTTGTATTATTGCCTTTAGAAGGCTAACTATTTTGATTTTGTTTCATCTATTTTCCCCTATCTTTAGTATATTCCATTTTGATGTTATTACTTGGTTTATGGGGAACGGGAATATATAATTTGTTATTCAGTTTCAGAGTGTAAAGAAAACCTTTACCATTATTTTCTAGTAAAACCTGTCCCCAGTTTGCTAAATGGTCCAGTAAAATACTATGATCTGTTATCTATAATATAAGGAATTTACATTATTATTATTTCTAAAAAAAAAATTAAACCAGGGTGTCAGTGGGCATCAAGATACAAGTCCTAGGCACCTGGAGCCCTTCTGCACTCTTGGGGGCCTAAGAATGACACGATACAATGGAACAAGAGTTCAGAAATTAAAGGGCTTTGCCTTCTACCACAACTTCTAGCTGGCTTCAGATAGTTTAAATTGTTTTTATTTCCCTCTAGCTGTGTTGACCAAAATCTCCCAGCCATCCTAACCAATGTCAGCTGGAAACCCTGGGAGGTCTAATCCAACAAAACTAGATGGTGTTACAACCCTGCACATTTTTTTTTCCCTAACCCAGTGGTTCTCAACCTGTGGGTCCGGACCCCATTTGGGGTCAAACGACCATTTCACGGGAGTCGCCAAACAACGCAGTCCGCCATTTTTTTCCCCCTTTTCCTTAGCTGTGCTACTCCCTTTTATTCTATTGGCTTTTGAAAGCCAATAGAATAGACTCTCTTGAATAGAGTCTAATTCTATTGGCTTTCAAAGCCAATAGGAATTGTTCAGGCTGTCTCTGCCCTGCGGAGCCCGCCAAAAGTCCCATTCTGCAAACGGTGCTGCACCGGTTGAGTAGTCCTCGACTTACGACTGGTTGGGGGTCGCGGCATTAAAAAGGTTGAGAACCACTGTCCTAACCACAATGCCAACAATGTGCATCATGGCTCCACATATAAGTTCTGCCCTTTCTTTCTCCCAGTGGCAATGCATGCAAATAGACTTAGAGACAGGGCTAAACTGCAACGCAGGTTTTGTTACTTGCACCTCCCTCCGGCCCCAGATCTCGGCTTCTCCCCTAAGGACTTCCTCCTAAGGGCCTTGTCCCCTCAACTCACCGGGGTAGTCTCCTTTCCGGCCTCTCTGTACACTGGGGAGACAGACATGAAGTCAAGCTTTCTCCTTAGAAACATTTCGACTATGAAACTCTTCCTCAGTTTTTTTACAGCTTCCTCATAGATGCAATTTCTAAGCAAGTGGAAATAGCACTTTAGCACCGGCCCTGGGGCAAATGAACAATGTAGTATTTCCTAGGGCAACTGGGAAGCTGATTTTCTGGTTCTAAAGTTGTCTGGTAAAAAAAGCGATTTTCACATACAGTACTAAACTGTCACTTCTTTGCTTTCACTTCATGTGATCTGCAAACAGATCCTGAGTGATTTATGTGGTTTGAGCAAGGATGCTATAGTCTGCTAAACCACAACTTAGCCCCTTGCCAATGCAGACTTCAGGAAAAACAAACACAGCTATGGGAAATTCAGCTCGTAATTCAGCTCGTAAGTTAACCCCCCCCCCCTTTTTAGCCTTGATATTAGAAATAAACATGGAAATTAAGTGGCTTCATTTTAAATAGTTATATATTTCCAAGCTTCATAGATTCCTAGTTCAAAGCTTGCCTCCACCATGTATGTCAGTTCTAACGACTAGCCATTCAGATCACATTCCTGCGATAATGTGATAATGCTTAACTACTTGTCAGTAATACAACAGTGAACATTACACAACTGAATATGAAATACTCTCATTTTTTCCCACTGAGGCAAATACACATCAGTCTCCCATACAACAAACAAAATCTGGGAAGAAGATTTTGATGAAAGCAAAGGATTGGGAATTTACACAAGAATTTTCCCTAGCATGGCAGAGGACTTTAGTACGAAGATGGCCAATTTAAAGTTTGAGAGATTAATTTAAAACATAGCAATGGACCACAAAGACAAAAACTCAGGTAACAGTGAACAGAACTCCTGCTATTGAGTAGAGAAGTCGAATGAAGCAGCTCAGAGTTAAATAGTGACCTAACTTGGTTTGTTCCTGGTTTCCACCCTGGTTAATAAAGTTGGAGACAAACTCACATGTAATTAGATCAGCTACAGCTGTCCAAAATTAGAGGGAAAATACTACTAGTCATCAAGGCTTGGTCTCTTATGTCTAAGATTAGACAAGGTGGCCATTCATACCCATGATCAATTCAGGGATGGAGCTCATATTCTGTAGCTGTAGGTTAATTTAATGGCTAAAAGAACAACAAACAAACCACTTCTTCCTTTTGCCACAAATTCTCTAGTTACTCTTGACTTCATGGCTTATAGCAGTTGGGAAGTCTCACAGGCTATCAAGCTAGGTAACGCATAAGAATCTCTAGGCCAGGGGTCTTCAAACTTGGCTCTTTTATGACTTGTGGACTTCAACGCATGCCTGTGGGAGTTGAAGTCCACAAGTCATCAAAGGGCCAAGTTTGAAGACCCATACTCTAGGCACTAGCAGAAATACTAATTTGATTATTATTTTCAAGATATCAGCTTCAGCAGAATTAATTTACTCCCCCTTGTTGTGGACCATGAACTCTTGTGCACATCTAATCTAAATTCAAGACTGGCTGCTACAAAGGACTACAGCAATGATGTCAAACAATGCCTAGTTACTTCAAGTGAGTCCCCAGAGTGGACCTGGGCAGCTTAAGCAAATTGTACGGATTAACTGGAACACCTGAACACTGAAAAGGCTACGATGCCCTGAGAGTAACAGGCAGCTTTACAAGGAAATCTGAAAGGGTGGTTTCAGCTTTATATTTCAATAACTTAACATATCTGGAGGCACAAGCATGTGTATATTTGTTTATTCATAATTCTGAATTGCCTTGGGATACCAAAAGTCATTCTAATTAAGCTGATTTAACAAAATTGCTGGCCTCGCTTTTCAGAACAATCCATTGATCCGTTTTGTTATTTCAATGGGCTACCATGTGTTAAAAGAAACATAACATGCACACATGTGTACAGGTTTCATAAAGTCTATTTCATTATTTGTGGGTACCGCATCCAACAGTTAAATACATTTAAATAATGTATTACGTAGTTACTGCACTAATGCAGAATTGAGAACTAGATAGAGAACCAATTTAACTAAAACCAGCTAACAAGGAACTGCCTAAATATCCTTAATACAGCTCTTGTTCTAGGGCATCCCACTGAGGAGGGAAAAAAACCCTCCGAGTCATACTGGAATTACAATTTTAAGGCCATATTCTTCCGATATCCCATGTTCTGCAGCAGTTGTCTTCTCGCCTTTAAGCCTCCAATTCCAGGCCAAGGCCAAGTTTATGTCCACCAGCATTGATGTTCTTCCCATCGACTAGAGCAGACAGCGTGAGCTTCACACCTGCAGGGAGAGCACAAGTCAAAGCAGGTTTCATCACGTTGAACTTTCCCTTAGCAGAGGCAGTTGCCCAAACCTGCCAGTCTACTCCCTCCACCAGTTCACCCTTCTGGCCTCCCCCCCCCTTTGCTGAGAGAGAGAGAGAGAGAGAGAAACAAAACACACTATCACTTTATGAGGATACAAAAGAGTTGTTTGAAAGAATTCCAGCTCTTCAGTTATCAATAAGATGTTCTCCTGCCAACGTATTTATTTACCAAGCTTTACATACTACTGATGGAGGACCCTGGCAGTTTTACGAAAAAGAATTATGACCTCAGTTCATTGAAGGAGGTATCTAGGACTATGTGACCAAAACTTTTAAGAGATTCACTGCTGGCTTGTATAAACCACACAACCCCCCCAAAAAAAGAGGAGGAGGAAGAGGAGGAAGGGCCAAAAAAATGTTTAAAATGAAGTGGGATATTTACAGTTATTTTACAAATTTTTGAGCATGAATCAGCACTTCAAATTCTAAATGTTTTATGAATCATTTATTAGAAATGTAAAAATTTGGGAAAACTTTGAAGCAATGAAGCAACAAATAGCTTAAGCCTATTTGTAGGTTAACAACTATTTTGCCTCAATATTGGTTAACATCTATAACCAGTTTGTCAAGAGCTTCTCAAGCGCCGTCTCATCTTTTAGCCCACACTTACCTGGCCTCAGGGACTGGGTGTAGCCGATTCCAATTAGACTAGAGTTGTTCACTTTTGTCTGCAAAGCAATGACAAACAGAGTAACGTCCTTCTTTCAGTTCTATCACATTTAAAGTAACTACAGAATCCATACGTCTCGTAAACTTTGAGCCAGTTAAATACCATTCTATATTAATTCCAAGCCAGTATTATTCCTGGGGTTGTTAATAATGTCACCTGGACTGAGGCCAAACCTACCCTGGGGTGTATATTCTCAGGTTCCCATTCATTTCTATGGATATCTTTGTTCCCATTAGTACGAGAGCGGCAGGCCTCATCATGGTGTTTATCAATGGGTCAGTTCCTATTGGGTTAAAGCCTGATTCTTCCCCTCTTTGTAGTGATATAAGTCACACCAGATGACGCTCCTGAAAGTCCTCAAGCAGGCTGACCAGCAAGCCACACACATTCAAAGTTTCCAGGATAGAATTCCCAGGATGGAAATTTCTGCTTTTCCTCTGCCTGGCCCATGCTTATCCCGTTGTTATGGGAATGGTTTGATAGTTTTCCAAAGCAAATTTTTTCAGAACAGGAAGTGGTTTAATGGGCAAACTATTCCATCCACCCAAACTCTCACTTTATAGTTAGTAGTCCACACTGAAGGACAAAATCTAAAAGTTAGCCATAGTTTGTTTAAATTATAAAGTCTTAGAATACACAAAGCAACAAACCTGCCTTCTGCAACATACACCTGCAAAGAAAAAAGGAGCTGTTCCAAGCACAAAAGAGTAGCAGACAATTTCGCTTCAATACACAGCGTAACTTTTCTTTTAAAGTAGGTTTCAAATCTCTGCTCGCGTTCTTACTCTACCTTTCCTCAAGTTGCTAACGGCAGGAGGGGTGTGCTTTATGTTTGCTACTTGATTTAATAGCGCACAAAGTTTCTATGCTTTTTTAAAAAGCCAATCACAGGATGGCTGTTTGAAACAATGTGGATCAAAATAACCGTATCTGTCCCAAGAAAAGTTCAGGGGATCCTGTTCTAAATTCAGGAAGGGAGCCTCCATTCTTCACTGAAGGTCAGTGTTTCCCAAACTTGACAATTTTAAGGCATGTGGACTTCAACTCCCAGAATTCCACAGCCAGCATTGCTGGCTGTGGAATTCTGGGAGTTGAAGTCCTCATGCCTTAAAATTGTCAAGTTTGGGAAACACTGCTGTAGGTAGCCCATGCTAATGGACCAAGCCAGCCAAACTCTGGTGTATAAAACAACCTTGAAATTAGTCCCCAACACCTGAACAGCAGGAGGAAGTAATAAAGCCCAGATCCTCTCCAGACCCAACACCGCCTGTCCACAATCTTAGCTCTGTACGTACAACCCCTTCTGCTGCTTCTTTTGGGCTCCAAGTCGTAAGGGGAGAGCAGATACAACGGACTGCCAAAAAGGCCGGTGCTTCTGATTCTCTGAAAGGGGAAGGGTGAATTGTAGGGGTTCAACAGGTGGTTGAAAAAGCACATACCCAAGGAAAGCCTGCAGATTTCAACCAGCCCGGCTAAGCCAAGTCTGAATCCTCCAATTTCAGATACTGAGCAGAAGCTGAGATGCTGGTGTGGAAACAGCTACAAGCTGCAGTTTTAAAAGGCTTCGTGAAGTCAGGATAGGCAGCCATAGGTTTTTGATGGCTAATCACGGCCACCCAAAAAACGCCTGACTCCTGTATAAAACAGGAGAAAATTCTGGCACAGCTTAATGGTAGCTCAAAATGGAGATGCAGACTTTAAAAAAAAACTTTTCTATTGCTTGAATTTACAATGGCAAATAGGCATGTTTAATTTATATACATTCAAGGATAAGGGCATACCTAAAGCGAGTCCACATTTCAGGAAATCTCAATTCAATGCTGCCAAATACCTGATACTTAAGCATTAATTTAATCTGACATCAATAGACACACAGAGGTAAGTCATATATGCACACCATTCAAAAAAGACAATGAAAAGCTAAGAACAAAAACCGAAACACACATCCTTTCCAGCAGCCTACACCCACAAGAGTAGGGATTAACGCCAGATGATCAAGCCGAAATATTCCATAATCAAGGAACCTCACCTTTATCCACACCAGGGGTCTTCAAACGTGGCCCTTTTATGACTTGTGGACTTCAACTCCCAGAATTCCTCAGCCAAGCACCACTCACTAACCCCGAAGTTAGCTACTCTAGTAATGAAACATATGCAAACAACCAAACTCAAAGACCCCACTTAACCTTTAGATGCCATTTTTATTGGTGACTGAGATTTACCAAATGCTTGAAAGATGCAGTGCCTTTAACGTCCATGTTTGTAATCAACGCTGCTTATTATAATTTTAGATAAATTCATGTTATTTCCACGTGACAAATATTACTCAGCTGAGGCCCAGCAGAGGTAAGAGAATGAAACAAGGAACTTTATTTTACAAAATAATCCCAAATCACCCAGAGCAGACTCTACTATCACTCCACTATCAATAATCCAAATCAAGATAGCCAAGCTCACAGGACAAGCCAAACTGTTTGTAAAACCCCGAGGTTTCCAGATACTAAATCTATGATTCAGTCCTTGGCGTCTTACAACTTTATATTCAAGCGTCTGAACTTATAAACCAAGGTTGGGAATTACATAAAATCAAGCACAAACCCTGGATGAGAAAGGCCTCCTGGCTGCTTCACGTCAGAATGGGGTCTTTTTTCAGTATGAATTAAAGAGGAATATCTGTCGGCCAGGGTTGAAATGAGGAATTCCTTAGAGGAATTCAGCCCTGGGGTTCTAATTAGTTTACTTACAGAAATGGATGCGGTGGGATCCAGCTGGTATTTTGCTGCAATTCCAAAACGAGTGCTATTGGTGCCAGATACCCAGTTAAGATTTATGGCAGTTTCAAGGTTCTCGCTGACCTTTTGATAGATGGAGCCGCCAAATTCGGAGCCATCGTTGCTGAAAAATATTTTAGCCACAGAAAGATATGATAAAACAAATTCAAATGTCAGAATTCCCGCAATTTCCCCTTTACCAAGTTATTCTAATTTTCTCCAGTAGCATGTCAGCTTTGAGGAAAAAAAAATACTGGCAAAATCTGTCCTAAGCACAGTTTATTAAAAACTGCTTTAGAATATTGCTGCAGTAACGGTAGTTTCCCAGAAACTCTACACAGATACACGTATCACACGTAGATCCGCTGCCAGGTTTTGCTAGAAAAACTGACAAAATAATTGTGCACACAGCAAATGCAAATAGGATGGAATAGATATATTTTCTATAGTCTATACACATATGTAAAACAGGAGAAAGAAGTCTTTTAGAAGGACAAAGGAAGAAACAGGTCTGAAAACACTCATCTCATGACTATGCCAAGGCCATGGACTTGTCCAGATATGTAAAGATCCATAAAATGGATCTTCACTGGGAGCAAAGCCCAAGGATATATATACACTAGAAATTAAATACAACGTTTTCCTTGTACAGGTAATGAGCTAAAACAGTTAGCTAGATTTTTTTAAAGATAAAAATAACCTTATTTTCTACAGGAACACTTTAATCTATTGAAGTAATTGAAATTGCTGTGTCAGTTTATTTGCCCAAGTATAAAAGCTTCAGCTGTTCAGGAATTCCCATGCAGCATATGAACATATCCATCAAATGAACAAACTTATAAAATTGGGCTAGAGCAAATTAAAATATGAAGAATTCCAGTCCATCATGAGAATATGCTACAATATGCAGATAACTGCTTCTTTCAGACCCCTTCTGCCACTAGTAAAAGCAAAATAACCACTTTAGCTTATTTCAAGGTTTGCTTACTGTGACAGGGAAAACTGCAGCTTGCTACCTTAATAAATTAAGAGTTAACACCCCAACTGCAATTCATATTCCTCAAAAATGTGTGTCACTTCTCTTTAAAAAAAATCTAGAAGTGGTCCACAATAAAGCATCAGTTTGAGGTAAAAGCTAAAGATCCCTTGTAAACAAACCACACAATGGGATTTCCCGTGGTTTATTTAGCTCCTCTGACACACGGGAACAGAGCAGTAATGTTGATCACCTCTTCTAATAATTAAGTATTCGGCAATTAATCCCCACCTACTATAGGCATATTCAAGGATATCCGCTCCAACAAACTGATCCATTCCCCCCCCCCCATGAGAGAGAGGTTTAATTTTCTGGATATCTTTGTGAGTAGCAATATAGTTTAAAACTTACACATTGGTGTGCAATTGGAAATCTCCGGTCTTGTAACCCACAGAGAAGTTGTTCCTTGTCAACTTGGATTTGGCACTATCAAAAGTCATCTGGTAGCCAGCGAGCCAGCCCTCGTAACCCAGGACGACGGAACCGTGGATGGCAGGTCCAGCAAAATCGAAGTCAACGTCACACCCAAGGTTTATGCATTCACGCTTATAAGCAGATTTGATTTTGCCACTTTTCTTTCTGCAAAGGACAAATTCCAGGGTAAGATTTACTTTCCCATCCGAAGGAACAAAATCCACGTCTTATCTTTAGCAGAGAAATAAGCTGGTGGATAAATAAGGCAGAACTGCCACCAAAAAGCAATGGCGGCAACGTCCTGAAGGGACAAGAAGGCAAAAAGATGTTAATTCAGTGCCCAAACCTTTCCAGATCTACAGGAAGAAATTAAAACTGAACAGAGTCCCATCCAGTTGTCACAACCGATTAAGCTGGATGAGACAAGGAATTCTACAAACAAACCCAGACAAAATTGTGCACCATTTATATAATATAAAAATAAATATGCGCCACTATTTCTCTTCATAAGCCAGGCAGCACTAAAACAAAAAATGTGAATTTAAGAAGCTGCACATCGACCCGAAATGTAGAAATCAAAGCAATTCAGACAGGCTTCTTTCCTTTTTCTTTTAACTCCCAAAAAGTGCACCACTACATCTTATATTAGAGGACAGGAAGACCTGGAGGAACATTGTCCATGGGGTCGCGATGGGTCGGACACGACTTCGCAATTAACAACAACAACAACATCTTATATCTACTTCTAGAGAAAGGAAACTGGGTATTTCAACTGGATGTAGAAATTTTCAGGAGTTAACATTAATGTCAGTTATGCACGATTAGGCATCAGTGTCTTGGATCAACTAATTTCTGACATAAAGTCAGTTTCTGCCTGAGGAAGCAGGCCTTAGGCCAAATAGCCACATGTGGCGTGAATATGATTTTAACTGTCATAAATAACGAGCCACTAACATTCTTTTCAAATCTTCCTTGCTAATCCTTTTCTCACGTTGGATGTTGCCTACCTGGAATGTGCCAAGACAGAGTAAACAGAGAAAACTCACCCAGTATTTGGTGAGAAAGTTGTATCAAATGTTAACTTCAAACCTTTGGCAATCTAGTTTAGGAGGAAAAAAAGAAGTTAGCTAGGAATTATTTGCATTTTTCTCTGAAAGATTTATAATCTTTCAACTCAGGCTACCTGATCTTCAATTGCCATTTCTGTTCCCAGAGTATTATCTGTGTTCCATTTTTCTGTGAAAGTCACACCATACTCAGCCCACTTGTATTTGGTCTCCAAGCTTCCATTCACTTTCCCCGTGTCTGTGTTTGATGAACCAGATGTTGCGAATTCCTAGCAAAGCAAGAGACACAAATGAAAAACGAGAGGCCGAGAGGAGGTATATTTTACCAATACTTTGATTCAATTCCATTTTATTTCAGCATCTTTTATTACAATTTAGTAACCATTCGGATGTGCACACAGTCGCCAGCCATTCCTGCGGCCCTAGTGGTCACACGGCCACGGACTGGTACTGGGCCCTGCACTATTATACTTAAGTACTTACCACTCCGCTTGTGGATTTAGTTTTCACATCCAATTTCACCAAGCCAAAACCTTGACAAAATAAAACTGAAGTCAATATGCCAATCTTTCAAATAATTAATACAATAGCCAAGGATTAACTTTAGAAATTTCACTGGTTCACTACTGCCCCTGTAACGAAGCTCTGACTTTAGAACTGAACACAGAAACAAAAACACACTTATTCTAACCAATAGAGAAAACAGAAAATTTAAGGTACTCAATATCCTATTTTCTCTTTAACTCCAAAACTGCTTCCAATGCAGCTGAGGGAATAAGCATTTAACTGTTTTGTTTGTTTTTAACTGGCAGATACATCTAGAATTTTGACGTTATCACCAACACTTGTAAAATGCCTGCAGAAGTGTGGCTAGACATAAACTAATTTACAAGGAACTTGATGTATTATAAAACACTCCCTACTATTATAGCTTAAAGTTGTCTTTTTTTAATTGGGTAGATGGCATACCCACAATTGTATATATTTTAAGGATGCCTGTGGAGCATCCACAATATGTGTACATTATGTATACTGTACATTGGCAGCATACACCTTTCCATTTATACATTTTAAACTAATTTTAAAGCAAAATAGATGAAGTGGGGATCCTGGCAAACCCTGAGGAATGTTTTCATGGGAATCGGATTACTTCATTCTTCTCTAACTGCTGACAGCTACCCTGCATACGTGAAGATGCAAATGCTTTTAATAGCACAGTGAAGACAGCTGTCTCCATATTGCATCATTAAAAAGACTTCCATTTGACAACAGATGTATATAATAAGCCCTACCCCCCCCTCAAAAAAAATTCCTCTAGGGTTCAGTGGTATTTGGAGAGTCCTTAGTCTTCTCTTTTGTCAGGCTGAAGCCCTCATTCAGGTAGAGATCTCCGAACATTAGGAATCTCATACCAACATTTTAAGACAAACAGATCAGTTTCTCACTCTCCATGTACCATTTACATTATATTCAGGCAAATAAATCGGGTTTAGCTCTTATTTGTAAGTCATTGTGACGTAAAGGGGCTGCAGAGTGCAATGAACTGAAACCTTCACGTTCGATCTTCCGTCAGATAGAATTCAGGTCCCAAGTGCGAGGAGGCCCTGCTCTTTCCTGTAACCAGAAAACTGGCATCTTCGTCACACATTACGAGGGCCAAGGAAAACTGACCCCACTTTGACAACTTCCATTTGGGAGCACAGGAACTTCAGCAACCTCCCCCCTCCCCTCCTCCTCCAGTCAAAACAAAAGGCATCCAAGGTGGGCACGGAGCTATTACTCTGCTACACCAGGGGTGCCCAACCTCTGGGGCGTGACTCACTAGCGGGCTGAGAGTTGTTTGCAACCGGGCCATGGAAACAGTGGCTGAGTGTGCATGCACACTGCTCGAGCAAATGGAGCTGCGCACGTGCTTGCCGGCCGCTCACACAGGACCATCCCTTCTTCCTCGCTGGTCCCCAGGGACAGAGAGGTTGGGCAACTCTGTGCTACACCCTTTTTCAGAGGCCTATCCCTGTATTTCAGGGGGGAAAGGCGACCTATTAGTGACCAAAGGTATATATAATAGTTTGAGGAAGCTGGTGTGGCCACAGTGAGTTGATTTTTTTCCTTTGATTTTTTTTTTTAAATTTCTTTAGCTTGAAGGCTCTTCGGGGAACTTTTTATTTTATTAACTGCAAAATGCTAGCCCATTGCAGAGTTTACATTCATTTTTATCTGTTTACGCCTTCAAATGGGGAAAACCCACAATATCTATTTCTAGTAAAAGGAATCAAAGCAAGCTCTAGGGCCGGGGTCTTCAAACTTGGCCCTTTTATGACTCGTGGACTTCAACTCCCAGAATTCCTCAGCCAGGAAGTTGAAGTCCACGAGTCATAAAAGGGCCGAGTTTGAAGACCCCTGCTTTAGGGGTTACCTATAGTCTGTGCCCTTAGGTTCCCCATCCCAACTGTGTGTGAAAATCTAAAGCACTCACAATTGCTGGTGTATGCAAAATCTTCTTCAAGAGGAATGAATGTTCCATAAAACTCCAGTATGTTGTTTTCCCCTGGACCACGGCTAAAGGCCACAAAAATCACTTCTATAAAATTGACAAGCTGCTACGGTCCAAAAGGGAAATCCAACATTCCAGTTTTTCAAGAACACTAAATCGCTACAATATTAGATTTTCCACATCCCCATTGGTTGGCTTAATACCCTCAAAATAATTTCTCTTTTCTTCTGACCCTGCACAGAACTTGGCTATTCTAAGAATGGCAAATCTTATTTTGAAGTAAAAAGGCAAAAACACAATCTTTATCCAAAACATCTTGAGCACATCAGTTACAAAAATTCAGTAGCAGCTACAGGAAAAAAGAACCGGGTAATACGGATTAGGGTTTAGTGGCAACAACGGCAGAAGAACAGTATGATGTGAGGGTCAAGACAATTCCCTATTCAGATATTCTTCATATACAAGTATGCCTACCAAATCCTTTGTTGAAGATGTCTCGGGCAGACTTGCCAAGGTCCGCATAGGCTGGTGGAATAGCCATTGGCGCTAGGGAAACATAGTAATGTACATGTTAGTACCGCAAAAAGAGAACAGGACAGGACAATGATTTGTGTGCCAATTCACAAACATTAGTCTACTTATTTTTAAAAGAAAATTGGTTTTCACCCCTAGGAACTACAGCTTAAGATGTTCAGATCAACATCCCAGGCAATCAAGCCATCCTTTCCAGACCAACATGTTTGGGCATTTTTTTTTCAATTGCAAAGAAAAGCATGTTCAGTTGGCTGAAGCTTTTTCCAGATCATCCTAACAAATGCAGATTTTTCCACATGATGCCAGTTAAATCCAATATCCTCTTGACTTACAAAGTTTATATAGTAAGAAATCTGCTTATTCACTCATGAATCTGAGCTACATAGAGAAGCAATGAAGAGCACTGAAAATCCATGACATTCAAACCATGGTCAAAGAAGTTAGCTGCAATGTTGTTAAATTTTGTTATGTTTAGGATGCATATGTTTTAAGTACACATCTGTTCTTCAAATCCTAAAATGCAGATATTAAAACATTACTTCTGCACCTGATTTTAACACATCATTTATTTTTAAGCACAAAAACTTAAAATCAAACCAATCATTTTCTACTGAGCAACTAATCAATACATTTACACACAAATCAGCAAATTTTCCATTCCACAAGGAGTTTAAAATTCAATTAATGTTTTGACTGATACATATTTCAATAGAAGAGAATACCTGTAGCTCAGGGTTGAACTATGGGGTCCTTGGTCCTCTCTGTTTGGTTGCTTTCTATGGGGCATTCCATTATCCAGCTGGGTAACACCATCAGCGAGAGCTCTAGCACTGATGATGTTACCTAGTTGGGTAATGAGATGCTCAAGAAATCAACTAAGCTCAAAGAGCACCAAGGATCCCATTGATACAAGTTCAGAAGAATCATCCTTCAAATTCCAAGGACAAATAAAATAGTTGTAAAAGAAATGCCCTCCAGTTCCAAGGGCTTTCAGTTTCAATTCCCAAAGTGCTTCGGAGCACATGGGGCTGGGGATGTAGCTCCTGCCCACAACTCTTTAAAGTAGCCATGTCTTCTTCAAGAATCATATAACTGTGGAAAGCAGCCACGCAATCCCAGGGGGAAAAAAACACATTTTAATGAATGACAGATAGGTATCATATTTATGTTCCTGCACTCTCCAAAGTACTTTTCTGAACTATTTCCAAATCAACATATAACTCTAACATATAATTTTGTGACATAAAAACACAACCTATACACCCACCTAGCAGTATATATATTTTCTAGCAAGTATTATAAAAATATCTGTTCTATTTCCACATTTAGATGGAATGTCTTTTCCTATCCTAATTTTATTTCTTAGGAGACAGAGAGACTAAAGGATGGCTTAAATAACCTTAGGAGTAACTCCTGACAAGGACCTTCCAATCACAAATGAAAAGGAACTTTTTCTTCTCTTTTCCTTTCTGTCACCATCCTAAGATGCTTCCAGTTGCAGAATTGTTCACTGGTTTATAAAAATGTGCTTTTTGCTTGTAAATATACAATCTGCCCAATTAAATAATTACAAAGGAATTAGCGAAGTAGCCGTACTTCCCAATTTTGATTATGTATTGCTTCTAGAAGCAGAAAATCAAGAGAAAATCCATTTAGAAACCCGACATCTAAACCCAAGGGCTAGGAAATGTAATTAAAACTTAAATTAGTTACGTTGCATAATTATGTTGCGCCTTTCCCTGAAGTTCTTTTTAATATCTCCACGATCTCATTTAAAGCGCTCATAAAGAATTGTTGAAAAACTTTGCAAGTATCTATAACTTTAAACATTAAAATAGATCATACTGAGGAACAGACATTACAGAAAAATTCTTTAAAGTACTCATTTAAGATGGATCTAGCTTTGTTTTGAATAACTAAATTGAACTAAGAATTATCCCTCTATTAGATGTTAGTCTTCCCTCCAGACCTCAATATAGCTTGTAAAATGGTTAGTTAAGTTACTTCAACATCCTTACGTTAACTCTTTCCCTACTTACGTCTTGGTGGGCGCTGACATGCTGGATTAAAATTCATAGCTATTTAGTCCAATTTACAGTATCTACAAAACGGGGAAGGGGGAGATTACATCAAAGTTAAGGTTAGCAACTTTTTTACAGACCATTTCAACAGTTGCATTCTTTCGTTTTGCTTTTGTCAACAACTAAAAATATTTGTATAACTCCTTTCATAAACCATGCAGCCCTTTGTTTGGGGAACCTGCCTCAACCCTGTGCACAGACCAAGATTGACCTGGCTATCTTAGCTCCATGTGTATACAGGTAGTCCTCAACTGACAGCAATTCGCTTAGTGACCATTCAAAGTTACAACGGCACTGAAAAAAGCAATTTAGAACCATCTTTCAGTTACTTTTGCAACATCCCTAGGACCATGGGGTCGAAACTCGGAGGCTTGGCAACTGGTTCATCCTTATAACCGTTCCTGTGTCCCAAGGTCACGTGGTCGGTCCCCTCCTGACAAGCAACACCAGTTGGGGAGGGAGAGAGATGGGTTCACTTAACAGCTGTGTGACTTAACACATACACGTCTTGCTTAGCAGCAGAAATTATGACCTCAATTGTAGTCGCGAGTCGAGGACTACCTGTATTTATTATGTTTTCTCAACAGGAATAAAATGCAAAACAGAACAAGAAAACGGAGGAAAACACACATTCTAGAGCAACAGCAACAACAAAATGTGTACATAAAAGGGGGGGGGAAGTGCCCCATACATCCCAAGGTATGTGTGGGGGGGGTGGATGGATGGCAGAGCCCTCCCATGTCCATCTTGCAGGCCCTCTTCCTCTGCCCCCCTCCTCCTCAGCGATGAAAGGGGAGGGTGCTCTGATGCGGGGAGGGGGAGAAGGGGGAGACCCCCCCTATATTTCTTGGCCACCAACCAAGTAATCATGTAATCATGATTAAAACAGTAATCATGAATACTGAATAATAGTAATAATAATATTAATGAATAATAGCAATAACAATAATAGTAATGATGAGGCTGATTATTTTTTTTTTTGCTTATTTTTTTTTTTTTTAATTTCTTTCTGGGCTGTTTGAGCCACACTTGGCCTACTAGACTAGATTCCTCAACCTTGGCCGTTTTAAGATGAGGGGACTTCCAACTCCCAGAATTCCCCAGCCAGCTCTGCTTTATAATAATAGTAGTAATAACAATACACTATTAACTGTTATTATTAACTGTTATTTACCATTAACTGTTATTTACAGTTAGTAAGTTAACAGGGAAAAAAAGCAGCAGCAGCAGCAAAAGATTATTATTATTATGATAATGAAGATGAAGAAGCGGGAGGCAGGGCCCCCCCGCCGCCCCCACCCCAAACAGAGCCGGGGCCCTCCCCCTCCCCCCAGGGGAGCCAGGGGGAAGCCCCAGGGAGCCGCCCCTCCCCTCCCCCCTCCCCGGGCCCCGCGGTCCCTTTCTGGGAGGGCCCTCCCCTCCCCACCCAACCGAGGCCTGGCGGGCAGGCCCGAAGGCTCCTCGGCCGGGGAAGGGCGGCCCGGGGGGGGGGAGAGGGAGGCAGTCGCGGCCATCCCTTCATCCCTCCGTTCCGGTCCCGCCACCCACCCCAGGGAGGCCGGAGGGCGGGGCGGGGCGAGGTCGGCCTGGCCTCCTCCGCAGGGCTGTTTTTCAGGAGGGCCGGAGAGTCTCCGCCGGAGGAGCCGCCGCCGCCGCGAAATGTCTCGAGCCCCGCGTGGAGGACCCCCCCGCCGTTACCGTGGCAACGGCGAGGCCCGGCGGCCCCCTCCGGCCTACCTGTCTAGGCGAGGGAAGGGCCGAGGAGGGGAGCCGCTCTTCTCTCTCTCGCTCTCGCTCTCGCTCGCTCGCTCTCTCCGGGCCAGGCGCGCGCGCTCCGCAGCCGCCTCCTCTCGAAGGCCGCGCTGGAGGGCGAAGTGAAGGAGACGCCGCGCGCTCGCCGCGGGCCAGGACCCCGCAAACGACGGGAGGGCTGCCCTGCGCCGCGCCTGACGGGATCGCCGCCTGCCGCGCCGCCGGGATTGGACTCGCCGCCCTTCTGGGAGACGTGATCGAGTCGAGCCCACCCAGCCAGGAAAATAGAGCCCGCCCAGCTAGGGAAAAGGCGGAAAGCGAGCGGAGGGAGCCGCCTAATTCAGTCAGGCACCGATTTAGACAGCCCCGTTGGAAAGCAAGGAGAGGGCGGGGTTCTGGGTGGGAAAGCGGGAGGAGGAGGAGGGGAGGGAGAGAAAGTGGTCGGGCGCCGGCGCGCATGCGCAGCCGGGGGACAGGTGCTCCAGGGTCGTGCCATCGCTGAGCGCTTCGTGGCGTGGTGCTTTTTTTTGGTTTTTTTCCTCTTCAAAATAAGCCTGGTTTTCATTTTTGCACGGTATGCATAATGTTATTTAATGAGTCTGAATGTCCGCTCTTGAAGTTGCACTTGAATGCACGAAAGGCAATTATACGGCCGGCCGTGTCTGTTGCCCAAGGGGTTGCGTGAGAGGAGGTTGCAAAAATCCATAAAAATATGCGGGTGTGTCCATTCAGTGCTGGAAAGTGTCAAGTCCCCCCTCCTCGAAGCAATGAAAGAGAAAAGCAAGAGCCTTGCTCTTAGATGCCCTAGCCTAGAGACGGACGTGCCTTCTATCAGGTGCTGGAGGGTGTCAACATCGGCAAGATGAGAGGCATTGCTTTGCAAACAAAGCCCCCCCCAGCTCCCCCCCCTTTTTATCCGTGGAAACGACGCTGCTGCTTGTACAAACAGGCTGTGGCTTCAAACAGTGATGCACACACATTCCTTGGCAGATTGTGGCACTCCTGCGGATGCCCCGCCTCCTGGGAAGATCAGAATCTGGATTCACCTTAAGAGTTCGTGAAAGGCAGGCTAATGGAGGAACACCATTGCAGGAGGAAATCTTTGCGTGCAAAATTGCACAGGGGAAAAGACCGATCTATTTGCAAGCTGGACGATGGAAGTGGCCCTCCAGGCTCAGCAAGGGAGGCTGGGCATCAGCCTGGTTCACAGGCATCTGGGCCAAGAGCCACGTGGCCAGCAACAGGGGAGCGTCACAGACTTAGAGAAACAAGCAAAAGGCAAAATAAAAAATAATAAATAAAATTGGGGCAGAGTGAAAAACCAAAGTGGAAAGAATTGAACAAGGAATCGCCAGGTACTCTACTAGTGTAAAAGCAGGAGAGTCCAAGGAGAGACAATCTTCCGCTGGCAGGAAAGTCTAAGGCAGTGTTTCTCAACCTTGACAATTTTAAGGCATGTGGACTTCAACTCCCAGAATTCCACAGCCAGCATCGCTGGCTGTGGAATTCTGGGATTTGAAGTCCACATGCCTTAAAATTGTCAAGGTTGAGAAACACTGGTCTAAGGGAAGTCTAGACCAGGGGTAGGCAACCTTGGCTCTTTTATGACTCGTAGACTTCAACTCCCAGAATTCCAAGCTGGCTCAGGAATTCTGGGAGTTGAAGTCTACGAGTCATAAAAGAGCCAAGGTTGCCTACCCCTGGTCTAGACTTTACAACTTTACAACCAGGTTACTAATTTGAATAACTGCAGAGATTTACTTAAGAACTGTGGCAAGACAGATCGTTAAGAGGGGATGGTTCTGCTCGAGCAGCCGGCAAGCGGATACACAGCTCCATTTGCGTGAGCAGCGTGCATGCATGCTCAGCCACCATTTGCACAGCCCGGTTGCAAACAACTCATGGCCACTAGTGGGCCGCGGCTCATAGGTTGGGGACCCCTGCTATAGAGGATTTGCACTGCGACAAATACGGGGATGCAAATAGACAATCCGGGCTATAAGATAACATTTGTATGTGAAGAGATCAGTGAGGAATTGTACATGGAACAGCTTGTCAGAAGGGGAAAAGCAGGTTGCCCTTTTTTATGGGCAAAAAAGAGGGTTGTTGTTTTTTTCTCAGAAGCACCTTTTGAAAAAATAAGGCATATTTATGCTGCTAAAGAGTAAGGCAAAAATGGCAGAAGAGTCCGTGCCTTAATTTTCCTAGACAGTGTTCTAATCTGTTATGACAAGAGAATGCTGGAAGTGAAATCATGTGGACACTGGGTAAGAACATTGAGATCAAAGCAAAAAAAAATCTAGGACAAATCAGGTGCTACTTTGGTTTCCCTTTAGTGCAGGGGTCCTCAAACTTGGCCACTTTAAGACTTGTGGACTTCAACTCCCAGAATTCCCCAGCCAGCGTGCCTGGTTGAGGAATTCTGGGAGTTGAAGTCAATAAGTCCTAAAAGGGCCAAGTTGGAAGACCCCTGGCCTGGATACATATCTACACCCTACCCCTCTCTGTATAGTAATGGCCTCTGCTGAGTCACTCAGATTTAAGATTGGCGGCTTCACGACTGCAAGCCTGGGCTGTGCCGTTTAGTCTGCCCGTTCCTCTGGGTATACAAGCGTTCTGAGATAGAAATCTAATTAGACGTCTATATAAAAACCCTACTGAGGATTGTTCATAACCAAACTCTTTGAGATATATTGGAAAGAGATTTCAGGTAATAACGACCCATTTCAAGAAGACAACCTCTTTTGATACGTACCTTTGAGCAGGAAACTCAGAGAGGGAACCTTCCCCCTCATCCTACACCCAGGCTACAGATATTCGCCACTATTGCAAGACCAGGATTGTTTATGTGTGACCTAAGTAAACCCACATCCGAATTTCCACAGCAGTTCACCTCAAGTGGAGAAGAAGGTGGAGTAAATCTTCACATTTTAATAAAGATCTGGACTGACCTTTTAGCAACTTTCTCTCAAGCCAGCCCCATGTATTAAAGATAAGAAGAAAATAACTATTATTCAAAAGAAATCAAGGTGATACTCACATGTATGTTTGCTTTTGTGTGAGTGTTTATGTCCTTTCTTTTCCTTCTTTTTCTTTTTCCTTTTCTTTTCTACCTCTGTTTCCATGTTTGGCTCCATAAGCCCAGGGGAGTTTACACGGTTTAAGGCAGCTGACAAGACAGGACTCCCTCCTTTTGCTAAAACAATAGGCAATAGTATGCAGGTCAAGGGCTATTTTGCTGCTTCTATCTAATGAAGGAGAAATTCTTTAAATGCTCTGTCTTAAAGGGGGGGGGTGTTAAGGAACTGCTCTTAGTGGACTAAAGGTTAAAAAGCCCTCACCACCTCCTGCAACTTACAAATCAATAGCAGGAACAGGGTCCTAAACTCCCTGGAATTATATAAAAAGGCTGTGATCCTACCTACAGGGCAATATACCCAATCCAGAACCACTTGGGATTTGGCAATGCCTAAATCAAGTAAATAAGCTCACTTTTTGGAAGTAAAACCCATTGAACGTCAGAGGACTTACTTCAAAGTAAGCAAATTTTGTCACTCGTATTTAATCAAAATAAGCTTTGGTTTTTTTTTTACATTTATAACTTTACATTATAAAGTGGGCTTTATAATTTACAGGCTGAAATTCTCGATCTGTGTAGCTGAGAGTATCCCAAATGAATGCTAAGAGTAGCAAGGATCCTTGGAAAGTATATATAGCATCAGGCTACAATTGCTAGTAGGCTTACTTAAAAGAAAATACCGGGAGCTCGCTGTCAGTTTGGATGAAGGACCAATCTTGACATTTAGGATAATTTGAAGCAGATGATCATCTGTCCGTGGTTAAAAAAAAGATGGTTCTAACGTTGGTTGTTACAAAACAAAATGCTAAGCGAAACTCTAGACCAGATTCATTGCTCTAATGTTTTGCAAATATCAGTGCAATGATTATAGCTGTAACTTACCCCACAAAAAAAACTGTCATGCAGAAAATTAAAGTTTAAATAAGGTTTTATAAGGTACAGTTCTTCACTTCCAAGCATGAAACCATTTTAGGTGAGGCTTTGGAGAACTGATCAAGGCTTGGGTTGCTGTGAGACTAGAGGAAAAAAAAAGATAGAAACGTAATATTTTGAGCAAGAGAAACTTTGAGTTGGCCAAAGTCTCCTGTGCTTAGGAAGGAGGCTACATCCCTGGGAAGGTGCATACTTTGAACCTGGGCTCTTTTTCATACAATCCCCAGCCAGAGTTGAGAAAAAGCCAGGTCTGAAATCTTGAAGAGCTACTTTAACATCCCCCCTTGTTGATACCCCTGTCCTAAATTGCATCTGTTTCTTTAATTAAGGGTTGTTGTTTTTTTATTAAACTGAGATTTTAGTTCCTTGTGTTTGCTTCCAGCACTCAAATGTAATTCAGAGCCAGGATTAAAGGTTTGGGGTTTTGTTTTGTTTTTTCCCCTGGCAGGCAGGAATTTCCACCCGCCTTGGCTACACATGTGACTTTTGGCTGGCGGAAGATGAGTCAGATCAGTGGAATTGCTTTCCAAACGAAGAAAACTTGTTGAAGTGAAACGAGGACAGCGAGGACAGCGTGATTTACATGGTGATTCAGCTCTCTCCTTGGACTCTCAACACACAACAGATCCCTGCTGGATCCACAGATCCAGCTACCCCGTTCAATGTGAAGACTCTGAGACTAATACATCCGTTGGGTTGTGCTCCTCAAAAAAAACCTAGAAAGACAGTGATGTGCTATTTCTTTTAGGGCAGTGGTCCCCTCTCACCCCCCCTCCTGCTAGTCACACTGTGGTTAGATACCCTTTTTCCTGGCTCCTGGTAGTTGGACTCCCATCTTAATCTCCACACCTTTAGAGGAGAATCTTGCCAGACGCTCAACTATCCAGGCTCTGGGTCAGGATTTCCGTCCCTTCTTCCACTCAGCTGAGATGAGGATCATCAGGATCATCATTCTGGCCTTAACAAACCATGGCTTAGTAACATAATAGCTGAGAGTCAGTAAAAGGAAGCTTCTTCTAAAATGCCTTGGATAAGAAAGGCAGTGCAGTCATGCAGAGAAACAAAAGGGGTGTGTTTGCATGTGTTTAGAAACCTAAACAACTGAGGCAAGCCACAAAAACATCTTTGAATTTCTACTGGGGAAAAAAAATAATAAGCTGTATAATTCAGCTGGTTCCTTCTAAACCATTTCAATGACTAAGTTCATACACTCTCTTATCAAGAGTCCAAGGAGAAATACCCCTATTTATATACTGATACGTTTATAGCCAAAAGACCCTGAATTTTGTCCTAAATCTAAGAGAAAGCTGGGAATCACACCCCCCCCCCCCCCGTGGGCTATCCCTCTCCATAGACACTTTAATATTGCTTCAAGGAGAAAGTCAGTGAAATGTAACTGCTCAAGGAAGAAAGCGGAATTTGCAGAATGGTGAGATTACTAAGGCAGCTACTTAAGTGAGATTACTAAATCCATTGCTTAATTGGTTTTTAATTACGCTCCAAACCTGCTTTCAGCCTTGTTCATCTTGTACTTTATATGGACTTCTCAGTGGCAAGTAGATCACAGATGGGATCATTGTTTGAGAATCTAAATCCAGTTAGTTGCAGTGATTTTGTCTCCTTGGCGGGTGGGGGATTGTAGTGTTGTTTACACAGCTTGGTCTTGATCTGATGTGGACACTTGAGGATTGAGGAAGTAATGTAATATACATCCTAATTTAATAGGGTCATCTCTTACGGTTTCTGACAACCGACCACCATACAGCGTAGCAGTTACTGAACAAGTTCAAACTAGCATTCAGAGGCAATTCTGGGAGTAAGGAATCTGTTGATAGCCAAATGCATGGTTAAAAGGGATTTTTTTTTTTTTTTTTTTAGAATGACAGAAAGCTTAATTAAGCAAGTTCATCAGCAGAGGGCAGCAAGCATTTGATCTCAAACCGGCTGAGTCAGAATGGATTAAGCAGTTGGTGGAAAATCAAAATCTGCCGGGTGTCATTGTAAATCTAGCGTTTCTGAGACTGGCTGCTGACCCTGGTTCTTCAGGAGAAGACTTGGGAGGGTTTAATCCATCAACTCCAGCAAAGGCTGAATTTTGCTTTTGATTTTTTGATCAGCGAACATGGAGGGAGACAGCAAAATATTTTGGGGTGCTGAAAATTCTTTCTAAATCGACTCGCAGCATTCGACCTGTTGTGTGGTGGTAGGCTTGGAAATGGCTATTCTAGAGCAGGGGTCCTCAATCTTGGCCACTTAAGACTTGTGGACTTCAACTCTCAGCCAGGAATTCTGGGAGTTGAAGTCCACATGCCTTAAAATTGTCAAGGTTGAGAAACACTGCTCTAGAGCAGTGGTTCTCAACCTTTCTAATGCCGCGACCCCATAATACAGTTCCCCATGTTGTGGTGACCCCCAACCACTTATACATCACTGGGTGCCGGGGGCGTGGCCAAAGAAAAGGGGGAAAAAATGGCGGACAGCCTTGTTTGGCGACCCCCGTGAAATGGTCATTCGACCCCAAATGGGGTCCCGACCCACAGGTTGAGAACCACTGCTCTAGAGCCTCTGTAACAATAAACAAAAGATAAAAGAGAGATTTTTGCTTTTGTTAGACAGTGACTGAGATGAAAGTGTATCGCTTAGTTAATCTTTCAGATTTTATTGAATGCTTCAACAGTATAACACGGGACATACAAAACAATATAAATTAAATCCATGTTCACATTGGAACTAATCCCCTCTTTACTTACACAACATCTGTACTTCAAACCATTATGTGAAAGGAATATTCAAGTCTTAAAACATCACCGTGTTTTAGGGACAGGGGAAAACCTGAAACCAAAATCTTTGTGCCATGTATGAAAGTGAACCACTTTAGCCCAATCGATATTCTCCTTTTGGTTTAAGAAATAAGAGCTGTAGATGTGTATAGTTTTTTGTTTATAGTCAGATATCCTAAAGCAGGGGTCTTCAAACCTGGCCCTTTTATGACTTGTGGACTTCAACTCCCAGAATTCCTTAGCCAGTATGCCTGGCTGAGGAATTCTGGGAATTGAAGTCCACAAGTCATAAAAGGGCCAAGTTTGAAGACCTCTGGGCTAGATAATGGTTGGGGACAACAACAGGAAAACTTTAACTTTAACTCAGCCAGGGCCTCAATCTAACACAAAATTACTGCCCATTGACATCCTTTAAAGCACATGAGGTACTCACAATTTACAAAATGATACATGCCAGATTTTGAAATTGTCGGTCTTACTTTACTACTACTCTACTCTGAGTAGGAAACAAAAAAAGGCAAATAAATAGACTCCTGCTTTGAAAATATTTTTTAAAAAATCAATGGTAATATAATAAATATTTCTCCTTTAAGTGAAAAGTGAACAATCAAATCTGATGTTTTAAACAGGAGAAATCCACAGGGTAAACAGTATTACAGTTTGGAACAATTGGAGGAAATAAGTATGAAATATAGCTTCAAAAATGAACCCAGGTGGGGTTAAATTTAATATGAGGTGTTCCCCTGCTAGAGTTCATAGAAGGGCTAATTTTGATAAGAATCCAAAGTGCAAATACAACTATCATCACAAGTGAAAAATTATTTCAAAGTTGGCCCTTTGGGTCAAGTTAAGGAGCAACGAATTAGTGAAGACTTGAAGAGGCCGAATTCTCTGCAGGGTTTTCTCCCGATGGGGAACGGTCCCATCAAGGAAGTTGCTGCTGGAGATTGTGTCCAGCTACAGAAGGCTCATGAAGGCTACCCCTACAGAAGGTCATTAAAAGTTGTGTTCCTGTACGTTTGCTCCCATATTGCTGCTTCTAGGGCCTCGCTTCCAGTAAACTTGACCATACTTGTGATGGGCAGGCCCCCTGTTCCCTCACCAAAGGCATTTGTAAACTTAGCGACTGGCTGTTTCCCTCTGGCATTCAAAGTTACATTTTACCAAGATTTCTTTCAAACAGCCAACACTCTGTGCTTCAAAGAAGGCTACTTTGTACTTTTGCTGTTGAGGAAAGATTAGGTAAACGTTCCAGTGTGTTGCTGTAAATGGGGCGAAGAAAAATCATTTTTAATTTTTCCTGCTAGGCCAAACCAGAGGTGCAATATTGTTGCATTCAAAATGCAACTAACTGGTCCATTTTACTGCGGCTACAAACCATAAAAGCTCTCCATTTGAGCTGATAGAAACAACTGTTTCTGTATTTCTAATTTAAAAAAAAAAACATCTCATGCTACATTTTAATATACTGGGAGATGACCTCCGTGCCTTTATGGAATGGATTTACGCAAATTAAACATAAAACACAGAAATAGCTTTATAGAAAGAATTTGGTTTCAGCACATTCTCTGGAACAATTTGTGAAAAAAGAAGGACATCCATTCTCGTCAAGGATTTGATTTCATTTCAAAATACCAAAGTAGACCTTTACGTGAATACTGTATTACTGGGGCAATATTAAATATTGCTAGAGGTATTTACAATGTTCTCGGGTGAAAATACTTTCAAGGTATAAAATAAGGAAGTTTTACGTGACCATAACTTTATTTCAGTATATTTTTGATAAGTTTTCTTGAAGTTCAAAGCGAAGTCCTGTATTTTTATGCCTACCAATATTAAGCTCTGTTCAGCAGAAATGAAAAGGGAATGTGTGTCTGGTCTCTTGCCTGCCTTCTGCCAGTTCACAGCTCTGGAAATGGTTCCGTTTGTGAGACTGGAGTAATTAGTTGCTTGATTAATTAATTAATTAAGTAGTCAAGCCAAAGGGCAGATGCACTATTTTGGGTCACTGAAATTCACTGCCCTCTGTGAAGTTACTAAGACTATATAACTGACTTGAGTGCAACTTTTAATGTCAGGTTTAAAAGTCTAAATTAGAAATGGATTACAAATAATCCATTTGCACGGTATAATTCAAAAAAATCCAGTTGCAAACAACCTGGAATACCTCAATTTGTACAATGGAAGTGACAAACCTTGCATTCCAGATTTCAAATCGCCAGGACTCTTTTTCCAAAGGCTGAACTTCTTTTAATCCACAAAACCATCTCCCATTTTTAGGCTATTGGGGCTCCCAACTTTAAACTGAGCAGATGGTTTAAAAGATCAAGAATGAAACGGAGTAGCTTTTATGAAAGGCAGGTTTCAGAGAGGAAAAAAAAAAGAGAGAGAGGGCGGTCAGGAGCTCCGAGTGCCGAGTGTTTAGCTTGTTTTCTTACTTTCGGCCATCGGTCTATTCATCAAGAAAAGTGACGGTGACTGAAGCCACCAAACTTCCATCGTTTAACCTGCACTGATAAGCATCTCAGAAGTTTCTCTAGCAGCTAATTAAATTTCACCTTCTGCCAACGTCCCACTGTGCATCGCCGTGTGCTTCACAAAAACCCCATTAAGACACCTCCATTCATCCTTTATTCAAGGCGACATTATTAGCTTGCCTCCCAATTTAACAGGATTACTACCCTAACATCAACATTTTAAAAAGCATGCACGGATTTAAGTAAGTGTTTAATACTGCCCTGAAAGAGTTGTGGCACAAAAATCTCAATCAACCTCATTTCTAATATATTTCTTACCGGTTTAATGAAATGTAAACACTCAGGACCTCTGAATGACACAAGGGCATCAATTCATTTATCTTAAGTCAGCCAGTTCCTTGTTTCATTCACCAAAAACACCAATCCTGCCCCTTTCATCATACTGAAGGCTTTGGAACTTGTGTCTCCGGGTGAATGTTCCCCAACTCATTTATTTGCTAAAATAAATATTGAGAGGCAATTACTGAACGGCTATGATGTTTTTGTCAGTATGTGTCCAAGCTATGACAGACGTCCTTGCACATCACATTTACACCTTACATAGCTAAGCATGGACGCATCCCACCAGAGCCCGGCCTGCAATGCGTTATTGCTTTCCACAAGCAATCTGAGCAAGGCAGTTCCGTCGTCTGCTTGCTCGCCATTTTTCACGTTCAAACATACTTTTCAACAGCAGGACATAAGCGGCTGTTACTATTAGTCCCACCCGGATTGTAAGCCTTGCCTTTGAACTGTGTGTCTACCATTCAAAATGGTTAATAAGTCATAATTCACACCAAAGTCAAGGGCCATCTACAGGGTGCAAACCAGAATTTGTCAATAGCTATTTATGGTTACCCACGATGTGCAAACAGGCCCCAAAGCTGCTTAGGTAATACCTGGATCTGAAGTTATTCCTGCAGCAAAGATCCATTTAAGATCCTCCCAACAAGAAAGCTGTTAAGATTTGCTGAGCCCCCCATTTTAACCTCACCACATCCATGCAGAACTTGATTACAACTTAACAACGTTGCCTGAATATTTAAAAAAAAAATGGCAATGTGTTTTCGGTCTCTTCTGAACCTCTATCAGCCACGAGAGGATGAACAAGGCCAGAGGAGGTGCAGTGGGTGAGAACAATCCTTCGTGCCCAGCATTTCTTGAAGAAGGTTAGTTGCAAGTACTTCATAGAGATGTGAATTAAACTGGAATATTCTTTAGCCAATTAACCTTTTCAGTATGGTCGGCTTTGAAAAGGGCCAGCAATATTCATTGGGAACTGTGCCGTTGACGTTGCACTCAAAAAAGGAGAACATGGGAAACCAGATCCTGGCCCTCCGGCTCTGCTGATAGGCCCTGGTGTTCGCCAGGGTGTGATAGTACAGGAAGAGTCTTGTCGTGATGTAGAAGGCGATGAAGACATCAATGGAGTAATGTTCATGAGCAGCCAAAATGAAGAAGATCCCAAAGAGATTCAGCACCCACGACAACGTATGCAAAAAGTTCCAGCTTCTTGGGGTATCTGAAAGGAACACAGGAGTCAACCACCCACAACTTGGAACTTTTCATCACTGCGTTTGGACATGTTCTGGGCAACTAGAAGCAAGCAGGAAGGCTTGGGCTAAGCTTCGGGAACTGCTCTGGAACGAAAGAACAGTTCCAGTCAGGAAAGGTTACAAAAAAATTATTGGAACCTGTTCTCTTAGCGGGAACAACAGCCAGGGGGAAAGGAGCAACCTAGACCCCAATGGTTTGAAATGCTTAATAATAATAACAGGCTGGCCAACGGTCATGGACTCTGGCCTTGTAATAACTTGTCTTCTGAAAATAACAAGGTCTGCACTATATTTATCTTCTATTCTCATTCTCTCATTTTGCCCTTTCGACGATAAGTCTAAGGCCTGGATATCTGCCTGCAGTTTATAATTTAATTTCCAGAACATCAACACAGCCACAGCATAGCTACTTTTCATGACGCTTGTATTAGATGTCTTACAAGTAAGGGACCAGTTAAATGCAGAATTAGTATGCAGATCACGAATGCAGGTGTCAGTAAGACATTTCAAAATTGTAAATAAGTCCTTTTCACATGTATTTCTAAAACAAAATGGCACACACACGATGGGAACATGCGGTATTCAATAGTTCTTCTCCAATTATGTTTATCCCAAATGGGGGTCAACCATGAACCCTAATAGATTCTGGTTTCTCCAGTTGAAACCTCTTTTTTTCTCCCCCATGGACTGAAAACTTTCTTTCACAATTAGGCAGCTGGGGGGGGGGCCTCCAGAAGCAGCCAAACTACAACTCCCAGCAGCTCCATCCAACAGGACTTCTCGGTGGGGGTTGGAGTTGAGCAACATTTGACCTGTGTCTGCGTGATCTGCAGAGCAAGGAATGTTGCACAACACCAGAAAGGAGGAGAGGAAGGTTTGTGGCAAGCTGGCTGGACAATAACCATGTTCCGTTTTTCAATTCTCTACTTACATTCCGTGACAAAAAAGTTCAGCATAGTCAGGACAACCGTGTGGCCACTGAACATATAGTCTCCACAGGTGTGCACGCCAGTTAACGTCATGCCAAATCCACTCCAAATAGCAAAAGCTCGCTGAAGTTTTGCCCACACGTTGCCATATAACTAGAATAAGAAGCATGCACCACATTTAAAAGGAACACATCGAGAAGACGGGAGACCCCAGATAAATGCAGCAACCGCCCCCACCGTAAATACAGTATCTTGCACAGGCGGTCCTCGACTTACGAGTTCATCTAATGAACATCCAAACCATTTTTCAGAGTTATAACCTTTGCAGCATCCTCATGATCACGTGATCTATCTATCTATCTATCTATCTATCTATCTATCTATCTATCTATCTATCTATCTATCTATCTATCTATCTATCTATCTATTTGCCCCTGGGCCATATCAAAGGGCAAAGTTCCAGAAACAAATTATGACTAAAATTTGATAAAAGCAATTTAAAATGGAATTGGATAAAATACAATTTAAAATGAAACTGAAATAAAATAAAATGAAATTGGAATAAAATACAGTCGAAAAAGAAATTGGAATAGAATACAATAATTTAAGATATAGATAAAATAGGATAAAATTATATTTCAGTGTAATCCCTGTCAATCTACCCCAATCAGTCCCACATACACAGATCTCAACTGAACCATTTTCCTTAAGTACGGTGTTAAATGTTAGATTCTGGCCTCACATAAGGTAAGTTGTTCTGATATGGGGATCCCAATGGGTGATCACGTGATCAAAATTCAGATGCTTGGCAGCTGGTTCGTATTTATGAAGGTTGCAGCGTCCCAGGGTCATGTGATCAGATTTTGAGACTGTCAAGGTAATGATTTAGAAGCTAACCAGCTGATGTAATCTATGATATAATGTTGGCAATGGCTCAGCAGGCTCTGTGTCTCTTTAAGAGCCCTTGTATAAAAGGGAAGGCTCTGCAGACGGGTGCTCTCTCTTCCGTTTCCTGCTGTAATAGCATGTGTATGTATATTGTTCCTGTTGTATGATATTGTAGATAGTGTAAGATAAACCACCATTTAATATAAACCACTGTTTACTGTGTTTACTCCTGGCTTATCTCGCACAATAAGACTGTGCATGCTCTGACAGCAGACTTTCCAATAAGCAAAGGCAATGGGGAAGCCAGATTCACTTAACCATTGTGTAACTAACTTAACAACTGCAGTGATTCATTTAACAACTATAAGATCTTAAATGGGGCAAAACTCACTTAACAACTGTCACCCTTAGCAACAGAAATGTTGGCCTCAATTGTGATCATAAGCTGAGGACCACCTGTATTCGGTTCAGGCATTGGCATAAGTTATGACAACAGTTAACCTAGATTGGCTTACTTTTCAACTACCCTTCAGTTTGCACAAAAGAGTTTTATACTTTATTGGTCTGTCCCATTTTATAGAGTTCAAAGTCCCCATATGTAGATTATACGGGCACAATAAATCTGCAAACATTTCAATCATTGAATATTCTCATGTTGTACAGTACTTTGCCAATATTCAAAGCTTCCACATTTTGCCAGTAAAGATCAGAGTTCAATGCTCTGTCTTCAAGATACAAGGACTGGGTCTGTACAGAACACATATCTGACATATCTATAAAAAATTAAAAAATGTCGGTGATGACGTCGAAGGTCTTTGCCCAAGATCTTGGGAGACTCACTGACTTACCTTCCCAGAACACTGCAGATGTTGCCCTGGCACAGACAGCGAGGTCACAAACATGGTTACACAACGTAACAAGAACACAGTTCCCATCAGGCTGCATTGTCGTCGCAAAAGGATAGATCTAGGAACAAGAGTTGCTTTCAACAATTTACGAAGCTCATGGAATGACAATCTGCCCTCACCTCATGTTGTTCCAGAGGGATCCCTTCTGCATCTGCTTCGTGAAGAATGCAGTGGGGTATT
This sequence comes from Crotalus tigris, assembly GCF_016545835.1. Taxonomy (NCBI): domain Eukaryota; kingdom Metazoa; phylum Chordata; class Lepidosauria; order Squamata; family Viperidae; genus Crotalus; species Crotalus tigris. The sequence goes on from NW_024096602.1 coordinate 471,753, forward strand.
GGGGATCTGAAAAGTCTTTTCTAGAAATGTATTTAACTGAACTCATCTTTGGATCCAAGCCTTTGGCTTTGTTTGTGTGCACAATTTCTCTGAATTGACTTGCTAGGGCTACGTGAATGCACCCTCCCACAGCAGCTCTTTAAAGCAGCCACATCTTCCCTGCAGTTGTCCTCTGCTGTTAAAAGGTGATCCCATGAAAAACAAATACTTGGTTTAAGGACTCTTATTTGACTACAAACATGGGGAAATCCCTGTTATGCTTTTTGAAACTTCACCTATTCTTTGAGATGAAAAACATGGCAATCTATTGGACTATATACTCAATTAGCTTGAGTATTTCCCCTTTTCTTTACACCCTTAGCTTAAATTTTTGAACTGTTAAGTCCACAGCCTACAAATCAGTGGTGGGATTCAAATATGTGAACAGTCGGTTCTCTGTGTGGATGCCGCTTCCGGAAGTTCATTCTGGGCCTGGGCTACCGGTTCTGCCAAAGCGGTGTGAACTGGCTGAATCCCACCACTGCTACAAATTATATGTAAGTCAGGAAACGATGATTCTACAAACCGAGTTCTCAATCAGGATTGGTCCCAGCAACAAGCCTCTAGCATAGACCAAGTCCAAACTTAGAAGAACAGCAGAGATAATCCTTCATCCCACAGGGAGATACAGAACAAGGATATGGACGTAGCAAGAGGCAGTTGATCGCAATCAGACTTGGTTACCAAAGGCTGTGGATCCCCCCTATCAGATTTAACTTTATTTTTAACAAATTTAATATGAGCTGTATGTGACGTTCATCCAATCATCCAAGAAATGCAATCTCTCATCCTAAGTGCTACCCTTAAGATGTCTACTACAGGGCTTAAACATACTATACACGCTATCAAAACACCCCCACCCTAAGGATATCTTGCCGTCGTAACTATCCAAGTACAACATTTTGGAATGTCCACAACATCAGTTGTGTTTGATTCTTCCATGACAGGGGTCTTCAAACTTGGCAACTTTCAGACTTGTGGACTTCAACTCCCAGAATTCCTCAGCCAGCTGGCTGAGGAATTCTGGGAGTTGAAGTCCACAAGTCTTAAAGTTGCCAAGTTTGAAGACCTCTGTTCCACGACATAAATGTCTCCTTCTGGGTGAAAAACTAATGGTAACTTTACTAAGCCTTCAACACTCGCATGCGTGTATGCCACAAGCAAGCCATGTTTCTTTCATATCAAAATAAACCCTATAGGTAGTCCTCAACTTACAACAGTTCATTTCACTGTTAATAGTAAAATTACGTTCTGTTCCCTGTTTTTCTGGAATTTGCGATGGACAGCAGAAAACCTCGCAGCGTCTTTCATGGGGAAGCAGCGGCCTGTCTCAGGGGCCTACCTGTGCTTGTGGAGGAGGAGGACCAGCAGCCAGATGTAGCAGAGAATCACTCCACACACTTCGGTCATGGCAAAAGCCCAGGGGATCCTCGGGACGCTTTGAGGAGAGAAGAGAGAAGCGGCATTAATTTCTGGCGTGAGTCTGGGCTTCCTGAGGGAGCCTCTTGCCCCAATGGGGCTGCCCCCCCCACCCGTTTTGGCAGAAGGGGCAGGCGGTGGACTTGCACGCGGTGGAGAGCGGGAGACGGGCCTTTTCCACCCTGGCTTCTGCCCTCTGGAGCCTTGTGGCCCTGGAGGTAAGACCCACCCTGCCGGCCTCCGAAAACAGCCCCAAGGCCTGGCTCTGCTGATTGGCCTGGGGCCTCTGACAGAGGCCTTTAAAAAAAACAGACAGCCATTTGTCCGGAATGGTCAGTGGTTGGACTAGACTAGAAGACCTCCGAAGTCCCTTCTGACTCTGATGTTCTAGGTTGCAGGTGGTTAACGGGCAAGGAAGAAGATCCCACCCACCACCCCACTGAGTTCTGATTTCTAACTTATTTAAATTCTGTTCGTTTTAATAGTTAACTTCTTTGAAAGTTTTAATGTTTCTATTTTTGCTTTGATGTGATTGTGAGCCTCCCAGATTCTCCTGACAGTGAGATGGGCAGCATATAAATTTGATAAATAAACAACGTGAACCATGTCAAAGTCTTTGACTTCAGCTTAAATGGGAGACGTAAAACTGCTCAGAAACTGTTATCCCGACAATTCTATTGCACATTCTTGTGAGACAGACCGACAGAATAGTATTTCAAACACAGCACACAAAGGCAACTTGTAGTTTGCAAAGAGCATCAATCACCAGCAAGAAGCCACACAGAATTACTTTGTTTAAACGCATGCAACCACAATATAAAGCAGGGGAGTGATCTAGTTGTGGGGTACACAATCAAAAGTGCATCTTCAATTAAAGGGATACTTTGATTTATTAACTGAAAAAGGAGAGTGACGCAAGATGAGTGACAGCTGAACAACTGGAGAAAGGCAGCCAGTGGGGTTCCTTCCATTGTTCAATTGCAAATACAATAGACCAGAAAGAAGGGCGATGATGCAATGTTTTGTTGACTTGTACAAGGAGCGGTTGACTTTTTGAGGCAAGAGTCTGGGGAGAAATTGGGGAGCCCAGTTTCACAGTGGAACTGACTTTGGGCATAGGGATCCCCTTGTAGTATTATCTTTGTCTTCATAGGCAAACCCCAGTCCAGAGGGGTTGAATGAGAGTCAGTACTGACTCATGGAGTAATCGTGTTCCCCATGTGCCTATTTTTCCAAATCTGCTTCCTATGCTGTTAATCTCCCTGCCCCCCCCCATTGCTTCTTCTAGTCATTGTTTCTTCTAGAAAGCAGAAGATGTAAGGAACAGACGTCTCCACAAAATATGAAGAAGATTTAAGCCTGCCTTAATCAGATCCTTCTTCCTGCCAGCTCCCCTTTCACAAGACTCAGTCATTAACAAAAATGAATTATGACTAAGTCGGTATCTAGTAAGCAGATTTGGAAAGAGGTATCACCTGGGAAGGACCAACGGTAGAATTAAAAACTAAAGATTAAATCAAACTAATGACAGAGAAAGACAGCAGACTGAAATCCAGCTGAAGACTTAATTAATATGATACTAGCCTAACTATATCCTTGAAATCCAGCTGGAGACTTAATAGGAAATTAAAATAATTATTTCCTCTTAACGTTGCATAAACTGGAAGCGGATGCCTCCTGTGGAAATAATTCTCCAAGAATAGGAAAATCTTAAACCTTGAATAATCTTAAAATCACAAAATTTTGACCTCTCTTGTTCTGGTAAAATATATTTTTAAAAGCTTAAAAATTATCAGACTGTTGCCTCCAAACTCCAGCACCCCAGGTTTAGCATGGAACCGATAAGAACTTGATCCCTGAATTTAGGAGATTTTTACCTTTGCTTCTCTGCCCATTTGAAAATATGAACCACCAAGTTATCCAGGCAAAAAGCATAAAGCATTTATTAAAGTGGGGGGGGAGTCTTTTTACAGAACCGAAGGATACATACATTCAGTATATGTTAATAGCTCAGTAAGCAAATGACCAAACAATAAAATATGTTGATTGCGTGTGAAGTTTGAACAATAGAAAACATTGACTCTAAACATTCCACAAGTGACAAATTTATGGGTTACCTTATTTTTCCCAAGCTGGGTATGTATCTTCCTGGAAAATTGCAAGCTTACTCAAGGACTTTCAGAATACATTTTCTAATGTGTGGTTGTTGAGAAGGCCAGTTCTTGCATACCAAAAGAAATGGCCTTGGCTAAAAGGAAAACATGTTTTCTTAGAAACAGAGAGTCCTGAACTACCAAGTTGAAAGGGTGACTGTCGCCTTTTAAAATGCTAATTGTGAAGCCTAAAACTTGAGGCAACAAAACTAAGTGTGAGAAGGGTGGGAATCTGGGGCAGATCTTGACTTAAACTCAAAAAGGTTCCATTTTTAAATACGACAAAAAAAAAAAACACATCACGTTTTTTAAAATGCAACAACTAAACACCTCCCTCTTCCTACAATATCCCCAGATGTCTCACTCCTTAATGGGCTAATAATACTGAAAGTGAATCAGTTGAGAAATAGCCTATGGAATTAAAGTTTTGCGTTCCTGATGCTTCCTTTTGCTATTATTTGGAGAGAACTTTATAAAATGGGTAGGATGAAGTTATATTTTCACAGAAAGCGGAAACTGTTGTTAATGGGAGATCTAGCACAGCCTTGTGAGATACAGTAAGGAAAAAGAGAGGGATGCATGCTGTTTCTTTGCATTTATTTTGGTTCTTGAAATGTTGATTAGAGATATAAGACAAGGTTAGAGAATTCTGGGAGCAAGCATAAAAAGAGAAACGTTCAAGTTAGGACTTTTGCAGCCGGTTTGGTGTTGGTTTGGGAAGATCCTTAAAAGGGAATTGAAAAGTTAATGGGAAAACTGAAAGAATTTGGTGCATTCGGTTTTAAGATCAACAAAGAGAAAACAAAGACGTTAACAAAAGAAGTGATGAAAATGGGTTTTAAGATTCAGAAGAAAGTAAAATAGTTGGGTATCCCTATGGCAAAGATGTATGTTATTTCAAAATAATTATGTTAAGATACGGAATGAAGTTTAAAAGATATGTTAAGATGGGAAGAACTACAACTGTCACTTCTGGGGAGAATTTCTGTAATAAAAATGAATGTCCTGCCAAAAATGTTTTTGTTTCAGACAATAATTATTTTGACAATTGATGCATCATTTAAACAAAAGGATGTATCTAAATTTTTTTTGGGGGGGGGGGAGGAAGAGAGGAAACCCCAAGTTAAATATAAGATGTTAGGGGGTGCAAAGGAAAGAGGATAGTTGGGTTTACCTGATCTGAAACTGTGTTTTGCAGCTTGCTGTTTTCTTTGGACAAAAGAGTGGGGTGTTGCCGAGAAATAAAAGACCAGTGGAAGAGCAGTTCTTGAGGTTTGGGTGGTATGGATACTTGAGGCACAACAAAGTCAAGGTTAATGTGGAATTTAAAAATTGCTATGTTGGACATGCCACACTGAGAATATGGAATAGATATAAATCTAGGTTGTGCCCCAAAATATCTTTGTTGCTCTCAGCACAAGATGGGTTTTCTAGATGAGAAATAATAAGCAAACATGGCTAATTTATGATGAGATACTAGAATTTTGTCAAGGGGGATGCAAAACAAAACAAAAATGAACTTACGATTTATGGTTTTGATAATTAAACAGGATGAATTATAGAATGAAGAGAGACATGTTATAACTTTAGCGAAAGAGGTAAATTTATAATTGTATTTGTAACTGCTGTAAAGAAGATGGGAAGTCACTGTATCTTTTTTCTTTCTTTTTCTTTGTTTCCTTTCTTGTACTTTTAGCTTTCTTTTTTATTCCTTTTACTTTATATTAGCGTTTACCTTCCTTTTTAAAACTTTTAATAAAATTATATAAAACGGTTTCCCAAACATTTGTTACTGGGCAGCTATAAGATATCCATTTCTTACCGATGTTTCTTTGAAGGGGAGAAAAAAAAACCAGGGCATTTAATCTTCTACTAGAAATGTCAACTCTTCACAAGAATGAACACCTCGAGAGATTAGAGCAAGGGTCTTCAAACTTGGCCCTTTTAAGACTTGTGGACTTCCACTCCCAGAATTCCTCAGCCAGCATCGCAGCAAAGATGACAAAGTGCCCCTTCTTGTTGTACAAATTTGAAGCGTCTTTATACACTCTATAGACAATGTCTCTGGGGACATACGGTATACCAACAATGCATCATTTGGATTAGAGAATGGAGTAAAATCCTTTTGATCTTAAGGCTTAAACCAAGATTAATTATCTGATCCTATCTATCTGAGCATTATAATGGCCACAGATTCTTTTGTGGTCAACAAACATCCAGACTTGTCTTCAAAGTCTTTTGCAATCATTTTCTGGAAATCACTCATGGGAGGGGGAGGGAGCAGACAGCGTGACCTTAGCAGATTAGACGTAATCCAGCAATCACACGTCTCACGGTTACTACAGGTCATAGAGCTGGGGTGTGTCCTTTCTTGCCTTGTTTGCTTTGCAGAGGTACCCCGTGCCTGAAAGTCACACTTTTAACCTAGAATAATAAGATCTGGCACTCAATAAGTCATCTTTCTGGTATTCTTAAATGCAGAGACAGGATGAAAACAATACCTAAATTCAACGATCTGGAGGGTCACAGATGACATTCAGACTCAGCACAGCTTGTTTGTTTGTTTGTTTGTTCTCAGCTCAGACTGATAAGTGACTGGTTACTGGCCTGTGTGTGAAGGAACCCAGTGTCTGGTGACATTGAATGGGAGCGGAGAATGGCAGGGGAAAGGACCTGGCCAGCACAAAACAACAAGCACACGCTAAGAAATGGCCTTTGTTCATGGAGCTACAGGACGATCAGTTCCCGAATGAAATCAAACTGGAGAATTATATTTTTGTTTTTGTGTTGTTGTTTTTTTAAAAAAATGTAAGCACTAAAAAGCAATTATTATGAGTAAGTTAGACAGGAATCAGTCAAACCTACAGTCATTATTTTTGTTGCTGTTTGTGTTTTAAAAAAATAAACTGAACTCTGATTGAATTGTTTCGTCATGCAATAAATTTGATACATTTGGGTTTGGGTTTTTTTAGCTTTCCTGGGATGCAATAAATACCGTGTCTCCCCCAAAATAAGATCGGGTCTTATATTAATTTTTGCCCCCCAAAATGCAGCAGGGCTTATTTTCTAGTTAGGGCTTATATATTCAGAGAAATACTGACAATCTTAATTGGGGCTTATTTGGGGGGCAGAGCTTATATTATGAGCATCTGAAAAAAAAATCAGGCTAGGCGCAGAGATAGGCCACCTTGGCTCTTTTATGACTCGTGGACTTTAACTCCCAGAATTACTGAGTCAGCATAGCATAGATGACTCAGGAATTCTGGGAGTTGAAGTCCACGAGTCATAAAAGAGCCAAGGTGGCCTACCCCTGGGCTAGGGCTTATTTTCCGGTTAGGGCTTATATTCGGGGAAACACGGTACTAAGATACAGCATCCATTTCATTCAGGGTGTTAACAATTCTGCTATCACTGCTGATCAATGATATTATCGCTGCACAGGCAGTCCTCGGCATACGACGACAATGCAGCCCAAAATTTCTGTTGCTCAGTGAAACATTTATTAAGTGAGTTTGCCCCCTTTTACGACCTTACTTGCCACAGTTGTTAAGTGAATCACTGCAGTTGTTAAATTAATCAAATTGTTTTAAAGTAAATCTGACACCCCCCCCCATTGATTTGGCCGGGGTGCCAAAGGGGATCATGTGATCCCTGCCGGGACACTGAAACCGTCGAAAATACGAGCCAGTTACCAAGCATCTGAATTTTGATCATGTGCTACAGTGGTTGCAAGTGTGGAAACTGGTACTAAGTCACTTTTTTTCTGTGCCCTTGTAACTCTGAATGGTCAGTAAATGAACCGTTGTTAAGTCGAGGACTCCCTGTACTCTACGGTGAGTGAGATGGATGCTTTCTAAATTAAATATAAATAAAAATAAACACGATATTTTGTGTAGTGCTTAGGGTCAATCAACAGATTTGCATGACTTATGGAGCGAATCCAGGGAGGGTGAATTCTCACCCGTTTTAAAACTCTCCGTTGCTGGCCTTGGAACTCCTTTGCCGCAGCGGCATCTCTGGGGCAGCCTCACCAGAGCGCTCTGATGATGAAACATCAAAGTCAGGAGGTGGTTTGTTCTGTCAACAGCCGGCCTGCCTCGGATTGGAGGGGGGCTCACGGTCAGGCCGCCTCTCTAAGGACGCTCCGACTGCAGAGGCCTTCCTGGCCAGAGAGCCGGTCAAGAAGACTGCAGAACCAGCTGGCCGCCCCTCCCCATCCCCCCCCCTCCTGTTGGACAGCAACAACAAACATTGGTTTGGTTTGGGGCCGGGATTTAATTGAAGGCTCAGAACTGGATCGAGTATGATTTAGAGTTATCTGCCTCACCCCAGGCAAGTTAAAATCTTGTTTGAATTGCCCCAGAACCCATACCTCACACAAATCCGGTTTACAACACTGGAATTTATTTATTTATTAAATCTATATGCTGCCGGTTTCACTGTCAGAGGGACCTGGGTCATAGACAGTCTTAAGTCCACAAGCCTCAAAGTTGCCAGATTTGGGGACCCCCTGGCCTGGAACCTGCAGCCGGTCGTTATCTTGACAATTTGGGGCTGACGTCAGCCCCAAACTGACCTCAGTTAACCGCATCCAGCAGTTCAGATGTCTGATTCCATGGCAACAGGAATCAAGACATCCCAGCACTGATGAGGTTACCTAGCTGGGTAATGAAATGGCTGCGGGACAGGAACCACCAAGCTCAGATATGATACAAGCCGCTTTAGAAATCACATGGGCAATTCCAGATATTACAATGTGGTGGGGCTGAGCCAGTTGTTTTGCAACCTTGATCGCTTTTAAGATGTGTGGACTTCTGTTCCCAGAATTCCTCAAGCTGTACTACAAAAAGCACAGCTGCATTCGCATAAACAAACGAACAAACAAACAAGAAGATTTAGTAATTTTTCCCTTAGATTCAGGGGCCTAGAACTTATCGCACCGATGGGCTTCTCAACAGCAAGACCCTGCATTTAACTCACTCCCCTGAACTTCTATACTTATAAGAAAAGTTTGTGCATACAGTCAGCTTCCTGGGGGGAAAGGGGACGACTCAGCCCTGTCGACAAATTTATTTATTTATGAGACTTATATACTGCTTTAAGTGCAAGCACTCTCTAAGCGGTGTACACCAGTAAGCAATGTGTATATATATATATATTTACATTGCCCCCAACAATCTGGGTCCTCATTTTACCTACCCCGGAAGGATGGAAGGCTGAGTCAACCTTGAGCCGGTGAGATTTGAACCGCTGACCTGCTGAACACAGTCAGCTAAAGTGGCCTGCAGTACTGCACTCTAACTGCTGCGCCACCTCGGCTCCTTAAATAACGCCACCCACTCAGTTCTGCTCCAAACAGGCCCCTTTTGCCCTCAGCGGCCTCCTTACCTGTCCAGGAATATGTCCGGCAGTGGGGGGTAGGTCTGCATGTCGGGCACTCGTTCGTGCACGATGACCATGACGAAGGAGGTGAAGCCGAAGACAATGAAGACGTAGATGCAGCTCAGGGCCGTCTTCCAATACTCGGGGTTCAGCCTCCTGGGAGAGTGCTTGCCCTTCCCGTTGGTGTACTGATACTGCTCGGCGCTCAGCTCGGAGACCGGCTCGCAGTCATCGCAGTCCCGTTGCACGTCGCCGTTGCAAAACCACTCCCTCCCCTGGACGCAGCCGATCACGGGGGGCAGGGAGCCCAGGGGGCTCTCGCTGCTGTAGCCCAGCTCGTCCAAAAGGTCGACGTGATGCTTCTGCAGCTTGCGGATGGAGAGCATCAGCCGCTTGATGTCCCCCAGAACCTTGATTTCCAAGGGCGGGGAGCGCAAGTCGTATTCCGTCAGAGTCAAGAGCGTGATCCCATCCAGACGGTGCTTATCGCACAGAGCATCCACATACTCACAAAAGCCTTCTTCCTTCAGCCACTTGGCCACGTGTCTGGTGGACCAGCGCTGGATGCAAATGGAGCTGTTGCCTTCCATTTTCTCTCCCTGCTTAAAAAAAAAAAGGGAACGTGAAAAATATTATAACAAGAACATGCACGGGATTGTCCAGGGGTCCCCAAGCCCTGGTCTATGGACCGGCATTGCTGGGGTGTGGCATGCCACAAATCAGGACGCACAAACAAGCGAAGCCCCATCCACAGGAAGCAGGCAATACATGAAACCACGTCCTCCCTCCTGTCCATGGAAAAATCTCTCTCCAGTGCCCAAAAAGTTGGGGGCCGCTGGGATTGTCAATTTATGTAGACATAAATACACCTAGAATGTCTACAACCTCACTTTTCTATAAAATCACAAATCTGCTCCTCCTTCGTAAACTTCTTAGTAAGTTCTACTTAAAGAAGCCAACCTAGATAATCGTTTTCAAATGTAGTTTGGGACTGTCATCAGCGCAAAATTGCCAAGCCCTGCTGGCTAAGGAATTCTGGGAGTTGTAGTCCACAAAGTCTTAAAAGTTCCCAAGTTTGGAGACCCCTGCTCTAGGTAACATCGCTAGATCCGCATCCCCTGTGACACCAAAACAAAGCAGCAAACGCCTCAATCAACTTGCAGCCCAAATAATGATAAACAAGAAAAGAGACACACACCAAGGAATTATTCTCCTTTAGACCTCTTCACAAATAGTTGGCTGAAGTGTTAATTCGCCAACTGTCCTCAACTCCCAGAAAGTTCAATTAAAACTTCAATTAGAAATTCTCCAAAAGAATAGCAACAAAACAAATGCCGGAAAAGGAGGAAATAAATATTTGAAAAATATGCAGCACATTCTGGTAATAAGGGTGGCAATATTGCTAATCAAGCATCCACGAAGACGGCAAAGGTCACTAGAAAGTCCACAGTGAATATCAAAGAATGGACAGGTGGAAGGATCAAAGGAGCAAGAGAGGGAGGAAGAACGTTTTCTGAATTTTTCCAGAGGATTTAAAAAACAACAACAACCCAGCAGCGTATTTCTTTAATTTATGTTCCTCTTTTCTGTATGAACAAGTAAATTATTAAGGGCCCCAAAGAACAAATAAAACTTTGCAATTTTTGGTAGGAAAGGCATAGGACTAATGGCATTAATAACCTTACAAGACATGCAGGAGGGTTCAATTTCTTAGGCCAGCGAGCAGATTCTATTCTATTTTCTATTCTATTTTCTATTCTATTCTATTCTATTCCATATTTTCTATTCTATTCTATTCCATATTTTCTATTCTATTCTATTCTATTCTATTCTATTCTATTCTATTCTATTTTGTTGTTCTGTTCTAGGCTATAAAGAAAATCACTGGTCCCAACCTTTTAAAGCACCTGTATCTTTTAGTGGGGGGTCACTCAACATTGGGCTGCCTTAAGGAGTTACAAATATGTGCTAAGTTCACCCCTCGGTCTTGAACGGAATCCTAAGTACTGCACAGCCTACACCAGGGGTAGGCAACCTCGGCTCTTTTATGACTCATGGACTTCAACTCCCACAATTCCTGAGCTGGGAGTTGAAGTCCATGAGTCATAAAAGAGCCGAAGTTGCCTACCCCTGGCCTAGACGGTACCAGGATTATCCTTTTATTCAAACTTGCTCTCTAAATATTGTACAGGTAGTCCTTGACTTATGACCACAACTGAGCCCAAAATTTCTGAGCTCAGTGAGACATTTGTTAAATGAGTTTTGTCCCCATGTTACGACCTTCCTTGCCCCGGTTGTTAAGTGCATCACTGCCTTTATTAAGTGAGTAACGGTTCTTAAGTGAATCTGGCTTTCCCATTGACTCTGGTTGCAAAAGTGGATCACGTGACCTCGGGACACTGCGACCATCGTAAATACGAGTCTGTTGCAGAGCATCTGAATTCTGATCCCGTGATCCTGGAGGATGTTGCCACAGTTATTAAGTGTGAAAAACAGTCCTAAGATATTTCTTTCAGCGTCAAACAGTCACTAAATGAATGCTTGTTAAGTGCAGGAGAACAAGTAAGCTTCCAAGACACACATTTTCCTATCTGTGACTCAGGAAGTCCCGCCCTTAAAAGAATACAGCACTGAAACAGAGGGAAAAGACCGGAAAAATTTAAATACTCACAAATGCAAAACGCTGACCATTTTTAAAAGTACGATTGGACTCTTCTTTCTCTGTAATATGAACTTTCCATATATTCAGAATGAACGATAACATTTCCAAGGGATGCATTGAATTGCAATAAAACAATCTCTTCTCAACACGGACGGGACTGGCTCCCGTCACCTCTGACAGCAATCAAAGTTGTGCCAAGCCCACGGCAATCAACACAGGCTCCCCAGGAAAAGTTCTAAATTTGTTTTTAATCACAGAAACATACAGCCCAAATGTTGACTCCGCTGATGCTTCTTTTTATATAAAATGTCAACCAGTTCAACCCACTACGATGTTTCCTTCTCCAAAGCTCCCTGGAATTTAAGCCTTTCTTGCAGTCTTGCTTAACAACCGGCGTGTAGATCAGGTTCTGCAACCAGAAACTTGTGTGATGATAGCAAAGGGCAGGTGAATCACTAATCTGTGTATTCTATGGGATAGCAGACATCAAACATAACGCGAGAAGAGGTGAGGGCATAGGAGTAATCTCACCTGCCTCTGAGAGGTTCATATGAATATAAATATACCAAAGTGATACTATTATGTTGTGTTTCCAGGTTAAGCTCCAATATAGTCAGGCTGACCTTGATTTGGCATGGTGCAAGCCGGATTCTAAAGACAGGTTTGCACATTTTGTTTTTTTTTTGGGGGGGGGGATCAAAGCAACAAACCGTATTATATTCTCCACTGTATAATTATCTTAAATGTAAAAAAAAATAATCTCAGCACCAGCTTGAATTTTAATAATGGGTTCTATGCACCTTTACAAAAGTCGCTTGGCATTGCTTTTTTTTCCCTCCCAACTGAGCCTCTATATGTATTTAATATGGGCCAGATAATATAGGGAGGACATCCTGCACAAGTTGCCCAAGACTTGGCAACCTTGAGAATGGCTGAAGAACACAGAGGAAAGTTGTGGAGCTGCGCTGGTAGAGAGATCTAATCGGAACCAAAGAGAAGGATCAACTGTCTTTCTTGCAATAAGGAGATCCAGCAGCAAACAGGGCTGATGTTCATATCACACTAGAAATAAGACGGCTTGTGTGGGACAATGTGAGTACAAAAGGCTGGCCAGGATTTGCACTGAATTCAGATGGCACAAAGGTGAAGTTATGGGAGGCTGAATAAGAGTTTCTCCCTCTTCAAAATGTGCCCCAGAAGGCTGAAACTTCTCCTGAAACCTCAAGAGAGACAACCGTCCTAGCTGAAGGTACTTTGCAGCTACTTATAATTAGGAACTATGCCTAGTTCCTAATTATAGGAACTATGATCCACCTGAGGTATCTTCCTCTGTAAACAACACTTGGCAATCACTGAAGACTTTTGGAAAGAAATGTAAGTTCAGAAGACTTCAGAAATGTCAAACTCAGCTTTTCTCAGTGCTGCAAAAAGCTGGTTTTTCAAGCCATAGTATCACAGCTCTTTTGAAGGAACCCTAAACCTTCAAGCAAGACATTAAAAATGAATAGGTACGTTGTGCCTCTATTTTAGAAGTTTTGGCCCCTCGTTGGGTAGTTCTGCTAATTAAAGCTGTTCAACCCTTTGTGTCTTTCAAGGGAGAGAGAAAAAATACTAACACATCTACAGTGAGAGATCCAAATAGCTTCAAAAGAGACATACATACATACATATATTTGCAAGTATCCCTTGACTTACAACCAATCTGAGAAAGAGGTCTTAGGACCCAGATTCAAAGTTTCAATGGTTGGGCCTCTCCTATAGTCACATGACTGAATTCCAAATGCCCAGCAACATGGCTGCATTGGCACACCTGGAATCCTGCATCCAGTTTTGGTCACATTACAAAAAAGACGTTGAGACTTTGGAAAAGGTACGGAGAAGAGCAACTAGGATGATTAAAGGCCTGGAGACTAAAACATATGAAGAACAGTTGCAGGACTTGGGAATGGCCAGTTTAGAGAAAAGAAGGACTAGGGGGGACGTGATACCAGTGTTTCAATATTTGAGGAGCTGCCACAAAGAAGTGGGGGGTCAACTTATTTTCCAGAGCACCAGAAGGCAAGATAAGAAACAATGGATGGAAACTGACCAAAGAGAGAAGCAACCTGGGAGTTGAAGTCCACAAGTCCTAAAAGGGCCAAGTTTGAAGACCCCTCATTTAAATCAAGGCAGTGTATACAGGTATTTCTCAATTTAGCCCAAAATCTGTTGCTAAACAAACATTTGTTAAGTGAATTTTGCCCCATTTTATGTTTTGCTACCGTTATTAAATGAATCGCTGCAGTTGTTAAGTTAGTGACAAAACTGTTTAGTGAATCCAGCTTCCCTGCTGACTTTGCTTCTCCAAAAGGGGATCCCATGACCCCAGGACACTGGGCCCTCATGAATATGAGTCAGTTGCCCAATGTTTGAATTTTGATCTCGTGGATAACACCATCCACCATTTTTAGGAATAGTTCGTGTCTAGGCTGAGAACTTAAGCTGAACGTTCTTCAACTGAGGATTGCCTGTATCTGCAACCAAAAGATTAAAGCAATGTGATTTTAATAAAGAAAACATCCCTTATATAGCATCTGACCCCTCCTTTTAGGAAGAAAAAAAAGTTTAAATGTTAACCTTCAGGCGTCAACAATGCCTCGCAACTGTACTATGTGGTGCCCTATGGGAATCTGCAGAATTCATGCAACAGTCAAAACAAACAAGGGAGCACAATCTTATGAAGCCACAGACAAAAACAACAACCCTCCAAAGCTATTCACTAGCAACAGGGAGCAGAGATTCACACCTTCCTTGATTTAAAACAGCAGAGTAAAAAAACAAATCTGGGGGGCTTCCACCCATGCAGCTTTTAACTCACAGTAAAGCGAGCTGTCCTAGTCTGGCAAGGAATCTGCAACTGGAGAACAAACAACAAATAATTCAGAGTGAATTCAAACAGGTAATTGAATAGACAAGTCCTCTAAAATATGTATTGATCTTTCAAGTATTCACAGGTTTACTGCCTGGCCAATTCCAAAACAATTATCACTACTAAATATTTATTGGGCAACATTAAGTACAGTATATCAAAGTGATATAGGATCTACACAGCTCATTAAAGCCACAGTAGAAGATAGGAATCACCAACAATTTCCGTGATACTACCCAAACCTCAAATCAAATAATGAAGAGAGAAATGAAGGCCGAGAAAAGTAAATAAAAATCCAGAGGAAGTTAAAACAATTAAAGGCTTTTATCTCCCCCCCTCCCCAAGTATAAAGAGAGCTCTTACACACCATTATTTTTTGGTAGTATTTAAAGCAACATTTCCTGAGGCAATTATTCTGCTACAAAACACTTAGATCCAAATTGATCTAATGTGACTGAACAAAAATAGCATTACTACTGTATTTCTCTAGATTATTAGAGCAATATATGTGTATATTGCAAAACTTCCCTTAATAATTTCCTTTATGAACCCATCAAAAGTTCCACAGGGCAAACACTCCTCTTACTTGATACTTGAGTCAGTCAGTATTCTAACAACTTTTTAAGTAAAATTAGTCTTTTGAAACCCACATCTACAATCAAGGAACAAACTTAACCATGAAAAAAAATGGTGAAATTTCCTAACCTTGCACAAACCCACGTCCTCTATTTAAAAAAAAAAAAAAAGAGAGAGCCTTCAATCCAAAGCACATTTTAGACTTTAAAATAATAATAATAATATAAAAAAACCACATAACTTTCAGATTCTAATTTTGGTTGAAGAAATACCACAGCCAAGTAGCTTTTTGCTTAAGAGAGCAGGAAGGCTGAATAGAAAGCAACAAATCTTCTTTAACGTTTTTTTTTATCAAGTTGGCAACCTGTGGGGCTACTCAACAAGTTCAATCAGATTCCTTTTGTTGTGTTTATAAGGTGGCAACCTGTGCAGAACAAAACACTTATTGAGTTTAGCGGGGGTCTGGTTAATTCTGTATGTGCATACAGGATCTCCCCCCATGCACAGGAAAGTCCTGTTTTCCCTAGGCTCCCCCCCCCCTTTAAACACATGAATTGTCCAATACTCCCACCTGGCCTGTCTCTGGATCACTCGGGATCCCTTAGTGTACATTTTCACATATGGGGAGGCTGATCTCACCAGCCTCCCTTCACTGACCATCTGGGAGTGAATAATGCATGCCCGCCCTGCATGGCCACGATCTGTGCCAGGGCAGCTGATGGCCATTCCAAACAAAGGGCCTAACCGAGGACCTGGGGGTCAGAAACACCCCCCCCCAATAACCAGTCGAGATTAAAGTGGTGGGGAGGGAAGCCGGGGTGGTCTCTCATTCCCAGGGGAGAAGGGGGGAGTTATGCTAGGGAGGGGGGGGATGGAGGGGACGTCAGGGTCACGAGGTCCCCGCTTAGAGGGGGGGGTCTGAAAGGCTGACCCTCTCCGGGGTCTCTCAGTGGGGCGCCCAGGGGGGTCTCCGCTTGGCTTAGGCACCTCCAGAGGGCATCTAGTCTGCCCACCCTGGGCCAGCCAGACCCCCCTCTTGCCCCCCCGGGTGGAAGGAGGGGAGATGAGGAGCCGCACCCCCCCCGGATAACACCCGCCCTCCCTCCCCCCCAAGCCAGGTCGGGGGTGCCCCCTCCTGCCCCCCGGACAGGGCAGCCCCTTACCACCGCCTCCCCTCCCGGCCAGCCCTGCCGCGCTCACCCCGCTACGCAGCCTGGGCGGACGGGGCCCGCGCCGAGGGCCCTGCTCTCCCGCGCCGCCGCGCCCGCCCCATCCCACGCAGAGCCAGGAAAGGCGGCGGCGGCGGCGGGGGCGGCGGCGATGAGTCCCTCCAGCCGGTCGGGAGGGCGGGGCCACCCTCCCCGCCCCTTAGCGTGGCGGAAGGGGCGGGGTGGGCGGAGCGGAAGGGGCGGGGTCTCCTCGGCCGGAGAGGCCGCCAGGCTTCGGGCGTGGCCGCGGGGCGGGGCTTCCCTCCTGTGGAGGAGGGGAAAGGGGAGGCTCAGCCCGGAGCCGCCCCGCCCACCCAGGAGCCCCTCCCCCGCCTCCACCCCTCGCCGAGCCGAATGGGCGGGGCTGCCCTCGCCCTCCCTCCCTTCTGGCCGCCCTGACCTTTGGCCCCGGAGGGGGGAGGGGGCGGCGGCTGCTTCCCCCCCCCCGTCTCCCCCGCAGGCCGGGAGGGTCGCTTTGCCCGGCTTTCGGGAAGGGACCGGACAACCACCTATCTGGAATGGGGGTTGGACTGGATGGCCTCCAGGGTGCCTTCCAGCTCTGTCCTCCTATGATTCCGTCAGGGTCTCCTGCTTGAGCAGGGGCTGGACTAGAAGACCTCGAAGGTCCCTTCCAGCTCTATTCTGGGTGAATTGGGTATATCTCGTCCAGCAAAGAGAAGGACAGGGATGACATAATAACAGTCTTCAAACATTTAGGGGGCTGTCAGAGAGAAACAGCCGAGGTATATTTAAACCTGTTCATAAATTGTCAAGTTCCAAAATCTTGGTAATATAATATCACATTTACATCTCTAAATCTCGGCTTCCTCCCAAGAACCTGGTTCACAAGAGTATTAATCCCTAATCAATAACTACAAATGGACATGCTGAAAGCATATGAATTAATTCTGCATTCCTTCATATTCATTATAACTCCAGTGTTAAAAACATGTCAGTCAACTTTTTAATACATCCCACTGTGAAGTCCATTGCACTGGAAAATGTTTTTTGTTGAACTAGCTGAGTTTTAAAATGTTATATTGCTGACTATTAAATTTACTTTTATAATGGTGCTGAGGGTTTTTTGTACCAATGAAAATGTTGCAACTATTCTGGAAGGCTCCAAGTTTATTTATTCATTTATTTTGTATAGCGTAACAGCGTTCCCTAACCTTTCCAGCTTGGCAGCCCGGGTGCGGGTTATGTGTGTGTCATACAAGTGTAAGGTGCACACCCTCCCACAACTGGCAAGCAGAGGCACTTGAATAAAAGGCTCTTGTGCTCGCATGCAAAGCTCCATTCACGCCTGCCCGCCTGCCCCTTTCTCCCATGGCCCAGTTTCGGCTGCGGCCCAGGGGGTTGGGGAATATAGCATTAGTGCATAAAATTCACAAAAACAGCATATGAGAATATATGTAAAATATATAAAAATATATAAAACACCAGAAGAGTGAATTAGTTTAAAAATGCACAGTACGAATGATGTATAAAATTATTCGTGAGCAGTTATGGCTAAGCCTGAGGCTGGTTATCTAGGTCATTTAGCCATTGGACAGCACTGCCCTGGAGATGAAGTAGTTCATGCAGGGGTCCGAGGAACCTGACGGGGCGTTCCCTCACCATGGGATGTAAAGTTGGCCGGACGTTCCCAATCCCCAGTTGTATTTCCGATATTAGCACCTGCCGCGGCTGGCTCAGATCGGGTTGAATGCTGTCCAGTTTTCCCTTGGAAGATCAAAGCTGGAGGGGCATCGTAATGGATCACTGGGGGTGGCTGAATGGGAAGGAAATGCAGGTCACGGACAAGTTTTTTCCTGCCAGAAAGATGGTGACTCTGCAGTTATATTCTTCCAGCTGTTAGACTTTGTGCCTCCCCATGGGGAGGCAATTTTCTTTCGGGGAGCCTGCTCTTCGACTCCAGACCTTCGGTTCAACTGGACACATGATTTGTTGACGTCCAGCTCCTGTCATTGCTCCGCTTTCAAAATAACAAGTGACCTGCTCCGGAGCAGAGTGAACGAGCGAGCCTGGGTGTCAGGTTGTCAAACGACTACTTTAAATGACCATGGCTGACGAGGGCGTTTCTCTGGGCCCTGACGATCTCAAACCCCCGAACGAAGACAGCCCCAGTGTTCAAGATTTGGAGCAGCTCCTGAATACTGGCAGGTCCTCCTGTCACCACACTGATGAAGTCTGGCCTAATCTTTTCTTAGGAGATCAGTAAGTATGTTTGTCGGAGAGCATGTCTGCCTCTCTAAACAGCCCTTTTCCTATATAATTAAGGCAACCAAATAAATTGCGTCCAAGGATGACTTGATGTGATTAACTACTGTAACAGCTATGCATAGTTATATCCCTGTCTGAAAAGCCAAGGCTAGGGGCTCGTACTGGAGTCCAATGTTTTATTAAATCGTATTTTGAGCAGGTAAGTTAGATTAGCAATTGCAAAAAACACCAACTTCTTCCATGATACATGATAAGTCTCCTTTGAGTCAAGCAAATGCACTTTGATTTTTGACCAAAATTTGTCAGCACCTTTGCATGGCATGAAATTGGTGTTTACACCCGGTGAGATACTTCCCATATGAAAGATGAGTTGATTTAAATTTTAAGGGGAAGAAAGACCTAAATACCTTTTCATGACAATATCTATCTTTTCTTCAGCGTAGCAGCGCATAGCAGATTCAACTTATGGAAAATGGGGATTAGCCACGTTTTAAATGCAGCCCACGGCACTCTCTATTGCCAAGAGTCGCATGATTTTTATGGTGCAACGATTGAATACCGTGGTATACCGGCTCACGATCTTCCCAGTTTTGATATAAGCCCATATTTTTATTCTTCTGCAGAATTTATACACAAGGCTTTGACTACACCTGGAGGTATGGAAATCAGGATGGCTGGTATTAAGCTGTGACTGGGCATTCACTTGGACATTTGTTCAAGATTATATAAAAAAAATAAATCTGAATATCTGAAGTTAAGGAAGAAAGATCATCCCTTTGAGTTTTATGAATCTTCCTTGCAAATGAGTATAAAGTTTTATTGCAAGCTTAAGATGTCTACAAGAATCTGGCCAAGTGACCATGAAGGGAATGCGCGAGAGTTAAGAAAGGAATTCAAGGTGGGCTGGACTGAGATCACTTGTGGGCATGCAGGGACTGGTGACTGATAACACGCTTGATGCCTCCCTCAGGCTCAGCCTGGTCCTCTCCTACAGTTTCCTCCTTGATAATGCTTTCAAATCAAGTGGCCATGTTGCCTGGCTTCATGGCTTTCTGATGACCTTGTCATCCTGGACCTCCAAGATCTTAGTGAGCCTGTGAGAGCAGCCAGATCTTCTTCCCTCACTGGGGGTAACCCCACCATTCTCCATTCAGGCAAACTGCAGCATCTTGGATAGGCCCAGGTGACACAATTGTGAATGGATATTGAAGCACTTGCAACAGTCCAATGGGCAGGTGGTTGTGTGAATTAGCAACTCCTCTGTGGCAGCCATTTTGTGATGGCATCCATTCACATGCCCTCAAGATTAACAAACTTCCTTTGGCCAAAAGCCTTTGCTTTCCTTTGTGCTTTTTTTTTAAATGCCATATATAAAGATTATTTTTATTTTTAATTTATTTATTAATTAAATTTATATGGAACATGACGGTGGGTAGTGTACAACGTTCCTGTACAAAGAGTCAAATAGATAAGACAGTCCTTAGTTAAAGTCATTGTATACTAATTATTAAACAGAATTAGAAGTTATAAAAGCAGAGGGGGAAGAAGAAGAATAGAGGGATGTTAATAATAAGGGAGCCACTTCATGAGTTCACCTGTCTCCTGGAGTTCCCCAGGCTTAATAACCAGGTCTTGAGGGACTTTCAGAAACTCAGGATGATGAGGACCACATTATCTCGGGGCAGAGGGTGGGTGGGTGGCGAAGATTCCACAATATGGTCGCCATGGAAGAAAAGGGCCCCCATAGTACCACCATATGTAGCTCTGTAGGCGACGGGTCCTGTAACAAATCAATTCTAGTGAGATCTAGTGAGGTGGGAGAGAGGCGTCCCACAAATAACTGATCCTGTGCATGGTTGGGCTTTAAAGCTCAATAGCAGCACCTTGGATTCAATTTAGAAGCTTTATGGCTGCTCTACCATACCTGTTTGCCCCACTGCATTTTGCATCAGCTGAAGTTTCTGGACCTGAACGCCAATCTATCGCTTTTATTTCCAGGCAAAATCTTTGTCCACTGTGCTTTTGGGATAAGCAGGTCCTCCTCTTTGGTGCTGGCGTACCTCATGATCTATCATCATTTCTCGTTGGTTAAAGCAATACAGACAGTTAAAGAACATCGGTGGATCTTTCCTAATCGAGGTTTCCTGAAACAATTAATAAATCTGGACCTTCAGCTAAGAAAAAAATGAACAAAGAAAGAAATGGAATATACGTTTTTAAAAGAAGGAACATATCTTGCAGACGTTCTGTCAGTTGGCACAATATGTACCAAAATTATTCTTTTAGCTGACTTGCAGATATTGCTTCTTGTCTGGTAAAGTTTGCAATGTCTGCAAAATGTTGTATGTATTGAATTATTTATTTATTGAATTATTGAGTCTGCCCATAACGACATAGGAACAGTTTTTGCCCCCATGCCGTCACTCTGCTTAACAACTAATTCCTACACCACTGTCAAAATACTAGTAAAGCTATGATACTATGATATTCCTCATCTTTCCTATTATCTTCCTATGACTATAACTTTGCTGCTTGTATCTTACAATTTATACTGTTTTGTGGGTTTTTTTTGTACCCTAGTATGATTTATGTTGTTGGCTTAGCTAGTACTATCACTGTTGCATCTTATGATTTATGACGAAGTGTTATATATTTCACGATTTATGATGAATGTATTTTCGTGTTGTATATGATCATGATTATCACTATTACTTGTACGTACACTGAGAGCTTATGCACCGGAAACACACTTGGCCAATAAAGAATTCTATTCTATTCTATTCTATTTTGTATGTTAGTTCACAGGAAACTGATGTGGACTAATGAAAGACTTAATAAAAAGAGAAAAAAAGAGCCCTGGAAAGAAAGAAAAGGAAGGAAGGAAGGAAGGAAGGAAGGAAGGAAGGAAGGAAGGAAGGAAGGAAGGAAGGAAGGAAGGAAGGAAGGAAGGAAGGAGGGAAGGAAGGAAGGAGGGAAGGAAGGATCATTTATTTTCCCTGGTGCTGTCATGCTTCCTACTTCCAAGGGACTTCATTCAATATATTTGGAATTGCTGTTCAAGCAGTTTAATACTCCACGCACTGTTTCATGTAAAAGCAGTTATTTTGAATTCAAGTTTCCTTGACCCAAACATAATCTGACACATGTGGATAAGGCTGGGCATTTTAAATATATCCTGTCATGGCAAAACCAAATAGATTTGATTGTGAAAAGTATCCTAGCTTGAATGGCACTTTCCACGCCTGGTGTCAGCCGACGCTGAAGTCCTGGCACTGAAAGTGCTTTTTAATCTACATGTAGAAATGCTGACACAGAAATTCTTGTTCCTTCCCCAAGAATGGGGTGGTTTCACAAGCAAGGGCTCTCTATTTAGCCTTTATGTAGCAATACAGATTAAAGAGACTGCTGACAGAGACAAATTCTTTGGGTATCCAGTCACACTTGGCCAATAATTTTTTTTTTATTAATTTTTTTTTATTTTGGTTAAGCCCAATAGTTAGTCCCCTGGCAGGGAACAAAGTAATTATAGATGGCTTACCAGGATAGTTTTTAATCAAGTAACATAATACATTGTGGGAAAGGTTGAAAGCAATGCCACCATGTAGAAGGGGGGCAAAAGAAATCTTGAGTATTGTTGCGTCCTTGGCGGGAAAACAGACACGAGAAACAGCTGGAGTTCTCAGGTTCTTTTATTCAGCGTTCAGCTTACAGGAAGATGGCTTCAGCTCAGCCCAAACGCCTCACAGCCTCTTATATAGGCAACTCCCGGGTAAATGGGTTACTTTTCCCGCGCCAGCACCCGCGCATGCGCACGGCGCTGGCGACAGCCTGTCTGGTCCCGGGCAGCTTTGCACCTGCCCGGGACTGCCTGCAAACGCCCGAGCCGTTTGCAAGGCTCGGGACATAACACCCCTTTCCCCCGGGCTAAAACTACTATCAACATACAACATTTATTTTACACGACAATTTGCTCCCCAGTGTTCCCACTGTTTACTGGCTTTTGTCTTGCCAACAATGTTATGTAATCTTCTAGGTACTTAGGAGATTTCTTTGCTCTCTGTGACCTTCTTAGCTCTGGGTTACTGGCATAAGTCCCCTGACTGGAGGGAGGCATGAGCCTGTTCTCTCTACTGTGCCCTGGTGTCTTCCAAGGACTGTGCCCCGATGCCTGGCCTGCTTGCTTGCCCACCGGGCTCGTCAGGCCAGGGCTTCTGTTGCTTTGTGACCTGGTTGTCCTACCTAGCTGTAGCCCCTCAGGCCCCTTGAAGTGATAGCCACTGCTGGGCGTCTCTGTAGAACCCCCTAGGTCAGTCCAAGACCTGTCAGGAGGCTGTCTATTCCCTGAACCCCATTCTGTGTTTGGGCTCGTGTGGGTTTCTGTACTCTCCCAAAACTCAGGTGTCCCCTGATTTGTGCTAGGGGTGTTGTAGTCGGGACTTGGTTCCTCGACTAGCTCTGTGTATGTTTGACCCCCTGTAGGATTTGGGGTAAGGTCAGGCCAACCTTGGGCATTGTGTGCCAGCTCTCTTGCGGGGAATGATTTGTTGGGATGCCCCCGGGTATCCTCCGTTGCTGGAGTGCTGTGTGCTGTGTGTGGAAAGTGAGTATGCCCCCGGGGTAACTCCCTGGCTGGAGTAGGCGTGAGTGCCTGTTGTGTGGGTAAGCTCCAAGACTTCCTTTTCGGAGCAATTGCAGAATCTTGGGACGAGCCGTTTGTGGCTCCCTCAGTGGCGATGGGCAGTAGCTCTTGCCCTTCCCTTTGCTCCAAAGGGTCCCCCTCCCCCCCTGGAAAAGACCCAGGAGTTTCAGCAGAAAAGTCCCGCCTAGAGCGGAGTTGGTCGATGTGCCGACGCAGGACACGACCGTTGTCCAGGGCAACCTCGTAGGAGAGAGGACCTGTGATCCTGGACACAGAAGCGGGGACCCATGTATGACCAGGCCCGTAATTGCGAGCCCAAACCGGGGCACCCACAAGTAGTTGTCTAGGTGCCCTAGGATGTGAGGTAGATGAAGGCAGTCTGTCCGGATGCAACCGGTCAAGTCTCGTAGTAAGTTGGCGCCCCCAACGAAGTTCAGCTGGACTTCTCCCTGTAGAAGTGGACGGTGTGGTGCGATAAGAAAGGAGAAAGTCAGCCAACCTGTGATGCCAGTCCCCGTAGGTGAGTCTCTTCAAGGCGTCCTTTGCGATGCGCACCATGCGTTCAGCCATACCGTTGGTGGATGGGTGAAAAGGCGCAGATGTGGCATGACGAATCAGGTTTGCCTGTAAGAAAGCTTGGAATTCGGAGGAGGTGAATTGAGGGCCGTTGTCAGACACAATGACATCTGGCAGCCCGTGTGCAGCAAAAATCCCCCTCAGTACCTGAATAGTCTTTGCAGTGGTGGTGGACGAGACAGGCACAACCTCAAGCCATTTTGAATGGCTGTCAACAAGGACCAAGAAGAACTGGCCCTGAAAGGGCCCAGCGTAGTCAATGTGCACCCTAGACCATGGGGACTGTGTTTCCTCCCATTTATGCACAGGAGCTTGGGGCATCTCTGGGCGAGATCGTTGGCACATGTGGCATGCGTGTACCTTAGCCTCAATATCTTTATCTAAAGCAGGCCACCACAAGTGGCTGCGTGCAAGAGCCTTCATGCGAACAATGCCAGGATGACCCTCGTGGAGGGATTCTAAGACCCTAGTCCTCATTGAGGTGGGAATGACAACTCTGTTTCCCCAAAGCAAACAACCCTGAGAAAGGGACAATTCGTTCCTTTTGGACCAGAAACTCTGAAACTCAGGACTAGGGCAGTGCTCAGGCCACCCGGACAGGACCCAGGAGCGGACACGTGAAAGTGTGTGATCTGTACCTGTTTCAGCGGTAACATCCCTGGCACTAAGAGGAAGCTCGGGCAAGGCTTGGATTGATAGAATGTTGACAGCTGGCGCGGGGTCAGCTTCTACTACTGGCAGAGGCAACCTACTGAGGCCATCAGCATGGCCCATTTCTTTCCCAGGCTTGTGGAGTAATGAAAAATCATATGCAGACAAAAAATAGACCACCTAAGCATTCTAGGGGAAATGATGTGGGGAGTCTGCTTACGTGTGGTAAACAGTCCCAGCAGAGGCTTATGGTCAGTGAAGACCGTGAAATGCCTGCCATATAGAAAATCGTGGAATTTTTTAATTCCAGCAACAACAGCCAGAGCCTCCCTGTCTATCTGAGCGTAGTTGCGCTCGGCAGAAGACAGTGTTCTGGAGTAGTATGCAATAGGAACCTGAGTTCCATCAGACCTGAGGTGACTCAGGACAGCTCCAACCCCGTAGGGGGATGCATCACAAGCGATGCACACAGGGAGAGACTCGTTGAAATGTGCAAGAACACTGTTAGAAGTGAGCAAGGCCTTGACTTCTTTAAAGCAAGCCTCATGTGCTTGTGACCACAGCCACACAGCTTGTTTGTCTAGTAGCCTGTGAAGAGGCTCAGCTACACTAGCTTTATGTGGAAGAAAAGAATTGTAGAAATTCAGGAGGCCTAAGAAGGCCTGAAGTTCGGCCTTAGACTTTGGCCTGGGTGCTTCTAAAATAGCAGTTAGTTTGGATTCAGCAGGATGAATCCCAGCAGCATCAATTTTGAATCCCAGAAA
Organism: Crotalus tigris; assembly: GCF_016545835.1. Taxonomy (NCBI): domain Eukaryota; kingdom Metazoa; phylum Chordata; class Lepidosauria; order Squamata; family Viperidae; genus Crotalus; species Crotalus tigris. The sequence continues at coordinate 496,956 of NW_024096602.1, forward strand.
TTCAGTAGAAGGCACCCCAATCTTGCATTTGTCTTTTCTGAGCTTAAGGCCTGATTTCCTGAATCTTAACAGGACAGCCCTAAGCCTTTCAGCTAGAATGTGTGTGGAGTCTCCTGCAATCAAGACATCGTCAAAGTAGGGGCAGACCCCTGGTATACCTCGTAGTGTGTTTTCCATTACGCTTTGGAAAATCCCAGGAGCGACATTCACTCCAAACTGCAGCCTTTTTACCTTAAAGGCTCCCCTGTGGGTCACAATAGTCTGAGCTATGGCAGCATCATTATCAACAGGCAGCTGTTGATATGCTTGAGCTAGGTCAAGCTTTGCAAAAACACGCCCCCCCTTGAGAGAGGCCAGGATGTGACTGACCACAGGAACAGGATAGGCATGTTGCTGCAATGCCTTATTGAGTGTGCATTTGTAATCAGCACAAATGCGAATGTCCCCATTTGCCTTTAGAGGCGTGACAATGGGGGTCTCCCATGGGCTGGAATCAACAGGTTCTAGGATTCCTTGTTGGATTAGTTTGTCTAATTCAGTGTCAATCTTACTTTTTAAAGCAAAAGGGACCCTTCTTGCTTTAATCCTAATGGGAGTGACAGTGGGGTCTAGCTTTAAGGACACAGGTGGTCCTTTGAATGTGCCCAGCTGGGGGCTGAAAACATCTGCAAATTCCTTGCAGACTTCCTGTAGGTCGAGTGTTTGTAAGCTGTTGAGTCCTGTGACGTGTATCCCCAGGGCCTCAAACCAATCGAGTCCTATGAGACTCGTTCTTTCACCCCCTACTACTAACAAGTCTAGTGGACCTTCAAAACTCTTGTATTGCACGTTAAGGGTGGCCTCCCCCTTAACACACACTCTTGAGTTCTGAAAATCAGTTAATACAATATCAGAAGGCCTTAACTTGGCCTTAGTCCCACTACTGGAACAAATCTTCCTAAATGTATGCAATGAAATGATGGAAAGGGCAGACCCTGTGTCTAGTTCCATAGATAATGGAACCCCTTGTAGCTTCACGTTGAGTGACAGCTTTTTCTTCATGGGCTTGTGTGTGCCTGTCCTACAAATGTTTCTACGCGAAGCGCAAAAACCTACCCTATTCTGGCTGGGGACTCTGGTACCCTTCAGGCGTTCTTCTTGAGGTTGTGCCTTTCGTCGGCCCAGACACACAGCTGCAATGTGCCCTAGTTTGCCGCATGCCCGGCAGGTAGCGGAGCGGAACTTGCAGTCGGTTCTCCTGTGGCGACCTCCACAGCCGATGCACTTGAGCGGAGCTGAAGAGCTTTCCTTCTGATTTTCTCCCTTCGCGGGGTGTAGACGGTCGACTTCTTCGTCCGGATCCTCCTCGGAGTTTCGTCGGACGTCTTCTTGGTGCACGGACGCACCCTCTGCACTGCTTCTGATCGGCCGCATGTTCTTGACGGCGCCGCCTGCTGCTTCTTCCGCGGTGGCTTCCCTTAAAGCGTCTTGGAAGGATAATTCTTCCTTAGCGAAAAGTCTCTGTTGTAGCTCTCGATGCCTCAACCCGCACACGAATCGGTCCCTCAGTCGTTCCTCGAGGTCCTTGAACTCGCAGGGCTTGGCGGCCTTCCGTAACGCGGCGATGTACTCCTTGGCTGACTCCCCGGACCGTTGATCCCTCTGCTCGAAGGTGTGGCGCCATGAGATAACGGACACCTTGGGGTGGAAGTGGTCCTTCAGCAGCTTCTTCAGGTCTGCGTAGCTTACAGACTCTACTGGAACAGGTGCTGCAAGGTTTTCTGCGATTTCGAAGGCGTCTTGGCCGCAAGCGCAAAGCAGGGTGGCAGCCTTCAAGCTATCTTCCCTCACTTGGTTTGCCTTGAAGTAGTTCTCCATTCTGGATACGTAGGACTCCCACCGCTCTGGATGTGAGACGTCGAATTCCGCAAGCCTTCCGATTTTCGCCATCTTCGGATCTTCAGGAGACGGGTCTATCAGCCAGCCTACCCCCGAATGCGCACTGGATTGGCGGGCAGCTGCTGAGTCAACACCGTTCCTCTTCCGCCGCTCAGGACTCCTTGGGTAAGCTTACACTTTTTCCTTTCCAGGTAGTGCAAGGCATCCCACCTTCGTCGCCAGTGTTGCGTCCTTGGCGGGAAAACAGACACGAGAAACAGCTGGAGTTCTCAGGTTCTTTTATTCAGCGTTCAGCTTACAGGAAGATGGCTTCAGCTCAGCCCAAACGCCTCACAGCCTCTTATATAGGCAACTCCCGGGTAAATGGGTTACTTTTCCCGCGCCAGCACCCGCGCATGCGCACGGCGCTGGCGACAGCCTGTCTGGTCCCGGGCAGCTTTGCACCTGCCCGGGACTGCCTGCAAACGCCCGAGCCGTTTGCAAGGCTCGGGACATAACAAGTATGAATCTGGCAAGAGGGAAAAAATATATTTTGATTGATTTTCTGGATGCTATATAGTTAGTGACTGTGAGGTTTAATAGCAGCAGTTCTTTGTTGTGACTCAAGAGCTTAGACCAGGGGTGTCCAACCTCAGCAACTTTAAGAGCTGTGGACTTCAACTCCCAGAAGTCCCCAGCCAATCATGCTGGCTCTGGAATTTGCTGGCTGGAGAATTCTGGGAGCTGAAGTCCACAAGTCTTCAAGTTGCCAAGATTGAACACCCCTAGTTTACACTTTTAACGGTAGAGAAAAATATGGATTATTTCTTCCTCATGTTGCTGTTTGCTTCATTTTCCACCCAGAAGACTGGGGAGGAGATTATTATTTAATTTTTCATCTTATTAAATCCTGCCTTCCTCAACTTTGGAAGATTTTTGCTTCTGAGCTCTTACAGTTGCAGTCCAACTGAACTTATATTTATCTTTTACACTGTAACACATGTTCATTTATTTACATTTTTATTTCAAATATTTTTTGGCCGGTCCCAAGCAGACTACGAAAAAGAGCTTTAGTCACGTGGCCTTGGCTTAACTGACCCTTTCTGTGGCCACTCCTGCTGACCCATCTGCTTGTTATTACACTTGTGTTGGAATTAATGTTAATTTCCCAATTTTTCCCAAAATTCCCAGCTATATTCACTCCAATTCAATGAAGCAACTACTCATCCTGAGGGTAGCCGCTCTTGAATAAATAAGAGTTATACCACCCTGGACAATAATAATAAAATTAAAAGGAAATAACTCTGTTTCATTGCTGATGGACCTCCAGGATGGATGGAAGGAAGGAAGGAAGGAAGGAAGGAAGGAAGGAAGGAAGGAAGGAAGGAAGGAAGGAAGGAAGGAAGGAAAAGAGGAAAGATTCCAGCCACAGATTTGACTTAATTCCACCCCTGGCCCTAGGTTTTTCTAGAAAATGATCCATAATATCAAAGAATATGCTGCTATTCATTCTTTCATCTCTAACAGTTTTTTTTTTTAATTAAAAAGGAAAAAAGATGGAATAAATAGTGAGAAAGCACAAAAATTACAAGTAGGAAATAAGGCTTTTTGGTTCTCTGCCAATAAATAAATAAATAAGTGTGAGTCAGAGTAATGGCACATAAAACGCCTTATGTGGAAAACAGCCCCAGGCTGCATCATCCATCCATTATTGCTTATTGCACTACACTTTCCTCTCCCCCCACCCCTCACACTTGGACAAATAATTCTGTCCTAGAAAAAATAAATCACAAGAGGAAAAATAATGCAGTCTTACTGCTTTGTACACTGAATTATTTGCTACTGCGTCTTCTATGCCAGAGTGCACGGAGATAAATTAAGACATTTTAAGGTGTGCACCTGCTTCCCACTGTCAGATGTCAAAAAGTAACTGGCACACGCAGCAAGGTCCTGCAGTGATAGGATATCCACAAACTGTGCAACAATCACTTGGTAGCCAACTTACTTGCTACTTTGCAAATGGACACCGCCAGCTCCAGCATAGCCTCCGTGAAAGAACTGGAGTGCCTTATAGACAGCTATAGGCTGGAATTAAATGCGCTGGATGAAGTGTGGCCCAATATTTATATAGGTAACATGTAAGTATTATCTGGAAGGAAAGCATTGATTAAATGGGCTGAACGGTATTTACAGAGAAAACTGTTTTGCAATGCAAACATATTCAGTGCCTGAAGAAAACCTGTTGTTGAAGGATAAGGGCATACTCCTTAAAAGACCATTGTTTAGCTCTCTTTCAGAAGGTTGGGAAGTTGGAATTAGCTTTCAATAAAAAGCAGAAAAATCGTAATAATAAAAATCTCTCTATTTAGACTACTAGTACTAATATACAGCCAAGGAAAGGAAATCAGCACAGACAATAATTTCCCATCAGTTGCAATTGTCTCTAAAATACATCACGGGATTCAATTGAACATATTCGTTCCATTGCATGTTCTGTATGTTAAACTTGTCTGAGGTCTGTTCTCAAATTGCATTTCTGCTTTGACATTGTCTTGTTGCAATTCTCCCTTCTGTTCCTCAAGATTATTCCTGCTGCCCATTGCTGGACTCAATAACTGAGCCCACATGGAAGTATGGAAGAAGGCAACCTGAAGTGTGGGAAGGTTAAATTGTAAAAAAAAATATTAAGAATGAAAAAGAAAAATATGTATCTTGTTTGCTTGTGAAGCTCAGAAAGGAAATAGATCTCCACGAAGGGATCCTTGAATGCAGGAAACAGAAGCTGTAGTCTTTTTTTTATATAATATTTTATTAATTTTCTAATTTTACAATTAAACATTTAAAAAGCAACGTGGTGACTGGGTAATCAATAATTCAATAACATACATAAATCTTTAGCACAAATCTCAAGTTACAGCATCAAATATTTCCTCTCTTTTTCCCTTAATGTCCACTATCTCAAATTGAGCTGATATTTCTTATTGTTATCAACTAAGTAAAACCATCTTTGCTACATTTATCAATATTTTTAGCTTATAAATATCTTAATTTTGCATTCAATCCTTATATACAATCAATGTCCTGTTATTGCCTTTTCCCCCCAGGCTTTAATTTCCCCTCAATATTCAACTTAACATTCAGTATTATAATTTCCAAGCTTTAGGTGACCAGAGTTTCCCTCATCTCAACTTCTACATCTTCCCCTTTTTATAACAAAATCTAATATTCTAAATACACATCTTATCTATTTACCTATAATCTTATTCTATTTTCTAAAAGTCATCTATTTTTCACCATATTAAACCGGAAGTCTATTAATCTTATTACACATCTTAGCTATTCAATTATAATGTTACTTTATTTTTTAAACATTATCTATTTTCCAAAATGAATGGAAAAATAGAGCTGGGAAAGAGGTTGTGGAAGATGCTTACAGGAGAGTGAGTGAAAAGAAACACAGAGCACCAAAATTACATTAATGGGAGGTATGAGAAAGAATGCTTGGGGGAAAATTGGGGTGGGGGGTGGGGGAAATGCATGTAAGCGAATGATCTCTAAAACAAAATTAGAGTGAAGGAAATATATAATGTATACAGAAAAAAACAAAGTCAAAAAGAGGAAGAAAGAGTTAAAATTAAAGGGAAACTGATATAAGGCCCCAGTACAAAAGAAACAGTAACAACTGTGAATGCAAAACACGGGATGGGGAAATATTCCTTGGAAGTTTTTAGGTGGAATTCTGACTGAAAAGGCACCTGAGAAGGTAACTATGATTAAAGTTGGCAAGTACGCTTCAGCTTTATTCTGGGCAGGGAAGGAGCAAATCTGATTTTGGCTTTTTATTAGGTCATTAAGAAATAGTTTGGTACGACATAACTTTTTTTGGGGGGGATGTAAAGACAGCATGAGATAAAGTGAATTATGGAATGCTTTATGCAAATACAGTTTTGAAGGTTGATCACTCAATATGCAAGCGAGGGATACAAGATTGAAGTAAAGTTGCACAAACTCTTTGTGAACGGTCCAGGAGTGACTAAGAGTTATTTGTAATGCTCCCCTTGCGAATTGTATATTGTGTGATGCAACAAGGAAAGTTTAACCTACCAAACACCAAAATAACTATGTTTGACAGAGAAAATTGAATGAACCATTGCAATTTTTATACAGTATGAACTGCAAAAATAAACGTAGAGCAAAGGAGTAAATTTATGAGTCCTGTACAGTAATTTATACATTTATTGAAGATGGAGAAATTTAAAGGCATGCAAAATGCAATGCAAAGATTGTTAATACTATCCGGTCCGTTGGAAGGAACAAATTTTGTTGAAAGAAGGAAAAATGGATCTGTATAAAAGTCAGATTTTGGCCCATGTTGACGTGTGAAGTGAATATTGGATGTGCCAGGAAAAATATAGAAAGTATAAATATAAAAGCAACTTGAATAAAGGGGAAAATGGGAGATGATTTGGCATTCGCAGCATATTCCTCTCTCACGTTGTCCCCCCAATTTGCCTACCTGTGTCTGTGCAGGGTCACAGCACACAACAAGGAGGAGCTGTGTCAACGTGGGATCACCCACATACTGAACGCAGCGCACAATGCCTGGGGGAGCAAAGGAAATCAGACCTTCTATGGACCAGAATTCTCTTACTATGGCATAGCAGCAGAAGACTCCGTAGATTTTGACCTGAGGGCCTATTTTCATCCGGCCTCAGAATACATCCACCAAGCATTAAGAGCCCCAAAAGGTGAGTCCCCATCTTCACAGCAATGTTTCTCAAGCTTGGCAGCTTGAAGACATGTGGACTTCAACTTCCAGAATTCCCCAGCCAGCCTAACAAGGTTGAGAAACAGCGCTTTACAGAAACACCCAAGACTGAAATCTTTATTTCATGTAGAAATCTTAAGCCACATCCAGAATTTGAAGCAATAATACTTGCACCACGTTATCTCTGTAACTCCAGAAACCTATTGTCCACATAAAACTCCTTCTCAGCACTAAAATTTTTGATTAGCGGACTGAGATTCTGTACCAGGAAAGAACCAAACAAACAAACAAAAATGGTTTCAGAGATGGTGTTATTAGCCATGCCAGATGGAAATGTTGGTATGTAATGAAGCCTAACACAACAGAACAACAAAACAATAGAAGGGACTTTGGAGGTCTTCCACTCCAAACCCCTGCTCAAGGAGGAGACCCTAGACCATTTCAGACAAATGGTTGTCTAATCTCTTCTTAAAAACTTTCAGTGATGGAGCCGCCACAACTTCTGAAGGCAACTTTTATTCCACTGGTTAATTGTCCTCCCTGTCAGGAAATTTCTCCTTAGTTCTAGGCCAGGGGTTCTCAACCTTGACAATTTTAAGGCATGTGGACTTCAACTCCCAGAATTCCACAGCCAGCAATGCTGGCTGTGGAATTCTGGGAGTTGAAGTCCACATGCCTTAAAATTGTCAAGGTTGAGAAACACTGTTCTAGGCTGCTTCTCTCCTTGATTCTTGTCTTGCCTTCTGGTGCTTTAGAGAATAGCTTGACTCCCTCTTCTTTGGGACAGCCCCTCAGATATTGGAAGACTGCTATCATGTCATCCCTCGTCTTTCTCTTCATTAAACTAGACATAATCCTGCAACTGTTCTTCGTATATTTTAACCTCCAGTCCCTTCATCATCTTTGTTGCTCTTTGCATTCTTTCTAGAGCCTCAACATCTCTTTTATATCATGGAATAATATATCTCATATATTTTATAACAAGGAAAGGCTATCTTAAAGTGAAACCAATATATGTTTTTTTTAATACTGTCCTCCTCTCTCTTCCTCCTCCTTTCTTTGCAGGAAAGATCTTGGTTCATTGCATTCTAGGCAAAAGCAGATCCCCAGCGCTGGTTCTGGCTTACCTGATGATTTGCCAGAACTTGTCTCTGGCTGATGGTCTCAAGGTGCTTCTGCAGCATCGGGCAATTTCCCCAAACCGAGGATTTCTAAAACAGCTTCAAGATCTAGACCTGGAACTGCGGTACAAGAGAGCTGGGTGTCGACTTTTATGATGTGAAGAAAAGGAAGAAACAAGGACTTTTGATAAGAGATTTTTTTTTGAAAGATCCTTACAATCTTATCACCATTTCATTTTTTCCTCATGAGCAGAATTTACAAAGCTTCTATTTCAGGGGTTCTCAACCTTGGCAACTTTAAGACTTGTGGACTTCAACTCCCAGAATTCCTCAGCCAGCTTTGCTGGCTGAGGAATTCTGGGAGTTGAAGTCCACAAGTCTTAAAGTTGCCAAGGTTGAGAACCCCTGTTCTATTTCAACAGGTTGAAGAGCCCAAGAAGACTCCAGACCTCCACCAAACATTTTTCTCTGACCCACCTTTCTATCCCCACGGCAGCTCCTCAGGAGAGGATCCAGTTGGGACAGGAGGAAAACCAAACCTTCTCAATTTATGGAGGTTCTCATTCCTCCAGGTCACAGTTGTCCCGAAAGTGCTTTTTTTTCATGAGGCAACTAGACTTTCTTGGTTTTCTTTGTAGATATTTTGCTTCTCATCCCAGAAGCTTCTTCAGCTTCAACCTTCTCAATTGTTTCTCTCTACAAGTGAGATTTTTTTAAAAATCTAGAGTTTCTATCACAAAGAAGAGGGGGCCAACTTATTCTCCAGAGCACCTGAGGGCAGGACAAAAAGGTGGAAGTTCAGCAGAGGGAGATCCAACCTGGAACTAAGGAGAAACTTCCCGACAGGGAGAACAATCAATCAGTGGAACATCTTGCCTCCTGGAGTTGTGAGTGCTCCATCGCTGGACAAGGTTGGGCAATCCTTTGTCTGGAATAAGACCTGCAGGCCGTCTTCCTGGCCCTCTGATTCTATAATTCTGTATTACTTATTAATGTATGTATGCATCTCTTGAAATGTAGATTTCTAGATCCCTTTGTAATCTAGGATACGTGAAATTGGGAATTAAGTATTTCTGGATTTTCTTTTTAGGAAAACTGATTTTAAAGCTAGTAAGACTTAGAAGAAAAACAAACATTTGATCCCACTCGTGGCGTCTTCAGACGTAGCACTTCACTGATGCTCTTCAACAGTTTTTTAAGACCTCACAGAGAGAGCAAGAAAAAGAGGGTGAAAATAATGTGTTTGGTTTTATATCACTACTTAAGTCTTCTTTCTTTGGAGCACATGCAGCCATATATTCTTGTCTGGAAAGGTTTGTTTTCCACTTTTCCTTCCTGGAGAGCTCCTTGTTGTCATTCAGAAGATGTGTGTGTGCACACACACACACACACACACACACATGTTTGGAAAGCTAATAGGTTAAAAGCCAGCCATTCCCACTTGACAGGAGTTAAGTAAACATGTTGTGCTGGTAGCAACATCCTGAGGGTCCCCACTCCATCTCTTGAGTGCAGCTTGGCTGATCAAGTGAGCCGCAGCGCTGGCCTTTTGATGGCATTTGCCGGTTGGAGAAGGTGTGACCAGATTCCTGATGTTTAGCCAGAATTAAGCACGCTTGTGCCTGCTCCAGCCTGTCAACTTCAGGCATCTCCTTTTGGAGGGAAGGGACTCAGCTGAGCAGGAAGGATGTCAACAACAGCCGCTCTGCTTCTTTCCCCTTTCCGCCCTCCCTTGAAGGCACAACGGTGCTTTGCCATCTCCATGATCTGGAGTCATCTGGATTTTTCCCCAAGGGCCACTGGACTTCCTTTGTTCTTTTCCCTGAAGACATTTCACTTCTCATCCAAGAAGCTTCTTCAATTCTGAACAGCTGAGAACTGAAGAAGCTCCTTGGATGAGAAGTGAAATATCTTCAAGGAATTAAAAAACAAAGAAAGTCCAGCTGCCTTTTGGGGAAAAAAGCACCTTTGGGACAACCATGACCTGGATGACTGAGAATCTCCATGGACCTGTGGATTCATAATATTTTCACCTGTGGAGAAAAGAGGTGATGGGAGCATTAAGTGTGCTCCCCCTAAAGGAGGAGAAGGGGAGGAGGAGGAGGAGGAGGAGGAGGAGGAGGAGGAGGAGGAGGAGGAGAAGGAGGAGGAGGAGGGGAGGAGGAGGAGGAGGAGGAGGTTTGTGCAAAATAGAATAAGAAAATAATATAACCCAACACACCCAATATTGGTACAAATATTGCTTTGCCATTAAAAAAAAAAAACCTATACACTGTTTCTGAAGCAATCTGGTTTAATGTGGGCTCCAACACAGCCCAGCCACCCAGTTCCTTTTTTCCTACTAAGCACCAACTGAAATACTGAGTGTTCTTTGCTGGCTGTCCTTCTCCACAGATGACCTTTTCTTTTCTTTTTTTTTTTGGGCAGCAATGCACAAATTCCCCATGTCAGGCTGCATTAAAGTCACAAAATCATGAAAAACAGAAAATCCTAAAGTAGGCCAAGGGCAAAGAATGGGGGACACAAAAATCTCTGATAACCCAGAATAGCCTAGGACACAATTGCTGGCAGAATTTGCTGGGAATTCACTAAAGAAGTAACTTCTAACTAGACCTGTTAAGTTCTAGTTCCTGTTAAGCCCTCACATGCAGAACAGGTTGACCCCGTCTTCTCTGTGGCAGCCCCTCAAATATTAGACAATTCATGTCACCCCTAGTCCTTTTCTTCACTAGACTAGACATTCTCAGTTCCCACAACCGTTCATTGTACTCTTTAGCTTCTAGTCACCTAATAATCTTTGTTGCTCTTCTCTGCACTCTTTCTAGAGTCTCAACATTTTTTCTTTTTGCATCATGGTGAGCAAAACTGGATGCAGCATTCCAAGTGTGGTCTTACCAGTGCAGTATATAGTGGTATTAACACTTGTTCACTGTGTTGGTGCTTCCATTTATTCTTATACTCTATGATTGGGACACAGATACCTTATGTTGTGATGGCAGCTCTTGTAAGCAGAGTTGAGAAGGGGTGGGATTTTCCTAAATTTGCCTTTGGTCTTGGAGCAAGGTCGTAGGCTGAGGCTGTCAACATTCAGCTCGAGAATTCAAATAAAACTCCAGGTACATTCTGTCTTTGAAGTCTTACTGTTCATTGAATACACTACATGGGTATGTCGAAGCAAAACTAACTCTGAGGTTCCAACCCCAATTCATAGACTTAAACAATAATTTTCCCAGCCAAACCCCCAATGTCTTACATAGTCCATATAAACAAGTTAATTTTGTTATGGGAACCATCTGCTTCAAATCCACACCTGTTATGGTGTCCTTGAAAAGGTTTCAGGCTCTTACACTCTTCGGCAGAATCATAGGTTTCTTCTCCATCTAACCCACTTGAAAGTAACACCTCCCCTCCCCCTTAATTTAAAGGCAAGTTGAAATGCAGTGGCACGTAGCTGCCAAAGTTTCCTCCTGGACAGAGGCTTCTGGTCAGTCCCCAGAGGAAAGCACAGATGTTCTAAAATGATGCAGTGGACCCAGCAGGTTTCTCACATCGTTCCAAAAGTCTTTAGCTCAGAGAGGCGGGATAAGAACTTGTCAGAGGTCACAGGTAAGTTAAAAAATATAGTGTATACTGGTTTAAAAACTGGCAGGAATAGGAATGGGAAATTCTAGACCCTCTCTTCTTCCCAAGATTAATTATGATCTGCTTCTGCTCAATCTCTCCTTTTCCACACCATTCCAGAATTGGGAGGTGGCGACAGAAGTTTAAAGAAGAAACCCTAAACCCTAATCTTTAACAGAATAGGAAAGCTTCCCCATTATTTGAGCACTTATTTTAATAGGTAAAGAATTGCAGCTGTCAATCAGAAAGCACCTTAGATGATCTAAGAACTGTATGAGCAATACATTGATTAATTCATTGATTTTCCTAGCACTCTGCTTAAATTAGGGGCGGTTTTCTCCTTGACTAAAACTAATTGCACCCCCCAAAAAACTGTTCATAAAATAAAATAGTAAGCAAATCTTCAAACCATTTTGAAAATTAACTATTACTAAGTTTTTCTCTTGCCTGTATAGGTTAGGCTTTGTGGTTTTTCTGCTGCCGTGTTCTCCGCCTGCCAAACTCAGGCGGCACCAGCTTTGCAATGACCTCAGAAGCAGAGATACTTTCCATGTGGTTCAAAGTCTGACACATTAGAAACTGAGAAAATTTGGGTGGGGACAGCTCAGAAGGCAGCATTTGACTCAGAGTGCAACCATGGGAAACAAAAGTCCTAGAAAACAGCAGGTCAAAAGCCACAGAGATGGGAGTAAGTTAGATAATGTAGGTATAATATAAGTTAGAGAGGAGAAGGAGGAGGAGGAGAAAAGAGGAAGAAGAAGAAGAAGAAGAAGAAGAAGAAGAAGAAGAAGAAGAAGAAGAAGAAGAAGAAGAAGAAGAAGAAGAAGAAGAAGAAGAAGAAGAAGAAGAAGAAGAAGAAGAAGAAGAAGAAGAAACATCATCAGAGTTGGAAGAGACCTCAGAGATCTTCTCGATCAACCCCCTGTTCAAGCAGGAGACCTTACATCATTTCAGACAATCTCTTCTTAAAAACCTCCAGTGTTGGAGCATCCACAATTTCTGGGGGCAAGCGGTTCCACTGGTTAATTGTTCTGTTAGGAAGTTTCTCCTTAGTTCCAGGTTGCTTCTCTCTTTGATTAGTTTCCACCCACTGTTTCTTGTCTTGCCTTCAGGTGCTTTGGAAAATAAGTTGGTTGTTTTCCAAATAATTGGGAAAATAACTTGGAGCAGAGGAAACTATTATTTCCTCATATTTTGTGTGTTGTTCCAGAGCAACACCTAGTGTTCAAAGAGGGCAGCCCACAATGCTTGTTTACCACCTGCCCTGTCGACAAAGAAAACTTGATCTTTTGTCACCCTGCAATCCAACAGTGTCATTGACAGAGAGCAAAAGCGGCCTGCCTATGCTCTGAAACAGTTTGAATCACAGCAGAAACCAGCAAAGGTTGGACGCCTCCCCTGTCTCTTTTCAGGAGGAAACCTCTAAATCAATGTTTTTCAACCTTGACCATTTTAAGGCATGTGGACTTCAACTCCCAGAATTCCACAGCCAGCAATGCTGGCTGTGGAATCCTGGGAGTTGAAGTCCCCATGCCTTAAAATAGTCAAGGTTGAGAAACATTGCTCTAAATCAATGTTTTTCGACCTGGGCAATTGAACATGTATGAACTTCAAGCCCCAGAATTCTCCCAGCCAGCATGCTAGGAGTTGAGATCCACAAATTTAGACGTGCCAAGTTTGCTCAAAAGCATATCACAACGGGATATCAATATTTAACATTCTCTATCGAATAGATTCTGTAGTTTTAATAGTAGCAAAACATAAATAATTTGGCAGGAGCTGGATTTAAATTTTATGCAGCCCCGGGATAGAATGCAAATTCAGAGTCGCCCTTTTACTATGGCAAGGAAGATATACTGTAAGGTTAGCCTCTCCCACTCAAAGGCTGCATCTGCAATCCTGTCTCAACCGTCAGTCCTTCCCAGGTTAGATTTTTAAGAATCTTGAGCTATTATTTGGAAAGTGTTTTTCTTCTCATCTTTCTGCTCCGATTGCCGGATGCAGTGGCGAAAGGGCCGGCTGAAAGCCAGGTGCAAGCCAAAAGAATCAGGAACTTAATCTATAAACACACCGTGTAGAAACAGGGTTTATCCAACAGAGGGTTGGGTGTTGGTGACTAAAAAAAGAAAGCAGCCAGAAGGATTCGCATAGGCTTCAGGACTTGTGGCTGACGGAGGCAGGTGCCTGCAAGGATTCTGCAGAAGAGATCAAGCGAAATAACCAACTGTAACCAGGTACCAATCTTTCTGTTTGCAATAAATGTGATTTGAAGAATGACCTCATCTTCCTGTGTGGTTTCCTCTGCTCTTCATCCTACTAAAACGCAGGCAGTCCTCGACTTACAACATTCGTTTAGTGACCTCTTGAAGTTACACTGAAAAAAATGACCGTTTCTCACGCTTACGACCGTTGCAGCATCCCCGTGGTCATGTGATCAAAATTCTTGGCAACTGACTCACATTTATGACGGTTGCAGTGTTCCTGGGTCACATGATCAAAATTCAGACACTTGGCAACTGACTTGTACTTATGATGGTTGCAGTGTCCCTGGGTCACGTGATCCCTTTTGGCGACCTTCTGACAAGCAAAGTCAATGGGTTGTTGTTGTTGTGATGATGATGATGATGATGATACCTAAATAATGTATGTCTGAAAGGAAGTTTACAAGTCCCAATGTTTTCCTCCTAGGCAATGAAAAGCATCTCCCCAAACTGATTTTGGGTGAGTTTGAAGGAATTCACGCAGGGAGAAAATTCAGTTGCATGAATCAAATCCAGACACACACACACACACACCTGTTATTTTAAACGGCATCCTTCTTAAGGTTTAGGAGACACAAGGACATCCAGTTTATGATGTGATTTCGCCTGAGTGTGATCTAATATTAGACTGGGATAAAAATATGCCTGTGTTCCCTTCTGTCAGAAAGGCAGAGATTTATTTAAAGCAGGGATAATGGCCTCAGGGAAAACTAGCTCTCTGCCACTGCAGAGATTTATCTCCGATAGACGGAAGCCATCCAGACATAGATGCCCATCTTCACTGCAAAGATGCTTGATATTAACTGACGTTTCCAATTTTCTATAAAAATAAGGAGGGAAGAGAAGAGATTACTGAGTTCCAAGCAGTCAGTGCAATGCTTGTTAAGCTAAAAAAAAAAAATGTCCCGGGAAGCAGTTTTTAGCTGCAGCATGTCAGCTATTCCTCCTTACTATTCAAGGCCATGGAAGGATCACTGAACACTGTCTGAAGACAGTAATGGGCTGGATGAAGGCAAACAAACTGAAATTATACCCAAGTCTTGTTGGTGGAGAGGAAATCCAGATCTGGGGACTGAAAGAGCAGGCCTACAGCTTGGATGTGCTCCTTCAACCTCACCTGGATTTGCTGGATTACCAGGTAATGTACAGGTTGTGGGGACAAACAATTTGGCACAGTCGCATCGGTGCACCAGCCTCATCGCTTCCTGAGCTGGCTGCATTTGAGAACGGTCATCCGGGCCTTGGTGACATCCTGCCTTGGATTATGGCAATGTGCTCAACGGGGGGCGGGGGGGCTACCTCACGCTTCTTGGCAAGCAAGGGGTGAGCAGTGTTGTGCAGTATTATTTATTTATTAGATTCATTTGTGTCCCATCTCACCACAAGGTGACTCTGGGTGGCTTACAAGGTTAAAAACAATAAAACTCTGTGTGTGTGTGTGTGTGTGTGTGTGTGTGTGCGCGCGCGTGCATGCACATACACAAACAAGCACATACACACATATTGCTATATTTAAAATAGCAATAAAATTATAAATTATGCTAAAAAGATGGGAAAGCGGGGAGCAAGGTGTGCAGGGGGTGAAGTGGGATCCACTATTCGGCCCATCAACCACCACCAGTGTATGTAGAAAAAAAGGGGGACAAACTCATAAGCCAAAGAATTTAAAAACATGAGGTTTGAGAAAAGAAAAGTAGTTTATGTCAACACAGCACACTCTCCACATCTGCTTTCGCAAATGCTCCTTACTTCTACCATCTCCATCAATAGCTTCCTGTACTGTTTTTGTGGTCCTGTGAGATTCTCGTCTCTCTGTCTTTGAGGATCTCACCAGCTCAGTCCAACCACCGTTGTCTCGGTCTTTCTCTTTGTCTTGGTTCATTTAACTTTTTCTTCCTATATTGGTTTTCTGCTTTGATCCTCATTCGTTCTCTTTCAAATCATCCTGAAGTCCTTCTATCCTGGTCACTCACTTTGTATTCAGTCCCTCAATCCTTCAACAACCATTCATTCTTAGCTCTCTTATTTTTCCACATGTTTCCATGCTGAACTGGAAGAAGGACCTCCCCCCTTTTTTCCTCCCAAAGGCCAACAAAAAAAGCCATGCAGGAGAAGAATAGAGCAATCTAGAACACTAGTTATATGCAAAATGTCATAATTAATGGAAAACCTAATTCTTTGTTTCCAGAAAGGTCGGTGGGGAACCATCGCTTGAACACAAGTATAGAAAGCAGCCATGATCAATTTAAGCACCTGTTCTTCCCTCGATCCTAGTCCAGAGAGGAGACACCATTACGAGACCCCAGCCCTCTCCGAACTGCAAAGACTGATATGGACCAGAGGAGGATCTGACAATCACGTGGACCAAGTGTGGCCCAACCTCTACCTTGGAGATGCGTAAGGAAATGGCATAATAAGACATAAAAAAACATTAAAAACTGCATACATATTTCAATACAAGGTAAATTTAGACAGTGATAACACATTTAACATTCAGAATAACTAAGCCCATGGCTGAAAGTTCTTCTGTGGGCCCCAAGTGAGTTGGCAGGGCCAGGTCTTCAGATGTTTCCAAAAGGCCAGGAATAACTATGTTATACCAGGGGTCTTCAAACTTGGCCCTTTTATGACTTGTGGACTTCAACTCCCAGAATTCATCAGCCATCATCACTAAAGCAGAAGGCAGGACAAGGTGGAATATGTAAGAAATATCATCTAATAAACATTTTAGTAATGATCTAACAATTTGTTCTATTGGTCTCAAGCCATCCCTACTCCTACGCCTTGGCTAATGAAGTTATCTAATACAGATTCTATTTGCTCCAGGCCATCTCTATTCCTAACTTCTTGCTGGGGTCTGCAGGATGTTTAACTCTTTGTTACTGTTATCGGTAACCTAGAATTGCTGCAACTGTTACACCTGCATATTCTCTGTGAACAAGCATTCTTTGTTCTTGCCAGACAGACTCCCCAATTACAAGCACCCCAGTTTTTTTTCAAGAGCACGCCACAGCCTTGCCTCGATTTAGCAGACTGCCCATCAGGATGGAAGCCACTGATAGAGAAGGCTGCCTTCCGGAGTCCTGCCAGCCAAAATTCTCTAACTGATGGCTTCCGTGGCTTGCCCTCCTTGCCTGACCAGGCGGGGTGGGGCGATGTAATGGGGCGATGATGGCTCTCCAGTTTTCCTCTTTTTTTGATTGACAGATTGGCAGCAAGAAGTAAATCCGTTCTTCAGAGCATTGGCATCAGTCACATCCTTAACGCAGCCGACGGGCCCTACAACATAAACACTGGAGTCCGCTATTACCGGGACCTGCCGATTCAGTACTACGGGGTGCAAGCTTTTGACGACAACTCCTTCGACATAAGTGTCTTCTTCCACGAGGCTGCTGATTTCATACACAAGGCCTTAAATACTGCAGGAGGTAAGGAGAGATTTTTAAAAAAAGAGGAATGTGTTTACCAATTATTAAGTGATCTATGTTTAAAAAAATCAATAAAATATATTACCCAAAAAATGAGGAATGGCGTCAAAAAACAGGGCTGTGCTTTCAGTGCCGTCTATGGACGCTGGAAGCCTTTGCTTATTGTGGTTCAGGAAAGCTTTTTTGGACAGAGGTGGCTCTTCTGGCCCATCATTGCCAGTGATTATAAAGTAAAAGGAGATCGGTTTAATTCTTCATGCTTAGAATTAGAATTTTCTACACCAAGTAAGTAGGAAAAAGAGGGCGACTTGGAAGCTTGGAAAAGCAACACGCTCTAAAGTTGAGTTCAGCATCTGAGAACTTCATGGAGACAGCCGTGCTAACTCCTGGAAGCAATGCAGAAGTGGCTCCCTCCCAAAATGATTTTTCAAATCTTCCCAAGAGAACCGACTCTTCAACAGTGGTGGTAATAGCAATAGCAATAACAATAATAACAATAACAACAACAACAACAACAATAATAATACAAAATGCCACATCCAATCTAAACATCTGGCTGACTGTGCAATCACAATCAACCTCAACCATAATAGTAAAATATGGATTTATTTATCTCTGTCTGGAATAGCAGTTCAAGTTAGAGAAGTATACTCTTCAAGGAATATATTGTGAAACAATGATATCCATAGGTGGGAAATTGCATATGTACATATATACAGTAATGCCTTTTTTAAAGGGTTTTCTTTCTCTTATTTCCACCTGTTAAAGTTGCAGCCAGTGATGTTTAGAGTTAAACAGAAAATGAAGACATGGACTCTGAAGCATGTTGTTCCGTCCACGTGTGTGATTCTTACAATTTCATGTAAAAAGGAGAATAGTTACAGCCTTGCCCGCCTCAAATAAGATATATATGTTTTGTTACAATTTATGCTCTGAGGCTTTATTTGTCTTGGCCCAGAGAGGTTATTGCTGGGCTTAATCCAATCACATATCTAGGGCTACCCAATCAAAAATGTATGACTACAAAAATCCAGACCCTGTGAGAAAGTAGCAGAGATATACAAAAAACTTTACTCTCTCTAAAACTTTACTTATCTCGATTTTTGTAACTTTGATTGGACAGCCTTCCAAGTATTGGATAACCATTTGTCCAGGATGATGTAAGGTCTCCTGCCATGGACAGGGGGCTGGACTAGAAGATCTCCAAGGTCCTTTCCAGTCCTGCGATTCTACGGTTCTATATAGTTTATATGAAGATATGATTTTAAACAATATATTATGGATGATTATCCTTTCCACTTTCCTAGTAGCTGGTGTGCTATGCTAGCAGAGTTTGCTTGCTATGAAGAACCAAGATTCAGATTCCAATAATGATGTAATATTAATTTCATGTAAATTCAGCCTGAGATTATTCACCAGACAATAGGGTTTGGAGAGAGTTTGCAAAGAGGTGTCTGAAGAGTTGGGTGGGAAAAAAAATCAAGATTATGGTTGTGATAATTCAGTCAAAGCTCCGAATGTTTTTTATGTGTGTCACAACGCATAAAAATCAAGTAAGCTTTGATGGCATGATCCCAATCCCCTTTTTGATTTTTCTTGTGGACACCCCTGGTGGCCTATTAATTGTACACTATTGTACACGATTGTGCATTCAAAGTTGCTTATGTGATGTCTTTCCAGGCAAGGTCTTTGTCCACTGTGCGATGGGGCTAAGCCGTTCGGCTACTTTAGTGTTGGCATATTTGATGATCCACGAAAACCTGACACTTGTGGAAGCCTTGAAGTCAGTGGACTCTCACAGAGGCATCTGTCCAAACATCGGATTCCTCAGCCAACTGCGAGCCTTGGACATCAAATTAAACAACGGAAAAAAAGAGAGAGAGATAAAACTAATAGGACAGGGGACTGAATAGATCGTCAAATATAGGAATTCTGCAGTATTCTGAAGAAGAAGAAGAAGAAGAAGAAGAAGAAGAAGAAGAAGAAGAAGAAGAAGAAGAAGAAGAAGAAGAAGAAGAATAAGAAGAAGAAGAAGAAGAAGAAGAAGAAGAAGAAGAAGAAGAAGAAGAAGAAGAAGAAGAAGAAGGAAGAAGAAGAAGAAGAAGAAGAAGAAGAAGAAGAAGAAGAAGAAGAAGAAGAAGAAGAAGAAGAAGAGGAGGAGGAGGAGGAGGAGGAGGAGGAGAAGAGGAGGAGGAGGAGGAGGAGGAGAAGAGGAGGAGGAGGAGGAGGAGGAGAAAGCAAAAGGGAGTTGGAACTAGTAAACAAATAAATCCAGTGAGTTTCATGTCCCCTAACTCCAAGATTTTATTTATGTAATACAGATAGCCCATATTTTTTTAAAAAAATAAGTATCTCCATGGGATGTTTTCCCAGAAAAGACTTCTTCAGTTTAATGGGAGCAGAACTTTTGGAAGTCTTATTCATTGCAATGGAGGTCTTCAAATAAGATGGATTTAAAAGCGCATCGACATTAGCCCTCCCTTTATGTATTATTGAGAAAATCTACTTGGTTTTTCAATTGTTAATAAAATTATTTTTAAAAATCTACCAAGGATTTTTAAGAGGAGGTGTAATGATTTCCTTCACCAGCAGATGGAAGTATAAATCCAGTTTATGAAACTAAATCTGGCTGCATCTTTTTGCTTGAGGGTCGAGACAAGAGTCACAAGACTAAGTAAAAATTGGATTTTTTTTCAAAGACGTTTATAAAAACTGGGCAATTAATTCCTGTGAGATTTTTTTTTTCTGAAGAAGGCAGAGCCAAATATTTCTCAACGCTGGTCAAGAAAACTCCGCAGCGGAGTCACCAAGAGTCCTAGGAGCTCAATAGAGATTTTATCTCTGTCTCCACCCTGCCCACCCCAGCTATTATTTGTGACACTTACCTAATAAATAGTTCTGAACTTCTCCAATTACCCCTGCAATCTGGTGCATATTTAATTTTGTCCTATTAAATGTATGACCGTGTTGTTCTTATGGGTCAGCCTAGACTCCGTGAAAGAGCTTGTTACAGTGGTTATATGGGTGTTGCTGGAAGTTATGCTTATTGCTGTGGGAATTAATGTTGCAGGATCCAATCTGGGTCGGTTACTGGGACCGGAGGTATAGTCCTCCAAACTTTCAGACCTGTGCTGGAGAAAATCCTCGGAGAACTTCTCTCTACCGGAATGTGGTGGGAGATAACATTTTGGTGAGAGAGAAGATCTGCCATCTGAAAGCTCGTAAGACCAAAACCTCTGGTCCCGGTGATAGACCCAGATCAGATCTTGGAACACGATCCTGGGACACATAGATTCGCCTTCATTCATGGTTTAATATTATTATGATGGGTTCTCATACTTTCAGCCAGATGTTTAGACTGAATCTGGCATTTTTATTCATCTACTGCAGGGGTCTTCAAACTTGGCCCTTTGATGACTTGTGGACTTCAACTCCCAGAATTCCTCAGCCAGACTCAGGCACTGAGTCCTTCCCAAGGTTTTGGGATAGGTAGATGTTGTTCTTTGATGGTATTAAAATCTTGATGCAGGATTTACGCTGTTCCAAGTCAAGCTACCTTTTTGCAATTGACCAATGGTGAATTTGTCAATGCCAAAGGTGTTCAAGAGATGCTCCAGACGTTTTTGGGATTGCACTCAAGGCACTTGTTACTATTGGTGCTACCTTTGCTTTCCTTTGCCAGAGTTGTTTTACTTCTTTTTTTTGCAGGTGTTTGTATTTTGTGATTTTTCTCTGCTGCTGTCTCCACACCCACGATCCAGACTTTTTTTGGGGGGTCTTATTTCTTCCTTTCTTTTTTTCTGGGTGTTATGTCCCGAGCCTTTGCAAACGGCTCGGGCGTTTGCAGGCAGTCCCGGGCAGGTGCAAAGCTGCCCGGGACCAGACAGGCTGTCGCCAGCGCCGTGCGCATGCGCGGGTGCTGGCGCGGGAAAAGTAACCCATTTACCCGGGAGTTGCCTATATAAGGGGCTGCGAGGCGTTTGGGCTGAGCTGAAGCCATCTTCCTGTAAGCTGAACGCTGAATAAAAGAACCTGAGAACTCCAGCTGCTTCTCGTGTCTGTTTTCCCGCCAAGGACGCAACACTGGCGACGAGGGTGGGATGCCTTGCACTACCTGGAAAGGAAAAAGTGTAAGCTTACCCAAGGAGTCCTGAGCGGCGGAAGAGGAACGGTGTTGACTCAGCAGCTGCCCGCCAATCCAGTGCGCATTCGGGGGTAGGCTGGCTGATAGACCCGTCTCCTGAAGATCCGAAGATGGCGAAAATCGGAAGGCTTGCGGAATTCGACGTCTCACATCCAGAGCGGTGGGAGTCCTACGTATCCAGAATGGAGAACTACTTCAAGGCAAACCAAGTGAGGGAAGATAGCTTGAAGGCTGCCACCCTGCTTTGCGCTTGCGGCCAAGACGCCTTCGAAATCGCAGAAAACCTTGCAGCACCTGTTCCAGTAGAGTCTGTAAGCTACGCAGACCTGAAGAAGCTGCTGAAGGACCACTTTCACCCCAAGGTGTCCGTTATCTCATGGCGCCACACCTTCGAGCAGAGGGATCAACGGTCCGGTGAGTCAGTCAAGGAATACATCGCCGCGTTACGGAAGGCCGCCAAGCCCTGCGAGTTCAAGGACCTCGAGGAACGACTGAGGGACCGATTCGTGTGCGGGTTGAGGCATCGAGAGCTACAACAGAGACTTTTCGCTAAGGAAGAATTATCCTTCCAAGACGCTTTAAGGGAAGCCACCGCGGAAGAAGCAGCAGGCGGCGCCGTCAAGAACATGCGGCCGATCAGAAGCAGTGCAGAGGGTGCGTCCGTGCACCAAGAAGACGTCCGACGAAACTCCGAGGAGGATCCGGACGAAGAAGTCGACCGTCTACACCCCGCGAAGGGAGAAAATCAGAAGGAAAGCTCTTCAGCTCCGCTCAAGTGCATCGGCTGTGGAGGTCGCCACAGGAGAACCGACTGCAAGTTCCGCTCCGCTACCTGCCGGGCATGCGGCAAACAAGGGCACATTGCAGCTGTGTGTCTGGGCCGACGAAAGGCACAACCTCAAGAAGAACGCCTGAAGGGTACCAGAGTCCCCAGCCAGAATAGGGTAGGTTTTTGCGCTTCGCGTAGAAACATCTGTAGGACAGGCACACACAAGCCCATGAAGAAAAAGCTGTCACTCAACGTGAAGCTACAAGGGGTTCCATTATCTATGGAACTAGACACAGGGTCTGCCCTTTCCATCATTTCATTGCATACATTTAGGAAGATTTGTTCCAGTAGTGGGACTAAGGCCAAGTTAAGGCCTTCTGATATTGTATTAACTGATTTTCAGAACTCAAGAGTGTGTGTTAAGGGGGAGGCCACCCTTAACGTGCAATACAAGAGTTTTGAAGGTCCACTAGACTTGTTAGTAGTAGGGGGTGAAAGAACGAGTCTCATAGGACTCGATTGGTTTGAGGCCCTGGGGATACACGTCACAGGACTCAACAGCTTACAAACACTCGACCTACAGGAAGTCTGCAAGGAATTTGCAGATGTTTTCAGCCCCCAGCTGGGCACATTCAAAGGACCACCTGTGTCCTTAAAGCTAGACCCCACTGTCACTCCCATTAGGATTAAAGCAAGAAGGGTCCCTTTTGCTTTAAAAAGTAAGATTGACACTGAATTAGACAAACTAATCCAACAAGGAATCCTAGAACCTGTTGATTCCAGCCCATGGGAGACCCCCATTGTCACGCCTCTAAAGGCAAATGGGGACATTCGCATTTGTGCTGATTACAAATGCACACTCAATAAGGCATTGCAGCAACATGCCTATCCTGTTCCTGTGGTCAGTCACATCCTGGCCTCTCTCAAGGGGGGGCGTGTTTTTGCAAAGCTTGACCTAGCTCAAGCATATCAACAGCTGCCTGTTGATGATGATGCTGCCATAGCTCAGACCATTGTGACCCACAGGGGAGCCTTTAAGGTAAAAAGGCTACAGTTTGGAGTGAATGTCGCTCCTGGGATTTTCCAAAGCGTAATGGAAAACACACTACGAGGTATACCAGGGGTCTGCCCCTACTTTGACGATGTCTTGATTGCAGGAGACTCCACACACATTCTAGCTGAAAGGCTTAGGGCTGTCCTGTTAAGATTCAGGAAATCAGGCCTTAAGCTCAGAAAAGACAAATGCAAGATTGGGGTGCCTTCTACTGAATTTCTGGGATTCAAAATTGATGCTGCTGGGATTCATCCTGCTGAATCCAAACTAACTGCTATTTTAGAAGCACCCAGGCCAAAGTCTAAGGCCGAACTTCAGGCCTTCTTAGGCCTCCTGAATTTCTACAATTCTTTTCTTCCACATAAAGCTAGTGTAGCTGAGCCTCTTCACAGGCTACTAGACAAACAAGCTGTGTGGCTGTGGTCACAAGCACATGAGGCTTGCTTTAAAGAAGTCAAGGCCTTGCTCACTTCTAACAGTGTTCTTGCACATTTCAACGAGTCTCTTCCTGTGTGCATCGCTTGTGATGCATCCCCCTACGGGGTTGGAGCTGTCCTGAGTCACCTCAGGTCTGATGGAACTCAGGTTCCTATTGCATACTACTCCAGAACATTGTCTTCTGCCGAGCGCAACTACGCTCAGATAGACAGGGAGGCTCTGGCTGTTGTTGCTGGAATTAAAAAATTCCACGATTTTCTATATGGCAGGCATTTCACGGTCTTCACTGACCATAAGCCTCTGCTGGGACTGTTTACCACACGTAAGCAGACTCCCCACATCATTTCCCCTAGAATGCTTAGGTGGTCTATTTTTTGTCTGCATATGATTTTTCATTACTCCACAAGCCTGGGAAAGAAATGGGCCATGCTGATGGCCTCAGTAGGTTGCCTCTGCCAGTAGTAGAAGCTGACCCCGCGCCAGCTGTCAACATTCTATCAATCCAAGCCTTGCCCGAGCTTCCTCTTAGTGCCAGGGATGTTACCGCTGAAACAGGTACAGATCACACACTTTCACGTGTCCGCTCCTGGGTCCTGTCCGGGTGGCCTGAGCACTGCCCTAGTCCTGAGTTTCAGAGTTTCTGGTCCAAAAGGAACGAATTGTCCCTTTCTCAGGGTTGTTTGCTTTGGGGAAACAGAGTTGTCATTCCCACCTCAATGAGGACTAGGGTCTTAGAATCCCTCCACGAGGGTCATCCTGGCATTGTTCGTATGAAGGCTCTTGCACGCAGCCACTTGTGGTGGCCTGCTTTAGATAAAGATATTGAGGCTAAGGTACACGCATGCCACATGTGCCAACGATCTCGCCCAGAGATGCCCCAAGCTCCTGTGCATAAATGGGAGGAAACACAGTCCCCATGGTCTAGGGTGCACATTGACTACGCTGGGCCCTTTCAGGGCCAGTTCTTCTTGGTCCTTGTTGACAGCCATTCAAAATGGCTTGAGGTTGTGCCTGTCTCGCCACCACCACTGCAAAGACTATTCAGGTACTGAGGGGGATTTTTGCTGCACACGGGCTGCCAGATGTCATTGTGTCTGACAACGGCCCTCAATTCACCTCCTCCGAATTCCAAGCTTTCTTACAGGCAAACCTGATTCGTCATGCCACATCTGCGCCTTTCACCCTTCCACCAACGGTATGGCTGAACGCATGGTGCGCATCGCAAAGGACGCCTTGAAGAGACTCACCTACGGGGACTGGCATCACAGGTTGGCTGACTTTCTCCTTTCTTATCGCACCACACCGTCCACTTCTACAGGGAGAAGTCCAGCTGAACTTCGTTGGGGGCGCCAACTTACTACGAGACTTGACCGGTTGCATCCGGACAGACTGCCTTCATCTACCTCACATCCTAGGGCACCTAGACAACTACTTGTGGGTGCCCCGGTTTGGGCTCGCAATTACGGGCCTGGTCATACATGGGTCCCCGCTTCTGTGTCCAGGATCACAGGTCCTCTCTCCTACGAGGTTGCCCTGGACAACGGTCGTGTCCTGCGTCGGCACATCGACCAACTCCGCTCTAGGCGGGACTTTTCTGCTGAAACTCCTGGGTCTTTTCCAGGGGGGGAGGGGGACCCTTTGGAGCAAAGGGAAGGGCAAGAGTTACTGCCCATCTCCACTGAGGGAGCCACAGACGGCCCGTCCCAAGATTCTGCAATTGCTCCGAAAAGGAAGTCATGGAGCTTACCCACACAACAGGCATCCACGCCTACTCCAGCCAGGGAGTCACCCCGGGGGCATACTCACTTTCCACACATATCACACAGCACTCCAGTCACGGAGGATACCCGGGGGCATCCCAACAAATCATTCCCCGCAAGAGAGCTGGCACACAATCCCCAAAGTTGGCCTGACCTTACCCCAAATCCTACAGAGGGGTCAAACATACACAGAGCTAGTCGAGGAACCAAGTCCCGACTACAACACCCCTAGCACAAATCAGGGGACACCTGAGTTTTGGGAGAGTACAGAAACCCACATGAGCCCAAACACAGAATGGGGTTCAGGGAATGGACAGCCTCCTGACAGGTCTTGGACTGACCTAGGAGGTCCTACAGAGACGCCCAGCAGCGGCTATCACTTCAAGGGGCCTGAGGGTCTACAGCTAGGCAGGTCAACCAGGTCACAAAGCAACAGAAGCCCTGGCCTGACGAGCCCGGTGGGCAAGCAAGCAGGCCAGGCATCGGGGCACAGTCCTTGGAAGACACCAGGGCACAATAGAGAGAATAGGCTCACGCCTCCCTCCAGTCAGGGGACTTATGCCAGTAACCCACAGCTAAGAAGGTCACAGAGAGCAAAGAAATCTCCCAAGTACCTAGAAGACTACATAACATTGCTGGCAAGGCAAAGGCCAGTAAACAGTGGGAGCACTGGGGAGCAAAATGTTATATAAAATAAATGCTGTATGTTGGTAGTAGTTTTAGCCCGGGGGAAAGGGGTGTTATGTCCCGAGCCTTTGCAAACGGCTCGGGCGTTTGCAGGCAGTCCCGGGCAGGTGCAAAGCTGCCCGGGACCAGACAGGCTGTCGCCAGCGCCGTGCGCATGCGCGGGTGCTGGCGCGGGAAAAGTAACCCATTTACCCGGGAGTTGCCTATATAAGGGGCTGCGAGGCGTTTGAGCTGAGCTGAAGCCATCTTCCTGTAAGCTGAACGCTGAATAAAAGAACCTGAGGACTCCAGCTGCTTCTCGTGTCTGTTTTCCCGCCAAGGACGCAACACTGGGACTGGTGTCTCTCACCAGCAGACTTTGTTGAGGCTGCAGTAAAGGCTACGTCTTGTGATGGATGAAGGAGGCAAGCCCCCCCTCCTCTCCAAAAAAGATCCTCTGCTCTTGTAGGAGTCATCCTCAAGGGCACCCGTGCAGGTGTGGGTCAGAGCCGTGACTGTGTAATCCAAGCCCCAGCTCTTATTTTATAGGCGTCAGGCCCCAAGAGGCGCTTTGATCCCCTGGCTGCCGTCACCCCTTGAGTGTTTTGAACCACAACTCCCCGGAGACTCCGGATCCCCATATTATTTTCAACTTGAGACCCTGATCAGTCCCCTGCATCTGGATTGTTCTTGTGTGCCACACAGCCCAGAGTCCCACGGGGAGGGGGTTGACAAGAGGCTGCTCTATCTAGATTTGATTAGTAAATATGATCACAGTCTTAGGCTAATATGTGGCAGACAAAGGAATGCAAAGTATCGCAGCAAGACAAAAGCCGCCTTCTCTTTCAAACACTCTCGCCTTTGTTCGGGGGGGGGGGGGGAGGATCGCATGACAGCCCCCCCCCGTTCGCTTTCTCCCTACTGGAGAACTCGCAGTTCCTGGAATGGTCCCTTCCACACCCTCACGTGGGAACGTGAGACCCGAAGCTCTCTGGAAGGTCATCCAGAGCTGAGGCTATTTCAGAAGATGGGCTCCTTTCCAAGGCGGGCCCAGCTGCCTCTCGCCCTGAAATATTTGGAAGTCCGCTACCGGGGTGGGGGTGGGGGGGACACAGACCACGGTTTATAATTAACGCCATTAAAAATAGCCGTTGAATCAATCACATGCAGCTAACAGGGCAGGGAAACTGTTGTGTAACCAGCAACCCAGAAGGAAACGCCAGAAGAATGTCATGATCTAAAACCGTCCCAAGCAGCCGGAGAAGCCGGACCCCCCAAAAGGCAAGTACTTTCGAGCTTGTTGACAAACTGATATTTGCCGAAGATGGGTGGACGCATGGGGTTGAGTGGTGTCTTTCCCCCAACAGCTGAACGACAACTGCAAAGGCGTGCTGTGGTTTTCTGCTTATTAGCTGGCTCGGTTCCTGCCAGTTCCTCCTCAGCAAAGTGTCCTTGGTCACGGGGGTGAGGCCGGTGTATCTGAGTAGGTGGGGGGAGAACCCAGGCAGAGGGTCTGAAAAGTGCAGTCTAAGAACAGAGGAAGATCAAGAGGAGCTTGAGGATACGTGTTTAAGTAGGAGGGGGGTCTCCTTATACAGTTCCAGGAGCTGAGTGATAACTTTGCATCTCCATCTAGGGAAAAAGTTGAATGCCTTTCCTGGTGTGATGCCTCTGGCCATCCAGGCAGAAGCCTTCCCGTCGTTCATGTTGTAGGATCACAACCTTTTCAGGAACAGGAGAGGGAGTATCAGGTTAGGTCCATCCACAGGAGGTCTTTGCAGCTTGCCAGAATCCGTTCCTGACCTCTCTAATGACATTGTCCGTCTCCGACGGCTGGATCCATTTACTCCGGGCTCAGCAATGATGTAGTTGAGAGCAGCAGTCCAGCAGTGTTTTCTCTGGAAAAGAGGGGAGCAGGCTGACCGTTTGCTGGGATTCCCGTTCAGCTTGAAGCTGACGAGGGCTCATCTTCAAGATGCTTTGAAAGACAGGAGAAGCTGTGATGGTGGGGACTTGCCCTCCATCTTTATCTTAAGCAGACAGACTTCCAGGGCTGGCCAGCAATTTTAATATCGTATATAAACAAACAAATTACCAGAACATTTATTCAAATTGTGCATTCTCCATATTAAGGACAAGGGTGTTATACCATATTTTTTTTTATCACGTTTAAGAATAAAGAACTGAAGGAATTGATTGTGTCCAGGACTAAAAATGGTTATCTTAATTGCCTGCATGCAATTAAGAGAAGGCAGATAAAGAAGCTCTGACTGCAACTGCTTGAATATGTCTGATTCTAGAAAGAAAGAAAGAAAGAAAGAAAGAAAGAAAGAAAGAAAGAAAGAAAGAAAGAAAGAAAGAAAGAAAGAAAGAAAGCTTTGCTGGCTGAGGAATTCTGGGAGTTGAAGTCCACAAGTCTTAAAGTTGCCAAGGTTGAAAACCCCCTGCCCTAGATCAGGGGTAGGCAACCTTGGCTGGCTCAGGAATTCTGGGAGTTGAAGTCCACACGTCATAAAAGAGCCAAGTTTGCCTACCCTTGCCCTAGATTTTCTCTGCGTTGGCCTAGAGATTCCCAGTTCCTACAACTATTCTTCATATAGGACGAAAACTTCCAGTCTCCCCGTAACTAGTTTGCTGCCTTTAACCATTACGCCAAACTGGCTCTCCGTTTATAAGCAACATATTAATTAATCATCAGAACAGCTCAGTTCAAGAGCGATCCTTAGATATATTCTGGACTAAAGCATTAAACAAGGTTATGGATATATGCCAGAAATGGAAGATTGTGTCTATAATCACTTTGGCTATAGTTGCTAGTAAGTGGGGCATATATCTTTCTTTTTCATGAATAAACATTCATAAATGATAGAACAGGCTTAATGTATTTTTTTTTTTTTTTGAGAATCAAAGGCTTATCCCAGGATCTTAGTCACTTCAGCTACCAGCTCTCTTTCAATGTTATACGTAGCCCCCAGCCATAAAGTGACTCAGCCTCCCTCATCTATTTTATGATAAGTGAAGCCACTTCAGAGACTTGTAACAAAAATCAATCTGGATGACCTATTTGACGAACACATCCAACATTTCCACAGGAAACATGATTGCTATCAACCCTCACTGGATATTTGATAGGATGGGTTATGGCAGGATTGAGAAAAAAAAATTCTCTTTCAGAGATAGATTTTTTTTCCCCAGGCTAATAATTCAGTTTATAATTTCTCCAACATTTGTGTTATGGTTGGCCCCAGTGTGTTTCTATAAGTGTTGCATAAAAATGATAAAAAAAGGACCCTGCCCTTCAAGTCACCCAAGGTTTCTTTCTTCGCTCAAAAGAAGAAGAAGTCAGGAATATGTTAATGAAGTTGATCAAAGCTGGTTGAAGTACTTGCCTAAAACATCTGTTCCCATTTCCCAGGGCTCTCCTTGATCCTGTTTGCAGCCAAGCGCTGCTTCCGTCCGTAGAATGTTAAACTGGTATTATTTAGTACGTGTTTAGATTATTCATAGCCTTTTCATGTCATATAAGTAATGAGTAACAAAAACAATTATAATCTGATCAGAAGGACAGCTGCCCCCATTCTTAACCAACAAGCCCAAATAAGAGAATTTGCAAAGGGTGATCAGAGTTAATAATTTTGAGAGTTTTTAACTGAAATTTAGTTTTACAGCAAGTGAGTCAGACAGCAAAGAAAAAAGGTATGATTTATTATTTTTAATGTTGGTTTAATACAATGCATCAACAAAACATTGAAAATAAAGCAATAAATACACAGGGAGCAGGCATTAAAAATGCACAGTTTGGGAATATATTTAATTTCATCCGTTTCAAAGGATTACTCAAGATTATTTGTTAATTAATTAATTAATTCACCTAAACAAATCTATTTCCAGCATTTTGCTATAGTAACTCTAACACTAACAATACAAAAAAGTGGAATTATTTTTTGATGCTGCATCATTTTTATCAAAGGCCCGGAGATAATTATGCAATTTTTCTAAATTCCTGAAGAAATTTCAACTGAGGTTTGTAACCTGTATTAATTTAATTAGATGTCTTCAAAACATTATAGAAAAGTTTTGATTAATATAATGGTTCTTTAAAAGGACTTACTACCATCTAGCATGCAAAAGGTTAGAAAAATAAGTTTTATTACACTGGCACAAAAATTTATGTAAGCTTAAAACTTTAAGAAAAACTCTTTTTTTACTTGCAATTAAGGAGGAAGAAGGTGATTAGAATGTTGATTTTGGACAGTTTTTAAATGGTCTAAAAGACCAGACTGAGTGGAAACAAAACTTTGGCGAGTTAGAAGAATATTCCCTGTGGTTTCTTTAAAATCTTATTAAAATTTACAAAGATTTG
Source organism: Crotalus tigris (assembly GCF_016545835.1). Lineage (NCBI taxonomy): Eukaryota > Metazoa > Chordata > Lepidosauria > Squamata > Viperidae > Crotalus > Crotalus tigris. Next base: position 527,206 of record NW_024096602.1, read on the forward strand.
CCTTTAAATGTAAAAAAACAATCTCTTCTTGGGAAAACATGATAAGGAAAAACCTGGAAGGCTGGTCACAAGAAACAGCCAGATAGAATTAAAGATTATAATTAAAAGAGAATTCCTGATAATACATAATGGAGTAAAAAAATTTTAACTCTGGATGCATTTGAGGATCTTTGGCAACAATGTGCCTAGAATCTAGTCTTTAGAGTAGACTAGCTGATAAATGAAGGCTTAAAAGAAGAGATAGAAACGAATTTAGCTGAAAATCAGGCTGGTTTAGATATGGATTTAATATTGACAGAATACAAGAATCATATTGACAAAGATGTTATATAGGACAGGGGTCCTCAACCTTGGCAACTTTAAGACTTGTGGACTTCATCTCCCAGAATTCCCAGGAGCTAGAGGACACGGTTGCAAGGGGCAGTGACCTGGTGCCGGAGGGTGGGGACGAGATGTGCCACCCACTGCGACAGTCGCATCTAGGATTGTCACTAGGTCAGACGGCAGTGTGGCAAACCATCCACTCAGATGGCTGCAGGAGGAAAATGACAGTTTTGAAGCCGAACTTCAAAACAAGGGCGAGGGGTGGACCTGTGAGGGTCTGGAGGAGGTGGACAGCAACCTCCGTGGTTCCTGCTTTCATGAAATGGCGCGTGGCCCATACGTGCAATCAGAAAGTGTGTTCCTCGTCCCCAAAGCCAATTTCCTATCGTGTCTCCTCCTACCTTTTATGTCTTGCCTTTACTCACATGTTCCACACTGATCTCCATGGAGGAGCTCTTCTTTCCAGTCTCTTCCAGAATGTCCTACTCTTCGCTAAATGCAGGCGACTTGAGACGCCCCGGGCTACAAAGAACATCCAGTCGCTCCTTGAGCAGCCGGCAGAGCTACCAAACGCCAGAACTGGGCGAGCTGCAGCGCATGTTGTGGTCACCTGTTCCTTGCCGGGCCAATGTCAACGAAGTCTGGCCTAACCTTTATATTGGAGATTTGTAAGTGAATGGGCATTCATTGCTGATCCTGAAAAGTATTGCAAGTTTCCTCTTAGAGAAGGGGAGAAAAGGGGAAGAAGGACAAGCAGGCTGGCCATCTTAGCCTTCTTCCTTGGAATTAAGCCCCATCCTCCTTCACCGGGTTTACCTTCGACTACTCTGAGGGACCGTCTCTTGCCGGTGGCATTCTATTCTATTCTGTTCTATTCTGTTCTATTCTATTCTATTCTATTCTATTCTATTCTATTCTATTCTATTCTATTCTATTCTATTCTATATTCTATTCTATTCTATTCTATTCTATTCTGTTCTGTTCTGTTCTGTTCTGTTCTGTTCTATTCTATTCTATTCTATTCTATTCTATATTCTATATTCTATATTCTATATTCTATATTCTATATTCTACTCTACTCTACTCTATATTCTATATTCTATATTCTATATTCTACTCTACTATTCTACTCTACTACTCTACTCTACTCTGTTCTGTTCTGTTCTGTTCTGTTCTGTTCTGCTCTATTCTTTGTTCTGGTTTTAATACTGTGATCCACATGGATACTGAACACGTCTAGTTTAGCACCACAGATGATAAAAATTAGGCAACATGTGGTACACTCCCAATGGGCAGGGAGACGAGGGTTCCCAGAGGGAAGAGGGAAGGGCCGTGTCAGAGCATAGAGCTCACTCGGAAGACCAAGTGAGATTTCCCAGGACCACAGAACAGAAGCGAAGAGTTCCTTCTATCAAAGGAAAGAGCAAATATGGGCAATAGAAAGAGAAGCATTGAAGGATGTAGCTGGAAACATGGAGGCTCATCTTGAGGCTATTTCAGGTCAACAGCTGAATTCTTGCAGCAGGGAAGGGTTCCCTGCCCCACTGGTTGAAGCTGAACAAATGATTTTCTAGAACGGGGGTCTCCAAACCTGGCAACTTTAAGACTGGTGGACTTCAACTCCCACAATTCCTGACCCAGTTGATGACCTGAACATGGGGATCCTGCGACAAGAACTAGTTTTGGCATTTTTCAATGGTCACCAAACGAATGCTTGTTAGTCTAATGCGTTTATAGTTCCCATCTATTAGAATAACAGAGATGGAAGGGACCTTGGAGGTCATCTAGTCCAACCCGCTGCACAATAAGAAAATTCCCTAAAACTCTTGACATGCTTTTACTCATTTTTGTTTCTTCTCAGCTCTGTTTGCCCCCCCCCCCCTTCCCATAAATTCAACAGGGCTACCAAATTTGGGTTGCAAACCTCCAATCACTAATTAGCAGCAAAAGAGATGCAGAACATTCTTAACTCTTTCCTGCCCTATCAAGATTGTTGCAGCCCAGAGGGATAAAAGGGAAGGATTCCTTTGTCTGCTTTTAGGCAGGTCTTGATTAGTGCTTTTATGAATTGTGTCCACGGTCTTATTATGACTTTATTGTACGCCATTCAGCTGAAAACCCGATTATGGCATTTAAGCAAATGGATCAATAAGTAAAGCAATACAAACATCCGAGACTTTCCGGCTCCAGGCTGAGTGGTTGTTTAAAAGCCTGGTGCCTAAAGCACAACCTGTTTAGCTCTTGAAAATGGGACAATGGAATCAGATAAAATCTCTCATCACTGAGCACTATTCCCGAATCCTGCTTTTCTTCTCCCAATGGTGGAAGAAAGAAAGAAAGAAAGAAAGAGAGAGAGAGAGAGAGAGAGAGAGAGAGAGAGAGAGAGAGAGAGAGAGAGAGAGAGAGAGAGAGAGAGAGGGAGGTTTTGTTAGATACATTTCTACACAATACTTGGAAGAAGTGCTTTTGTGTTTTAAAAAGAGTCTTTTATTTGCATATAGAATTGTTTTACACCAGTTTTCTCTTCTAAAACAGACTTGGCAGGTTTTAATTGCACTACTTAGAAACTGGGGCCTCAGCTGGAAGGAACTTCAATCGTAGGATCACATTTTACATCCAACCATCTTTGTATGTGTGAATGTGTGTTCCTCTAAAAGAGAATATTTGTGGCATCCCTGGTGCTCTCTGAGCTTAGTTATTTTATTGCAGACATTTCATTACCCAGGTAGATAACATCATCAGTGCTAGTTGGGTAGGATGTTACCGAGTTGGGTAATGAAACATCTGTAAAAAATCAACCAAGCTCAGGAGCACCAGGGAGCCTAGATATATATGTTTCCCTACAGCGTTAACCGGTGCAGCAAGGATGCCAGAGTCCTTTGGGGGTTAAATTTAAGCCTCTGTATTTAGTTAACTAAGTCAACTGAACCCTTTTAATGTCTGCATGAACACTCAACTCCTCTCCAAGGTGGGGAGAAATGTAGAATAATGAAATTAGCCCTTGTTTGCAGGTACATAGCCCGGGATATAGATCAGCTACGCCGGATGGGCATCTCCCACATTGTGAATGCGGCTGCGGGACGATTCCACATTGATACGGGAGCCAAATTCTACCGAGACTTGCCAGTTGATTACTACGGAGTGGAAGCCGACGACGATCCCAAGTTTGATCTCAGCATTTACTTCTACCCAACGGCTAAATACATCAGGGCAGCGCTGAACTCGCCCAGAGGTAAACAGAGTGGGCTGCATCTTCTCGGGTGTCCCGGTTATCATCTCCCATCCAACATCTCTGTCCCAGAGATGGACTTCCTTGTTTTTCTTTGAAGACGTTTCACTTCTCATCCAAGAAGGACAGACGAGGACATTCCCTGGAGGCATAGCTGCCATCAGCTGGTTTCTCTTTCATTGGCCAGAGTAGGACTTCTCAACCTTTAAGAGAAGTTGACCTCAGCTCCCGGAAATTATGATATTGATACTCTATTTCCTCCCAAAGAAATCTTCCAGGACAGACAAACTTTTCTTTAGCTTAGATGAGTCACATGTTTTGTTTTGTTTTTTTGTTTTAACAAACAAAGCAAGTTTCTGAACTTTTTTTCAGTTGACTACTCACCTATGACCTGTGTTTTTCTGGGGAAAAAAAGTGGAAATTTAAGAGCTGAAAAAGTGCAGGAGGGGGTGTCAGAAGAGGCTCAACTGGGGGACTAGGTTGTCCCTTAGTAGAAGAACAGAGAAGTGGACCTGGGCATTTTGGTCAAAGCCAAAGAGTTCCTGCTCCTTTGTGTTAGAGCTGTTGGGTTAGTTTGGGAAAACCTTTGTTTGCCAAACTGAGGCATTCACACACCAAAGTTAAGACTTTCTGAGTTGAGTTTTAATATTATTTGGGGTCTCACCACCATTTAGTAACACACAGACTTGCAATGCCAACATTCTGAGTGTCAACATTCATCCTTTCAGAAGGACATAAAAGTGCACAAATTCCATCTAAAAACCAAATGCTGGGTTTAGCGCTTGGAAGCAACCCAATTAGAGAGTATCAAACACAAAATTAACTCTAAGTTGAGAAATCTTCCTACATTTTTTCCAAGCCAGGGTTTGTTCCTTGCTAAACATCTTCCTTTGTAGCTATATTTAGAGAGAGGACTCAAGTTTCTTCTCCTGCTGCTGTGGATGGTGCAGAGACCCCAGAGGAATTTATTCTCAGTTGATCCAACTAAGCAGGAATGCCCAAGAGGTGGAGGGTTCAGGGGTCTTTGTTCCTCAATTTTGGAAAATAAAATTTGCCTTGCAAGGAAAATGAGATAGGAATGGAAAGCAAGGATCAAGGAGTCCTTCAGGCTTTGCTAGGATGGCCAAAGATGACCCTGAACAGACAACTTCGCTTCCTGGGATCACAGATGTCACCCTGGGGAGCTACAGCAGAGGTCCCCAACCTTCTGGGCACCAGGGACCGGTTCCGTGGAGAGAGGTTTTTCTGAGGACCGGAGGGTGTGTGGTTTTGTGTGCTGCCTGCATCTCACAGATGGGGCTTTGCTTGCTTGTGCAGACCGGTTGCTGGCATGCTGTGGCACGGTACTGGTCTACGGACTGGGGGTTGGGGACCCCTGAGCTACAGAACCCCCTGCCGAGAAAAGGGATAAGAAAAAGACAGCCCACAAACATTTTAAATACAGAAATTCTAAAACATGTACATATATCCTACCTTACATGTCCTTACATTTCAGTCAAAATCTGTATTGCAACATCTAATAATAACAGGGAGTAAACTCCACCCTTGCTAGCACGGATGATGTTATCGCTTGAGATAGTCACTGAAGGGTCCTCATCTGTTCTACGTACATCAGCAAAATAGAACCAGTTAAGCAGTAAATGATAGCAAGGCAGCAGACCATTTTTAAATTATTTAAAGTCTTGTTATACTGGACCTTGCCTTGCATGGTAGGTTATAAAGTTAGACTACAGAGCTCCGAGGCCTGAATTTATCTGTGAAAAGCTGGGCAGAAGAAAATTATTCCAATGTACCCTATGCTGGGTATTGTTAATGGCGAGGAGGTTTTCAGGCCATTTCTGAAGTAACATAGCATCTTCCAGAGTTATCCAGTCAGCCTTGTGCCAAAAGTAACAGTGTAATTTTTCCATTATTTCAAGAACTGCAGGGTGCTGCTGTGAAGACACGATCAGTCGATAGTAGGGAAATGTCCACAGCCTGGGACCTGTGAAAGGGTGACTCCTTGGGAGCCCCATAGAAAGTGCCTTAGGAGAAGGGATAGCAGGGAAGAGCAGAGAGGAACAGCCAAGGGCAGCAAGGAACGGATGGAAACTAACCAAGGGGAGGAGCTACCTAGAATTAAGGAGAAATTTCATGACAGTGAGAACAATTAACCAGTGGAACAACCTGCCTCCAGAAGCTGTGAATGCTCCAAGACTGGAGGTTTTTAAGAAGAGACCAGACAGCCATTTGTCTGAGATGGTGTAGGGCTTCCTGCCTGAACAGGGGATTGGACTAGAAGACCTCCAAGATCCCTTCCAACTCTGTTATTCTGTCAGGGAAATTAAATAAATTCAATATACAGAATATCTACACAATACCAGAAGGAAAAAGAGAAGATGCAGTATGGATGTAGAAGTAAGAAGAAATGGAGGCGAATAAGAAACCGCTGAAGCTTCTTCATTCTGTCCTCTGCTACGAATGACAGCTATGTCAGCTGAATGTACACATTAGTAAGTCTTAAGCCTCGAATGGATGACTAACATTAATGGGTGACGGAACCATCCCAATAACTCTCCAGATGTCATCATTATTTATTAGCACAGGATAGATGATTTTGTCAGAGGTGACCATGTTAAAAAAAAAAGAACAAAAAATAGGATTGTGACACAGATTTACAGCATTTCCCACAATTCTAGGAAGACCTTGTATTGCCTAGATGTGGGGACGTATCTTAACCATATTACTTTCTTATTTGCAGGCAAAGTATTGGTTCACTGTGCCATGGGGATAAGCCGCTCAGCCACCCTGGTGCTGGCTTTCTTGATGATCTACGAAAACAAGAACCTCGTGGAGGCCTTAAAGATTGTGCGAGAACACCGAGGAGTCTGCCCAAACACGGGGTTCCTCAGCCAACTTCGGGAGCTTGACCTCCGGTTAACGAGTGAGAAAGGGAAAGCAACAACAGGGAGGCCTTGAAACTTTAGGGATAAAATACTCGGAGGGCAGCAAGTCCCAGAGGAACAATTGTGTCCCCCAGAAATACCAAAATTCCAAAGGTGCTGTGATGTCTACCGGCCCTGCCATGAAAACTCTCTCGCCAGCGTCTCATTCAAGATTAAAGGTGTGTGCTGGAAACTTGGTCTCTGTTCCATGTTTGATAACTGAATCCCAGAGACATCTTGCGGGAAGGAGCCCTTTGAGTCCCCGACTCTAACTTCCTGTTCTCTAAAGGGCTTCAAACCCCGATGCCTGTCCAGCCTCCACCTGGCTTGTTCAGGGAAGAATCCCAAGATTCCCTCCGCCAAACCCTAGAAAGAATTTGAACTGAGATACAGAAAGCAAGATAACACTGGATTGGCTTGTTCCAAATCTGGTGACCATTATTATCTAAAGAGTCTGGCAAGCTGGGTTTTTTTTTTTTTTTTTTAGAAACTTCACATATCAAGGAGTTTAGGCAAGAATCCCTGGGGAAACCTGCTGGAAGAAATGGATTTGTTTTATTTGGTCTTCAGATGGGTGCATCAGGACACGGGAATGAATAAGGATTTCTTAGTCCAATGAGCTGCCAGCAAAACGGTATTTGGAGGTGGTGCCGCCTCCGTTCGCCTTTCTTTCCTCCCACAAAGCTACCAGCAGCACGGAGAACCAGCTGTTCATTACTTTTCGCTTTCTTCCAGGTAGGGGAAGGTGGCGTCCTTTCTCTTCTTTGTTATCTGCATGCTCTACCTGCAAAGCAGACGGGCTGCGTTTCTCAACTTTGAAGACGTGAAGGTGTGTGGACTTCAACTCCCAGAATTCCCCAGACAGCCTGTCTTGGGACATGCCGTGACCCATCAGAATTTGGGATGGCCACTAGAGCACCTCTAATGATCATAGAAGAGGAAAAAGAGGCTAGAAAAAAGGAGCTAGTGCTTATCCCAGAGCCTCTTTTCCCGAGTTCTCCTGGACCTTCCTGGGACACTCAGATTCCCGCTTTCACACAGTCTCCCCACAGTCTTGGTTTTACTGCTTGCCAAGAAATACCGGGCAAATTGAAGAAGGGGCACCCCAGAAAAAGAGTGCGCCCTTCTTCCCTCGGCCCAACTGCCCTGTGCGCTTCCCCCAGGCTGTGGCCCGTCTGTGGGGCTGGGGGGGGTGTGCCTTCCACCCCAGACCGAAGAGGAGCAAGGCAGCTTTTTTGCGAACTCCGTCCATTCAGTGCTCGGAGACCTCAGGCTCTCCGCTCTTGCTCCAGAACCAGCCTGGCCCGGCCCCGATTTCAGGCCTGTGGCCATCGGCTCCTTCCTGTTCCCTCTTCAGTTCCTGGCCGAGCCCGTTCTTCGCCTTCCGGGTTCTGCAACTTCAATAAGCACTCGGGCTCTGCTCTCCTCTAACTTGGCTCTTGGCTTGGCTGATTTATGGCCTCACTTCTCTTCTGCAGGCAAAACCTCCGGAGGCGAGCCAAGGGCATCAATAATGCAACACCAGCACTTAAGGCACCCTGGATCGAGCTTCCCCAACCTGCTCAGGTCCAGATGTGCTCGGTTATCCCTGGCCGGGAAGGAGGGGAGGCAGGATTTTTTCATCCTCTTAAGACTGCATGACTCCCACCACGACCCTAAACACACACACACAAGCAGAGAGACCGTGAAGGCAACACCTCCTCCTTTGTTTAGCAGAGGCTTATGCAGTCACCTTTTTTTTTTAAAGTTTTGATCTCTAGGCATCCACAACAAAGGTTACTACTATGCTAGTTAGTTTTAAAGTTTTAATTGTTCAGCCTCTAGCCATGAATTTCTAACCTTGTTGGGCTTACTTGATGATAATGAAAAAAACTGTCCTAATTTTGATGCTGAGAGAAAGACCAGTCTGCATAACAACAGAGACTATTGTTGGATATTGGGAAGGAAAGGGAGGAAGGAAGGAAGGAAGAGAGAGAGAGAGAGAGAAAGGAAGAAAGAAAGAAAGAAAGAAAGAAAGAAAGAAAGAAAGAAAGAAAGAAAGAAAGAAAGAAAGAAAGAAAGAAAGAAAGTTCTTGAACTGGACATCAGACTAGATTAAACCAATTTATAGTTTAATCTGGTCAATTTGTCCATTATATATATATATTTTTAGCACACAGGTAGTCCTTGACTTACATTCATTTAGTGACTGTTCAAACTTACAGTGGCACTGAAAAAAGTGACTTATGACTGGTCCTCACACTTATGGCCATTGCAACATCCATACAGCCTTTTGGCCACTGGCATGTACTTATGACAGTTGCACCTTCCTGGGGCCACATGATCACCTTTCATGACCTTTCCAACTGTCTTCCGACAAGCCAAGTCAAGGGAGGAAGGCAGATTTGCTTAACAACCTCGTGATTCACTTAAGAATTGCAGGAATGTGCTTAACAGGTGTGGCAAAAAAGGTCACAAAATGGAGCAAAACTCATTTAAAAACTGCCTTGCTTAGCAGTGGAAGCTTTGGGATCAGTTGTGTCATAAGTTGGACACTACCTGTATTCAATAAGAGAAAGGTTGTCTACTTCCAGGGAAAACACAAGACACCACAGACACCCGGGGCCAGGTTTCGTAAGATCATCGGGGTGGGGGCCCTTCCCCTATTTGGAGGGAAGCCGGGCTCAGGGGCTGGCACCAAGTGAGAGGAGACACGGCCAAGAATCACAGCAAAAACAAGCCACAACTTCACTGGAGACGTGCGATATGAAACAACGGTGCAGCTGTCACTTCCGTGTTTCAAAAGTTGAAGAGTCCAGCTCTAAGCCAACATTACAGGGCACGTGTGATCTTTCCAACTCCATTTCTCTCCCCGTGATTAAGCTAGTAATTGGTGCACAGACCTTGATTGTGTTATAATCGCCGCCAATCCTGGAGGGCATCACTTAATATTCACATTACAACCAGCAGTGGGCTGCAAAAAAAGCAAAATTTATACTGGAGACTTCAGAAATCACATCAGCAGCAAAGCAGCTCTTGCCTGGTCTAATTAACTTTATACCCATTAAGAAACCGTGTTTGCAGTCAGAAAAAAACTAGCCTAGAATAGAACAGGAAACATACTCTGCCTATAAACATTTCTCTTAAAAATTTACACACTCTGGATAAGGTCAGTGTGACTTTGCGCCCCACTAATGTCCCCCAGGCTGCATAGGTTTTTGCAAAAACTGTTCCGAAAGGCTGGGGTGGGTTTTGCAACTGGAGCTGATTTAAATCGTTTTTCTCAAACTGCCCTGCCAGGCCTGGAGGAAGCCAGTTGTGTTAAGTTACTCCGATAATCACCAGGTAATGAATGCGTCATTGCAAATTGGCTGGCAAATTGATCCAGCGCAGTTTTGCACGTTGCCTACTGATTGCCATGGCTCAGCCTCCCGGCTGTTAGGAAAGCCGGCTTGTGCCATTACAGGCAGACCAAGAGGGTCAAATCTGGATTGTGAAATAACTTCTTGTGGAATGAAATGGCACACCTTGAGGAGGCGGGCTGAATGGGACACTGTGTTGTTCGCTAATTCAGTGGTTCTCATCCTCGGCAACTTTAAAACGTGTGGACTTCAGCTCCCAGAATTCCCCAGCCAGCCCTGGTTGGGGGTTTGGCTGGGGAAATTATTGTTTAATTCTATGAATTGGTTTCTGGGAACCTCAGAGTTAGTTTTGCTTCAACATTACCCTGCCGTGTATTCAATAAACAGTAAGATTTTCGGAAACGGAATGAACCTGGAGTTTTATTTGCATTCTCAAGCTGGATATTAACACCAACTTTCCTTCCTAATTTAAGCTGGCCACCATGAACCAGAGGACTGATACTGACCCAAACAAAGAACTGTACTGTGTATTTTTTTTATTCCAGGTCTAGCACTTTTTCAAAACAGTACTAAACCTGTGCACAAAAGGAGCTCGCATGAAGCCAGCACTGACACCCTGCAGAGGCCAGCTATCTCTTCTCTCCTGTGGCTCAGGGCCACAAAAGGGCCACATAGGGTTAAGATCGCAACTTGAAGGTGTGTGTGTGCACACGCATACCAGCAGCAGTCCGGAATAGTCTAGGGCAGGGGTGTCAAACTGCTGGTCCATGGGCCAGATGTGTCACGCTGAAACTGCACCCACCCCATTGCTGGCAGTGGGGAAAAAGTTGTGACATTGCGAGTTTGACACCCCTGGTTTAGGGTCTTCTGCTTGAGTAGGGGGGGTTGGATTAGAAGACCTCCAAGATCCCTTCCAACTCTATTCTGTAACTAAGCTGGACAGATCGTATTGTTTCAGAAGCCTTTAGACAACTAAACGCAACTAAATTATACACAACTTTAAGATGCTTTTTCAGTGGACCAGAGATGAGGCAACGTACTTTAAAATAGGCATCTTTGCGTCACAGGGAGAAGAAAAGACAGAGGAATCTTTTGATGGACTTCAGAAATGTAGAGTCCGTTTGGCATGCAGGCCGCTCACCAGCAGGTCAGGCTTCCTCCTAACATTTGTTGAGATTCCCGGATGACTTACGTGGATTAAGCAAGGATTAATGAGATTCTGCCAGGGAAGTGCTTGGGATGCTCCAGAGAGCTGCTGAAGGGCTCACGGATTCTGAAAAGCCTACTTGATCCAAATTACCTGATCCAAATTTTGTGTAGGTGTGTGTTTGTTTCTCCCTTGGAGTCAGTTTTGATTCCTGGTGACTGCCTGGGCAAGACCTGGCAGTTTTCTTGGCAAGGTTTTTTTTTTCCTCCAGAAGTGGCCTTCTAAGACGGAGAGAAAGCAACTGGAGCATGGTCACCCAGCTGGATTTGTGCCTCATAACAGAATAACAGAGCTGGAAGGGATTGTGGAAGTCTTCTAGTCCAACCCCCTGCTCAAGCAGGAGACCCTAGACCATTTCAGACTAGTGGCTGTCCAGTCTCTTCTTAAAAACCTCCAGTGATGGAGCACCCACCACTTCTGGAGGCAACTTCTGTTCCACCAGTTAATTGTCCTCACTGTTAGGAAGTTTCTCCTGAATTCCAGGTTGCTTCTCTCCTTGATTAGTTTCCATCCGTTGTCCTGCCTTCTTGTCCTGCCTTCTGGTGCTTTGGAGAATAGGTTGACTTCCTTTTCTTCTTCATGTAGGACTTGATCTTACAGTCTCCTGATTTCTACTCTGGTGCTTTAACCATTACCCATCCTGGCTCCTGCCTGAGATATACTGATGCTCTGTTTCTGCTTGACCAAGTTCTGCTGCCTTCAGGTCTGAAGAACTTCATTCCTCAACAGCTTTCCCAAGGTCAGGGATAAACAGTGGAAGCAGCAGAAAAATTGATGATGGTAGACCCAGACTTTCAAAACATATCTTTCTTAGCCTATACTGGTGTTTCAATTTTTCTAACCCTTTAAATCTTTTCTTTTCCATTATTACTCTCTTTTTTTTGGCATTTATACACCCTCTAGGAACTGTGATATTTGGTAGTCTGAAAGTAAATATTTTTAAAAAAGAGGAAATAGTTTTAAAATGGGGATGTTCCTAATATCATTTCAATTGCATTTTGAGCCAAACTATCCCTGAGCTTCTGACCCACCCCTGCCTTGTTTATAAAAGGCAAATACATCCTCTAACATGGCCTTAAAAATCAAAGCACCTGAAAACACAAGATGATTTTTTTCATTTTTACTGCTGTTGTCCTTCTAATCTTCAATTGCTGTATGTTTTTTTTTTTAACCAGTTCATCTTTAATGAGTTTCAGTTTAATGCAGATTGTTGGGGAAAAAAATCTGTCTCGGCCAGCAGAGCATCCTGCAACCTTCCTGATGAATTTTGGGGGCCGTGCAGCAATATTGCACAGTGAATTAAAAAATTGGATCATTGTAGGCTGCCGTTTAATTTTCCCATCGTACCTTGGAGTAAGATCGGAGGATTGTAGACAATTAAAACTGAACCTGGTTCACACTTAGTTGCTGGAGTCCTGGGCCCTGGGAACTCTCCAAAATTTTGAATTTTGGTGCTGATTGTGTTAAGCTTGTCACTTACACCCAGACACAAATCTTTTTATTTTTTTTTCTTGAGATATAAGTTACAAAACTGAAGTTTTGAGTTATTTTCAGTTGCGTGGTTCTACTAAGATCATGAAGAGAAGAATGCAAAGAAGCTGGATTGAGCCCACCCCGGATTCTCAGGCAGGGTGTGCTGGGATGACCATCCGTGTGGCTCTCTTCACCATCTGGGACTCTGCACCTCCACAAGGGAAGGTTGTCTAGCTGCCAAGGCATTCACTCACTCATTCTCCGCGAAGCTGTCAAATCCTATAAATTCATCGGTGCATGCTGTCAAAGGCAGGCATATGGTTTACAAGCCTTCCAACTGCATCCAGAGGAGATTGTAGTACAAACGCTTCTTGATTACAGTTTCACCATTTTAGGCCATCAAGCTGTGCAGTTTAGTAAAGTAGGAAAGTTTTATAACTCTGAGTTAGTTCTTTCCGGGTCCTGAAATCTACTCCTTGGTTGTGTAGAACATGAGTGTATTTTCAAGGGCACAAAAGTTTCAAAAACAATTATGGTTTGAATCAGGAGCAAAAATTATTTATGATTATATTAGTCGGAGGTGCATTTTTCTGATTTCCTGAAGAAATGATTTCCATGTTCAACTGTCCGGGCAACTTTTTCTTTTCAGATATAGCCAATGTACTTGTATCTGGAAAGTACTAAAAATACGATGCACAACATTACTTTAAGTGGTTTTTTTTTTCAAATGGGGCAATAGTTTTATTTAATGCATTCCTAGTGCCCCCCAGCTAGGAATTATTTCCTCAAGGGACTGGCTGCGCCTTGCTAATTCTAACACATGTTCATCGAACAGCTGCTTCATTCATGAGTAGCAAAATGTCTTTTCATTGCATCTTCTCCCTCCTCTATTGTCACTTATTTTATAATTGTAATGTTATTATTGCTGCCATCCTTCTGGCCATCACTTAATTGTTGCGTGTCATATTTATTTTTAGATCCCTATTATCATTTCTTGAGCCACCTCAGAGCATCAGCAGCCCAGCTATATAGTTTCACAGATGCCAGCACGTGAACAAGACAGAGCCACCCATACATACAATAAGAACCCTATTTCTGTTTTTTTAGAAAACAAAAACTAAACCCAGAGCCATCATTTGCACATGGCCATCTCTGGGTCCTGCTACTACTATTTTTAGAACTCTACGGCAGTTTCAAACAGAACTTTTAGCATCAATAGAAAAGACTATTTGAAGTTCAAGGTGGAACTGTGGAGTTCTTGATGCTCTCTGAGCTTGGCTGATTCCTTGCAGATGTTTCCAGCCAGGTAACGCATCAGTGCTAGCAATTGTGGAGTTTGTTCCCTGTTTTTATAGGGAGCAAACTGCTATTCTACTATATGGGCCCTGTGTGGCAGGGCAAGCTGGTATATATAAACAGGGACCAAACCCTACACTCACTCGGTCTGATGATGTTACCTAGTTGGGTAATGGAACATAAACCATCAAGCTCAGAGAGCACCCAGCACACCACGGTACATTTAATTGCTACCATCATGGAAAATTTGCACTCATTTCTCAGTTCATCGTTTTGTACAAATACCAGGGTATATCTAGATCGAAATGACCACTCACACATTAAGGCAATCAACCGATTTCCTATAGTGTTGTTCAATGGGGCAATCCTGTGGGTGCCTCCCTTAACGACCATTGCAATTTGTGATCGTAACGCATAGGCTCCAGTACAACTGTAAATCAGGAATCACCGGGATCTCAACACAATTTAGGAATTTTTTTTTGCTCTTTGGTGGCTCTATTAGATTCTAAATTTGGCTTTTGGGAAAGGATCCCATTTCTTCATTTCTGAGGCTTGGCTGACGGCAGTCCCCGTTCTCCTCTCCGTGTTTTGGGGCCAGGCCCACCCTTTGCGTTAGCCATACAACGTGTTCCTTCCTTGATAATCGAGATTGTCTTAATGTCAAGTCTGGAACTGGGTGTGATGGTGTCTCAGCAGCCTCTCCTGAACCCAGTGCTGTGTCAGGTCCTCAGATGCCCTTTCATTAACCCTTTCCAAGTGTCCACTGTCATCAATTCCATTAATATTAATATTTTATGCTTCCTTTTGGGATTCTTCTGAGTAGGTGCAGGTGCTCCTGGTACAACCCAGATGGTTTCTACTAACTCCTAAATATGGCAGCTCAGTTATCTTTGGTTATCCTTCCTTTTTCATTAAAATGGGCAACATTATATGTGTCTTTAATTTCATGTTTAAATCCAAAATCTTGTATTTTTTTGTCTCGATCTGATAGCCCAGCATTAGTTCTAACTGGGTTTAGGTTTAATTTATTCTCTTTTTCTTTAGTTATGCATCAGCTTTGGATCCAAGAACCTTTCAGAGTGACAAATTGGGTTTCCTCCCACACCATAACTCAACCTGGGGCTTTGTGTACACTTTTTTTTATTGCTAAATGATTTTGCAGATAAGTTCCTCTGCTAAAGTGGTTCTCTCCAGAAATCATTTAGAAACCTTGCATCAAGAAGATGAGGTCCTTCTCATGCTTAATAGCTTTGCTTCTCCCTGCTTCCGTGTTTTGTTCAACGCAATGATTTATTCTTTTTTTCCCCATGTTTTCTGTCTGTTATTCAAATAATGTTCAAATTCCTTATTCGTCTTTGTTATGAGACCTTAAGCTTTTCACTTATTCATTGATGCATTTTGGTTGTTACTGAATTTGCTTTCTGTCTAAGCATAATACAGCCTGAATTTCTCAAACACTTGAGTCCTGCTGCTTGAAGGAGAGGGGGCCAGGGTGCTTTGAATCTATGAACATTATAAAATCGTTTTTCTCATTCTGTGTTTTGATTGGCATGGGACCACAAACATCTGAAAAAATAAGCCCCAGTGCCTGGCTGGCATGAATTCAAGCCTAGAAAAGAAGTGTTTCTTCTTTCTTTTCCTTTTAAACAAAAGTCATGCATCGTTCTGTTTGTATTTTGCAAGGACAAATATTCAATTGCTAAGTCCTTATCTCAATAATGGACTCCTCTCTGTGATCAAATCTCATCCCATTTTGTATTGTTGTTGTGATGTTTGCATTGTGCAATAGGTGGTCCTCGTTTACTGACAGCCACAGGCAGCAACTGTTTGCATTTACAATGGTACTAAAAATAGTTTTGCAATCAAATTTATAAACTTCATGGTCTCTGTGTGTGTGTGTGTGTGTGTGTGTCATCTCTTCAACATTACAGCCAGTCAGTCTGCCTGTCTTGTTCCTGACCCATCTCCCTCCACACACACTTCAGCAGTTTCTCCTGCTTCTCTGCAACAGTTAACGCCAGCATGATGACATATGATTTTAAGGATGGTCAATCAATCAGAATAGAGCTGGAAGGGACCTTGGAGGTCTTCTAGTCCAGCCCCCTGCTCAGGCAGGAAACTGTACACCATTCCAACAAGTGGCTGTCCAGTCTCTTCTTAAAAACCTCCAGTGATGAAACACCCACAACTTCTGAAGGCAACTTCTGTTCCACTGGTTGACTGTACTCACTGTTAGGAAGTTTCTCCTTAATTCCAGGTTGCTTCTCTCTTTGACCAGTTTCCAACCATTGTTTCTTATCCTGCCTTCAGGTGCTTTGGTGAATAGTTTGACCCCCCCCTCTTCTTTGTGGTAGCCCCTCAGATACTGGAATACTGCTATCATGTCTCCCCTATTTCTTCTTTTAAGTGATTTAAGTGATCATTCACTAGGACTCCAGGGTCCCTCTCACAGTGACTGTTTTTGAGCCAGGTTTCGCCCAATTTGTACTTGTACCTTTGGTTTTTCCTGCCTAAGTGTAAACCCTTGCTTTTCTCTACATTAAATTTCATTTTGTTGGATAGGGCCCATTGTTCAAGTCTGTCAAGATCTTTTTGGATCCTGAGTTTGTCTTCTGGGGTGTTGGCTATTCCTGCCAGCGTAGCATCATCTGCAAATTTGATGAGCTCTTCTTCTATTCCCTCATCTAAGTCATTTATGAAGATATTGAAGAGTCCTGGGCCTAAGATGAAGCCTTACGGTACCCTACTGCTCACTTCCCTCCATGTAGTACAATTAAGGATGACATGTTGAGTATGGTTTGTCAGCCAGTTACAAATCCATCTGGTGGTGATGCTGTCTATCCCACATGTTTCTAGTTTACCAAGAAGTAGGTTGTGGTCTACTTTGTCGAATGTCTGAGTATACTATGTCTACAGCATTTCACTGATCTACTAGTTTAGTCACTTTATCAAAGAAGGAAATAAGATTGGTTTGGCATGATCTGTTTTTAATAAAGCCATGTTGGCTTTTAGTTCTAACTTTATTAGTTTCTAGATGTTCACAGATCTGTTTTTTATTATTGTTTCCAGTATCTTCCCAGGTATTGGTGTTAGGCTGATTGGTCTGTAATTTCCTGGGTCTGGAGTTATTTTTTTCTTCCTTTTTTGAAGATGGGAACCACATCAGCTCTTATCCAATCCTCAGGTAATTCCCTGATATTCCAGGATTTTTTAAAGATGTGGTACAATGGTTCTGAGAGTACTCTATTACATATTATTTATATCACATATAATGCACACCTACATACCACATTGTATATTAATTAGCTTATTATTACACATTTTAGAATAAATTGCTCTCATGCCTTGGTTTCACTTATTATCAGCTGCTTAGGAAAGTGTGCAAACACTAGAAAAATAGGATGAAACTTTTTAACTGAATGAATCAGTTGTGTGAGTCTTTGGGGAGCAACTGATCCTTAGAAAAGAGAAGTGATGATGAATTTGTACATTGCTGATATCCACATCCTTCTCCTGCTATCGTACAGGATTATTTGCAAAAGTCCCTGAGACACAAATACTTTTTCCTTTGTTCTCTCAGTAAAAACTTGGCACGTTTTCAACCACTGGCAACAAAATTTAGAATGCATAAACTTGGATGCAGCCTAATAACCACCGTGCTCCCTTTAAAAAGTAATTGGAAGTCCAAAGAACAAAGAGAGAGAGAGAGAGAGAGAGAGAGAGAGAGAGAGAGAGAGAGAGAGAGAGAGAGAGAGAGAGAGAGTGTTCTGGTTGCAATAAATAGCATTCTTCAATCTGAATAATGTATTCTAGGAGCCAAGATAAATTTGGGAACATTTGGTTTAGTTCTAGAAAGACAAAAGGAGTCGATATGATTTTGACAGGAAGAGATAAACAACATCATGCACTGCATTTTAATATTCAAGATACTCGAGAAATTATTACCAACAAAACAAAAAAGGGGGAAAAAGTAAAATGTTTTCATACAAATCATCTGGAGCTTAAAAGATATCTCATAAATATGCTAAAACTGTGAAAATGGGTACATTTTATAATTCACAACAATAAATTCTTCAGAACATGCAGTTCCACTGTCTCCAGTTAAAACTGAACTCTGTGTACACTTGACACCAACAAAGATGGAAAGGAGTTCAACAAAAAATATGTTTTATCAACACTTCCAATATAATTTTAAAAGACAAGGCTGGGGGGGTGGGTGGAGTCCCCAGGCCGATGAAAACTAAAAAGCTTTGTACCCCTATACATTGTCAGTTGATTATTTCCTGCCTCCAGACACCCCGGAAGACGAATTCATTCCAAAATGGGCTGGGCTGCAAAATAAAAACTTCTTTAGATTGCTGTTTTTTCACATGTGGATTTGATTTTAATTTAAGACATTTTTATAGGGAACAGGACTAGTCCATGTTCTGGGAAAACTAGAAAAGATTCCAGTGTCTTCAAATATGATAATGGTTACTCATTTAGAGAGTTTTAAAAGGAGACTCAATAAATTCATTGAAGATGGGTTGTTGATCACTGTTAGGCACAATGGCTATTTGTTAATGCTTATCTATCTATCTATCTATCTATCTATCTATCTATCTATCTATCTATCTATCTATCTATCTATCATCTATCGTCTAGCTAGCTAGCTCTGCCTGCTCTTCCCCTACACCTTAATGCATTAAAAAAAAAAAGTGCAAATCCACCAGCTTCATCCTCTTCTCCTTTTGATGGAAAGAGGAATCCTAGTCCTTTATCCTGTTATGGATTTCTCTGTGGTTGGACCTTCAAATAAATAAATCTGAGAAATAATAACAAAAGCAAAGATGATTCCTTGTGGATCCCTTGAGACATCCAGCCCTGATTCCTAATCTCATGGCCAAGGCCTTCTGAGAACCTTCCCTCACTAGGAAGATCCAGGACTTTCCATACTTTGCACCTCTGTCTCACCACAGGACTCCATTGTTTTCTAGGCTACCTGGGTTCAGTTCAGCTTTGGACAATCACACCTGCTTTCTGTATTTAATACAGATTATATTACACAATTCATTGGACATGCTTCGTTCATTCATCTCCTTTCAGCACTGCTGTCAGCTTTCCTTGAGTGAGGCCATTAATATAGGTTGCCTTGAAATATTACATGTATTACTGGTGCTCTTTCTTTGACCCCTAGTAAAATATTACTATTATCTTTGTGTCTTAACCAATTAACAAATGATGGCTTCACTATAATCACCTCTCTTGATCATAGTTAGAGAAGAAAACACTTGCTTGCGGTGCCTCCATGACTTCTGCCCTTCTCAAACAGATGCTGCCGGATTGTTTTCTGCTGAGGAGAGAAACCCTGATGGATCTGCTTAGCCAGAAATAAATCAGGGTTAACTGACCCAACCATGGCTTTCTGTTGCTGGGAACTGCACGGTCATGACCAAGGCTGCTACCAGGAAAACCCCAAATCACGAGCTTCTGTTTCAAGAGGCTGGCTGGGCGTTGGTTCCATGCCTGGAGCCCTTTTAGGCACCGGGGGATCCTTCACGCCGTCTGTCCAGTGTCACAATCTGCTTCTGCAGCCTAATTGCTGACCGTCATGGCCAAAATGGTTTCAGGTCACATCAGGGAATAGTTTTAGTAGCAGATGTAAAGATTCTTCCCTTGGAGTGATCTCACGCAAGGTCAGTCAGCAAATCCTGCACTAAAAATAGATGCCAGTTTCAAAGTTGGTAAGATTCTCTTTGTCGTCCCTTCACACTCTGAAGATCCACGTTGTCCACCAGTCCTGGAGCAGCTTGCAGGTAAGTCAAGTCACCTCTCCTAGCAACGAGGCAGGGGGACTTCTTAAAACGATTTTAATGCAAGCTCCAGAGAGACATTGGATAATCCTTTGCAGGGAATAAAACGAGGTCATCTGACATTCCAAAATATGAACCCCGTTTCATCCTATCGTCTGCACTTTTGCAAAGTTCAGAATCAACATATTGCTGAGCAGGCCTTAAGCCGGTTTGGCATATGTGTGTGTGTGTGTGTGTGTGTGTGTGTGTGTGTGTGTGTATGATCTCTAGCTATGTTTTTCTGTTTCTTCTCCCTCCATCCTTGTTTTCTTTCTTTAAGCACTGTTTCACCTTTAACTAACTTCTTCTATAAAAGGGTTGTGCGTATCAGCCTCTCTGGCAAATCGTAAGGGAGTCAGCCTAGTGATCCCCACCGAGCCACTTTTCATATTAGCTCCTTGTGCTGACAGCCAAGCGCAAATGCAACTCAATCCCTCCTGAAGAAATAAATGTGTTGTGAAAAATAGAATAGTGGGCAGAAAGATGCTGCAAATCAAAAGGATTCGGCTGCCCTGTCTGAGAGAAGGAAAGTTTGGCCTGGGTTGGTTCGAAAACAGTTTTATCTTCCCAGAACACTAACCTTTCTAGCACCCGAGACCAGAGAAGCATTTTTAAGAAATAGAAAGGTTTACATTTATAATGTTCTCCAATAAATCAGGCAAGAATGGAGCCAGGCACAGTTTTTAGTTATCCCTTTCAACTCCTCCTCTTCCTCCCCTTTCTAATTTCTGCATGGATGTCCTGATTTTCATGAGAGATTTATGCAAGGGCCACCCCAGTCCCTGAAATAATTCGTACCAAGCTTTTCCATGTGTTGCATCATTTGATCAGAGGCACTTCCCCCCCCCCCAGTCCAAACGCAAGCTAAATTCTTTTTTTCCCAGTTCCTCATAAAGGCCAGGTCAGAAGAAACCCACGACGTTTCCTCAGAGCGGTCATCGGGAGCTGCAAAATATCCGTTTGAAATCTCTCCAGGCTTTTGAAAGGATGGCAGCTTGGCAACACATTTTGCTTTTCACATGTGGGCTCCAGAGCCGACTTGATAGGCACGCCTGGAGTTTTAAAAGCAAGGCAAACATTTTGGACATTCCCTTCTCTCTAATTGAAGGCGGAATACACTCACAAGCAGATTTTTGGAACTGGCGGATAGTTACCAGCCTCCCCTTCTTAGGACATGGACGGCCTGACTTGCCGAATTATTTAGCTCTTCTTTCCTTTCTTTTATTACATGCGGTCCCAGGTTCCAAAATGTAAAATATGGGGGGGGGGGAAACAAACAAACAAACTTGAAGGAATTAATAACGAAAGAAACTGGACAATGTTTTCAGTGGTTGCCCAGGTTAGGTTTTGCAACAGAAAGACCGTTAAAATGTCTGACAAATTTGATTATGAATGCCAAAATGCTTTGGGGTGTACAATGCACAGTTTAACAATCGCACAATAGGACACAATACTGCCCTTGCACCAGCTGGAAGTTCACACTGTCAATTTCCTTTAGGTAAAAATGCCTTCTGGTTTTGATTTTCGGGAGAGGAGAAGACTCACCTTGTCCCTGTAGCTTTCCTCTCCTGCTCTTTCTTTTTTCATCTTGCATTGGTGAAGAAGCAGTGAGGAGCCTGTGAAGCTGGTTCTCTCCAAAATTATCTCATCCAGAGGAACATCTCCTGAAGTCCTTCAAACTCGGCCTTTTTATGACTCATGGACTTCAACTCCCAGAATTCCTCAGCCAGCCACACCACGTGAGGAATTCTGGGAACTGAAGTCCATGAGTCATAAAAGGGCCAAGTTTGAAGACCCCTGTCCTAAACCAATGTTTCTCAACCTTGGCAGCTTTAAGATGGGTGGAGTGCAGGTCACAGAATCTCTCAACCAGCATGGCTGGCTGGGGGGATTCTGGGAGTTGAAGTCCACCCATCTTTAGTCATTAGTCTGGCTTTTGTAATGGTCACTATTCTTTGATATGGAGAAGCAAGAGGCTTCTCCTAGACTCCGGAGAAGGCTAATTGGGCAAAGAGAATTATCCGAGAAGAAAATGGGTAACAGAGCAGATATTCTGATGATGCCCTGGGATGAAAAGGGATCATCTCTAGAGCTTTAGCTGTCCCTGCAAGTCTGATCAACCATCAGCAAAGAAAACTCAGCCGATGTCGCTGTTCTCCTCTTCCTTCCATCAAAGGAAACTGGAGAATGGGTAGATGACCAGAGCTATGTTTTCTATGAGATACGAGGCTTGCTCGTGTTTTCCCTCCCGTGTCAAAGACATGACGGAAGTGGACAGTTCCTTTCCAACACTCCCATCCCCAATTTATTTCCTTCAATCCAGCCACAGGAAAGGATCGGGAGAGCCAAGATGGTGGTCACATCCAGGTGATCAAAAGCTCCGCCCCTTTATTCTATGCAAGGGGTGGAGCTTTGACCTTATTCTCATAGAAACCATTTTGATCTCCACAGATGCCTTGACTGCCAAAGGAAAGAAGTTGTGTCAGTGCTAATTATACTTTCATTCCTGGTACAAAGACTAATTTAGGGAGGAGAAGACCGCTGAAGGGAACAGCTCATCCTCCGTTAGTACAACAAATAATAGCTGAAGTGTTTGTTGCAATTAAGGTAACGATAGATTGTAATTGCTTATTATGTTCTGGGCATAAAACATCGCATTGTGCAAAGCTGTTGGGGAGCTGCTGAATTATTTCCAGCTTCCAGCCTTCCTTGTCTCTTTCACATAGATGTTACCATCAGCAGATCTGCCCATAATGGCTTTAAGCAATAATTAAAGGGGGGAGGTAGTCCTCTCATTTCTCCTTAAAAATGCATTACATTTTTTAAACAAGGAAGGAAATGTTCATGAAAATCACAGCAGATTTCACGGCAAGATTGGGACGGAAATCAATCAATCGGAATAGCAAGATAGCAAATAGAGCTTTAATTCCCAAAAGTTAGGAGAACTTATCCAAAGGCGCATGTTTGAGGATGTGTTGATTCTTTGTGAAACACAGGCTTTCTTTGTCATGAGTTGCCCTTCTCTGCTTCATCTGGTGGCTCAGCTGCTGGGCTAGAAACTAAGAGATGGTGACATAGGGACATAGGAGACAGCCAGCTGGAGATAGCAAGTTCTAGTCCCACCTTAGGCGTGAAAGCCAGCTGGGCGATTTTGGACCAATCACCAGGAGACGGTGAGTTCTAGTCCCGCCTTAGGCATGAAGGGCTACACAAATGGGCCATTCTCTCTCTCTCTCCCTCTCTCTCTCTCTCTCTCTCTCCCTCTCTCTCTCTCTCTCTCAGGCCAACCTACCTCACAGGATTGTTGTCATCGGGAAAAAAGAGGAAGAGGAAGGAATATTAGTTGTTCACCACTTTGAGTTATTTATAAAAAATGAGGCAGGTAAAAAAAATCTAAAAAAACTATTGTTGTGGGAAAAATAGGAGGTGAGAACATTAGGTACGCATGCCCCCCCCCCCAGATCACCCCAATGAAAGGCAGGGAATAAGGAAGCTTGCAAAATAAAATAAAATAAAATAAAATAAAATAAAATAAAATAAACAATAGTTTGAGAACATTATTCTATGCAATATCTCTTGCAGTGAAAAGGAATTAATTTTCAGTCCCTGCTTTTCTTTAATATTTTACGATACTTCATCCTTCAGCAGATGTCTCTTGTTAGCTTCCTGGTTCTAATATATTTAAATGTAAACACTGGTTTTGATTTTCAATGGTCTTCTAGTCTGTCATTTAATTTATGACTCTGCAACTTAACTATACTGAGTTGGGTTTTCTTTACACCGGAATGCGGTCTAAAAGACAGTCTGTAATAGTTTGAAATAAATAGGTTTCCTGATTGAATTTGATCCTTTGGGCTCCGACTTTCAGCTTTTAAGCTGATCTTCCTATTTTGAAAAAAACAAACCCAAGCCTTGTCTGAAAAGAAATAGGACCATATTGAAGTTGCTGAAAAATTTTCATCCATTTACGACTTGGATCAAAAACTGTTCAAATCATTGTCTCTTGTTGAATGGTAAGAATATGTTACACTAAAATGTAATTATTTATTCCAACAAGACGTTTAATCTTTTGGCCATCCTGTTAATTTAGGTTGAATTATCCAGTTGAGGATAGCTGGAGTAACTAACCCATTCGTTCATTTTCTTTTCTCTTTTGGCTTGCTCTTTCATTTTAGGACCTGTTAAGTGTTTGAAGGAGAATATATTTTCCCAGATCAGAGTTTGGATTTGGCTCACTATAAAGATTCTATGATTACATTGCTTTTTTAAAAAACAAATGTTTGCATTCCATGCCCCTTGGCATATGTAGCTGTGATACTATAATACAACCCACACTGCCATTTCAACAGATTTTAAATCTAGACATAAATATCTTTAGCCATTCATGTATAAACCTAGCAGGGATGTATTATTATCTGTAAATTACTCTCGTGTATTACACTATATCCTTTTTAAAAAGTTTTCAAAATGTGTCATTTGTGTTCTTTCACTGCTGGGTGTTTCTTCTCTGCCATTTAGTTCTTCCTCTTTTTATTAATGTCTGTCCTTCCCAAACATTTACAGGGAGGAGCATCTTTTAAAAATCAACTTTATCCTACTTTCTGCAATTTACCATATTTTATTGGAGGATAGATTATTTATCGCTGCTCAGGTGTTTTTATTCTTTTTCTACAGTTCATCTGTAAAACTTTCCCGTCCCCCTTGGAAAGAACAGAAGTATAAAAATGAAATAACACTAGTAAATAGCTATAATAATTATTATTTATGGTCTGGATTTATTCCTCCTTTCTGCCAAGGTGTGCCTAACAATTAGTAACTAACAGCAGTTTGAAAGGTTTTAAATCATCCTCCCTCTTGTATTAAGTCAGCTTGAACAGGATAGTATAATAGGGTATAACTTCTGTTAAGTCTTCACTGTTTATCTAAAATTTGTTATTGCTATTACAATTATTATTATTGCAAGCCTCAACTTACAACAGTTTGTTTAGTGACTGTTCAAAGTTACAGCAGCATTGAAAAGTGTGACTTGTGACTGTTTTCCACACTTACGACAGTTGCAGCCTCCCCCGTGGCCGTGATCAGACAAAAACCAAGGGTTTTTGTATGTGTCTGTCTCTGTGTGTGTGTCTCTCTCTCTATGTGTATAGTACTCTTTTTTTTTTAAATACGGTTTCATCCCTACAGCCACCATAGCATTTGACTCCCTTCTGTCTCCCCGCACGGCTGGGTCTAACTGGCAAAGGGGGGCAGTTTCTGGACTGCAGGCCGTCCCTGCGGAGCGGCCCTTGACCGGCCCCCTTGAAAGGAGCAGAGGCACTCCAGAAGCAGCTCTGCTCCCTCCCTCCCCTAAAACCCAGCCTGTGTCAAGGGCTCTCCTCCAGATCCCCACGTCTGCCATCGGGCTTTGAACGGATGGCTTTTGAGTCCGGCTGTTAAAAGCATCCGGAGAGCCTCGGAGCCCTTGACTTTGCCCCGGAAACCCTGCCCGTTCCTGCCTGAGAGTTGGGGAGAGTCAGCCAAACTTCTGGTCCAGAGAAATTTAGGAGGCAGTTTCTCCTCTTCGCCACCACAGTCTGTCAAGCTTCTCAGAGGGGACTGGTGCGCCCGGGCCACTACATGCCGGACTGTTCTTGCGTATTGCCTTGCACTGTACATTGTTGAGGGCATTCAGAGCCCCTTTGCCAGTTGAACTGTCTGTGGAGGGAGATTCTATGGAGCAACTTCCAGGTTGACTCTTCTGGCAGAACTAAGCAGGCAGGTTTGGTCTTGCCAGGCAAGGAGAACCAAGGTGGCCTTTCAAAGGTTGAGGGAGCTCCTTCTTTCTTGGCAGTAAAACCCATCTTGGCTCAAAGGTGAATCTTCAAGGGATTTCAGCGGGACAGAAAGAGCTGCCACATTAATAAAGAACACCTGCCTATGCCAGGTCCTTGGGAAGAGGTCAGTAGAGGGATAGAAATGTCAAATCCAGTCTAAACATCTGGGTGACTCTGTGCCCAACCGTGGCAATAGTAATAAATTATGAAACAGGTATGGTCCCCGACTCTCAACAACCCTGGGTGGCTCGTAACAAACAAATTACAACCAAATCAATAAAAGGTAAAAGATCGCTAGCACGATGAAGCAGAGGCCTCTGTCTCCTTCCCCAAAGGCCTGGGTGAAAGCTCAACTTTTTCCCCATTAAAAGAACTTCTTTTCTCTGGTTGCCGAGAATTTCTTTCCCAACAGCTAAGGTAATAGAGGGGCTGACCCATCCAGACGATCGAGGTGCCTGTATATTTCCCACCCATCTCACCTTTTGCTTGTTGCTTGTTCCAGGAGCCGGGCTTTCTACGGGCCAGCCTGGGACCCTCGAGGCCAAATGTCTTCACCTGCTGTGAAATCTGGAAAAATAAGTGCTTACGCAGCAGTTAAAGTTGACCCCGAGAGCGACTATTGTACGCCGGGAGCCTTTGATCTGGAGCGGCTCTTCTGGAAAGGAAGCCCCGAATACACGCATGTCAACGAAGTCTGGCCCAGCCTCTACATAGGAGACGAGTGAGTGGTCCCCAAAAGCCTCTTGGGCGCAGAGGGATTTCCATGCTTGCCCCTCCAGGTGGTCCTCGACTTACTTAAAATTTATTTTGGTAAATGAGACAATTGTTAAAGGAACTTTGCTCCATTTTACGACCTTTCTTGCCCCAGCTGTTAAGCACATTGCTGCAGTTGTTAAATTAGTAACGCGGTTGTTAAGTGAATCTGGCTTCCCCATGGGCTTTGCTTGTCAGAAGGTCGCAAAAGGGGATCGCTTGATCCCACGGACACTGCAACTGTCATCAAATGTGAATCAGTTGTCAAGTGTCTGAATTGGGATAAGGAGACCATCGGGATGCTGCAACGGTTTTAAGTGGGAAAAACAGTCCCGACAAACTTTTTCCCGTGCCGTTGTAACTTCGAACAAATAAGTCGGGGACTATCTGTACATCCAGAGCAGGGACGTTTGCTAGGAAGGGGTGTAAAAACCCAGATGGCAACTGTGCCTGTGGGGAT
Organism: Crotalus tigris; assembly: GCF_016545835.1. Taxonomy (NCBI): domain Eukaryota; kingdom Metazoa; phylum Chordata; class Lepidosauria; order Squamata; family Viperidae; genus Crotalus; species Crotalus tigris. Next base: position 553,857 of record NW_024096602.1, read on the forward strand.
CAGAGCCTTGACGACCTCTGAACAGGTCACACGTAGGGAAAAAAAAAAGATGGATATCATTGTGGCCGCCATTTTGGTATGTTGTCGCCCCCCCCAAAAGCCTTTTCTGCTTTGACGCAGGAAAACAGCGCTTGATCGGTACAGTCTTGAGAAAGCCGGCTTCACCCATGTCCTCAATGCAGCCCACGGACGGTGGAACGTGGACACGGGGCCCAGCTACTACAAGGACATGGCCATTCAGTACCACGGAGTGGAGGCAGACGACCTGCCCACCTTCAATCTGAGCCAGTTCTTCTACTCTGCGGCCGAGTTCATCCACCAAGCCCTCCAGGATGAGACCAGTAAGCCCACATATGCTTGCAAGCGACCGATGCGTATGTTCCTTCTGCACTGGTAGTTTCTTACACCTTGGGTTGAGGAGTCCTTAGGGGGAATATGATTCGCACCAGATTCTTGGAAAGCTACAACCACACAGCCCCTCCCCATCTGGGGCTCAGTTTAAAAGATCGATTCAGATATAAATTAGGATAAGAATACTCGAGAGTTCCTACGCCCAAGACTCTGGAAAGCTCTTTAACATCCTGAGAGCTAAAGACCAAGGCTTTCCGTGGCAACACTCTCCCACATAAAAACCTCTAGAAAATTAATTTTTTTAAAAAACTGCCCACTGTAGACATCTTCTGGGTGAAGAATCTATAACAGGCACAAGAATCTTGCGTTGGGTTGTACCCCTCATTTTCACCTACGTTCCACCTTCCAAGCATAGAGTAGAACCCGGGGTTTCTGGAGGGGGTCCTACTTGCATCTTTGTATGTGAAGCTACAGTATTACTATTAGGAGGATAAGCCACACGTGGACCTGTTTATTCCTTCTTAAAAATAAAGTCCCCTTGATTCCTAGGTGACCTTTAGGTGATGGTCAATAAAATATTTGCTATTGTTCTATTTGATTTTTATGATTAGAAAAATTACTTAAAAGACAATTATCATTGTCTTTTAAATTTAACAGTACAAGACAAAATTGAAGCGTATTCCTAATTTGTCACAAAACAGACCTTCAGTGCTAAGATTTGGAAGGTATTTTTTCTATTCTCTCTCTCTCTCTCTCTCACACACACACACACACACACACACACACTCTTTCTCTCTCTTCCTAAGCATGAGCTATATCTAGACCAGGGTTAGGCAACCTCGGCTCTTTTATGACTCATGGACTTCCAACTCCCAGAATTGCTGAGTCAGCTATGCTGAAGTCCATGAGTCATAAAAGAGCCAAGGTTGCCGAACCCTGGTCTACACTATCATTTACACCACTGAAACGTGGCTTGACCCTATCCCCATTGTTTCACTGATTGCAAGAGCACTTGTTCTCATGAATCTTAAAGTCCGTGAGGAGCACTGTACTGGATTCTTTAAAAGATGATCACCACCGGATCCTAAGAGATTCAAGATCCTTGCAGCTGCTGAGGCCACCTGTGTCCTGCCCAAGAGCCTGTCAGCACAAAGTCAAAGTCTCTGATGCTGTATCTCAGGGGTTTCTCTCTCCCTCTCTCTGTTTCTTGATGTTTGCAGATAAGATTCTGGTTCATTGCGCCATGGGGCGCAGCCGCTCGGCAGCCTTGGTCTTAGCCTACCTGATGATTTACCAGCACATGACTGTGGTTGATGCCATCAGCCAGGTGCTCAAGCACAGGTGCATCCTCCCAAACCGCGGGTTCCTGAAACAGCTCCGAGAACTGGACATAAAGCTGGCCTTGGAAAGGAGAAATGGCGCCCGCAGGCTCAGCACTAGCCAAGAGAAGGCCAACCCAAAGATTTAACATACCCTGTTTCTTTGAAAATAAGTAGTACAAAATAATCAAGGACTGTGAAAGAATTAGGTAAAGAGAGTCGTTTTTACCCACCAAGGAAGGAACGAGGTGGGAGCGGAGAGGGGGGTGTATAATTGGTAGCCCTTCAAAAATGTCTCAAGTTAGTTTCAGCTTGACCATATGCAGAGAAGGAAGGATGGAGGGACCTTGGAGAAGATGAGGAAGCCAGCTCTTCTATAGGCAAGGAGAAGGGAAAGCGGCAAGCAAATCTGACGAGGATACTGTATTAAACCAGTTGGGGTACCACAGTGTGCAGAAAGAGAATATATACACTGTGTAGCTCTGGGTCAAACTGTGAAGTCCTGGGGACTTTCTGGCTTTGCAGATGTTTTATTACCCAACTAGGGTGCCAAAAGAAGAGCAATCTGCTCAGAGAGCCAGTAGCATGTAAAACAGATCACCATCATCATCCTCATTGCTCTTATCAACGGTCGTCATTGCCATCATCCTCATCTTAAATCACTCCACTGTGGGATGAAATCCTTTGGGTCATTAACTATCCACTGCATCGGAGCAGCATGTTAAAATTATAATCCATAAACATCAATGAAGAGATCTTCATTTTGTAGTGGATTGATTTAAGATCATTTATCACTGTCAACACTCTTCATTATTTTCTTCTGGAGGATGTTGATTTGTGCTTCACTGGGTTTTCTTTTGTGTTTAAAGAACAACCAGTGAGGCACAAGGCATCCCCTCCAGAAGCAAATTAGCAGGTCCAGCTTAGGTTGTCCACACGTACTTTTGTGGGAGTTTTTTAGAGACAGCAGTTAAAACACTTGCTGGGCTTCTCCTGGGAAGTTCCTGGCATAGATGGTGGTTAAGCACTCACATTTATTCCCACCAAGTTCCTGGTCAGAATTATTTTATATACTTTATCACCCAGCTCCACATTGGACTCTACTTAACCTTCCCTCAATAACATGTGGAAATATCTTGGATTTGCGTATTTTAACATGATATTCAGCAGGCAGTGACTACAAAACTCAGAACCGTTTAATCAGCGGCAGACACTGTTTCTGGGGATATGGGGAAAGACTTCAAATTCTTAAATGCTACAAGCATGACCGGTTTTCAACACTGAACATTTTTTCTTGTTCAGATTTAATTTTAGTTATTTATTTTCAGTAGATCATAATGTCTTCCAGACATCATTTCTGGACATCTAAAGCCACATCAGATGAACCTAGAAGCGAGGTATTGTGATATCTGCATGCTGGCGCTTTACCCCAAACTTTGTCGTTGTCCAAAACGACAATATGGAGAGCATTGCAGTTAAACAGTGAGCAAATTGTTAATGCAGGCCTTCACAAATATTGACTAAAAAGAAACTAAAAACGCAGCTAAATATTAATCTATTAATTTATCATCTGTTTATGGATAATTCTATTTCGGCAATCATTTATTATACTAAGGTTGTGTGAAAATTCCTTAATAGGCTTTTCAGTCCGATTATCCTAATTTGAGTAGATGTCCCCCACAAAACTATGCTAGTCAACCCGAATGACTCTGTGCCTTTATTGTGACCAACGATCTATGCACAATAAGATACAAAGGCTGTATTTATATGGAAGCCTTCCTACAAAATTTTCAGTTTAATGAAACACAGTGCACAACTTTGTGCTGAATCCATGTTTTCAAAATGAAGAACATCAGGCAAGTTTTTATTCTAGTGATCAGATTACTCAGCAGTCTTATATATACATTCACCTACATCCCACTACCTATAAACTATGTTCACTTATTCCTCCTGTCTGTGGGAATCGGGTGGTTTAAGTCCCAGACTGAAAAAGTAATCAATCCTTCACGAAATTGAAGAGCTTGATAGATTCAGCTATGCTTGGTTGCTAGAGGTTGACCAGGGGTCAATCTTCAAGTATTTGAAGGGATGTCAAACAGATATTTATCCCATTTAGCAAGATGTGGGGAAGCAGACCATGGTTAAATGTTAGGAAGAGCAGCCCAGCAACAATGGAACAAATTATCATGGTGGTTTATGGGATTTCACGTAAAGGTTGAACAACTATTTGCTTAAAATGCACCCAAAGAGAGACCGATTCACTGATCTAATGCCTCCTTGCAATAAAGGTGTGCATGATGCAAAAACATGAAATATCAAAATACAACGAAATAGGTACCAAGGCCACTGAATACAGTTACCAGGAATTAACCTCAACTCAAGGCATCTTGACCTTTTAAACCTATTCTCCCTTCTTTAAAAAAATCTAACACATTATCCTCTTAGACTGCTAGAATAGCCATTATTTTATCCGGATTAGGCTGTATTTTTTCACTTTTGCTAACTCAACTGATCTCAGACATCCTTCATTAACTCTTTACCCTCCCTTGCAACATCGGAGCATTAGACACCTCCACATCTGTCTCTCCTTTCTCTCACCCAAGCTCCCCCAACATTGGAGCCTCACCCAATCACCCCTAAAGCCATCTTTACAACCCATTGTCGACCAATCTCGACAGTCTTTGGGGGAGAGGTGGGAAATTCAACCCACTCTTTCCCCTCCCCAGCAATCTAGCCTGGAGATGGGAATGTTTTTAAGCACCACGTCATTCGGGTAGAAGGTGGGGAATGAAAAGTAAGGTGGCTTCTCTCTGAGTTGGCCTGCCTTTATCTCTGATTCAGCAAGGGAAAGATAAACATCTCAGCCAAGGTTATCACGCAGCCTCCGGAGAGAGGTTGCTGGATTTCCAAGATTTCGAGCCAGGTCTTGTGATCTAGAACAAATGGCGGGAAGCTCCATCGTTTCTTTCCAATTGCACCAGTTATCTCGAGACAGTAGGCTAAAGTGGCTCATAATTTATTTTTATGTTAAAATGTACAGCTTGTTTTTGTTTTATTTAAGTGACTAAAAAGTTGACATAAATACAAGAAGTTTCACCGTGTCTATTTTTTAAAACATGGATCGAGCCATTTTTGGCCCGATACTGTCACTCTGTACAGGTACAAAGGCTACCAAAGAAAGGGGTGGGGGGTGGGTGGGGGGGAAGGGAGCCGTATAAACAGGTCACAAATACCATTTGCTTTTTTTTTTACATGCGTTCTTTAAACTTCATTTGTTCTATTCACACGCTACTGCCCTATTTACTTTTCTTAAAAAATAACTCCGATATTTTATAAAGATAGAAAAATCTACAGATGGAATGAAAATGTAAAGTTCAGAGGCATTTCCGTAAAATAGCAACTTTACACCAAATTCACAATTTTATAAAAAAAAAATCCTGCAAATTCACTTGCATATGAAAATGTTTCAAAAACTTGATTAAACACAGATATGCTTCTTTGAAACAATAAGTGTTTGTATCTTAAAAAAAAAACCCTATGTAACAGTAAGCTGCCTTTTTCCCCCTTCTTAATCAAAAATGATCTATTATCTGAACAAAAAAAGGAGAATTGTCTTTTAATGAAATATTTGCCATTCAAAGGTGCATTCCACCGTGATAGTCTCCTGGATCAGCTCCAAGAAAAATTTATCAGATTTGTGCAACCACACAGAGGAATTTCCCAATGAACTGCACTCGGAAACTGATCAAATCAAAATTGGAATCATTTTCAATGCTTTTTTTCTTTCTTTTAAAATCTAATTAGCAAAAATATATATGTATGTATGCATGTAAGTGTGTATATTAGGGAAAACCTAATCAAGGCAAAAGACCCACCAATTAAGGAAATGGCTTACTGTTAAGCACAACACTCGTACAGTACTACAAAACGCACTGTCACTAACAAAGACAGCAGCATGCGAAAAGCGTCCACTCGAGGAATAAAATGACCCATGGATGCAATGCGAAAAGGCATTTACACGGTGGAGACGAGGGAGGGGTGAGGGGGGCTCCTTGAACGGGGGGGGGGAGGAGGGAGGGGAGAAGCTGCCAGCACAAGATCGGATGCCCTCCAGAAGAGCTGGGGGGGGGGGGGGGCAAAGAGGAACAGGCACATCCAAGAATGGCAGTGAACCCTCGGCTGAATTTGCATGTTCGCAACACAAGTTTTCTCGCACCACAGAAGTTCAATTGTGTTTAAAAAAAACCTGCCAATTTCAAACAAAGCAAAACTGCAAAGGAAATAAAAATAAAAGGACGTTATGTAAGGCTTTCTTCTGCATACACGTTTCTCATGGTGCTACAAACCAGAGTGTTTGCATTTACACCAATTGCTGGTTTTGAATCACACGCTCCCAAACAGCCGGCATTTCGGCAGGCCCCTCCCCTCGCGGGCTGGCTTGGCTGGGGGGCAAGGGGGGAGCACCTCCCCTGCATTTTGGGACCCGGGCTCCTATCTCCGCATGTACGAGCTGTTCAGAGACTGCTTGGGGTTTATGTAGCCGTGATGGGCCGGAGGGGAATACATCATGTTGCTGTGGGGGTTGCTCTGCATGGACTGCTGGGCGTAAGTCTGGGAGCCCATCATCCCCATCTGCACCTGCATGGGGTACTGGGCGGTTTGATTCATGTAACCGGGACTGGCGTGGTAGCCTCCGTTCATCATCGGCTGAGACATGCCATAGCCATTCACAGCGTTCAGCGTGTTCATGTTCATATTCACGGAGTTGACATTGTAAGCCGGAGCCGGCATAAGGTTCATGTTCATGTTCATGCCACGCTGCATGGTTAAGGTGCGGGGCGGCCCTTGCATGGCCACGGACTGCGAGGTGCGCCCGTAAAGTTGTGGCTGATGGGCAGCGGCGGCTGGTGGCGGCGGCAGAGAGGACGACTTAGTTCTAACGGACACATGGCCCTTGCCGGCCATCTGCGTTTGTAGTCTTTGGGTGTGGGACAAGCCAACGTTAGAGGAAGCCAGGTTACGCTGCAGAAGGGGAGGGGGCAGGTTCATGGGAGGCGGGGTGAGGTTGGGGGGCGGGGTCATGGTGGCCTGCACTTGGCCTCCTCCAGGAACCGGGTGGGGGGGCTGAGCGAGCTGCACCAGCCCTGGGCTGCTGAGCGCGGGGGAGAGGGAGGCCCCGTTTGCATAGGAGGCGACGCCAGCCGAATGGCTGTAAGGCAACGAAGGGTCCATCAGGGTGTTGGTCAGCTGCTGCAGCTTAGCCAGGCTGAAGGTGGTGGAGGGCTGCGGGTAATGTCCTGCCCCAAACTCCCCCTGGCCCACCCGCTCGTACAAGCCAACGTTGGCACTGCCGGCCTCAGAGAGGTCACTCAGCTGCAGAGGCGGGCTGAAGTTGGTGGCCAGGCTGCACTGGGGGAGCTGCTGGCTGCCGCTGGAGGGCCTCTCGACCCCACAGGCCTGGGGGGATTTGACGCTGCAGGGAGGGGGCGAGTGGATGCCGGCGTTGGGCATTAGACTGCAGCTGCTGCTCACGCCCGGCCTCGGCTGCGTCACGGCGCAGCTGCTCTGGGTCAGGCTGCTCGAAGGGAGAGCGCTGTATGGGCAGCTGTTCTGCGGCGCATTGTTCCCGCAGAGGTTACTGCCCAGGGTGGAGTCGTAGCTGCTCGGGTTCTCGTAGTTCTCCGTCGTGCTCTCAATGCTGCCCAGGTCGCTAAACCCGCTGTCGACAACCTGCTGGGAGTGGTCCGACACGGACGGGACGTCCATCATGGGGCTGGTTTCCATATTCTGCATGGAGGACACTGAGACGCCGCCCTGATCGGAACCCATTTGAGCGAAAGTGTTTTCCAGCGCCGGGACGTTTGGGCTGCTGGCAGAACAAACCGACTGGCTGGGCTGGGAAAGGACGGAGGAAACGGGGCTGCTGTGCTCCGGCTGCTGACAGTCCTCCAAGGCAGCGGCCTGCGGACTCTGGCCAGGTTTGGTGTAACTCTGCAGGCTCCGGCAGGCCTCCTGGGTCTCCGCACAGTCCTGGAAGAGGTCCTCCTGCTCCGCTGATTCCTGGGTTAGAGACTTGACCGCCTGGATGGTCTCAGGGTCTATTTCCAGCGTTTCTGAATCCGTCTCCTTGAATACACCGTTGAGTTCGTTGCTGCTGTTTTCCCCGGAGTGTCCCGTGCTTTCCTCTCTTGGGTCAGGCCCGGGTTCCAGGATAGCAGGAAGCTCTTTAAGGTCACTGCTACCCTTGGGTGAAAGGCCAGCTTTACAGTCCATCAAGTCCATTTCGTCTGGCCTGCAGCTCAGTTCCTCGGGCTCTAAAAAAGGCTCTCGGTTCTCAAGAACTTCTTCAAAAGCTTCGCCTGAGGCAGACCCCTCGGTTTCCCTTCCCTTTGGACCCGGGTGGCCCTCGGTTTCATCCTCAGCACCCGGTTCCTCCTCACGATGAGACCGCTCCTTCCCCTCAAGTTCTTCCGCAGGCTCCTCTTTCTCCAGGGTCTCCTCCTCTCGCCGGTCCTTCTTCACACCTTCCATTTCCACGTTGCTTTTATCCACCTCATCTGCCTTTTGTGTCCGGGGAAGCTCTGGATACTCAGGCACCGGATCTCTCCCTTCACCCTCGTTTGAGGAAACGGGTTCGGAGTTTCCCCCTTTTTCTGGCAGGGAGGAAGCTGGGCCTGGGCTGCTTCCAGCCCCCTCTTCGGCCCCCTCTGCCTTCCCCTGACGGTCGGGCTCCATCGGGGTCTCAGGTGGGGTGTACAAATTCAATTTAAACCCTGGTTTTCTCTCTTTGTTTTGCCTCCGCCTGGACGAAGACTGCTTTACGCTTTTAGGCCAACCCTGCTTATGCATGGCAGGCTCAGGATTGTCTTCCGCGCTTTCTTTAAGGACATCCGCATCCTCTTCGGCCGTAACTGTGAGGAATAGGGGGAAATAAGCCAAGTTAGTCGAATTCAAAATTATTACAACTAGATTATATATATTCTTGTTCTAACGTATTCTCATCGCAGTTAAATAATTGCTTAAACCAAACAGAAGAAGCACAAAGGCCTGGAGGGTGGGGTAAAAGAAGCCAAGATGGAGGTTACTAGGGCACAACTGAAATGCCATGTGGACTTTTGACCAGACCATCATCACCCGCTGCACCTTGACCATTTTTGACCCAGGGACCCCTGAGGTAAAAGAACCTTGTTTTCAATTTCTTATGCAGAGAAATAGAATTTCACCGCAATTTTCTTGCATTTTAGCAAGCTGGAGGGACGTGCACTGGAATGGCCGGTCCCTGCCCTGAGATGTGCATTCCGGGTGTTTTGATCTGAGCGCAGAATGAAATGGGGTCCTTTTGATTCTGCACCCAGGGAGAGGAGGAGGGACAGGCCAAGGACCTGGTGGAAGAGTGCTGGAAAGACTGGGGAAAGCTGGGAACAACTGCTGGGAAGAAGAGGGGATAACCCTCACTATTACTGCCGTTCTCTCTGTGTGTCCAGATTTTGTTTTATCCAAACTCCAGAAGGTCAAAGCATTCCAGATTTCTATTCTGTTGATCCATGACCAAACTGCTTGCAAAGGCAGCAAAGTATTATAAGCTGAGGTGCTGAATAAAACTCCGCCTTATTTACTAAATATATTGTTCAGGAGAAAAAGCATAAGAATATTACTATAGAAAACTTTTAAGATAAACATTTACTTTTATAAGACACCCAAACATTGCAGAATGAGAATTATTTTCCCAGGCTAAAAAGCTATAGGAAAATAACCATTATTATTCCCTAGTTTATCTGCTTTTCTTAAAAATGTGTTGCACCTAAATCATACACCAAAGTAATAAGCTAACAGGCTCTACAGGACTGACTGAAAAGGAACCCTGAGTCCTAAAGAATAAGCCTCAAGCAAATTTGAACACAACGTATAAATTAATGTTTTATGACAGTCCAAGACCAGATCATAAAAGCTAAGTAGCCAAATACAACTGGAGGATACTATAAAACCTCATTAATTAAGTAAATCACCTACTACTGTTTGAACACGTCATTTACTAATACCAAAGGCAGTGCAATTAAACACTGTCTTATCTATTAGATTATCTAACTGTTACGCATCCACATTTCTAAAAATATAATTACAAAGAATTTCTTCCTACAGTTGAGAAACTGCCAAGACCAAACATGGTGGGACTGTGTTTGTTTGGATGATAACGTTTGCATAAAAAAAATAAAAATAAAAGTGCTTTGATAATGAGAGAGGCACATGTTTGGAGAAACAACCTATCCCTCCTCAAAGTTTGTTTCCCAAAATTCACATTGAACAGAACTGAGCAGAAAACCGCCTTTGGATCTCACCTCTGCATGGATTCTCATTCCGGTTACATTGATCATCTTGCCCCTGCTCCTCCTCTTCCTGTTCCTGTTCCTCCTCTTCCCCAGACAGGTGTTGGGACGCGGCTGCACCCCCAGTCTTCCCTCTGTCACGTTCTCCCTCCGTTTCACAGGTTGGCTCCAGCTGCATCAGGCTCTGCTCTTCTTCCGAATAATTAAAAGGTTCCTTTAAAACTTCGGTGGTTTCAGAAATGGTCTCCGTTGTAACGCTACTATTAATCTTTCGGCGTTTACGACCCCTTTTCTTTTTCAATAGGAAAGGTCTCTAAAAATAATGCGAAATATGTTAAAGTTGGGTGGAAGAAGGAACATTTCTTGTTGGCAAAATCTGAACTACCTAGGCTGTAAATTCACTCTTCTTTTGAATTTGAAGTAATTGCTTTAAACTAGAGAGAAATGTTTTGCATCTGAAATGGGCCATCTTAATCATATGGGAAACATTCCCAACTCAAAGCAAGTTACAACTACTATAAATCAAACAAATGTTTTCAACCAAGAAAGAGGCATTCCAAATTTGAGACAGTTGGTTTATATAACCTTTCCAGAAATTACTAAGTGACTCTGGGTGGTGTGCAGTGGTGTATAATGTCAATTGTATTAAGAATATATATTAAATTATTTAATATATATTAATTATATAGATAATATATAATAATGTCCCCATTCTGCATCTCCATAAACATCTCTGAATGTGTATTCTTTTGAGAGCAAGCGTCAGAATTTCATTTTTTAACATGTGCCAGTGTGTTCACAGAAAAAAGTGACAATAAAGGCTATCTTATCTTATTTCTATCGCAGAGTTCATTTAATTATTACAAGATGATGGTTTTGAGGATAACGATAAAACTGTTTTTTTTTTAAAAAAAAATGTAGAAAAAAAAAGGATTACCTCCAACAATTTTCACCTGGTCTCAGACAAAGATTTCAGAAGTGTTAATCTGGTCTAACTGATTAACAATCAAAGCACAACTAAAAATTAAAAAGGAATCATCATGTTTGGCAATAGTAGATAGTAGAGATAGTAGAATTTAAAAATATTGAATACATTTATACTTTAATACATCAAGAAAATATTCAAAGAGGGAGAAGAAAAAGGGAAATAATGTCTTTGTAACAAGAATAATCCTGCAATGCAGGAGATCCTCCAGGATACTAAAATGCAATCCAATAAAACAGCTTAGCTAGAAACAAACTGGAGACACAACCAGGAGGATGTTTCAGTTATTTCAGAGGATGTTGTCGGTTGCTGGAGAAGCAGAGACCCCGTTGGAAACTGAATAAGGAACTGGAGAATTATCCACCACCGTCTATTAATGTCAAGCATGAACCTGTGACAGGCACACAGTCTGATGTTTTAGCTAGCCAGCAGGAGAGGTGGCAATCTGGAAACGAAGTGAGGGGATGATTCCTGGGCAAGTCTAACTTAGCGCTGAGGGGAAAAAATGTCATTGCTAGTTTTTAAATTCTCTTTTTGGGTCCTTGCAGAGTAAAAAGCTGCTTTTTTTTGCAAAGGAAGGAGACCGTGAAATGTGTAAGGCGACTCAACTAACACCCACAATGACTAACAGAGAATAATATTTGAATTGCAAACGTCTGTAAGAAATTAGTGGTATTTCAAAATGCGCCTGTTTGTAAGGTAAAGGCAGAAATCTACCTGCTCCAGCTGCTCAATGCGGTAAGCCCAGCATTAAAAATCAAGAGACTCTGAATCAGGGTTTGGAACTGACCTTTCTCTTCATTGCAAGCAACTGGGGTTTTGCCAGCCTCGGAGGAGAATTCCGGTGACGTCCATCCTCCTCCTCCTCCCCTTCTTCCTTTTCTTCTTCTTCTTCTTCTTCTTCTTCTTCTTCCTCCTCCTCCTCCTCCTCCTCCTCTATCTCCTCCTCCTCCTCTCCGCTGCTTTCTTTCGGGGAGCCTGTGGGCGTCTCTCTCTCCACCAGTAGGGCCGGATTTTCTTGGGGTCGCAAATACTTGCTTTTCGACTGCGCTTTTTCGGGCAATTGCCTGCTCCCTCTTGTGGAGTGCAGCTCCTGCTCCTCTTTCTGCCAACAACTTGCTTGCTCCATCAAGCGCTCAGCCTGAGCAGCAAAAGGGTTTAAATGACAGACCACAGAAACACCCCTGAGCTGTCCCTCGTTCCTTCGTGCACAGCTCCGCAATAGAAATAAGCTATCAGTCAGCTTTCATCAGCGTCAAGGGCTACGAAAGCTGCACCTAAACAGGTTCCCCCCACCAAAGGAAACAAATTGAACTTGCGTTTTATGGAAACTTTTGCATCATTAATAAGGCAAGACTGATTTTGGTTCTTCGTTAGCATTATGCTCTTGGACAGGCAATTTCAGTCATCTTAGAAATGCATGGAAGCAGCTAATGAAAACTTTTTGAAGTCTGCGTCCAGTTCTGTTGAAGGCGGTGCATTTAATAGCATTTGGGAAGCAGTGAAAAGACAAAGCCAAAATTGTTCTGCCTTTAAGTTGCACCACAAATTCTTAAAAAATGATTTGGCATTCATTAGCATAAACTACTCTTTATAGCTCATTCATACGCACGGAATTTTATTTTATAGTAGATGTCAGAGGTTCATTTAACCTCATCACCACCTATATCTCCGTTTAAGTCTCTTTCTCCTTTTTACTTTTAACTAAACACCTTGCAAACCCTTTGGTCACCTCTGTACCTGTCTCCTTTTTCCATCTCCTCGCTGTTCCTTTCTTTTCAGAGCTCAGTACTCTCACCTCGATTCGGTGCTCTAGAGATAAAGTTGTGAATCTTTCAATTGTCTAGAAAATCTCTGTAGCGTTATCCTTTGTTTCCTCTGCAAAGGTGTTTCCCAACCCTGGCAAGTTTCACATACGTGGACTTTAACTCCCAGAACTCCCCGGCCAGCCTGAGGAATTCTGGGAGTTGAAGTCCACGTATCTTAAACTTGCCAAAGCTGAGAAAAACTACCTCACGTGGCTCTTTCTTTCTCTCGACTCTGCCTGCTCCCTTGGACTGGCCCGTGTTTCCTGGAGGTATTCCTGCTCATAGGTCCTCCTTAAATTATATGATGCTTGCCCGTTTCCCAACAAGCTCCAGTGTAAAAATATACTTCCATCTTCACCCCTGTTTGAAATTAACCTGTAGGGGCGAGAATGGTGCCTCATGATCCACAAGGAGAGTAGCTGTAAAAGTTTGTTTAATAAATTGATAGAGTTAATAAGGGTTCTGAATGGCTAAACTGTAAGATGAAAAGCCAAGGGAACTAGACCTGTTGAGCCTAACGAAGAGAAGGCTTCGGGGAGACATGACAGCCCTCTTCCAACGCTTGAAAGGCCATCCCAGGGGGGATTTATCCTCCAAAGCACCCGAGGACAGGACAAGAAGCAAAGGGTGGAAGCATCTCAGAGGGAGACCCAGCCTCCAAAGAAGAAGACGTGTCCTCGCAGTAGAATGATTAATCGGTGGGACAGGTGGCCTCCAAAGGTTGTGGGCACTCCATTGCTGGACATTTTCAAGAAAAGATTGGACAAACCTTTGTGCAAAATGGTATAAGGGCTGGGGGTTAGACTAGAAGACCTCCAAGCTCCCTTCCAGCCATATAACGCTAAGACTTTAGGAAACGAATGCTCCTCTCCACCCGGGGGTGTTTTCACTGCTTCTCTCTCACCACAGCCACATTTACAGCCCGTGGCTTTTGTCCCTGTCACAATTGCAGCTGTGCTGTATACACCAACAGAACTATAGAAATGAATCAACCTCTTGGAACCTGCTGGGCGAGCCATCCGGGCAGCTTGGCCTAGCCTTTTTTTCGTTCTGCCCATCATCTTCACGGATTGACTGGCACTTTTGTTCAGGAGGGGATTATCCCACGATGCGTTTACCTCTTTTTCAGCTTCCCTCTCTTCCTCGGAAACCGCCACGTTCGGACCCAGGAGAGGACTCCACCGCAAACTTTCTGGGTCCACTTCATTGACGCGGGGATGGCCTTTCAGTTTCTCCATGTAGCGGGAGATCGATTTCTCTCTCCTAATTACCATAAACCTGCAATGGAAACAAATCTGAAGTTAGAAGGGAGCAATACATACGAGGAGATGGGAATGTACCCATTTGCTGTAGGGATGGTGGGTCTGGAATTACAGTTAATTTTTCTTTTAATACGTTTACACCCCTCCTTTAGGTAGAGGCCCCTCCTGCCAAAGCATTTATCCTAGTCTTGTGATTGGACCACCATCCACAGGGAAAAATCTGCCACACACAAGTCCAATTCCTGGGGCAAAGAATGAAAGAGTTTTATCTTTTTGTTCCTATCTAGTGGAAGCCCCCATGTTTGCAATCTAGAAAAAAGCCACTTGGTCATTTGTCTATGGAGATCCTCAGTCATCCAGGTCACAGCTGTCCCAAAGGGGCTTTTTCAAACGTCCAGCCGTCTGCAAGGAGTATAAATCCTTCCATTTCCCCACCCTCCAGTCAGAGCTGAAGAAGCTTCTGGGATGAGAAGCAAAACGTCTTCAAAGAGAAACTTCAGATGCCTCGTGAAAAAGCATCTTTGGGACCAGTGGGTTACTCTCTCTCTCTGATTTTTTTAACAAGCCAAGAGGACCGGGGGATTAGGAGACCATCTAGCAGCGATGGGCGGGGAAGCTGTCAGAACCGGTGAGGGCGGTTTCTGGTGCGTGTGGCTAATGCCACTGAGGGAAGCAAATGGTCATTAGTTGACCAAAGGGATTTGCCCTCAAGTGGACTGCCAGAAGGTCACGGTGGTGAACATGGAACCCTGTGACGTAATCAGGAGTGAGACACCAACTGCTGGGATTGCCATCATGCGACAACGGGTTGCTGCAACTGCCAGAACTCCGGGGACTCTTTGCGCTCTTCTGCAACTTTGACCGGTTGCTGAACATGTGGTCGCTAAGGGAGGACCACGTGCGGATGAAGTGAAACCCTGGGCCTGTGCGCTTAACAAAAGGGAGCAAGAGAGAGAGAGAGAGAGAGAGCACGGGGCAGCTCAGGAGCGGATACTGACTTTTCTTCCCGCCTGTCAATCATGCTGTGGTGCTGGAGTATGGTGACGATGTCGTGGGGACACATCCCGGTGGCTCGGCTCATCGCCTTGATGCTGATCTGCTTCTCGTGGTGGCAGGAAAGGTATCCCCAGATGACACTTTTCCAATAAGCCAGGTACGAGACCCGGCCGAGGTCGGACAGAGGCTTTTCAGGTGACCCGGCCTGTCCCTCTCTTCGAGAAAGCAGGTAACCTAGCAGAAAAGAACAAGGGGAAGAATCACAATGTGCCACTCACAGAAGACTAAGAGACTTTAGGATACGAAGAGGAGGGAGGGCCAACTTATTCTCCAAAGCCCCTGAAGGCAAGACAAGAAACAAGGAATGGAAACTAATGAAGGAGAGAAGCAACCTGGAACTAAGCAGAAACTTCCCAACAGAGAGAGGACAATTAAGCAGAGGAACAGAAGTTGCCTTCAGAAGTTGTGGGTGTTTCATCACTGGAGGTTTATAAGAAGAGACTGGACAGCCCCTTGTCTGAAATGATATAGGATCTCCTGCTTGAGCCAGGAGGGGGCTGGACTAGAAGACCTCCAAGGTCCCTTCCAACTCTATTCTATTCTATATGCTACTTTAAACTCCTATCTTACTGAATTTTGGACTTTACTCCAGACTTGCTGACATTCAGGAAAACATTAAAATCTTGATTTTTCCAGCAGGCAATCTGTGAACTGCTTGAATAGTAGTTATTCGAATTTCGGTATATTCTGTCCAGAGCATTGTTATTTTTATATCTGGTCCTTTGTTGTTTTACATTTATGGTGTTTAATGATGTTTTTAACTCACTGTATTGTGCCTTGAATCACTTGTATTAGGAAACCTTATAAACAGAATAAACATTTTTAATAGTGACATTATTTTGTTAAGATAATTCAGCATTAAATATAGCCAATGGTATTGCAAAGATCCTCTTTTAATACTCATGGTTCACCTGCAACTCTCAAAAGCAGTTTCAGGGTGACTGTTTTGATCCTTCTGTATGGCAAACCCACTTCGTGCAACACAACAAGGAACTGACAGTCAAGATTTCAACATTTCAGTTCAAAAGATAACTTGGATCATGTTTTGCTTTTAAAGGCCACATTCATCACACAAATCTAAATACATAATAAAAGTAACAATGAGTTCGTGGCATAAGAAAACCACCATTTTCCATTCTTTGCAATTCTCAAATTACCCAAATATAATTCCAGATGCATCCCTACAATTTCAAAACTCATGTACAGGAATAACACCTCTCACACAGCGGAAGAATCTCCGCCTTTCGTCTCCTCCAAAGATCTTCAGAACATCAATTTAGAGAGCTTAATTGAATGGGCCTATCATTCCCCACAGTTCAAGGGTCTCTCGAGAGCTTATTTCCTTAATTTTCCGACAAATTAGCGCTACTTCTCAGAAAAATGTTAAACGTTCAGGACGAAATTACACATGATTTGTGAATGCTCCTATGCACCCAAATTCCTAAGGCAGCTTCTGAACCTTTAGCAATTTTGAATTTCAACTCCCAGCCAGCCAAGAGGAAACGTTACTTGAAATACATTGATCAGGTTATAACATTCTGCTTTTCATTCAGGAGCTCAAGGTAGCTCCTTCTTCTAGGGTGGCCTGTGAGGTAGGCAGCACTAGTCACAACATATCTCTGTAAATAGACTCCCTGAGATTCAAGAGTTGGTTCTGGAAAACTAACTTAACACCAAGATCACCAAGCAAAGTCAACGGATAAGACAATTCATTTAACAGCTGTGTTACCAGCTTAACAATTGCAGTGGTTCACTTAACAACTTTGGCAAGGAAGTTGTAAAATGGGGCGGATTTCACTTAATGAATTTCTGAAATTTTGGGCTGAAAGACCGGCCGTACTTGGTTGTGTATTCTTTGAAAATGTCTGCCGAGCAATTCTTTTGTCTTTTTCCTTCTGTCTTCTCCCCATATCCCCCCACACGTTCACTACGCATCCTGGGAGCGCCAACGTAGTTCATATCGTAACAAAAGCCGTTTGCGTATCTGGATTAGACAGGATCTCATTCCAGCTGGTCACGTTTGCAAAGAGGACCGTACAGAGCTGGAATCCTGAGTTTCTAGGGCAACGGATGCAGATCACTAAGGGAGAAGGCCAGGCTGCCTTTCTCCGCCTCATTATCCAGCCTAATGATAGGCGATGATCTCCTACCGGGCTTGGTTTCTCTCTCAATGAAGTTGGAAGTTCCCAGAATGAAAATCGGAAGTCAAAACCCAGGGCTTCTGTGGCAATGGTCTTGGAAATACAAATATTTTCATTGAGAAAAAAAGAGTAAAAATTAAAATGTTAAAAATCTGACTATTAATTCCGACTGAGCTGGCTCAGACCTTCTTTTCTCCTATCTAGGCCACAAGGAATAGGAGCTTCACAAAACTAAGGGATCTTGCAGGATTTCCTAGATCAGTGTTTTTGGCAGCTTGAATTTGCGTGGACTTCAACTCCCCAAATTTCCCAGCCAGCAGAGCTGGCTGAGGAATTCTGGGAATCGAAGTCCACGCAAATTCAAGCTGCAAGGTTGAGAAATACAGTCCTAGATATTAAGTGACTGTGTTGCTCTATTGCACAGCAACGAAAGCCCAACATCTGTTCCCCATCCAGGCCCAACAAAATGTGAACAGATTACAAATCAAATAGAACATAAACTTGGGCTCCTAAATATTTTCATTATTTAGCTATTTAATAGCTATTGATTGGGCTATTAATGGCCGGCCACTAAGGTGTCAGCTCCTAAGTAACTGATCAGCTGATAGTAAATCAACAGATAGGATAGCCAAGGAAGGGATTGAAGCCTGGGAAACCGGCCCCAGAATTTGACAGCACAAGGAAACAACAGCCAATCGCCAGCCATCAACACTTAATCAACCAATAGGAAGGCACCATATAAAAATCGTAAGTTACGGTCATGTGATGTCTCGTTTAATACCCACGTTGCTGAGTAACAGATTTGCTGGCCTCTATTGTGATCATTAAGCAAGGACTGTCTTGTTGCTGTTGATATATTACGTGGATTTCGACAACGATCTGTGGTTTTCAAAATTGTATTTAATTATTTAAAACCCAGTGATAATGGAAAACTCTAGCCTAATTCTCTGCTGCTTGTAAATTCCATGTCCACTTCACATTTTATCTTTCTGAATTTGTTTCTCCTCTTTTCCTTCATCTATCTTGTCATCTTATTTTCTTCCCCCAAAATGTTTAACTCAAGTCATATTTAATCACATTTTTTAAAAAAAAGAAAGAAAAAGAAACCTGACATTTCAGGAACTCAGAGTTTCTCCTCCATGATCTGTGTTGTCAAAATTGAAATTGGGAAGAAGATGAATATAAGCAGGAAGTTTTTGTTTTGCATTAATGGTGATCATGAAAAAGAGACAGGTTGATAAAATCGTATCACTAATCACTTTCTTTCAGAATATTCATGATTGACATTTTAGAGATTGCAGAAGGGACTTGAGTGCTGCTAGGAAACTTCTAAAAAACCTTTTTTAAAAGCCTGCCTCCTCCTCCTCCTAAATTGGAACGCAGCAGGGAACATCGTCAGAGAGTATTCAGGAACGGAAGCAAAATGACAGCTGACATTTCTCTTCCGATGAAAAAGGTGTCGCTTGAAATGCAAAACGTAAATGCTTGACATGACCTCTGATTCTGACAAACCAGCTACCTGTGGCCTCATCCAGCTCCAGGTGAAGCAACGGCTGCTTTGCTGCCAGAGCTCAGGAATGTTTTTATGAAGAGGGGGCGCAACTGTGTTTTTGACTTCACAATCTCCTGGAATCGTAGAGCTCTGAGATGATGTAGGACAGGGATGGCGAACCTTTTAGAGACCGAGTACCCCAAAACTGCCCCCCACCCGTCCCCACTCCACCCTGCCCGCTGGGCCACCCCGCCACAGATCACCCAAGCGGCCCAGCAGCGCCATGGCGGCAACACCCTCCACCCGTGCCCCGCAGCATCATCTGCGCATGAATTTTGATCACATGACCGTGGCAATGTTGCAACGGTGTGAAAAAAAGTCATTTGTCACTTTTTTCAGTGCTAAACGAAGTGTTGTTAAGTCAAGGCCATCCCGCACGGGTCTTGTTTTATGCTCACGATGTACGGGGCAGGGGGACGGGAAGGGAAGCGACCCCGACTCCCTTGGGGGATCTTGCCTCTTTCGGGGACTCTGCTCCTCGTCTCCCCCCTCCCGAGGCTTCGTCCCAGAGTCTGGAGCAGAGTTCCCCAACCTTTCGGAGCGGGGGGAGGGCCCAGGTTGAGGACCCCTGGTCTGGAGCATTACATTTCTGACGTTTCATTCTGATCCACATGACACACACTACGGAGGGGGCCCACTTCCCTCCCTGCCCCCTGTCCTCGGAGGATAAACGGCATGGACAGACACCGTCCTTGTCCTTTCTTTGTGACAATGCAACGTTTAGTTTGCTTCTTGGCTCCACTCCATTTTCCTGCCTTTTGATAAAAACTCTACAGAAGCAGGGGAGGAAACATTTTGAGCTCTTCATATATATATATATATAAAAATCAGGATATACTGTTTTTTTTACAGCGTGCTCCAATGGTCCCTTTCAGATCTGAGACAATTCCCTTTTTGGAAGGAACAAAAGCCTAAAACGTTATGCTCCATTTTAAGTACTGCTCGATTAAAATATACCTGGTGCTAAAAGCAACCCAGGAACTGAAGAAAGCCCTAAATTACCTTTTTTGCTTTTAATGACGAATCACGGCTTCTCTCTGCATTAATGAGCAACGCGAAAGGAAGGCAATTTAGGCAATTCGTCCAATCTAACCACACCAAGAGCTGACTTCCCGGCGAAGAGAGGGAGCCAGCTTCTTCAGGTGCGTGACAGGATTAGACCTATCTTTTAATGGACTTATTCTGCCCGGATGCAGTTAGAGACAGAGAGCTGGTTGTCTATGCACAGAAAAAGCACCGTTGCTCTCGCTGAATTTCCACTGCAATACCCGCTCCCCAAACCCACGAACGCAAAGGCCGTCCTTCACTTACTGAAATCGATAAGGAACCTCCCAAATCCTTGCCTTTGGTACTGGGGCATGATCATGATGCAGGAGACGTTATACTTCTGCTGGCAGAGCTTTTCCTGGAAAAGAGAAACAGGGGAGACGGCTGAAAACATCGCAAAGGCACTGCTTCTGCCCCCCCCCCATCCATCTTCAAACATTACCCCAGAAGGCAACAGGTCAAAATCACACTCTGCCTCAGAAAGCAGAACGAGGCAAAATAGACCAAATCTGGAAAGGCTCCGTGTTTTATGGAATTAAGAACTGAAAAACAAAAAAATCCAAACGGAATAGTGCAACCAAATTAAAAAGGGGAGAAGAGGGGAGACTTATTTATCCTTTCCCACTTTTCTCCCACAGGAATTATGCAAAAGAGGTCATCCCCAAGCTTTCAATCGTATAGGGTGGATCAAAAGCCACACCTATCAAAAAGACTGCTTTTCATTTTTATTTCAGCAGCAGCCATCATTGACCGGCACAACAGTTTATCTACAATAAAGTTATACTGTACTCTGGAGTCTTAAATGTATCAGTTCTGCTTGGACTTTTAGAACACTTACACGTTTTCACGCAATATTTTTACACCGCACAAGTGCCCCAAGACACCAATTATTTTTATGTTCAAAATAAAAAAAGTGAACAAACAAAAAAATGAGAAAAATCTAAATAGCACCCACCTAATAAATAAATAAATAGACCTGAGAGTCAGTGCTGCCAACCAGGCAGGGAGGCCTCCTAGCCTCTTTTTCAACCCGGGGCAAAACATTCGAGACAGCAGCAAAAATGCAGCCCCAGATATCGACTGGAGAGCGGGAGTGGGAGAATTAAGAAAGTAAACCCATCCGTGGGACTTGCTGTCACAGAGGCATCTACAGTGTGATCAAAACAACCAAGATGGCGGACAGAAGAGCCATCTTGGCTTTTTTGGCACACACACACACACACAGACACACATGCACACACCAGTATTTGCCTAGTGTGCATAACAGATAGCGCATCTCTCTGCTCCTCCTCATTCATAGGAAGCAGCCATTAGGATCCATTATTTCTACCAAGTGAGGAACTTTGAATGAGTGAGTTAACTTGAGGTGAATGGCTGGTGGATGATCATTACAGAACGTGATGTTGTTTTAATTGAACCATTACAACAGGAAGCCAGAAATTGGCTCTTGGGGAAATAGACCAAGATTGCTCTACTGGCTATTACTGGCTCCTAAATACAAACAATCTTGGTGAATACTTGAATGAAAGAAATCCCAAATGTAGAATAGGAAATGGAAAAACTACCCTCGAAGCGCATCGGTGCAAAC
This sequence comes from Crotalus tigris, assembly GCF_016545835.1. NCBI lineage: Eukaryota > Metazoa > Chordata > Lepidosauria > Squamata > Viperidae > Crotalus > Crotalus tigris. The sequence continues at coordinate 575,290 of NW_024096602.1, forward strand.
CCCTTCAGCGCCGTCACCGAGGAAAACTACATGAAGAGGCCAGTGGGTCAGTTGGCAGATAGCTGAGTTCAATTCAGAGGGAGCTTTAATCTTTATATTAGACTTGAGATCACTTTTGATTTTGTTTTCCCCCCAGTATCTTATCAGTAAACGGTGATTCTTTTTCTTTATTGTTCATTATCTATTTAATTATATAGATGTACATATATGGTATATATGTAGACCTATATAAAATGCAAATAACGTACACAGAATATCAATAAAGCAGTAAAACAAAATGGCCATTGGAGTCTAAAATTTTAAAGCAAATGAAAGCAGTAAAAAAGTAATACATTAATGTAAATCGGAGGTCTTCAAACTTGGCCCTTTTCTGACTTGTGGACGTCAACTCCCAGAATTCCTCAGCCAGGCACACGTTGACATCCACAAATCATAAAAGGGCCAAGTTTGAAGACCTCCGATGTAAATGATGGGATAAAGGTACCCAGAGGATCTATCTGGTATACTCTTAACACAGACAAAATGCAAGTTAGAAACTGGTTGATTAACAGGTGGTTGTGAACAAACCATGTTTCATTAAAATTTGCTCAGGATTTCTTTTTTTAAGATCAGATGTTAAGAATCTATTTATTCTAGTGAACAGATGGTCCTCCTGTCAGAGAAGCAGCTGGCAGCAGTCAAGCAAAAGATGAGGGGAGGAATTTGGAAAGCAGTTATCTAATCCAGCATTTCTGAATGGGTGGACATCAACTCCCAGAATTCCCCAGCCGGCATGGCTGGCTGAAGAATTCTGGGAGTTGAAGTCCACCCATCTTTAAGCTGCTAAGGGTGAGCAATGCAGACCAAGTCCACAGAAAAACCAACGAAGGCATTCAGTAACTTCTTTTGCTTTATGTGTGTGAGGAATAAGCCCGGGCTGCAGAGCTCCCTTCCAGAAAGCCATGGGGGGGGGAACTCTGGGTAACCCCAAAGAGATGCTGACGTGCCCCCTTTGGGTGATCCTGCCTGGGACCCCACTGGGCAGGGGGTGGGTCTTCCAGGACAGAGAAGCAGCCCCTGTGCCACTTTTGTTCCCGAGAGATGAGCCACTCAGTGGAGGGCAGGAAAAGAGCAGCTTCCTCAGAAAGGGAAAACCTCCCGCGTTGGAACGAAATGCACGTTTTGGAGTCGCAGCTGCTTCTCACCTCACGGAGCTCAGCCGGGAGGACATCAGGGCAGTGGGCAGGCTAAATCCCCAAGCCCATATTTGGGGCCAGGAGCTCATTTTTGGCTAGCGCAGGGCTCTCCAACCTTGGCAACTTCAAGACTTCTGGATTTCAACTCCCAGCGTGGCTGGCTGAGGAATTCTGGGAGCTGAAATCCCAGAAGTCTTGAAGTTGCCAAGTTTAGAGCTTCCTAGCCCGGCTCTCCTACTCTCTTGTTTATCTGTATCTGCCCCCCCACGCCCCCCACCCCGAAAAAAAAAATTCTGGATCAAACGGATCCACTCCTAAACCAAGCCCTGGGCTGCAGTTTTCTAATACTTCTTTTTCAAGAAAATCGCGAGAGACTATCCGGAGGCCCAGAGGCATTTATGCAAATAAAAATGGTTAGAGAAGTGATCCCAGCTTCTGGTTTTCAATTGAAACATTATTTTTTTAAAAAAGGAAAGAACGGCAGGCGACGCTTTGAATACCTAGAGCAACATCTGAAGGCACGCTGGTGCTGCACGGGCCCGCTTCCCTACCCAAAGGGCCAGATTTTTTCATCCTAGTGTAATTTCTTTCAGTGCATATTGGAACACCGTCACAGCCTCTTCCTGCGACTGACATCTTTCACGACAAATTGCGGCAGGGGGGTTTCACACGTAACTCTAAGACCCCCGTTTTGCTGTAATTTAAAAACCCAATCTTTCATTTCTGCCCTGATTATTTGTCTTGGTTTGAAAAGTGCAGTACGGTTGGCTTGAGCATTTTCGTTGAAAGAGAAAAACTGATGTGCACAGGTTGAAACGTAATCTAAGTTGCCGGGTGTCTGCTGCCCCACGCATCCGATAGAAAGCAAACAGAGAAACACCGGAGAGGAGGCCATCCCCGCCGCCAGGTTACGTTTCCATTTCAAAGTGAAGAGACGCTACAGTTTTTTGGAAAGCGACCAAGTGAAGACCAGATGGGAAGCTAAATGACGTGGGTTCGAGTTCCCCGATGCCAGAAGAAGAACGGCACCCACGGCCAGGGTCTTAATAGGTGCCTCCTACAACGAGGAACAATTGCGTACAACGTCATCGTCTGTGCTTACAACTTACCCTTCATATAGCCACACATTTTTCCCTCTCCTTTTAGGGGCAAATCCAGGTGGAAGGTTGGAGTGCCTGGGACGAGCAGAGAAGCCTGGAATGCCCTGAATATCATGGACCCTGTTGCTTAAATCAGTAGCCAGCAAGATGGGTTAACACTGCAGAGACCCGTCCGGTGCAGTAGAACCGAGGCTCCTAACGCAGCTTTTGACGGGGCTGCAATACACAGCCCGGCCTCTCAGCACCGCCGTGAGGGTGCCCTCCACAAATCGGAATCAGAACAGAGCTGGAAGGGACCTTGGAGGTCTTCTAGTCCAGCCCCCTGCTCAAGCAGGAGACCCTAGGCCATTCCAGACAGGTGGTTGTCCAATGAAAACGAAAAAGGTCCCAGCAAGATTTGAAATCGTTCGTTTCTTTGGAAAATATTAAGAGGCACCGAGCTACAGTGCGTCATGGGTTGTGGGGAATCACGCTGATTTTCAGCAAGAGTGGCTGGTTTTGTTGCAGGTAGTCCTCGACTTAGGACGAAAAAATTTGAGATTGCTGCGCAAGGCGGTTGCTAAGCAAGCTGCACCCAATTTCACGATCTATTTTGCCTTGGTCATTAAGAGAATCACAGCAACCGTTAAGGGAGCCAAGTGACTTTGCCTGCCAGAAGGGGGTCACGCGACCCTGGGACGCCGTGAGCTTCGTAAATACACGCCAGCTCCCAAGCACCCAAGTTCTGATCGTGCAACCATGGAGATTGTGTGTCGCTTGTAAATGCGAGGACCGGCTGCAAGTCACTTTTTTTTCAGTGCTGTTGTAACGCTGAGCGGCCACTAAACGAACAGTCGTAAGTCCAGGGCTACCTGTATTTATATTTCTGTACCTTCGTACTCCGACAGCTGGCCCTCTCTTGAAGTCCCCTCTTTATGTCAGGGACTTGATAGAAAATATCACATTAAAATTTGGGGTCCAACCATCTTGTCTTTTCTGCTAAAGCGGCATCAAGAGGGCGCCATTTTAGGCAAACTATTATTCCCTCGGCACCTCCGTAACATTCGGTCCGCGTTGCTCTCACCGAGCGTCTTAGCCTAGCTGCTGGCAGGAATCTCAACAGGATGACCTACTCCTTAATTTTTGTACTTCTCGGTTCAGAAATCTTGAAACTCACGTAATTCCGCTTACTATTCTGCCACGTAAACATGTATATCTTTGTACTGTCCTACCAAACACCCTGGAGTATTTTCAAGCAGAGCAAGGGAGCGCAAACACTTTATGAAATTAAAAGAGAGAGAGAGAGAGAGAGAGAGAGAGAGAGAGAGAGAGAGAGAGAGAGAGAGAGAGAGAGAGAGAAATAACCTTCGACCGGGGGGGGGGGGCATGTGGGAAGGGATCCAGGAAGTCAAGAAGGCACCCAGGACTCGGTGCAAGCGAAGCCCCATCCTTTCCTAGGTGCTTCAATCACACCCTCCTGGCTGACCTCTTGACTCTTTGGGCCCTCTCCCCGTGGCCAATCAGCCAACAGATGAAGAAGAGTGCTAGAAGAGAACTCCCTCCCTCTGTTTAACCCATCCTGCTAACTACAAATCTCAGCAACAAACAGCTCTGGGTTTAACTCACAGAAGGGCTCCTTTATCAATAGGGAAGGCTCAGAGACTCCATAAGGCAATGCCGGACCAGGGCAATCTGGGGCAACTTTGCTGGTCCCGCACACTGCATCCTCTTCACCTGAGCCTGAAAGAAAGAAGAACACGGGTGGGAGGCGTGAACAGGCAGACTGTGGCAAAGGTATCACTTCCGATCACGGGGCCCACAGCCCCTCTCGGCTTGGGAGCAGCTAGGCTTCCCCAAACGTGGCCTTAAACCTGGTCTTAGATTCTAGGGTTACAAAACCCCAGCTACTTTCCTTTTAAACAATTTTATCACGTTTCTGCTTAGGTTCTAATGAGGGAAGCACAGATTGAACGTCTTGTATGCAAGGGACAAATTGTATTAAATATGCAACAAGGACTGAACGGCTGAAGGCAGCGCCTGCTCTGAGCAGCCATTGTACTGCCGGATTTTGCTTCAAACGTGGGCGATTTAAAGGATCTGTGCACTGTATTTTGGACCTAAATCCAACACTTTTTGAAAGGATAATGGCATCATTATTTTCAAACAAAAAATGCGTTCCTTCCCGTTTGAAGCGCTCTTTTCCCAACAAGCATTCTGCATAAAAGCGTGATACACTGATAAGGGTAAGATCAAACGTTTACCTTCGAGAAGTATCCAACTAAGTGGCACCCTTTTTCATCATTCTTGGTGAGAACATAGAAAAGGAAGGGCTCGACATCATAGTATAAGGTTTTGTGGTCAAGAAAGAGCTTTGCTAACAAGCAAAGGTTCTGGCAATAAATCTTGCTGATATTCCCATCCACCTAGGAAGGAGAGAATTTCCACATCAGTATCTTAGCTTAGCAGCAGCTCAACACAAGTGATGCTTACAAGGAACACTCAAGGATCCGTGCCATTCGGCCTATGAAACGTGCACAAAGGTCATCCAAATTTGCCATTTTTGTTCATGCTCTCTCATGAGACATCAGCTCTGTGGGCACGTTGTTTAAGCTACGTTAAGCTTGAATAACAGTCTTGAGGGGTTATGCAAAAAAGTAGAACATAACATCACTCTCACTTTCTGTACCATCACATCTGCAAATAAGAATCAAATCTGGCCTATTTTAGAGCGGTTTTCAGATAGAACTAAAGATGCTAAGAGAATACAAAGGTTTCCAAGTTCAGTAACAATGACAGTTCCAATCTCGTTCAGCCCAGATTGATTTTGTTTTGGGGCTAGGATTACTTTTTAAAATTTATTTTTGGTGCCTTCAAGTCAGTTTTGAGACTGTCTGGACATGTTCCTGCAGTTTCCTTGGCAAGATTTTGGAAGCAATTTGCCATTGCCTGATTCCTAGGGCTAAGAGGGAAGGACCGGCCCAGGGCCAGCCAGCTGGCTTCAGGCCTACGACAGGAGTAGAACTCAGGGTCCTCCAGTTTCCAGTTTCTGATGCCTTAATTACTGTACTAAACTAGGTCTCTGATTGAAATTTACTTGATCCCAAAACATTCTTATATCTCTTAAGAATGAGGAAATTCTTCAGTAATTTCTCTGTGAATTTTTGCCCTCTCGTAGACACATTAATAGCTTATGTTTTGGTCGCTGATCAGTAAGCCATACAGATTTACATATATTCCAGGTTAAGAATACTGAAAAGTGTTTCTATAAAATGAGTATAGCAAAGGATTATTAGCACAACGATAGAAAAAAGATTCATAAACGAAAACAGAATCTAGAATACTTGTGGGTGTTATGACCCAAAAAACAAACCTGGTTAACTAACTGGATAAAATACAATAGCTATAGAACATCTTAAATACTCAGACTAAAAATTATTTTAAAATACTGCTTTTTAAAATATACTACTACAATTTTAAAACAGAAGTGTTAGAATACTTTATAAATATACTTTCCGGTATCTTCACAATATTTTCCCCATACTCATTAATTCTTTTTCCTTTCTTATCTATATCTATCAAACAAATATTTATAACTGTATTCTGCCTTTCTGGTCTAAAAAGACACAAAGCTGCCGCCAATTAAAGTCGATACAAAGCCACAACTAAAAAAGCTACAGTAGCAAATCAAAAACATTAACTACTTGCAGTTGACATAAATCAATCTGGGAAGCACCAAACTGGAGCAGATTGTTGGGGGCAAGATGCTGACTCTGTAAACTGCTTAGAGAGGGCTGTAAAGCACCGTGAAGCGGTATATAAGTCTTAAGGGCTATGGCTGTTGCTATTTATATTAATAAACTGATCTGGAAGTCAAGAGAGGAACTAGGAAACCATCACAGCAGCAGAAGTCTTTTTGCTGGAAACAGTGAGTGTGAAATATCCAAAGATTTGGAAAGACTAAGAATTATATGTAGCTATACAATAAATCCTTTAGGACAACTCGTTGTATTCTAATAATCAGCGCAGAAATACTGCCTAGGTATCTAATCTCCAGCCAGACACAATACTTCCTGAGGACAATGGAACATCCCCTACCTCGAACACCGAAAGGTCCTTCCTCCTGTAGATCTCGTTGGCTGGAGGATGGAACCAGCCACACTTCTCTGCATGCCTTAGCAAGATATTTTTACTTTTCATGTATTTAAGACAGAATTCACACAAGAAAAGCTTTGATAGTCTGTTGAAGTTTAAAATCAGAGTATCAGTATGAAATGCTTTAAACAAATTATATTCACTTTTATTTCTTCCAAGTGAATTAAAGAGACAGAAAGAAAGATTAAAACAGATATTCTGCCATGCCTGGAGTAAAAAAAGCTGCTTACGTTGATCATAATCAAATACCCATTTGATAATATACAGCACAAAGGAACATTCCCAACTGACAACTCTATTTAAATATTGTATTAATTCAGTTGGAGTCCATCATCCCTACACAACAAGTAACAGGGCATAATTTGTCAACTGATAGTTGATAAATAATTTGATACCTATTGTTTGGGGGGGGGGGGGGGCAGAATCAAGCACATTTTAAAAATTATTTCAATGACAATAAATGAGCTAGAAACTAATGTTGTATATTTGAGAGGTTGCCAGAAAGAGGAGGTGGTCAACTTATTTTCCAAAGTATGAGAAGGGTAGACGATGGATGGAACCTGATCAAGGAGAGAAGCAACCTGGAACTAAGGAGAAACTTCCTAACAGTGAGGACAATTAACCAGTGGAACAGCTTGCCACCAGAGGTTGTGGGTGCTGGAGTTTTTTTTAATAAGAGACTGGACAGCCACTTGTCTCAAATGGTATAAGGCAGGGGTCTTCAAACTTGGCCCTTTTATGGCTTGTGGACTTAAACTCCCAGAATTCTGGGAACTGAAGTCCCCAAATCATAAAAGGGCCAAGTTTGAAGACCCCTGATATAGGGTCTCCTGCTTGAGCAGGGGGCTGGACTAGAAGACCCCCACCGTCCCTTCCAGCTCTATTCTGATTGATTGATCACTATGGTTTTAGGAGCAGAGTTTTATAGTACAGAATTCAACTTTCACATAGCCTTTGAATCTGAGATGTCTTGTAAATGGTAGCAGCTATATTTGGTGCAATGGGACGACACTGAATGCATCGTTGTAGGGATCACATTTTCTTTCCATTGCCCTGTGTTGTATATGTGGCATGCCTACATATAGAGGCGGTCCTCTTACCTTGCATATTCATGGGGATAAGGTGAGGAGTACCAAGTCTGGATCTCATATTTTCCAAATTCTATCACAGAAGGGTAACGTCCATTGACCTCTCCGCCGTTTTTACAACCTATCTTCTATTAACGACAGTTTTTAAAAAATGTGTCAGTGTACAAAGGCTGTTCCTTTTCTGCCCCTAGATTTCAGTAACAATTTCACTTTTTTGCTACTAGGATTGTTTGCTACTAGAGGAAAGGAGATACCTTGCTGCAGGGAGTGAATGTAAAAATGGCAGCGGTCACCCCAACAGGAACATGAAATCTCCACAGGTATCCAAGGACCGAGAGCAAATGTTTAGCCCAACCAAATAACTGAGGCATAGCTACGTAGCAAGGCTACTTAGCCCTGGTATAGGTGGTTCTTGACCTACGACCACGACTGAGTCCAAAATTTATGCTGCTAAGCAGGACAGTTGTTAACTGAGTTGTGTCCTATTTATGACTTTTGCCAACATTGTTAAGCAGATCACTGCAGCTCCTAAGCCAGGGGTCTTCAAAGCTGGCCCTTTTAGGACTTGTGGACTTCAACTCCCAGAATTCCTCAGCCAGGCTCGGCCAGGCACGCGCGCCTGGCTGAGCCTGGCTGAGGAATTCTGGGAGTTGAAGTCCACAAGTCCTAAAAGGGCCAAGTTTGAAGACCCCTGTCCTAAGCGAATTTGGCTTCCCCTGTTGACTTTGCCTGTTGGAAGCCAGCTGGGAAGATCAACAATGTTGATCTCATGACTCTGGGATGGTGCAACCGTCGTAAGTACATGCCAGTTGCCAAGTGCCTGAATTTTGATCACATGACCACGGGGATGCTGTAACAGTCCTAAGTGTGAGGAACGATCACTTTTCTCAGAGCCATTGTAACTTTGGTCACTAAATGAATGGCTGTACAGCGAGGACTACCTATAATAATCCCAAAGATGCTTTTTCAGGAGGCAACTGGACTTTCTTGATTTCCTTTGAAAACATTTCACTTCTCCTGCAAAAAGCTTCTTCAGCCCTCTGTAACAACTTTTTCTCTTTGAAAAGTTTCTAAGCTTGTTCTAATTTTCTTACTCAAAGTTCAGATTTGGAAAAAAGAAAACTGAACTCAAAGCAAGAAAATGCATAGGATAGGAGAACCTGATCAGAAACAATCAGGATAATTTTAAGATGAGTGAACAAAAGTTGTTATAGGCAAAGCAACTATTTGAAAAGAAAAAAAAAAAGACTTAAAAATTGGGCATAGAGTATATCAGCCCAAAGAGCAACAGCTGGTATTTAAAGAAGAGAATATTTCTTAGCTGGGGGACAAACTCATGGTCAACAAAATTCCCATCAATGTTATATTATATAATTATGTGTTTCAAGTTTACACTTCTGAAAGAATGCAGAAGGCCAACATGAAAGAATAAAATTACCCACTTTTAAGACATTTTAAAATTTATGTAGAATTACCAGGTTTTTTAATAGAAGAAATACACACCCAGTGTTAGATTTCAAGGAGAATCAAACAATTAAATTAAATTAAATACAATTAAAATTTCCACTATTGTTAACTGGAAGATTGTGTCCGACACCCGCCCTTCTGCTTACCTCCATCGCCAGTTCCTGGGCCTGTTTAAACATGTTCAAATCTTCTTCTGTAACAAAGTTCTTGCTTCCCACCACAAACAGATCTGAATTTTCTTGTTTGATGCTTATTTTGATTTCTGTACCTGTTGTTTAAAAGCAGCAGAGAATTTCTTCACCAACATGAGGGCAAAAAGTGCCTTAAACTAACAAAATGGAACTTCTGTTTCTCTTCCTGGACAGTTGCTACTTTCAAACCTTTGAATTTTTCATTGAGATAATAAATCTATTGATTTTAAGTACCTTGACGGTTAAAAACCACCAGGCAAATACTTAAAAGATGCTGCCAAGGTCTCTTGTAACGTCTGTTAAAGTGCTTCCTGTTACAGTTTGCATGCCTCTACTCCATTACTGTGAATTTCTAAATATAAAAATGCATCATATGGTTGCCTTAGCCTTAAAAAATACCAAAAGCAGATTAGAAATAGACAAATACAAGGTATTTTGTTTTCCATAAAGAAAATATGCATTTAAAAACAAAACCCAGAAGGAATAAATCTCACAATCGTACAGATTCAGCGTTGGGTAGCCGGGGGGCGTTTTTCCATGGAAAAGCAATGGAGGAGAGGAAGATGAAATGGCGAAATGGTGATCCTAACAGTGTATCAAAACGAGACCACAAGCACAGAAAGGGCATCGGACATAATGAAGCGGCTACCGATATGCAACCAGGAAAAGCCCCAGGCAAGACCCGGAAGAGAGGAGCCCAGGAAGGCCACGGCATCCACAGGACAGACACAGGAGGGAACATCAGCCGGAGAAGCACCTGGCAGGGGGGTTAATCAGTGCTTAATCACTGCTTCGGTGTAAGAGTGGAGTAAGAACAAGGACAAGTGAAGTCCCGGGTGACAAAATAAGAATCTGGATCTGGAATTTGGAAGCAGGTTGAGTTGGGGCCTGGACCTGTTCCTTACCATCATCCCGATCAGCCTTAATTCTTCCGTCTGCCAAGCTCCCCTTCCCTGGGGAGGGGGTCCCCACCTGAGGGGCCACTTTACACTTTGGCCTGCCTAGAGCCACCCGCTTTTTAAGGACAGTTGTCTGCCCGAAGTCAGCCACTGCTTGGAAAGCCTGACCTCCAGATCCAGCCCAGCCAGAGGTGGTGGGAGGAGGGGCCGACCCACGGCCGACCTCTTCCTTCCCACGGAGAGCAGGGCTGGGCTCGGGCACGGGGGAGAGGCCTGCTTTACGATGCCAACGCTGGGGAGGGGCGTAACGGGGCTGCCCCTCTGGGCGCGACTGTCCCCAAGCAGCCTAGATGGGAGGCGGTCCATCCGAAAGCCGGCTGAGAATAGGACGGCCGCTGGACTGCCCGGAGGAACTCTGGGGAGAATCGGAAGAGATGGACATGCCGGACGTTTGTGAAGTGGGGCACTGACCAGAGAGGGGGGGCGGCTGGGGGGGGGTGGAAGTGAAGAAGGTTTTAGCTTTTGTGTGGTACCTGTAGCCAACACATGAGAAGTACAGGAGGGTTTCTGGGAGGCCACTTTCCTTGGACGATAATGCTTTGAAAAGTCAATTATTTCACCTCGTGATCTGCGACCATCGGGTGACGGTGTGAAAAACTTAGTGAGGCCGTCAATGAGCCCCTGGGTTTTCTTGTTTACTTTAAGTGGAGCGGCAGGTATGTAGGTGGAGGTGATGGTGGAGGTGAGTTTGGTGGCGGTGGCACCAGGCCAGGTGAGGTCTGGAACAGCCAATCTGCTGCTTGAATCCTTCACAGGTGCAGCATGAGCAGATGAAGGTGTGGTACAGACTTTAGTCTTTTGACCCCTACCAGGTGACCCCCTTCCTGGGAATGCGCTCTTGGATCCTTCGGCACTGGGAGCAGACCTGGCGAGGAAAGACGGAGGGAAAGGAGAAGCGTCAGAGCAGAGAAGCCACGCCCCCCACGCGCCCCTGCTCCCCTCACGGCAACAAACGTACAGGCCCAGGCTAGAAGCTCAATCCTTTGGGGGGTTCCCGGCAGACCCCCTTACGGGGAACGGCTTGCCCTGCCAGAGCACAACCCTCCATTCAGTGACCCCTTTGAAGTGACAACAGCACTGAAAAAAGTGACTTGTGACTGGGTTTTACACTTACGACCGCTGTAGCGTCCCCAGGGTCACCTGGTCAACATGGGGCATGGGTTTATGAGGTCACACAATCCCCTTTTGCAACCTTCAGTGAGGAAAGCCAGATTCCCTTATGACGGTGTTGCCAACTTAACAACTGCAGTGATTCGCTTGCAAAACTCACTTAGCAACTGTCTTCCTTAGCAACAGCAACAACTGTGGTTGCAAATCAAGGAGTACTTGTACAATAATCCTTCTACAGGGGCCACCTGCCTGGAGACTAAGTCATGTCCTTCAGTGTTTCTCAATCCGGGCAACTTTAAGACGGATGGACTTCAACTCCCAGAATTCCCCAGCCAGCTTTCCCCAGTCCATCCCTCTTAAAGGTGCCCCGGTTGAGAGAGACTGATATACTTCATTTACATAATGTGTTTCAATAAATGTGCTGGCAAAAGCTTATTAAGATCGTTCCCATTCCATTTCAGAGCTGGAACCTTCACAGTATTGTAGACGAAGCTAATTTTATTCTTAAAACTGCTTTATTTTTGTTCATTTTGATAATGTGTAATAAACACCAATCTTGAAGGAAATGTTGCTAGCCACATCTAAGTTTTTGAATTAAAAAGAAAAATGAAACGATTGTGAAGCATTCTGTACATTAAAGGTGTTGTAGATCCACACACAGGTAACGTCCTTTTACCAAGCGCACACTGGGGAATCCCTCACAAAAAGGATCCCTTCTCTTCCCATATTTTCTGCTGCTTCTTAAAAACAGAAAACCTTTCTCAGAATAGGCATTAATCGTGGTTAAATTACATTAAATTCAGACTACACTTTAACATCAACTGAACCCCCCCACATGGAGTCATTTCATGGCAAGAAAACTAATTAAGAAACAATAAAAAAGGGATTAAAATGTCCAAGTCCTAACACCTGCCTATAGCAGCTTAAGAAAAAAAGCTGAGCACGTTGATTTTCAGCCAGTCCCATGAAACCTTAGATAGCCAGAAGTCAGTTTTTTCTTCGCAGAGTGACAGAATGCTGTTCTCTAATAAATTCTGCCCAAATGTCAAACCGACATGACGAGAAGTCAATCGGTTCCAGTAAACCATGTTCTTTCTGAAGAAGGTCACAGTATATTGCACAATTCTGAATTTAAAAACCCTGCAGGAACGCAGCGGCCTCCCTGAGGCTCCACACTGATTTGATAACCACTGTAGCAATTTACAGACCTAATCCAATATACAGTTTACCCAGCATAATATACAATTAGGACAGTTTAACCCTACTAATAGGGATGCTTTCATTGACTGTCTGTGAGGCTACATCCTGCCTCCGGAGCATAGTTACAACTACAATACGCATCCAGAGGGTCACAACAGGTAAGTTTCAAGTCAATTTATTCTATTAAGGCAACAACTATAAAAACAACATTCAAACAATATAGAGGAAGGTGATACCCCAAATGTAGCATGCTCTCATATAATACATAGAGATGATTACTTACAAAAATACCACTTTTATATCAGCCATAAAACGCTACTTAAAGTAAATTAGTTTCTAAAGAAGAATATCGTTCTATACACCATTAAGATCAAAATGCAAACACAGTAATTTATTTTTCTTTAACTGCAAAAAGTGTGCAAGCCTAGCAAAAAGTTACAGAGGCATAAATAAAATTAACAACAAAGGAAAACAGAAAGTGGGGAAGCAATGAGTGAGAAGCACTGAGATTTAGTGAGAAAGAACACGCAGTTTGCTTAAGGAAGCGCTGAAAGGTTAAAGAAATCACTTTTTAAGTAAATGTCAGACCCATCTCAACGGTGTCAGTGATTAAAAGGAGGATATTTCACTTTCTCGTTCATGTTACATGTAAGAATATCCACAGACAGGAAGAGTTATCCAACTGAAAATCAACAGAAAATTTTGTAATTACTTCAAATCAATTTAATCCTTTCGTACATCTCGCTGAATATTAAATATTCTATAGAAGGCATATCCACCCCTCCCTCCGGCCACTTAATGGAAGAACGACAGGTGACATTAACAGTCTTAACGTGAAGAGAAAGGTCACAACCCAAGGGAGCCATTTGGCCCAAAGAAGGTGGACCATAGTTGAGTCTTCTTTCTCATGTACTGCTAAGTTTATTAGCTACTGACATGGGCAATGGGTTACTCTTCTAATCTTTCCACAGAGCTGTTTGAATATGTCAAGCCCTGGCATTAGCTATGAAGCTACAGTTGTGATTGATTTCTCTCTTTTTTAGATTTTTTTTTTAAATTCTGTCTTTATTATTTTATAAATAACTCAAGGCAGCGGACATACCTAATACTCCTTACTCGTCTTTTCCCAACAGTATCAGGCTGGTTGGGCTGAGCGAGAGGGGGGCTGGCCCAAAGCCATCCCAGGCTCTCACGTTTAAGGCGGGACTAGAACTCACCTTCTCCTAGTGATTGGCCCAAAATCACCCAGCCAGCTTTCGCACCTAAAGCAAAACTAGAACTCACCGTCTCCTAGTCTGGTGCACAGTTTTTTTATGATTTGTCTTCTTATTAATAATAAAAAAGAGAAAGAAAAGCAAATCACAAAGATAATGATGGAGACAGATATACTGTCAAAAAGAAAAGAAAAAAATGTATTAAAAGTGTTTTAATGAAAGAAGTAAAAAAAAAATACAACAAAGATAAAAACATAGTATGGTGTGTCGTTGTCACAATAAATAGCTACAATTCCAAAATAGCATTTTGTGGAAGATGTAATAAGGATCGTGCTTTTATAAAACACATGTTTCTGCAATGTCCTATACTTATTAAGTGTTAGGAGAAAGCAGTACATGGATTTTGACAACCGGACAACCGGAATGGATTCTCCACGCCCTTCCTAAAGACTGATGCCAAACCAGCAGAAAGTTAAACAGATTAAAAATCAGACTGTGCTTGTCGTTTACAAGCCAATTGTCTACAGACATAAACTTTGCAATAGGCACAGGTATTGAAATGTGGAACTCATTTAAACAGGAATAGAGTAGGTTTTTCAAAAAAGATAGTTGTATTAATTATGAGAAAAATATACTGTACATATAGTACTTGAATAAAATTTGCATTAGATCTAGGAGGGGTGTCAAACTGCTGGCCCGTGGGCCGGACGCGTCATTCAGAAGCCGCGCCCACCCCATTGCCGGCAATGGCAAAACCGGCCCGATACGTTGCATGATGTCACAAGTTTGACATGTCTGAGATATATATATATAACTTAAAGGTTAACACTCACAAGGTATTTCTGTCTCATCTGCTATTTCTTGTCCCCTTTAACACTATAATGAGAAATAATTTTCTGGTCTCCTCAGTTGTGGCTGTGGCAATATAACGCCCACATTCTAAGCACAAACACAGACTTGCCTGCTTCTCTAGGATAAAGAGCAATTACCCCACAGGGAAGAAGACCCCTGAGTAAGACCCTACTATGCTCTTTGCATTGGGGCATGCTGTCCCCATTTCCCCTTGCTCTAGAAAACAAGAATTTGGGGTGGGGGGCCAAGTCAGCTGCTTGAGTCACGAAGGAAGCTGTTCTGCCAAAGAATACATGCATCAAATAAAACAAATTCCAAGGCAGTTTTTAAAATAACTTGATTTTAATCTCATAGGTCTGTACGTCTCTATCCATAAAAAGCAAGCAAAAAATAAATAAAAAGAAATTCTATGAGGTTTAACAGGAGCAGGAGGAGGAATATCATCTCTAACAGCTTTGCTCCCTATGCCATCCGTCTGGTAAATTCGCAAGATGCTTTTTTCTCGCCAGGTTTATGTACACATCCGAACTGGACTGTGTTGTTTCTCTGGGCCACATATGTGTGGGTGTATGCATAATTTATTTTGTGTTATGTTTATGCAGTGTATATTGGAGGTGGTTACCCTTTGAGAGATGTATGCAACGAAATCTCATTTTAAAGTATGCTGATTAGCGTACATTTAAAGTGACAATAAAGTTATTATTCCTGTTCTGTTCTGTTCTATATTTCCATTCCATTCTATTCTATATTCTATTCTATTCTATTCTGTATTCTATTCTGTATTCTATTCTATATTCTATTCTATTCTATTCTATTCATTCTAATTCTATTCTAATTCTAATTCTATTCTATTCTATTCTATTCTGTAGTATATTCTGTTTCTGTTTCTGTTTCCATTCCATTCCATTCTATATTCTGTTCTGTTCTGTTCTAATCTGCATTCTCTTCTCTTCTGTCTAGCCTAGTCTAGTCTAGTCTATCCATCAAACAGCTTACAGTGGAATGGGGAAAATTATTATTAAACTCATTTTAAAAAGATCATAAGGAAGGGATCTCCTTAATAGAAAGAAAAACAAGACAGAATACTTACAACATTTGTTGCTTTAATTTGTTTTTTGGTCGTCCCACAGGCTTTGTGTAGCGTCTCCGTATCTGGGAAGCGCGCTCTTGAAGCAGCTTCCTCCCCTTCTTCTTTGGCCTGCAGACTTGGCAAACCCACATGCCTGAATTCAACATGAAAGAGAGCCTATTAATTCTGCTGCTGCCTCTCCACCCTCGGGACAGGCTCCCCCGTCAACTGACCGAGGAGGGACAATGGACGGTTCCTCCTGCATCAGGTAGAACCCAAAGGACAGGCCGCCGTCTTCACACAACCTACGACAGCGACATTCTAGTTCACGTATTCACACCATGCAGGTCAATGTGTTATCCATGCATTTCCAGCTCGGTGCGCAAAAACATCCTGGCAGGTATCAACACCCTACAGGAACTAGATTTGTTTTTCAGCAACAAAAAAGCTGAGGACCAAAGTCTCTTTTACGGGAGGAAACAGTCGGGGAAGACGGCGGTTGACAGTACAGGAAGTTCTCGTCTTGCAACAGTTCATTCGGTGACCGTTCAAAGTTACAATGGCACTGGAAAAAGTGACTTGTGACCGTTTTTCACGCTTGCAACCCCTGCAGCATGCCCGTGGTCACGAGGTCAAAGTTCAGACGCTTGGCAACTGTCTCGTGCTTATGACGGTCGCAGTGTCCTGGGGGGTCACGTGATCCCTTTTTGCCACCTTCCATCCAGCAAAGTCAACGGGGGAAGGCGGGCTCACTTAACAACCGGGTTACTGACAGAACAACTGACGTAACCGCCGTGGCAAGGGAGGTCGTAAAATGGGGCAAAGTTCACTTAACAACTGTCTTGTTTAGCAGCAGAAACGTTGGTCTGCCTGCCCTTTCAGTAGACACAAGGGATAAGTGAAGCCTGTAGCTGAATATGGAGCCCAGAGTGTGGGCTGAGGAACAATACATTATTAACAGCTTTTATTTGTTTTTGTTTGTTTTATTTTTTTAGCCGCCCATCTCAATCTAAGTTTCTAGAACTGGACAGAATGCAGAATAAAACAGCACAACAAATCAGGTTAGTTCTTGTGAATAAGAAAAAAACCCAAAATAAATTCATTTAACGTATAGTATGAAACCACGGCGTAAGGTAACAGCCCTAGTTGGAGAGCTCATATAAAGATGATACGTACCACTCACGGTCTGTGTGTTATACAGAAATCTTTTAGTCAGATGTGTATATGTGTAATAAATCCTTCTTGGCAAGATAAGCTGTTCATTTTCAAAAGCTACTTTTATTTTAAGCTTTTGATTAATTATCCAGCTGAAAGTATTAGAAAGGAGCAGCACAGGAGACTTTGACATAAAGAAAAGTCATTTCCAGTGCTGAAATAAACAGCATGAAATCAAAATATAGCCCACCTTATCAGCAGTAAAAGGCTGAATAGACTACTGATTATCACGTTAAGTTTAAAGGTAGAGCCAGCAAATTATAACACATTTTTCTTCTTTTGAAAAATGGAAAATATTCCTTTGCAATCTTAAAATCCCAAGTACCATTAATTTTATAAAACACAAAGGTAGAGAATATCCTCATCCCTACGAAACTGTGGCAAAGAGACCCCCCAGGGAAGCCATACTAGCTAATCCTTCAACTATCGTTAATCAAGCTTATGTTTAACAGTTCAGTTCTAGGTGGTGCAATTTCCTTAATTAACCATATTGAAGATTCATCATAATTCCAGAAACAGACATGAAGCAAAAGTTTCCAGATTGTATTCCAAGCAGAATAAGGAAGAAAGACTCATACAGCAAAGCTAAACAGGGCTAGCCTCATTTATGTCTCACTGAGCGCTATTTAGCAGATCATCGAAACATTAACCAAGACCCTTAAAAAGAGGGTTCCATGGGTTGCCTAAATCTTAAAAGCGTTACGAATGCAATTAGTAAATTAAAGCAAGGGGAAAGCTGCTTCAAATGTCCACAGTGCTCAATCATCAGCACACACTGGATTCCACATAAGTATCTCTTGGAACCACTAGCATCAGCCGAAGTGAACGAAACCCCGAGGAACACAGATTTGGCCAAGCTCACCTTTTGGCATTCGAGAAAGTGGCGGGTCACAGCACTCCATGTGGAAACCTCTGTCACAAGAGTCACAGAAAAGCATGTTATCCTGAAAGAGAGAAGGGGGGGGGGAATAAATAAAGGAACCTTGGCACTTTCATGATCCAAAGTTCTTATTAAATTACCAGCTGGGCTACCTGGCTGGGTCTCATTCCTATCACTCTTTTCATGTAAATATTGTAGAATAGAATGTAGAATAGGATATTCTTTGTTGGCCGAGTATGATTGGACACGCAAGGAATTTATCTCTGGTACATGAAATATTTGGATAAATATGTAATGATAGTTAACAATTTTATTATAATTTAATACTGGGGGCAGTCCTGATCATAGTTATAGGGAAGGTGATATATAAATATCTGAAATACAATTAGTATACATTCTAATATGAGTGGAAAATACTAGTATTTATGTAGGCGTCCCTGAGGAGCCAAATGGGCCTTGTGGGAACGGGATATAAAATTTTACTTACTGCATTTTTGCCTTGGATCCTGCAGGCGCTACAGGTCTTGCACTCGATGCACTGCCATCTTAAGGCCTTCACGTTTGTTGTTAACTCCAAACAAAATTTAAGACAGGATGGGTGCCCTATGAAAGAACCAAGGGGTACAACCTTCATTTTAAGCATTCTGTTGCAATAGAAACACTAGTCCAGGAAGTTCTCATAAGTTATGATATATTTTTTTGCATTTTATTAAGAACTCCTTTATTCAAGATTTAGCTATTTAGCAATTCAATGGCCAGTCTCAAAATGTTATGTTCAATGACGTTTAACTAACCAATTAAATTTATTTTATCTATAATGTATCTGAAAGTTTATTTATTTAAGCACTGGAATTCTCAGTGTTGATCTCCCTGACCAGTGACTGTGAATTGTTATGAGGAAAGATACATCACTGATTATTACATCAAGTATCAGTAGTAAAAAGCCATTATCTGCAGGGAATGAAAAGAAGCACCTCTTCCACAAATCGCAGAAACTTCTGTTTTCACAACTGAATTGTGAAGCCAGGAGCACCTGCTGTGGCGGGAGGGGGGGGGCAGCGGCAGCTACGGACTTCAACTCCCAGAAATCCTGAGCCAACTTGGCTCAGTTAAAGTCCACAGGTGGTAAAGTGGGCATAGCTGCTCAGCCCTGCTCTAGGGAGATAAAGGAATAACAACTACATCACCACATCTTGCCTGGCAACCCCATCCCCAGATTGAAATGTTCAATGCAACAACAACAAGAAGAAAACAACTGGACATGGGGGCAGGGGTCAATCCTATTAACTACAGTAGATGTGATTTACTTGATTACTTCTAAATTAAAATCTTCATTTCTTAGACTGCAGTGCCTGGGATGCTACCAAAGACCTTCAACCTGAAAAAAATGTAAACCCCCTGCCTTAATCAAGGCAGGGCTTCTCTTCACACATCTTTCGGCCTTAAAAAACAGGGACATCTGCTCTGCCGCCAGAGACTTAGCCGTATAATGCAAGTGAACTACTGGATGCCAGATGTCACATCTGTATCCTGCCTGGGTCTCTCTCCTGGACTACATGGGCCTTTGATCTCATCCAGCATGGCTTTTCTTACATTTTATAGGCCTGCATCCCTCATAAAACAGATGCAGCCGTAAAAAGATAAATTATCTTTTACAAAAGTTTGTCCACGAAGCACATGAACTTTGACAAATCAAAGTCCTATAAGAAAATGTACGCAAAATAAAATTGGTCATTTCTACTGGCATATCAGATTCCCAAAGGCATGCAGACTTCGTTGCGTGAGCCACTATGAGTAAAATATATCCCATAACCAATGGAAAAATAGTTCACTTTCCCAAGGCGCTCTGTCTGAGACTTCAAGGTAACGGGTTAAGAATCAGTGGATTTAGCCAAAATGGACTTTATCCGATCTAGCACTCTGTGTTGTGGCTTAAACAAAGACAAAAGTTTCTTATTACACGATCTGGGTTACCTGTCTACTGGGCGTAAAAATGTCTAGGCCATGTCTAACGACCCTGTTGGATTTTTGTCACTATCCCAAGCAACTTCCTTTCAATTTCCTTCTTCTACTATTTCCCTTTTTCTCTCTCTTTTCTTTCCATTGCAGCTCCAGTAATGGCTGTGAACACAGAATATTTCTCTCTCAAAACAACGCTCTTGTGAATCTGATGAAACCCACCCAGCTTACTCCACTGCTTGTCTCAGGTAGATGACATACTCAACTTTTTTATTTTTTATTTTTAATACTATTATTATTTTAAAAGACCAAAACAGACAGCAGACATTCCAAAATGCTACCTTTGGGTGAAAAGAACCTCAGAGAGCCTTACGCTTGCGGGAGAAAGCTTTCTAACTTACGCTCTCCTGGGAACGACGTTCTCCTTCGAGTATCTTGGTAGGATCCTCAATTTGCAAATATAAATATATGCCTTGACGACTCTCGTTCGGCCGGCCGGAGGGACTTACCGCTGCTACCGCAGTCAGCGCAGGAGAGGAGTTCCTCTGGCTTTTTCTCACGGTTGGACTCTTTTGTCCCCAGACAGAAGCTACATATGGGGATGGGATCAGCCCGGGGCTACGGAAAGAATGGTCAGGTTAATTAGTTAGTTCTCTTCCAAAGAACTGCTTTCTTTTTTCTTGACCTCAGTGGATTAGGATCGTGGTTTGGATTCCTTCTTTATTGGCAGAAATAAACATTTTCTCTTTTATAATTTTGTAAGTTCAAATACTTTAATTCTTGTTTCCAGGACGTTATTCGTTCTTAACAACTAGGAATAAATTTGGCCCAAATTTAGAATTATTCTTTGTATCATCTAGACCAGTGGTGGGATTCAAACATGGGAACAACCGGTTCTCTGTGTGATACCGCCTCCGGAAGTCCATTCTGGGCCTGGGCAACACAAAATTAGCTACCAGTTCTGCCAAAGTGATCTAGACTTCATAGGTGTTAGGAAACAGGAATTAAGTATTTCCAGCCTATGAAAGGGAAGTATCTTAGATGCATGAAAAAACAGCTCCAGTCCTCCGTAGCTAAAAGAGAAAAACAACGTCTAGGAAACCTTCATAGTTATCAAGAGATACAGACAAAACACTTAACTTACATCCTTCCCAGACTCACTAGGACAGGTACAGGTGTTAATACTGGAGGGTGCGTAATTCACAATTCAGCATACAGTTACCTGGGAATAAATCTTATTATAATCATTGGGTTGACACATATTCTTAAAATTAGTTCCAAGCCGCGTTTGGGAACAGGAAGAATTTTAAACATTTAGGCTTTGCAAAAGCTTGAATTGCATGCAATTTACATTCAAATTGTGCCGATACATTTAATTTTTCAGTTCAGTTTTTTTTATATACAGAACTCCTAGCCTCTAAAGGAAGAGTTGCAATTGTCCCTTTCTTTCAAATACTCACGTAGTATCTAAAATTTTATATATGAAATCCTCTTATTTTGGGGGACGCTGCCCTAATAAGAAGGGTGGGTTTAGAAAACTCAAAAACAATAAATGTTTAAGTATTTCCAAAGATCAGCGATTATAAATTTCTCAATTTTTTAAAAAATAGCAAAAATTGAACAACGATCGTTTTTCACACGACCCCTGCAGCATCCCCTCCCCCAGGGTCATGTGATCAAAATTCAGACACAGTTTGGCCACTGACTCGTACTTTTTAAGGTCGCAGCGTCCCGGGGTCACGTGATCCCCCCCCCCCTTTGGCGACTCTCTGACAGGCAAAGCCAATGGGGAAGCTGGGTTCACTCAACAACCGAGCTACTAACTTATCAACTGCAGTGATTCACTTAACAACTGTGGCAAGAAAGATTGTAAAATGGGTCAAAACTCACTTAATAAGTGTCTCGCTTAGCAGCAGAAACTTTGGGCTCAGTGGCTGTGGCTGGCTGAGGAATTCTGGGAGTTGAAGTCCACAAGCCTGAAAGTTGCCAAGGTTGAGGACTCCTGGTCTAGATGATCTCCAAGGTTCCTTACATTCTATGGTCTTAAACACAGCCTATTCTCACAGACTAGAGTGGGGTTGTTTTTTTTTTTATCTAAAGTGGTAATTGAGAATATTCCTAATTTAGCATTTGCCTATCTTACCATTTTTATCTTGCTTACCCAACTCTTCTTAAACTGTTTTTTATTTTGCCCCGTTGCTTGGATTGTGCGTTTACAAAAGGGTGTGTAACTTCCTTGTCCAGGTCAACGAACATGCCTCAGTCAGACAGAGAGTTGTTACCAACAGTACTTCCACCGATACTTTAGCCATAATCAATTACAACTATTTAAACAAGGTCAAGCACTCGGCATTTAATTGAGGTATTTTTGAATATAATACTGTCGGGTCACCTTAAAACAAGCCAACAGAGGCCCAGAGCCCGCTTAATATTTAAACAGAGCCATTCACATCTGTTTTCATCCAAGACCAAAGTTATTGTACCTCACTTGAAGCAGCTCATTAATATACTCTCTGCATCTTTCAGAGGTTATAGGAATAGCAATGCTTTCAGAAGCATCTGTCATAAAATCTAAACAGCGCAGCTAGACGTGCATACTTCTTTTCTTTATTAGCTCGTGAAATAATCAACCTTATTTAATCTAAGCAAAAAGAACGGAACTTTAAATGAAAATAACCAATTACTTTTGATATCAGCCTTTTTCATCATTCAACTCATCTCCTTAGGTGGCTCACTTGATAGCAAGTGTTCCCAAAAAATATTATCCACTCGTAATTAAACTGAACAGCTGTCATGTTCAATTACAAATCTGTAGAGTTTTCTCCTTTAACTTGAAATACATAGTTTTTAATTGAAGTTTGATCAAATATTTGAACAGCAGGCATTTTAATGACTCTCTCACTGCATTAATGAAGAAGGCAAACTATTCAACTGCAGTGTACCGTAGTATAAATAATAATGATCGTCTTTGCACAAAGCTACTTAGGTTTATTCTTAATCTGTTATTAGCACTCATAATCAAAGCAACAAAGATAAAATAAAAATAATAAAAATAGTAAACCAATCTGGGAGTATAAAGTCCAGGTACCGTATATGTCAGCATGCAATCAGATTATTGATTGATCATAAACTAAGCAGGATCAAACCTCATTAAGACCTAGATGGGAGACTATTAGGAACAGCCATGTCCCCACACACTCACAGAGACCTCTTGCTTGTTAGTTATTTCTTAATTAAAGCACTGAATATCCACTGTGTTTATGACATTATGAAATATCATACACAAATGCGTAGTATATAACTGCCAGCAAACCAGAAGCCCTTCAAACATAGTACTCGCATTATTAATTTGTGTTACCCAACTGCACAGAAGTTCCTTGAAAGTTCAATAACGACAGGTTGCCTGTCAAATCATCCTCATCCACGGAAGATAAATCCGGGCGTTCCTAAGTACAAATTCCTTTCTACCAGCCAGGTCCACAGGCGGAGAAAATGTTCCTCTACAGCTTTGAAGGGACATTAAATTAGAATAGACATAACCCAACTATTTATTTAAATCATCAACTAAAAGTCATCATAAAAGAGGTCTAATAAATAATATACTTAAAAGAAATATAATTAAGACAATGAATATAAGAATGTGTCATGTCACTGGCTTGGACATTGCAAGAAATAGAGAAAAATTCTAAGACAGATTTTAGCACCGTCTTTCCTGGTTAAGCCCATCTGGAAGTTTATTCCAAAACAAACAAATATCTTAAATACAATCCTTTACATATGATTTTTCTACTTTCTCTGACATTACAATTATCTGTACAATTCTCTAATACATGTTTGGCATTGTTCCTGTATACTACAGGAGCAACATTACTCCTGCACCATTCTCCATTCAAATTGGAACAACATAAATATTATACTAATTCATTTCTATACCATTTTTCCTAAACTGTTCAGGGCTCTGCTGGTCTTACGCTCATCAATTTCCCACTCAAAATCACATTTACATCTACCTGTCTTCTTCAATGAAGCGTATTCCCCAAACAACTGCCTATTTAGCTGTTAGGATTTTATGCATCTTCCAATAATTAATTCAATCATTGTCAGATATGTAACAGCCGGTCTTTTTATCTGCAAAGGGCAGAAGCTCTGGCAGGAGAGAAAAGTGGAACCAGCAATACTACATTTAATTCATTCATTCATTTATTCATCCATCCATCCATCCATCCATTCATTCTGGACAGGGAACTAATTTCCTCTCCATGGAATTATGTGTAATTATGTAATTATTCCTCTCCATGTGGTTTTGGTCACCGCATTACAAAAAAGTTGCTGAGAGTTTGGGGGAAAGTGCAAAGAAGAACAACTAAGATGATTAAAGGCCTGTAGACAAAAATATGTGAAGAACGGTTGCAGGAATTGGGTGTGGCAGTCTAGAGAAAGGAAGGACTAGGGGGGACAGGATAGCAGTCTTCCAGGATTTGAGGGGCTGCCATAAAGAGGAGGGGGGCATCAGCTTATTCTCCAAAGTACCCGAATGCAGGACAAGAAACAATGGAGGGAAACTAATCAAGGAGAAAAGCAACCTGGAACTAAGGAGAAACTTCCTCACAGTGGGGATAATTAATCAGAGGAACAGAAGTTGCCTTCAGAAGCTGTGGGTGCTCCATCCCTGGAGGATTTTAAGATGAGACTGGATAGCCCCCTGTCTGGAATGGTAAAGGGTCTCCTGCTTGAGCAGGGGGTTGGACTAGAAGACCTTCAACGTTCCTTCCAGTTCTATTCTGATTGATTGATTAATACAGTATTACGTACAGGCCTATCAAAGCTAATAACAGATGAAGCTACAACAAAAAGAACATCAAAAGACCTGGTGCCAATAGATGCTTATGGCACCAGAATTTCTTTAGTGGAATATTGCCATAAACGCTCTCGAGTCTAGGTTATGCTGGGTAAAATTAGGCACGTGAAACCATCAACCAAAGTTTATTCTGGACAATGCTATCAGCTTTTGAACTTACTAGTTCTTACTCCCATCAGAATTGATTTCTGAAAGACATTTCCAATTCTGAACCTAGAGATTATTTCCTCCCCCCCCCCAGAT